>NC_044035.1:233016762-233616762 GCF_901765095.1 Microcaecilia unicolor | reverse complement strand
GGGCTCGCCTCTGCCCCACGAGTGTTTACAAAGTGCCTCGTGGTGGTGGTGGCGTACCTACGCAAGCTGGGAGTGCACGTGTTCCCATATCTCGACGATTGGCTGGTCAAGAACACCTCGGAGGCAGGAGCCCTCTGGTCCATGCAGTGCCCTATCATCTCCTGGAGCTGCTGGGGTTTGTGATAAATTACCCAAAGTCCCATCTCCAGCCAACCCAGTCTCTGGAATTCATAGGAGCTCTGCTGAATATCCAGACGGCTCAGGCCTTCCTTCCCGAAGCGAGGGCCAACAACCTCCTGTCCCTGGCTTCGCAGACCAGAGCGTCTCAGCAGGTCACAGCTCGGCAGATGTTGAGACTTCTGGGTCATATGGCCTCCACAGTTCATGTGACTCCCATGGCTCGTCTTCACATGAGATCTGCTCAATGGACCCTAGCTTCCCAGTGGTTCCAAGCCACCGGGAATCTAGAAGATGTCAACCGCCTCTCCACCAGTTGCCGCACTTCACTGCTCTGGTGGACCATTCGGACCAATTTGACCCTGGGACGTCCATTCCAAATTCCGCAGCCCACGAAAGTGCTGACGACGGATGCATCTCGCCTGGGGTGGGGAGCTCATGTCGATGGGCTCCACACCCAGGGTCTGTGGTCCCTCCAGGAAAAGGATCTGCAGATCAACCTCCTGGAGCTCCGAGCGATCTGGAACGCACTGAAGGCTTTCAGAGATCGGCTGTCCTGCCAAATTATCCAAATTCGGACAGACAATCAGGTTGCAATGTATTACACCAACAAGCAGGGGGGCACCGGATCTCGCCCCCTGTGTCAGGAAGCTGTCGGGATGTGGCGTTGGGCCTGCCGGTTCGGCATGCTTCTACAAGCCACATACCTGGCAGGTGTAAACAACAGTCTGGCCGACAGACTGAGCAGAGTCATGCAACCGCACGAGTGGTCGCTTCATTCCAGAGTGGTACGCAAGATCTTCCGAGAGTGGGGCACCCCCTCGGTGGACCTTTTCGCCTCTCAGACCAACCACAAGCTGCCTCTGTTCTGTTCCAGACTACAGGCACACGGCAGGCTAGCGTCGGATGCCTTTCTCCTCCATTGGGGAACCGGCCTCCTGTATGCTTATCCTCCCATACCTTTGGTGGGGAAGACCTTACTGAAGCTCAAGCAAGACCACGGCACCATGATTCTGATAGCGCCCTTTTGGCCCCGTCAGATCTGGTTTCCTCTTCTTCTGGAGTTGTCCTCAGAAGAACCGTGGAGATTGGAGTGTTTTCCGACTCTCATTTCGCAGAACGACGGAGCGTTGCTGCACCTCAACCTTCAGTCCCTGGCTCTCACAGCCTGGATGTTGAGGGCGTAGACTTCACTGCGTTGGGTCTGTCTGAGGGTGTCTCCCGTGTCTTGCTTGCCTCTAGGAAGGATTCCACTAAAAAGAGTTACTTTTTCAAGTGGAGGAGGTTTGTCGTTTGGTGTGAGAGCAAGGCCCTAGAACCTCGTTCTTGCCCTGCACAGAACCTGCTTGAATACCTTCTGCACTTGTCAGAGTCTGGCCTCAAGACCAACTCAGTAAGGAATCACCTTAGTGCGATTAGTGCTTACCATTATCGTGTGGAAGGTAAAGCCATCTCTGGAGAGCCTTTAGTCGTTCGATTCATGAGAGGCTTGCTTTTGTCAAAGCCCCCTATCAAGCCTCCTACAGTGTCATGGGATCTCAACGTCGTCCTCACCCAGCTGATGAAACCTCCTTTTGAGCCACTGAATACCTGCCATCTGAAGTACTTGACCTGGAAGGTCATTTTCTTGGTGGCAGTTACTTCAGCGCGTAGGGTCAGTGAGCTTCAAGCCCTGGTAGCTCATGCTCCATATACCAAATTTCATCACAACAGAGTAGTGCTCCACACCCACCCGAAGTTCCTGCCGAAGGTGGTGTCGGAGTTCCATCTTAACCAGTCAATTGTCTTGCCAACATTCTTTCCCAGGCCGCATACCCGCCCTGCTGAACGTCAGTTGCACACATTGGACTGCAAGAGAGCATTGGCCTTCTACTTGGAGCGGGCACAGCCCCTCAGACAGTCCGCCCAATTGTTTGTTTCTTTCGACCCTAACAGGCTAGGGGTCGCTGTTGGGAAACGCACCATCTCCAATTGGCTAGCATATTGCATTTCCTTCACTTACGCCCAGGCTGGGCTGGCTCTTGAGGGTCATGTCACGGCTCATAGTGTTAGAGCCATGGCAGCGTCAGTGGCCCACTTGAAGTCAGCCACTATTGAAGAGATTTGCAAGGCTGCGACGTGGTCATCTGTCCACACATTCACATCACATTACTGCCTCCAGCAGGATACCCGACGCGACAGTCGGTTCGGGCAGTCGGTGCTGCAGAATCTGTTTGGGGTGTAAATCCAACTCCACCCTCCAGGACCCGAATTTATTCTGGTCAGGCTGCACTCTCAGTTAGTTGTTCTTCGTAGGTCAATTTCTGTTATGCCCTCGCCGTTGCGAGGTTCAATTGACCTGGGTTCTTGTTTTGAGTGAGCCTGAGAGCTAGGGATAGCCCAGTCGTGAGAACAAGCAGCCTGATTGTCCTCGGAGAAAGTGAATGATACATACCTGTAGCAGGTGTTCTCCGAGGACAGCAGGCTGATTGTTCTCACCTACCCTCCCTCCTTCCCTTTGGAGTTGCGTTTTCATCTTTTGCTTGTCATTCAACTGGCGGGAACGGTCGCGCACGGGCGGGAAGACGGCCGCGCATGCGCTGTGGGCGTGCCCTGCGTGCGGACCGCCCGCGAAGCTTCTTCCGGTTGGTGGGGGCTGCCGCGGACGTCACCCAGTCGTGAGAACAATCAGCCTGCTGTCCTCGGAGAACACCTGCTACAGGTATGTATCATTCACTCTCTTTGCCTTCAATGTTTTACTGTGGTTTTGCCAATTATGGTTTAATTAAAATTTGATATACGCTCTTCTGATAGAAACGGTGAAACAGAAAAATGTAGGCAGATAAAGACTATGTAGTCTATTCAGTCTGCCCATCCATGCCATCTACTCTCCTTATCATTCCCATAGAGATCCTATGTACTTATCCCAAGATCGCTTGAATTCAAATAATGTTTTTGTCTCCACCACTTCCACTGGGAGGCCGTTCCACGAATTCCCCACCCTTTCTGAGAAGTATTTCCTCAGGTTACTTCTCCCTTTTCACCTTCATCCTATGCCCCCTTGTTCCAGAACTTCCTTTCAATTGAAAGAGACTTGCCTCCTGTGCATTTATGCCATGTAGGTATTTAAATGTTTCTATCATATCTTCCCTCTTCTGCCTTCCTTTCACAATATACACATTGAGATCTTTAATTCTGTCCCCATATGCTTTATGACGAAGACCACTGACCAGTTTAGTAGCCGCCCACTGGCCGACTCCATCCTGTTTATATCTTTTTGAAGATGCGGTCTTCAGAATTGTACACAATATTCTAAATGAGGGGCATCATCACCTTTTTCCTACTGGCCATTCCTCTCCCTATGCACCCAAACATCCTTCTAGCTTTCTCTGTTGTCTTTTCTACCTGCTTGGCCTCCTTAAGATCATCACATACAATCATACCCAAGTCTCATTCCTCTTTTGTGCACAAAAGTTCTTCACCCTCTAAATTGTATTGTTCCCTTGGGTTTTTGCAGTCCAGATGGATGACCCTGCATTTTAAAGTATGAAATCTTAGCTGCCAAATTCCAGACCATTCCTCTAGCTTTACTAAGTTCTTACTCACACCATCATGGGTGTCTACCCTATTGCAGATTTTTATTTATTTAGATTTTGCTCACGCCTTTTTCAGTAGTAGCTCAAGGTGAGTTACATTCAGGTACTCTGGATATTTCTCTGTCCCAGGAGGGCTCACATTCTATGTTTGTACCTGAGGCAATGGAGGGTTAAGTGACTTGCCCAAGATCACAAGGAGCAGCAGTGGGATTTGAACTGGCCATCTCTGGATTGCAAGACTGGTGCTCTAACCACTAGGCCACTCCTCCACTCCATTTTGATATCATTTGCAAAGAGGTAAATCTTACCAGACAGCCCTTCAGCAATATTGCTTACACTGAGGCAGCCTGGGCAGCAAAAGAAATCATATTATTAATTTGGTGTTTAAAAGTTTGGTTCAGTCCTGCAAGTAGTGGAGGAAGGCCATCTGTTTTTAATTATTCAGATGTCTAGCTTTTGGTAGGCTACAGGTTAGAAAGGTCAGGGAGAAATGGAACTTTCACTGTCCCTTTTCGGGGTTAATGTTAGTTCAAAGGTATTAGTTTACCACATCTGTATACCATTATGAGCCAGGCATATTGTAGTTTTAAAAGGATTAGTTTAAAATGCTGGTTAGAAGAAAATAGTTAGATTTAAGAAGTTCTTGATAGATGTAGATTATGTCTTATAAGGAATTTGATTTCTGCTTATTTTAGAATATGTTTTATTCTGTGTAATTAATAATTCTATGTAGAATATCTTTTCAATCCAGTGTTATATCTTTGTCTGACTTTCAAGTAAGATTGCAGTTGAAAAGGTCAGCATCTGGTTTGAATTATCCACAGTCCTAGCTAGTTCAATGTATGAAGCTAATAGGTGAAAGAGGTCAGAAAAAGTCAACTTACTTCCTTGATGGATTATAGCAAAATGTAGGACTGTATGCCATTAAGCAAGACTGGCCCCTAAATGAACCCAGTTTAAGCTATGACTGGGATTATGTGAATAATAATAAAATGTAAGAGTTCTGGTGCCCAATTGTCTAGCGTGAGAGGCCCCAGGTCATAGGTCAGTTTAGGAAATGTCTGGAACCTATGTAACTGATATTTTGAATATATGTATAGAGATGATTGGTTCAGGCAGGGTAATCAATCTATTCCTTACCATCTGGAAAGTAAGGGGGGCTAGGAGGGGGTTTAAAACTGTATATAACTGGGAGCAGAAGCAGCTTACGTCAGAAGAAGGAGCTCAGAAGAAGGAGAGAAGAGAGCTGAAGAGGACAGACAGAAGCCACAAGATCCAGAGAGCTGAGAAAGAGAAGATGAGACTTAGTGCTGATGTCCTACTTTGTTTGCTGGCAAATAAAGAAGATTTCTCCCTCATTCTGGTGTGTGCTGTTTGACTCCTGAAGTACCACAGATTCTGCTAACACTAGTGGTAATTCCTGCAACAACACAAATGTTAAAAAGAAGCAGCCCAAGAACCGAACCTTGTGACACACCACTGGTAACATCCTTTTCTACTACTACTACTACTACTTAACATTTCTAGAGCGCTACTAGGGTTACGCAGCGCTGTACAAATTAACGAATAAGGACAGTCCCTGCTCAGAAGAGCTTACAATCTAAAGGACGAAATGTCAAGTTGGGGTAGATGAGATTTCCTGAGAAGAGATGTAGTGATTAGGTGCCGAAGGCGACATTGAAGAGGTGGGCTTTGAGCAATGATTTGAAGATGGGTAGGGAGGGGGCCCGGCGTATGGGCTCAGGGAGTTTGTTCCAAGCATGGGGAGAGGCGAGGCAGAAAGGGCGAAGCCTAGAGTTGGCGGTGGTGGAGAAGGGTACTGAAAGGAGGGATTTGTCTTGAGAGTGGAGGTTACGGGTAGGGACGTAAGGGGAGATGAGGGTAGAGAGGTAAGGAGGGGCTGCAGATCGAGTGCATTTGTAGGTGAGTAGGAGAAGCTTGAACTGTATTCGGTATCTGATCGGAAGCCAGTGAAGTGACTTGAGGAGAGGGGTGATATGAGTATATCGGTTAAGGCAGAAGATAAGACGTGCGGCAGAGTTCTGAATGGACTGAAGGGGGGATAGATGGCTAAGTGGGAGGCCGGTGAGGAGTAGGTTGCAGTAGTCAAGGCTAGAGGTAATGAGAGAGTGGATGAGAGTTCGGGTGGTGTGCTCGGAGAGGAAGGGGCAAATTTTGCTAATGTTATAGAGGAAGAAGCGACAGGTCTTGGCTATCTGTTGGATATGCGCAGAGAAGGAGAGGGAGGAGTCGAAGATGACACCGAGGTTGCGGGCAGATGAGACGGGGATGATGAGGGTGTTATCAACTGAGATAGAGAGTGAAGGGAGAGGAGAAGTGGGTTTGGGTGGGAAAACAATAAGTTCAGTTTTGGCCATGTTCAGTTTCAGGTGGCGGTTGGACATCCAGGCAGCAATGTCGGATAAGCAGGCCGATACCTTGGCCTGGGTTTCCGCAGTGATTTCTGGTGTGGAGAGATAAAGCTGGGTGTCGTCAGCATAAAGATGATAGTGGAAACCATGAGAAGAGATCAGGGAGCCTAAGGAAGAGGTGTAGATTGAAAAAAGAAGGGGCCCAAGGACAGATCCCTGAGGAACTCCAACAGAGAGCGGGATAGGGGAGGAGGACGAACCATGAGAGTATACTCTGAAGGTACGATGGGAGAGATAAGAGGAGAACCAGGAGAGGACAGAGCCCTGGAACCCAAAGGAGGACAGTGTGTCAAGAAGTAGGTTGTGATTGACAGTGTCAAAAGTGGCGGATAGGTCAAGGAGGATGAGGATGGAGTAGTGACCTTTGGATTTGGCGAGGAACAGGTCATTGCAGACCTTAGATAGTGCCTTTTCTGTCGAGTGTAGGGGGCGAAAGCCGGATTGAAGCGGATCGAGGATGGCATGAGTGGAGAGAAAATCAATGCAGCAGCTGTGGATGGCATGTTCAAGGAGAGGAAGGGTAGGAGGGAAATGGGGCGGTAGTTGGAGGGACAGGTAGGGTCAAGTGATGGTTTTTTGAGGAGTGGTGTGACCACAGCATGCTTGAAGGTGTCCAGGACAGTTGCAGTAGAGAGAGAGAAGTTGAGGATATGACAGATGGTGGGGTGATAGTAGGAGTGATGATGATAAGTAGGTTGGTGGGGATGGGGTCTGAGGAACAGGTGGTGGATTTCGAGATGGAGAGGAGATGGGCGGTTTCCTCTTCGGTGATAGCAGGAAAAGAGGAGAAGGAGGCCTGGGTAGGTTGGTTGAGAGAGTGGGTTATAGGATGAAGAGGAGGAGAAGGTTTGGTGGTGAATTCGAGGTTGATCTTCTGGACCTTGTCACAGAAGTAGTCGGCCAGAGATTGAGGAGAATGAGCTCAATTTACCACTACCCTCTGTTGCCTTCCTCTCAATCAGTTCCTAACCCAGTCAGTCACTTTTGGACCTTTACTGAGGGCACTCACTTTATTTATTAGTCGTCTATGCAGAGCCACGCCAAAGGCTTTGCTACAATCTAAATACACCACATTTATTTTATTTATTTATTTATTTATTTGTAGCATTTGTATCCCACATTTTCCCACCTATTTGCAGGCTCAATGTGGCTTACATTATGCCGTGATGGTGATCGCCATTTCCGGGTACAGAATTTCAAATGGTAATACATTTAGTTGTATACATACATGGTAAAGAGGAATACATTGTGTTATTGCATACAAATGATTTTGCATCAAGGTGCATACATACATGGTACAGAGGAATGCATTATGGCATTGCATAGAGGTTTCTAAGTGATAAAATGAGTTGTAGCATGTTAGGTCATCGACTATAGAGATGTCATCATCAATTTAGGAAATAGATTGGTATTGCGTATTGTGTAGCTTTCTTTAATAGCATCTAGTGCTCTCCCTCAATCCAACTCTCTGGTCTCCCAAAGAAATCAATCAGATTTGTCTGACAAGACCTGCATCTAGTGTAGTGACTCTCAACCAGTGTGTCACAAAAACTTTAACAGATAGCACTCCTTGTACTTTCCATAACATGGGATGGGGAGAGTTGAGAACCATCAGCCCCAACTGGAAATGTTGCAGGCCTATGGCACACCCCTCTCCTCAACCCCAACAGTCACCACCATTGCATCTGTATTTCTCTTGCATCATTGTCAGCAGCAGTGAAATGATATATAGGGTTTTTTCTTTGTTAAGCTGCAAATTGAAAGTGTTCAGTGTGTCATGCACGTGAACATTATCTGTTAGGTGTATCACAACAGAAGAAAGGTTGAGACCCACTTCTCTAATGAAACCATGCTGCCTCGGGCCCTGTAATCCATTGGATTCCAAAAACTTTACTATTCTCTGTTTTAAAAGCATTTCCATGAATTTACTTACCACAGAAGTCAGACTTACTGGCCTGTAGTTCCCAATCTCTTCCATACTTCCGCTTTTGTGGAGAGAGACCAGATCTGTTCTTCTCCAGTCCTCCGGGACCACTCCCAACTCTAGAGAAGCATTGAAAAGGTCAGCCAGCAGAGTCACTAGAACTTCCCTAAGTTCCAACATTACCATCAGATGTATGCCATCCAGCCTCATCGCTTTGTCCACCTTTAGTTTAGCCAGCTCTTTACAAACACAGTCCTCTAAAAATCATTCAGGGACTACTTTCTCTCCATTCCTATTTGTATGTGTCTTCTGCAGTCCTGCTCCCAGCCCTTCAGCTGTGAACACAGAACAGAAATATTTGTTAAATATTTCCGCCTTATCTTTATCAGCTTCTACATGTTCCTTCCCTTCACCTTTGAGTCTCATAATGCCACTTTTGCACTTCCCCCTATCACTAGCATAACTAAAAAATGTCTTGTCCCCTCATTTTACCGTATTGACATTTTTTTTTTCTTCCATTTGCATTTTTGCTTTCCTAATTACTCTACCAGCTTCTCTTAGCTTTTCCAGATATTGTCGCCTGTATTCCTCTTTCTGCAATCTCTTGTAGCTTATAAAGGCTAACCTCTTTTCCTTACCATTTCAGCTACTACTTTTGAGAACCAAAGCGGCCTCCTTTTCCTCTTACTTTTATTTACTTTCCTTACAAAAAAGTTTGTTGCCCTTACAATAGCTCCTTTCAGTTTTGCCCATTGATTTCCAGCTTCTTCCAGATGTTCCCATCGAGACAACAATTCCGTGAGGTAATCCCCCATCTGAACAAAGTTAGTTTTTTTTTTTAAAGTCTAGAACCTTCACTTTGAATGAACCGTCTCTACACCTCTCTTAATATTAAATCCCTCCATCTGGTGATCACTGGAGGCCAGATGATCACCTACTATAACATCAGAAACACTCTCCCTATTAATAAGCACTAAAGTCCAGTATGGCCCCATTCCACATGAGTTTCATTACCAACTGCTGGAATAGGTCTCCCTGTAGAGATTCCAGGATCTCACTACTTCTAAAAGACCCCACAGTAGGGATACCCCAATCAACACCTGGCATATTAAAATCACCTATTAGTAGTACTTCCTCTTTCACAGCTATATTTTGAATGTCTTCATTTAAATCTCTGTCCACTTCTGTCTGTGAAGGAAGCCTGTATATCACACCAAAGTAAATACATTTGCCATTCCCTCTTTCCAGATTGACCCACAACCCTGTAGGTCCTGCAATTGTGTGGCTTTAATATTAACTTTAACATATAATGCCACTCCCTCTCTCTCTCTCTCTCTCTCTCTCTCTCTCTCTCTCTCTCTCTCTCTCTCTTTCTTCCTTCCTACCCTATCTTTTCTGAACAGTCTATAGCCTGGTATAGCTGTATCCCGGTCATGGTTCTCTGTGAACTATGTCTCTGTGATTACCACTAAATCTAAATCAGCCTCAAAATCTAAAACCTTATTTCTCATACTTTGGGCGCTGTAAATGCACCATCACATTTGCTAAGTGGGAATCGCTAGTGTGGTTGAGGCCCTTAAGGTATAGGATAGAGTTGGTCCAGAGGGTGGCTACTAAAATGGTCAATGGTCTTGTCATAAAGCGTAAGGGAACAGATTTAAAGATCTCTCTCTATATATATACTTCGGAAGAAAGGTGGGAGAGGAGAGATATGAGATACCTTTATACCTCTGTGGTATATATGCAAAGGCTGGTCTCTTTCAGAAGAAAGGGAACAAGGGGTTGTAGGATGAAGGTGAAAGGGAATAGGCTCATGAGTAATCTAAGGAAATATTTTTTAGAGAAAGTATGATAGATGAGAGGAACAGCCTCCCAGTGGAATTGGCGGAGGGAAGGACTGTATGATTCAAGAAAGCATGGGAGAAGTACAGAAGATCTCTGAGCAAGGGATAGTAGATCGTAAGGATGGGCTGACTGGATAGGCCATATGGTCTTTATCTGTGGTCACTTTCTATGTTTCTATGTTTACCCTTCTCCCAATGTCTTGACATCTTCATGCTGGTGCTTTGGATCTTCATGTCACTCTTGATGTACTGGTATTGTCTCTGTTACAGATGTCACCAACTTTTAAACAAGTTTCATTGAGTAAGAATGGATAATCCACCATTATATAAGAAAATTCTTTGCCCCATTGATTTCAGTGAAAATGAATGACATGAAGGCAACAAATGATTTTAACATCCAAATGTAAACTAAGTGATTACTTGAACCAAATATGAACTGAACTGAGAATTTTTCCTGTAAACTATTTGAAAAATTGCCTACCCTTCGTGCAGGTACAAGTACATGACTAATAGAATTAGTGGGGCTGTCAGCTGCTCTGTTTTGTGTTGCCTACAGCTGCTCTTTGCCATCTCTTCTTCTTCTTAAGAGGCTGTTAACCTAGGTGACTGCCTAGCCTACCTATTGGTTAAGCTGGCCCTGGGGATTGGACCCAAAGAGGGAAAGAAGGGCATGGTGCATGACAAGTGCTAGGGATGTAGACCTTCATCATAATACTGGCCATTATATTGCTAGTTTAAAAGTTCTGCCAACCAGTGGCCTTCCTTAATTAAAACTGCTGCTTGGCAAACCTATCCTAGCTCCAAGCCTTCCCCATCTGTCAGTTTTCCATTTTCAGGTGGAAGATTTGGCAGGTCTTATGCCCTAGGCATGTGCCTGTCCTATCTACTGCCCATCCCCCACTGGAGATACAAATCTGTCTGGAGTGTGTCCAAACCAGAAAGAAAAAATCTCCTGAAAAAAAAATTGACATCAGGTCAGACTAACCAGACTATAATTTTGTGTCTAAGATTTTTTTCACTGTTGTATACAAGTAATACATTTACTTTCTTTAAAGCCTTCTAGTTCCACACCTATCCCCAGATTCCTAATAAATAATTTATAGTAGTTCAACTGTTGTATTCTTTGGTTCCAGCAAAACCCTCAGGGTTAACCAAATGCACCCAGTATCTTATTTGTGTTTATCACTGAAAAGCAAAATGTATTGGTATAATGCCCAGGGAAAACTGAGAACCACAGTGAATTCTTGTAAAATATAATGCAAAAGGCACTAGTCATTTATCATATGATTCTGAGTTTAGGGTGAAAAATTGATATCAATAATATTTTTCAGTTCTTGCTACTTTCCACTTCTGGGATCAAAATTTGCCCCCATTTTTAAGACACTTATCAAGATAGGTCAAGTCCCATGTCATATTTTCCAGAACTTGTTCATAAAAGAAATGCAGAAGCTCTTCCTTCAGCCTTTTGTCCTGACCTCCCTTTCCCGGATTCTCCAAATTCCCATCTTCTCTCCCTTTCATCATAAACAGCATTATTATGATGTGCTAAAAACATAGGCTCCAATTCTTACTAAATGCAGTGGTGATCCCTGGGTAAACAAGCTCAAATCCCACAGGACAGGACATAAATAACCTGTTGTTAGCCCCTGCACTTTCCCTGACTACATCCTCTTAGCTCTACTAGAGAAGGAGCAGAATAAGTACGTAAGTATTGCCATACTGGGACAGACCAAAGGTCCAATCAAGCCCAGCATCCTGTTTCCAGCAGAAGACAATCCAGGTCACAAATACCTGACAAGATCCCAAAAAGTACAATACATTTTATGCTGCTTATCTCAGTGAATTTTCACCATGTCAATTTTAATAATGGTCTATGGACTTTTCCTTTAGGAAGCCAGCCAAACCTTTTTTAAACCCCGCTAAGCTAACCGCCTTTACCACAATCTCTGGCAACAAATTCCAGAGTTTAATGACACGTTGAGTGAAGAAACATTTTCTAAGATTCGTTTTAAATTTACTACTTTGCAGTTTCATTCCATGCCCCCTAGTCCTAGTATTTTTGGAAAAAGTAAACAAACGATTCACATCTACCCGTTCCACTCCACTCACTATTTTATAAACCTCTATCATATCTCCCCTCAGCCATCTTTTCTCCAAGCTTTCCTCATAGGGAAGTTGTCTCATCCCCTTTATCATTTTCGTTACCCTTCTTGGTAACTTTTCTAATTCCACTATATCTTTTTTGAAATGTGGTGACCAGAATTGAACACAATATTTGAGGTGCAGTCGCACCATGGAGTGATACAAGGGCATTATAACATCCTCATTTTTGTTTTCCATTCCTTTCCTACCATACCATTTCATTACTGATTGTCTGCCTAGTTACCTTTCTCCCTCTCGGGTATGTGCAGTGAGAGGACCACATGTAGAGGCCATCTATCAAATAAAAGGACAATGGGGTCCTTTTATTAAGGTGCTGTAAAGATAAGCCGTAATGCACCCCTTACATGGGTGTTTCCTGCGCATTAGGGCCATTTTTACCACTGTCATAAAATAGCCTTTTTTCTATTTATATCATTAATGGTCTACACTAATGTTGACACTAGTGTGAGGCTATTTTTAAAAATTACCGCAACAGCAATTACTCTTACTTATTTTGTAGGTGGTAAGAGCGCCTACGTTATCAGTGCGCTAACCAATTAGGGCCAGATTCTATTTATTGCACCTAAAAAAATCCACGCAATAAACATTTCCGACTAAGTGGATTCTATAAGCAGCACATAGATTTATGCGCAGTATATAGAATACAAGCTAAAACTATGCGCCTCCCTTTACACCAATAAAAAAGTGGCGTACATCTCTGCATGTAGATTTACGCAACATTCATGAAACGTCCATTTCCCTGCCCATAACAGCGCCCCTTTTGAACTGCGTGCCTTAGAATTTAGGCGCAGTTCATTACAGATTACGGTTAGTGAGCTGTGTGCGTAAATTCTAATTATTGCCAATTAGTGCTCATTATTGCTTGTTAAGTGCTGATTAGCTTGTTAAGCAAATTGAGTTACTCGCATTGTTATAGAATATGCTTGGATTTCAGCAAAGAATGCTAGACACGATATATAGATTCCTGGGGTTAGTGCGCAGTAATGTAGGTGTACTAACTGGTTAGTGCAGGAATGCCTACTCTTCACCCCCAACATGCCCCCTCCAAAAAAAAATTCTGAAAAAATATTTACCATGCACAAATTCAAAAAGTACCGTGTGACACTCTAACGCGTCATGCGTTGGTTAGCCCACTTTTTGCTGCATTTAGGCGCATGTTAATGTTTAATGCAGCTTAGTAAAAGGATCCTAATGTCACTGAAAGACAAAATTGGGAGAAGTAAAAGATTCTGATACTTCCTGGCT
The DNA here is from genome assembly GCF_901765095.1 of Microcaecilia unicolor. Taxonomy (NCBI): domain Eukaryota; kingdom Metazoa; phylum Chordata; class Amphibia; order Gymnophiona; family Siphonopidae; genus Microcaecilia; species Microcaecilia unicolor. The sequence continues at coordinate 233,603,402 of NC_044035.1, read as the reverse complement.
GTGTAATCACAGTAAAATGTTGCTTGCGACAGAGCTATTACCATTTGGTGATGTCTTGCTAATCACAGTCCTGGCCGGCATTAGCAGGGTGCAACCAGGCAAATTATTCTGAGCCCCCAAGCTTGCTCAAAGTTGAAGGAGGCACAACCTGCTGGTGGGCCTTGGGGGGTTCCCTCAAAATGTTGGTTTGGGCCCTAGAATGTCTAATACTGGCTCTGAACATAATAATTGTGACATAAGCATGGTCACCAAACCTGAATTTTTCCTTTCCTTCTTTTTTTTTTTTAAACAGAGACGCAGGTCTTCAGGTTCTATTGTGGAAGAACAGGCCATCTACTGTCTGGTATTACTTGTAACAATTCATCTTTTATTCAGTGTATTATAGCCAGACAGGATCTCGAAAAGGTCAATGTAATAAGATATGCTAAGCTTAGGGCACCTTTTTGTGAGCTCAAATTTACTCATGATTTAATAAGGTTTTTAGTGCAGAAAAGGTATACTAAAACAGAAATAAAACGGCCCCAAAATTAGCACAACTCCATTTAAATAACATTTAAATGACTTAGTGGTCTGTTTACGAAGCATTACTAGTGGCTGTCCATGAACTAGTGCTGACACAGCCCATTCAAAGTGAATGGGCCGTTTCGGCACTAGCACATGGACAGCTACTCCACGGACTAAAATGGCTGCAGCAAGCCCTAGTGGTAGTCTCGCAGTATTTCCATATATGGCGGTCATCCGGCACTCACATAGCTAAGCGATAAAATTGAGGACTGCCATTTATGTTGTCCTATTTTGTTGCTTGGCTATGTGGGCACTGGCACTGAATATTGCCGGCACCTATAGCTGCCAGTTTCTCCCTGAATCCACACTCAGAATGCCCTTTTGCAGTCCACTTTAAAAAGGCCAGTCAGAGTTCTTTTCTCTTCTTCTCTCTTATTTATATTTGTTAAATCCCTTTGATGCTTTCCTTATGGAAGGTGGTACAGTAAGTGAATTAATAAACAGAGATAAATACAAACAAAATACTTGAAATGAATATTGTTTGTATATGTTAATAATTGTTATGTTTTATTTATTATGTATATTTTGTACACCGCTCTGGATAAGAGTGGTATATAAATGTTAATAAATGTAATAAAACATCAAAAGGTTCCATCCATCTGAACAGATAACAAACGCCAGCTTGAAACGAAGGACTGGAGCATAAACATAAAATCAAGAATATTAATAAAGCACATACTATATACCACTTCTTATCAAAGAGGTGTGTAGTTTACGTACTAATGCCAAATTATAATAAAGCAGGATAGGGTAATAGTTAAAGGAAGAAGAATGAAATAATTGAAGTGCTATAGAATAACACAGAGAAAGAAACCACAGGCACAAAGTCCAATCCAAAGAGCACCCCCCCCCCCACCCTCTCCTGAGGCCTAGCTGCCACTGAAAGCTGCTGAATTGCAACAGGCAAGCAGGGGCCTCATAGAAGATGCACAGAAGTCCACCCCTGCCTTCTATCAATATAGAATATGGCTATTCAGATGCTCTGTCATGCTCACAAATCAGAACATATTAGGCGACTTTTATACCAACATCACTTGCTTGCTGTCTTGGCGAGAATTCAAATCAAGATCTTGGTTCTTGTTTTCAAGACTCTTCATATGGGTCAGACAGCTTATTTGTCTTCTCTAATCATTCCTTATTCCCCTTCCCAATTATTTCACCTGGTACAGGATCTCCAATTGTTGATCCCTTTGGTCTATTGTGCTTGGCTGAATTCACTGCAGCCGTGTGCTTTTTCTACTTGGTTTCCAGTCTGTGGAATAGACTTCCTGTTTCTTTTGCTTAGAACCTTCAGGACTCCATTGAAGACTGGTTTTTATTTATTGATTAGGATTTATTTACCACCTTTTTGAAAGAATTTACTCAAAGTGGTGTACAGCAAGAATTAATTAATTTATTTATTTGTAGCATTTGTATCCCACATTTTCCCACCAATTTGCAGGCTCAATGTGGCTTACATTTGCCGTAATGGCAGTTGCCATTTCCGGGTAACAGAATTACAAATGGTATTGCGTTAAGGTACATACATATATGGTAACAAACATGGAACATAACATATATGGAACAGATCATGGTATATATATACAACATGTGCATACATACATACATACATGGTAAAGAAGAATAAATTATGGTAGTGCATGAAGGTTCCTGAGTAGTAAATTGGATAGTAACATACATTAGAATAAGACAAACATAAGTGATAGACAATTACAGCAGTAAAAATATTCAAATAACAATACAAACTGTGACAAAAACTAATTGGTGCAAGTCACCATTCATATGGTCTGACCACTGCCTTCAAGAATTCGTTATCCCTACCATCTAGACCAAACAGGAAAACCCCCAAAGAGAAATGATCCTCTCCAGAGGCAAAATCAATGCCACCAAGCTATGGGCCTTAACAGAAAACAACTAGAATACACATAGAATCCAAATCTCTCCCCCCAGGACATGGTCTCCACCTGGAATCAGATACTGACCAACAGCCTAGATGCCATAGCACCTCTAAAACGGAAGAAAATCCCCAGGACAGCCATCAATCCTTGGTACACCCAAGAACGACTACATTTAAAGAAATCCTGCAAACAACTCGAGTGAATATGGCTAAAGACACAAAGCTCCCAAGATAAGTCCACATGGAGGTCACTCATCAGTCAATACAAAGAAATGATAAGACTAGAAAAACAGAAATACTACTCTCGCATGATCTCTGAGAGCAGAAACTCCACCTGCATCTTTTTTCAGTTGGTCAAATCACTCACAAAACCGACATAATCACAAACAGAAACAAACATAACTGCAGAGGAACTGGCCAAATTCTTCAAAACCAAATCAGAAAAATTAATAAACTAAATCCTGAAAACCCCAATACAACAATCAACTAAAACAGACTACTCTGAAGACAATTCCTGGCAGACTGCATCTGGTTCACTTCCACGGAAACCACCACAGACCAATTCAAGATGACAATTACCAGATTCTCAAAACTTAATACATAAGTAGGACCTGTGGGGTTACTAAATAAAGGTGTAGTCTCTGACCCGCGTATTATGAACTCTACAGGCATCAATCAGAGCCAGTTCATTAACCATCTTGCTCAGTGACCCTGTCAGTGCTTGGTCTTCTCTAATCATCACCACACTGGATCTGTCCAGCTCTGGCTGCATGCATGCATTAAAATCGCCTGCCATAATCAGTCTACCTTAATAAACGAAAGCAGGATTTCTGTAAACTTCCTGAAAAGGCATTCTGATCCGTGTCGGGCACATAGATATGAGCCAGAGAAGTTCCTGCTGGTCAATAGTCAAGTGAACCAAAAGGAAACAACCCTCTGGGTCTCAATGCACCCAAAGTACCTGGACCAATAAACCAGTGTGCAACAAAATTGCCACTCCCTTTTCCTTGAATGCAAACAAGATTATTGGATACTGAGCATCATGAAGCAAGGATTCTGCGTTTCCAAAGGTGAGTTTCCTGTAAAAAAAAAAAAACAGGATGGGCACTATGCATTCACAGCTCATGAAATAAATGGTGCCTCTTTTCAGGAAAGTTGAGGCTCTTGACATTAAAAGTTATAACTGTTAAATTAGCGCACATTTACCCAAAGTAGAAAAACAGGCTGCAACATTGTCAGGGAGATAAGCATACCCTTGGCCACCTATACAGTAAACAACCCTAAGGCCCTCTCCTACCACCCCTATCCCCAGTCACCATAACAACCACGACCACTTGGCAAGGGTTCCCCTTGACAGGAACTACAAACGACCCAACGCTTCAACCCAAACGGAACACTCTATATCTCATCCCTCCCTGGAACCCAGAGAATGCAAGTAAACAGCAATTGGCAATGCTTCTAACCCACACACACACACAGCCACACACCTAGCAAGCCACACAACTATGCAAACCCCTGGTCATCCTACCTCCGCCACTGCACATAAACTCCCCTAAGTTAAATAGAAAAACAACAAGGCAATGCAATCAACAAAAGAACCAATGAAACAGTATAGTGATAGGTCAAAAGAAAAAGAAGATATAGGGGGAAAATCCTCACTGGTCATACTAGGATCTCAAAAGTTGAGGACACTACAGAGACCAAATTGTATGAAAGGATCAGGTGAACACATCTTCTGCTTGTGAGGAAGCTGAACTCTGGAAGTTCTACGACTTTAGTTCTGAGGGGCTGCATTGGCTCTCTGTCACTGCTGCCATATGGCACCAGTTGCTGGTGCGACTTTTGCAGGCAGGAGGTTCATAGTTGTCAGTCCAGCATCTCATAATGCAGACTAAGACTCCCACAAGTTCTTGGCATGTCAAATCTTTCCATCTATCACAAACTGGAGAGAGAAAAGAAACACCCAGAGATATTGCATTTTCTCTTTTGTTAAAATTTCCAACACTGGCTTCATGTCCTGATGCTTCTGAAAGGTACAGGCCAAAACATATTGATAAACTTGCTCTACAGCATCATTTTATTTTATTTTGCAGTGCTGGTGAGCTTGCTGTAGGACACGTTCGTTGTCAGGATAGCGAGTGAAGTGTACAATAATATCTTGGAGTCTTAGGTTGCAGAGACCAAAGGCTCGATGAGCCCTTTTGATTTATTTGAGTATCAGATCATTTGCTGTCCCCAGGACCTGCCAAAACAAAGTTTGAACAACAATTGGAATATCTTCCTGATTATTTGCTTCAGGCATACCCCTGAAGTGTAAGTTTTTGCACAGATCCCTGTTCTCATCAGTTTTATGTAACAGATCCCCATACTGTTGTGCAAGAGTGTCCGTCTGAGCACATGTCTCTTCTAAGTCCTGCTCTTGGTCAGCAGCACGACTCTCTAAGTTCTGAACTTGACCACCCAGTTCCTTGAGTCCACAGTGAAGGGAATCAATGTTATCAAGGATCTCCTCTTTCATGTGTTGAAGCTCCTGCCGTAGCTTGTCAAAATAAGTCTTGAGTTCTTTTGTGAGACCTCGGGTCTTTTTCATAGGCAGATGTAACAAAGTCAATATCCGATGCAGAGTCAGGTTGTACCGAAGCCGCATGGCTAGCAGCACACACAGATGTCTTAGACCTCTGTTTAGAATCCTCTTTCTTTTTGAATCCAGTGCACAATTAAAGTATCATCTGGAACTAAAGAGATGAAGAGGTGTTATTTTAGAAGCCAGATGCTCTCGATGGAATTAGATATCTTTGATTTTTTTTTCTGGGCCCTTGGAAGAGTTCTGTGATTATGCCTCCATGCAGGCCAATGACATCACCTCCTCCCTGTAGCCGTACTTTATATATATATATATATATATATATATATATATATATATATATATATATATATATATATATATATATAATACTGAGTTTGGGACAGTGGGTCCCTGCCAACTAATTATTTTGCATTCTCTGGCAATCCACATGAATTTCAGTAAAGGTACTTCATCCTTTCCTATAAGTGCATCATTTCCTATTATGTCTAGGATGCACTTCTGAACTGATTTTGCTAGTTTGGCTATTTAGTAATTATACTGTAACCCTGGTCCCACTGAAACACTCTAGGGCTTGACACTATTTGCCTTGTATTTGCCTTGTTCACCCATGTTGCACTGTTGTGGCCTTGGCCTCACTACATGACTTGCCAGAAGAAAGAAAGACATTAGTTGCCAGAAAGGTAGACAATTGTTCGTAATGTTCTATTGAATGTTCTATTGTTGCTAGAAGAGACGTCCCAGCCATGTTGATTACTGCTTCTGTTTAATTTGCCACGTTGGCACTGCTCTCATGGCTGCTGGCTAAGCTCTTTGGGGCAGGTACCCAGACCAGGATCTACAAAGAGTGTTAAGTTTGATGAGCTGGGTGCAGGCCAAGGCCGGGCTAATTCCTGGTAGGCTGAGGGTTTTTTGCCACCACTTTTCTGCTTCCAAAATAGTCCAACAACAAAAATCCATTCACACACTGGGCTTCTCTTATAAAATATTTAACTTTACTAACAGGGAAAAATAAAAGGGTCAAAGTGAACAGGTTTCTTCAAGAACAGTAATAGGACAAAATCAGGTACAACAATGTGATACTTTTTCAATCTTTCTCCTCTTCGCCACTAGTTATTGTCCCACTTCTAGTGGGTTCTGTCCCATCCCATCTGGCAGAACAACCCAGGGCTGCTGTTTGCTTTATCACTCCAAACAGGTGTCCTGCTGGGCTTTTTCCCAGCCTCTGGACTAAACCAAGGATTGGACCTCCATTGTCTGTCCTCCTCAAAGGTGCAGTTTCCCTAACCCACCTCCAGAGTCAAGTAGATCTCTTCCTTACTTTATTCATGGGGTTTTCCCTCTCTCTCCAGAGTCTCTGTGGTCCAGGCTCTGCTCCTGAACAGAGTCAATTTACCTCTTCTATTGCAGCCCCTGTTTCTTGTGCTGGACGGGACACCCCCCCTTAGCTTCATAGGTCCTGATAGGGGTTCAGACTACCAAAGACCTCGTACACCCCAACACAGACAATTTTATTCATACCAACTCCACCTCTCAAGTACAGTCATCCATCAATCATAAACATCATATTTTCCCATAATCTAACAGCATATCAACACTATCAACTGTACCCGCTACAGTGGAGGTACTAATTATAATTAAATTTGCTGGGACCACCTCCCCCCCTCCCCCCAGCAGACTGTCACTCCCTGTCTCCTTACTTGTCCATCTTCTGGGATAGGCATTCTTATCTAGTAATCCTCTGAGGGAAACAAACCTCTCTCATCACCAGTTTCCCCAGAGGGTTACAATACTGATGTAGTTTTCCTTCCAGAATTTTATTATTAGAAAACAACCCCAGGAACAATGGATAAAGTGGAGGTACTTACCTGTAACAGAAGTTCTCCATGGACAGCAAGATCAGTCAGCCACACACTGGTGACATCATCTGACGAACCTGGAAATGGATAAAGCTCTCCCAGAGCTCAGCGGAAAGCTTTTGAGAGAGAGACACCCCCTCTTAGCATGTGTAGGCTGGCCACTATATATTTTTCTATGTTCCCAGCTAGTCCGGAGGTTTCATCCGTAGTGGAGGAGGGAGGGTTTGTGTGGTGGTGACTGATCCTGCTGTCCATGGAGAACTTTCATTACAGGTAAGTAACTCCACTTTCTCCATAGATAAGCAAGATAAGTCAGCCACACACTGGTGACTCTCCAGCTGAGGGATGAAAAGGGGCCCGGTAGTAGGTGGAGTTTTTAGGTGCCCTTCGAGACCCCACTAACTTGCTGAGGTAGGATGAGGCAGCGGGGACAAGGCAGGCAGGAGAAGGAGAGAGACCACACACTCTGAGATAAAGAAGGTGGGCTTTATTACATAGAACCAACAATGCAATACAAGTTATGAAAATAGTGCCAACATGGGAGGAAACTAAGTAATACCATGAGAACAGTGCCAACGTGGCAAATTAAACAGAAGCAGTAACCAACATGGCTGGGACAGGAGCATTAACTGTCTGTCTTTCTAGCAAACAAATGAGCATCACGACCTACTGTATGTCTCTTCTAGCAACAATAGAACATTCAATAGAACATTACGAACAAATGTCTACCTTTCTGGCAACTAATATCTTTCTTTCTTCTGGCAAGTCATGTAGTGAGGCCAAGGCCACAACAGTGCAACATGGGTGAACAAGGCAAATACAAGGCAAATAGTGTCAAGCCCTAGAGTGTGGTCAATTAGGGCACAGCAATGCAAAACAATAACGTCAATGGGAACTGGACCCATGCTGTGTAGTGACAGAATTTCGAGGTTGGGCCCTGGCATGCTGGGTGTCAGGGTTCCCTGGTGCGGTTGCCGTCCAGAGGACCATTAAGCCAAACTCATTCATGGTCTGTAAAGGGCAGTCTAGGCAGTAGTGTCTCATAAAGTTGTGCATGAAGGACCAGGTTGCCACTTTGCAGATGTCCTCTACTGGAGTCGAGTGCAGGTTGGCCAGTGTGGTGGACATGGCCCGCAGTTGGTGAGCTAAGGACTTGTTGGGAAGAGTGAGGCCTTCTTCCACATAACAGTATGCAATGCAGTCCGATATCCAGGTGGATAGAGTATGTTTCCTGACTGGGGTGCCAGATCTGTTCATGTCAAAGGAAACAAAAAGCTGTGAGGCTGTGTGCAGTGGAGTTAGAGGCGTAGAGCACAGGTGTAGTCTGAGGTGTGGAGTAACTGTTCTGTCTGGTTGGTGTGTAGTCTCGGGTGAAAGGATGGGAGCACAAAGGCTTGGTTGATAAGAAAAGAAGAGACCACTTTGGGCAAGAATTTTGGGTGTGTCCTGAGGAGTGCATGGTCATGGCAGAGCTGTATGTACGGTGGGTAGGTCAGGAGGGCCTGAAGCTCGCTGATGCATCTAGCTGATGTTATGGCAATGAGGAAGATAGTCTCCCAGGTGAGGAACTTGATTTTCGTGGTTTCCAGCAGTTCAAAGGGGTGGAGCATGAAATGGCTGAGGACGATTTTAAGGTCCCAAGCCGGGGGTAGACACCAGACTGGGGGGTGAAGGTTAGCCAGTCCTTTCATGAATCTGGTTACTAGATGATGGGAGGACAGTGGTTCGCTGTCCAGTTTGTCATGGAAGACGGATATAGCGCTGAAGTGGAGTCTGATTGAAGCTGTCTTGAGGCCTGCATGAGATAAACTGACTAGGTACTGTAGGACTGTTGGGATAGGGCATGAAAAAGGGTCTACCCATGCCCTGGAACACCAGGCTTGAAATCATTTCCACTTATGTGCATAGGAATTTCTGGTAGATGGGCACCTGGCTGCTAGTAAGACCTCTGGGGACATGTGGAGTGGGACTAGGATCAGTCTTTCAAAATCCACGCTGATAATATACGGGTCCTCAGGTTGGGGTGCAGTGGGGTCCCTTGATCCTGGGTGATGAGGTCTGGGCAATTCGGTAGACAAGCCAGTGGTTGTTGTTGCCAGGCATTGTAGGAAGGGAAATCACACTTGTCTGGGCCAGTATGGTGCAATGAGGATGGTGGTGGCCTTGTCCTGGATGATTTTCAGCATCGTTTTGTGAAGGAGCAGTGTGGGGGGGATATGCATAGAGCAGTTGCTGTCCCCAATGAGTTGCAAAGGCGTTGTGGCTCCATCTGAGTTGTGAAGGCAGTTTGGAGCAGAATTGTACGCCCTTTGCATTGTCTTCACTGGCAAAGAGGTCCATCGGTAATGTGCCCCATCGGTGGAATAATTCCCTTGTGACCTCCAGATGGAGGGACCATTCGTGGGGGTCTCATTTTTGGCTGAGGCTGTCCGCAAGTGTGTTGTGGAGTCCCAGCAGGTAGGTTGCTTGTAGGAGGCATTGCTTGGAAAGAGCAAATGACCAGATCCTGCATGCCTCCCTGCAAAGGGGAAGGGAGCCCGTGCCACCCTGTTTGTTGATATAAAACATGGTGACCTAGTTGTCCATTTCTATCAGAATGTTTTTGCTGGAGATCCATGGAGCAAAGGCTTGTAGTGCATTTCCAATTGCTCTGAGCTCCAGGAGATTGATGTGATGATTGGTCTTGGAGGGGGACCAGGTGCCCTTAGTTTTTAGGTGGAGGAGATGGACTCCCCAGCTGAGTTTTGAGGCATCAGTGGTGATTGTGAGTTGGTGTTGGGGAGGCTGGAGAGATTTTCTTCTGTAGATATTGTGGTTGATTTTGCCACTACCTGAGAGAGTCACGGGTGGACTGAGTGATGGTGATCTTATGGGACTGGGGTTGGTTGTGCCACTGGAGTAGTCGCATGTGCAGTTTGGCTAGTGGAATGATGTGGACTGATGCAGCCAGGTGTCCCAGGAAGCATAGGATTGTCTGTGCAAAACTCTGTTTGCAGACGCGATGCACTTTGCCAGGTGTAATATCGCCTATCCTCTCAGGAGAGGCAGGAAGGCTTTGCAGAATTTTGTGCAGATATTTACTCTGATGAACTCTAGAGATTGGGTCATTGTAAATGGGATTTTTTTCTTGTTGATGAGTAAAACCGAGGACTGAAGGACAGTGATAGAGGTGTTGATTGCAGCCACTGTCCTCAGAGGTGAGGGTCCCACGAGTAGCCAGTCATCAAGATAGGGGAAGACACATATCCCAGTCTTGGTAAAGACCCTGGGTACGGAGGACAGTCCAAATGGGAGGACCTGGCACTGGTAGGACAGAGAATCATAGGAATTTCTTGTGAGATTTATGCATTGTAATGTGAGCATATGCATCGTGGAGGTCCAGGGAGGCTAGCCAGTCATTTTTCTGGATCAGTGGAAAGATTGTTCCCACCGAGTGCATTCGGAACTTCTCCTTCAAGATAAACTGATTAAGGTGTCTGAGGTCCAAGATGGGTCTGAATCCCCCTGTCTTCTTGGGGACTAGAAAGTACTGAGAGTACTTCTTGGGAACTAGAAAGTACTGAGAGTAGAAACCCTGGTTGAGCTCTGTTGGAGGGACAGGCTCTATTGTTTTCAAGCAGAGGAGAGACTGGATCTCTTTGAGAATGAGGTGGGTTAGAGGTTCTGGGGTTTTGTGTTTGAACGGGGATCTGGGTGATTGGGGGGTGTGGAACCTGATCCGGTACCCATGCTGGATGATGTTGAGGACCCATTTTTTTGTTGTTATCTGTTTCCAGGAGTTGATGAAGAAGGAGAGTTGGTCTCCCCACCGGTGGAGAGGCTGGTGGGTCGGAGTCAAAAGCTCGGGCCTGCCTTAGAGGCTGTGGCGGGTTTTGATTTTTGGTGTTTTCGCTCCCTTGGGCGTTGTCTTTGTTGATAGGCTGCACCATATGATTGAGTTTTTTGGCAGTGGGGCTGCCACCTCAAGGAGTCATTGTACGACCTTGAGCCGTGATACTGTCTGCAGTAATGGGTGGTCTGGCATCTTCTAGATGAGGTGGGCTCTACCAGGCCATCCATGGATAGAGTTTGCAATGTGGTGCAGTGGTCTTTCAGGGTGTTCACTGTCTCTTTGACTTTGTCCCTGAATAGGTTCTCCCCTGAGCAAGGGACATCAGCAAGACATTCATTTGTGACTTCATGAAGCCCCGAGACTCTGAGCCATGCATCTTGCAGCTAGGGCGACACCAGCTGTGCGAGCAGAGGTCTCAAAGGCCATTCTGAACATTTGCTTTCCACATTCTTCCATGCCCTGGAGGATGGGAGCGATGAGGGATATGTTGTCTGGTGGCAGAAAGGCTAGGAGCTCCTCAGTTTCTTTTTCCTGAGGGCATCATTGTAGAGGATTAGTTGAAAAAGGTGAGCGTCAATTTTGGCATTCAGCATGGTACCATTGTAAACTTTCTTTCCAATGGTGTCCAAGGTTTTTTGTTTTCTCCCTTGGGGGCCATTGGCATGAGTTTTGGAACTACTAGGCTTCTTTAGGGTGGATTCTATGATGATGGACTGGTAGTGAGGCTGTGATTTGTCGAAGCCAGGGCAGACTAGGATTTGGTATTTGAGGTTGAGGTGCTTCTACACAGCTGATCCAGATAATGATGTCTGCTAGATTTTGTCACGACAGTCCAGGAGAAGCTGGTGGACTGGTATCACAATGCCAGATTTTGGCATGTCCAGATATCTGAGGCATCCCAGTGCCTTGCTGCGCTGGTCAGGGGTTTCAGCAGGAGTGAGTCTGAAATACGTTGAGGTCTTTTGTAGGAACAGGGTAGGTCAGGTCCTCTGGTTCCAGTGGACTCGGTTCTGTGAGGATGCCCGAGGAGTCCTAGGGCATTGCAGAATGTAAGTCTTCTCCTTCAGATGCTAAGTGGTCCAGGATGAGAGGTTCACTGCCCTGATCTGAATGGTAGTCACACGAGGTGAATGTTTATGAGGGAGATCCCACAGCAGGGGTTCTCAGTAGAGGTGATGAGGGGGCCACCAGATTAGCGCTTCCCAAGTTTACTGGTGGCAATGGTGATGGCACTGAGAGCTGTGCAGTGAGCTGGTTAAAAAGGTCGAAAATCTACTGATGCGGTGGGATAATGAGGGTCCCTTGTGGCCCAGTGCATGGTCTGGTGACATCAGAAGGTCTTGGAAGAGATGGTTCCTGGGGAGTTCTGCGCTTGTGGTTGCGAGATGCCTTTTCCTCTCTGCAAGGCAAGTAGGAGGAGGAGATGGAGTCAGTTCAGTAGCATTTCCTGCGTTCTGCATACCTGGGGTGGAGTGGCCCACAGGGGGTTTCCTCCTCTTTTCTCCACAGGTTTCAGGACTGCCCAACTGGTTTCTTCTTGTGCAGGATATCCAAGTATTTTTGTCACGCTGGCCTTTTAAGGTGGCAAAGTCCACAGTGACCTCAGTTCCAGCGGGAGTAGCAGGGCTGCGGACAGTGTCCAGAAGTGGAGGGGAGCCATGAAGTTTTAAAAGGAGCTTCTCTACTGGTTTGCCTCCCAGTCCCGGGGGGGGGGGGGGGGGGAAGAGATTTGCAGTGTGGGAAATTTGAAGGAGTTCTGCAATGGGAGCAGGCGGCAGAGCAGCATCTTGCTGACTGGAGGCTGAAGACGGAGCCGGTGTGGGTGCCAGCGTTGTGGGCTGCAGACAGGGAGCAGGAATCACTGCCTGTGTCAGAGCTGTGAGAGAGTTGAGAGCAGGAGTTGCAGCAGCCGCTGCAGTTTGTAGATTTGCTGCCAGATGAGCATAGGCCAGAAGTGGGTTGTTCCGGGGGGGAGGGGGAGTCAGAACAGGCCTCAGTCCCCATTTCTGGGTGGGCAGCATGGCTGCTGTGGAGGTGGAAGGTTGCTCCTGGCCATGAAGGAGAGCCAGAGACTTTTCCCCCTACTTTTTCTGTTCTTTTATTGGGACTTCATTCATCTTCTGTAAAAGGAAGTTCTTTAATGCATACTTCCTTGCTGTTGAAGATATCTGAGGCACAGGGGGCAGGCAGCCATGAGATAAGCTATGCCCAGGCATCGGACACACACCTCATATGCGTCCATCGTGCTCATCTTCTTTTGTAGCTGGGACATTTTTTAAAACCCGGTTTAGCTGTGTAAGGGGCCGATAGTGCAGGGTCAGTCATGCTGGTAGTCAAGAGTAGCTGAGAGGAGAGCAAGGATCCATCCTTTGTACAGAGTTGATGAGGTAAACTGAGAGGGAAGGGGCCACACAGAGATATATGTAGTGACCAACCTACGCATGTTCAGAGGGGTTCTCTCGCTCAAAGACTTTCCTCTGAGTTCTGGGAGAGCTTTATCCATTTCCAGGTTCGTTGAATGATGTCACCAGTGTGTGGCTGACTCATCCTGGTTGTCCATGGAGAAAGGAAAATTCCTCAGTTAAACATGGAAAATTTCTCAGTTAAACATTTTGGCACATGGAAAGCAATTGTATAACAATGATCCTATGTTCAGACATCTAGAGAATACCTATGTGGCACCTATTGTGTATAGGAAAGTAGGCACCTCCTTTCCATTGTAGAATAAAAGTGTTAACAGGTGAAATAAGTGCCTACAATTTATGCATGAGCACTTTTGCCAACCACAGAACTGGTGTAAATGCTCACGTCTAAACATCAGAGATATGCACATATATGTCATTATTCTAATAATGTGTATGTATATTCAACATATAAATGTTAGCATCCATTTTTTCAAATTACCCTCTTACATCCTGCATCAAATGTCCAAAGTGAATGTATATAAATTCTAGATATCATTGTAAACTGGATTTCCCTTAGAGCCATACATTCATTTTCGTTTCTTTTATTTGTTGTCTGGAAAAGGCAATCATTTGTTTTTAAGAAGGCCCCAGAGACACAGGTAGGGAAGGGCCTATCACTAGGTGAACTATTCATTTACCAAGGGCATCAGAACTTGGGGTATGCCAAAAAGGTAAGTAGAGTCAGTCAGGTGGAGCAACATTATTGGTGGTGGTGAGGGTGGGGAATTCCCAGGCCCTGACAGCCAAAGAAAAAATTGAGCCAGAAGGGTGGGCAGCAAAAAATTGCTCTGACTGCATATTGCTCTTCCTCCTCCTCCTCTTTAAGGTGACACCAAGACAAGTGTACGTTTAAAATGCAGGTTGTGGGTCCTATAACCACCTGCTTTGAATGTGCTTATAGTGCTATCTTTAAGGAACAGGAAGAGAAGTGTGAAGTCACAAGGAACTTAGGACTGGTGGAACCTTGAAGTATTTCTGAGGGTTTCTCATGTATCAGAGTTCAGTGCTCCAGTCATTAGATCAACGTTTCTCTTGTTACTCCTTCCATACCCACTAGTTAATATGAATTTTAGGAATATGCATAAATATACATGAGGCATGCACTGCCCCCATTCATCCACATCTATCCCATGCATAATCATTGCAGGTATCCTGAAAACTTGACTGACTAGGAACTACTCCAGGACTAGACCACGTTTCATCCCTGAAGAGCCACACTGAACCCCTCACTGTCTTGCCCATCTCCACCTCTCCCTCTCACTTGTTCTGATTTATGTTCATCCTGACTTGATAGAAACAGAATGACAGCAGCAGTGTAGCTCCTCAGGCTGTGTCCTCCTTCTGCTGCCCAGGTCTATTGTGGCACACAATTCAAAGAAAGACTCAGGCCCAGATGCACTAAACGTTTTTCATCGTTAAATGAGCCCTTAAGGAAGAATTTCCTATCCTTTCCATGCACTAAAGCCTATTTTCCGACGACAGTAGCAGCTAACGAAAACTGAATGCAGATGAGCAATTCTTCTACAAATCCCATTGAAATGACATGCACTAACCTTTTCTGATTCGTTTGACGCAGGAAAACACCGTGAAATCTAACGAGAGTCTGTACCTCTCGTTAGGCCTGTCTGTCTGCTAGAAGTTTACAAAATCCATAAAAAATAATAACTGGGGGGGGGGGGGCAAAAACGCGTCAGGGGCGTCCTTTATTGACGCCCCAGGTTGCCACTGCTCCCCTCTCCCTCAGCACCAAAAAAGAAAAAAAGGATCGGGAGGGGGCAAGGGCGCTCGTCATGAGCGTCCTGTATGGATGCCTTGCCCCCCCCCCCCCCCCCGCACGAAAAATCTCCAATTTTAGTAGCCCCGGGCCGGCCCTCCTCCCTTCCTGTGTATTCTCCCACACTAGCTCCGCCTCCTGCCATGCTCCGGTCACGTGCCCCGTCCCCACCGCCCCCCCTTTGGTTGTGGCTGCCGCTCCCCCCTCCAACGACCCCCCCCCCTTTGCCTTACCGGCCTGTGCAGCGCCTGTCACCTCTGCTGCACGGGCAAGAACAGCTGATCGGTGATTCAGAAGGCCTCCTCAGACGTCCCTTCTTTCTTCCTGGGCCCGCCCTCCTCTGACGTAGGGGCACGGGACCGGAGCATGGCAGGAGGCGGAGCTAGTGTGGGAGAATACACAGGAAGGGAGGAGGGCCGGCCCGGGGCTGGGGCTGCTAAAATTTGATTTTTTTCGTGCAGGGGAGGGGGGGAAGCGGGGAGCAGCGGGGGGGGGGGGGGGGCAAGGCGTCCATACAGGACGCTCATGACGAGCGCCTTTGCCCCCTCCCAAAACACACGTGTTTGTGGGGTTTTTTTTTTGTTTTGACAGCTGGGCCTTTGTGGCATGCGCAGAGCAGCCAGCATAACGCTTGGCTGCTCTGCACATGCTTTAGGCGCTGATTAACGACGGGTTTAACGATGCTGTGATACATCCTACTTTGCAATACCGCTCCGAACATTTCTGGACTGTTTTTGTAGTGCATTCCTCGTTTTTTAAAAATCGTTAACACTTTTACGTTTCTTATTTTTTAATGTTTGGTTGATGCATCTGGGCCTCAATGTGCTGACCAGCAGAAGAGGACACTATGGCGTGAGACACTATACTGCTGCTGTCCTTTTCCTCCTAACGAGCTAGGGGCAAGATGCACTAAAGACTCGTTAAAGCCCTTTCCTTACCGATTCCCTTAGCAAATCGGTAAGGAACAGGCATGCATCAAGGAATAGGAATGCAAATGAGCTGCTCATTGTAGCTCACTTGCATTCTCTATTCCGTCGTTAAACAGTCGGCCAGTCGGCCGGTCAAGCATGCGCAGAGCAGCCAAGCATTATGCTGGCTGCTCTGCACATGCCAAATACGCCTCCCTGTGCCGCCCGAAGACGCCGCGCTGCTCACCCCCTCCGATGCGGCTCGACAGAGGACAGTGCAGTTCAGGACGCCCATCCAAAAAAAACGTCCATTTTGGCCGTCATTCCCCCCTGCAATAATAAAAACGTCTTTTTTGGCAGTGCTTCACTCAGCTGAGACCTGGAAGTCCCTGAGCCAATCACAACGCATTTAGCTGAGCTAAACGCGCTGTGATTGGCTCAGAGACTTCCAGGTCTCTCAGCTGAGTGAAGCACTGCCAAAAAAGACGTTTTTATTATTGCGGGGGGGGGGGGGGGTGATGAGCAGGGAAACCTCTTCTTCTTCAGGGTTCAGCAGCAGGGTTAAAGACTGCGGGGGGGGGGGGGGGGGGGATGACGTTTTTTTTAAGTACAGCGTTTTTTTGTTCCCCAATTTTTTTTTTGTTTCTTTGGGCCAAGTTTTATCCTGCGCAGCCCCAATGAGAGGTACAGACCTCTCGTTAGATTTTCCAGCATTAAGGCAATTGGAAAAGGTTAGTGCATCTCATTACAATAGGGTTTCTACACAATTTGCTCCTCTGCGTTTTCGTTAGCTGCTACCGTCGTCGGAAAAAAGTCTTTAGTGCATGCCAAGGTTTACTACTTGCTCGTTAAGGGCTCGTTAAGGGCTCTGCCTTTGGTTGCTGATGTGCTGCCTTGATCCTGCTTTCTGACTGCTCCCTTGCTCTGAAGCCATAGCTGTACCAGATTGTGGAGAGAGCTGGCAGCAGCGATCTCACCCCTGGCATTTCTACTGCTGCAGTCACGGCCACACAGAAAAAACATGTACTGCACACTCTGCAATCCCCGAGGTTGCCACACATCAAGCTCCCATGAAAGGATCCTCAGCTATTGCTGCAGGCTGGATGAAGAAGCTGGATGGGGCAGAAACAGCCTGTGACTCTTATGTTTGACATTCCTGCCGTAGGGGCTAAGTGGAAAATATGCAAATAACCACAGGACTGGGGATGCTAAATTGATTCAAATTTCATTTACTGTAATCAAATGATGTAACTACAGGGCTCCAAAGTTACTATTCACATGCTTAGCTAATCATGTTTTTCTTAGAAACATCTGCACTTTCAAATTTTCAGTCTTTATTTCTTCATATATAATAAGGTGGGAGTGAAAGACAAGCTGCTGCATGCACAAACTTTGCTTTGAAAGGAGATTGAATTACATGTAGCTGTGTTCATGTTTTATGTGTATATCCCCTGTAAGTCCAAGGATATGAAACACAATAACATATTCCAATAAAAGTCAGGGAGGTGGTGGACGAAATGGGAGGAGGTGCATTGTGTTTATGAAGGACTTTAATATCAAACTGTTAAAAGATTTCAAACTTAGTGATGGTAATATAGCAAAAATAAATCGACCAAATAGAGAAATTGGGAGCTGTTCCATTTTCAAAAGTGGCAAAAGACATGGCTCTTCTTTTATCTGTGGTAAGGTTAGGGGACTGGCTTAAGGAGAAATCAAGAAACTTGATGTGCAGTGGGAAGCAGTGAGTTTTGAAACTGAAAAGTTCTGCAGAACAGGCTTACAGTAGACTTCAGAGATCAGCTTGTCAAATGTCCTAACATAGAAGATACAATAAGCCATGTCTGAGCACCCATGACATATTTAACTTTAGGAGCTGATTGGACTTTGCTTGCCTGTTTCTGTGGAAGACTGGCAGAGCTTAACTGACCTGGAATAGTCTATATAAGGAAGGAATATCTTCTTTTTCATCTTTCAATGACATCCAGTAACTGATGGCATTACAGGGCACCTTGTCAAAGTTTAAAATAAAAGAGTAAGAATAAAAATCAATGAAATGCTCTCTTGTGATGGAGTGACAATGAGAATACACCACAAGAATCACTGAGGGTCAATGAGTGTAAAATAATGAGTTCCATATAGATCAATGAAAAAAATCAATTAAATGCTCTTTTGTGATGGAATGATGATGAGGATACACCACAAGAATCACTAAGGGTCAATGAGTATAAAATAATGAGTTCCATGCAGATGTCATATCTCAAGGTCTATGGGGCTCTGTCATGAAATGCCTAGCCAGCTGCCTGGGGCTACCCCACAGCCACTAACACAGCTTAGGTCCGTCTGCACCTGCCGCTTGTGCTGTACATTAGCACCCTCCTCCCACTGACTGGGTCACAACCGCCTCTGGGTGAGTCTCCCACTCTCAAATTATTCCCAGTGATTTCTAGGTTGCTGGAGGCCACACTCCCAGTGGTCCCACAGTTCCCAGAAAGCATTTATAGACCCAACACACAAACCACCAGGATTCTTTATCAGTCCAGACAGCAGAGTCAACAAACTAAAGAGGTTTATTGTCACAACTTGAACAGTGAACAGAAAATATGCAATCAGCAGACAATAACAGGTAACTGAAATATGGATAAATTATAAAACTATCTAAACATTTGTTTACTTTCTAAAAAGTACCTGGGGAAATCAGGAACTATGCTGCTCACAGATTATCAAATATAACTGATCACAAGGCCTCAGCAAAGAGATCTGTCTCTCTCTTCTTCCTGGCTAAGACTGGGGGGGAAAGCCAGTAAATCCTGGATGAATTTGAGCTCTCTGGGCCAATCAGAGCCCAGAATAACAATCTTTGAAAGTATACTGCAGACTGTCTTTCCAAAAGGCTTAAATAAAGAAAGCAGCCTTGGGTCTGCAACAGCTTCAAAACATGTACCACCTGCTGGGCAAACTAGAGAAATACACTTCAGGAAATACCCAATACATTTTACAGGCTTAAAACTCACTATTCTGTCACTGGGCTAACTGATGTCCTCATTGGGACTCTCTTACAACACAGAGATTTTTTTTCTTTAAAACATCATCAAAATAAAATGAAGTTGATCCAAGATGGCGACTAGAGCAGATGCATGGCTTCACGGAGCTCCTAAACACCAGTGAGGTGGCCTGGGTCGGGAATTTTCCCCAGTGTTAGAATGGGGAAAAGGAAAGGGAAACCGAAGCCACTTACCTCCTCAAGTCCTTTGGAAGCCCCATCCACCCGCCAGACTACCCTGGAAAGTTTTGAAGTTCGGAGGCTAGGAGAGTTGGCGATCGCTTTCGACGGAAACTGCAACTTCGGAAGCAGACCATAGCATCGAGGGAGTTTCACTAAGCCCTCCCTCTTGCATAGCTCCTCCAATACCAGGTAGTAGATACACGCCGACAGGGTCACAACGTGTGGAAGTGCCCGAGAGGCAACAGGCTTCTCTTGGTGGGAGAGGAGGACCCAAGGCTATGTTAACCCCAGGAAGAGAACCTTCAGAGGAGAGTCAGGCTTCTAAGCTTACCTCCCCTCCTACCCGAGGCTCTACTTCCAGAAGTAATGGATAATTGGTGAGACCTGCTGTGATAACACTAGAACTATTATGGGATGCAATTCAGGGTTTAAATTCCTCCCTCCCTCAGGTTTCTAACTCTTTTAAAGGAGAGATTGTGGATTTGAAATAATCAGTTCAAGTTTTGACTGATAATTTTGAAAATCAGATGCATAAAACTGAATCATTAGAAGGGGAGATAGTACGTTTACAAAGTTTTGCCTCTATGGCTATCAAGGACAGAGATGTACAAGCCTGTAAGCTGGAGTACTTGGGGAACCAAGGAAGGAAAAATAACTTGAGGTTTTTAAATTTCCCTCTCATGTCAGCTCTTGATATGCTAAGAAAATATTTTGGTGAAATATTGGGAATACCAACTGAGGGTTATCCACTCATAGTCAGAACCCAATATATCACGGGAACTTCTAGATCTACTGTATGACCTCAATCTGATTTAAACTTGACTCAATTTCTGGAAAGTTCCTTGGACGTAATAACGGAATGGACAACCCTTCTTGTGACTTTTGCTTTAGAGCCAGACAAAAATTATATTTTTCGAACTTATTTTCGACATATGAATGCAGACTTTTTGGGAGCAAAAATAAAATTTTTCCTGACTTAGCAAGTGAAGCACAGAAAAGAAGGACAGAATTCTTAGCTTTAAAACCTAGAATTCTTAATTTAGGTGGTATGTTTGTGTTGAAATTCCCTTGCAGGTGTCTAGTAATGTTAAATTCAAATAATTATGTGTTTTTTGACCCGAAGAAGCTGCTGGAATATGTAAAATCTAAAGAAGGTGTTAGGTATACTTGGACACATCTAGTAATTGAATTCGCTGTATATTGGCTGCAAATCTCAGGCTACCTACTGCTCTACTGATATTTATTTTTCCTTGGTATTTTTTTATTTCCTACAACTTGGATCCAGATATGTGGACAAAGTGATGATAATTGTTTTTCTTAGTAAATAATTTTTCCTGTTAATCATGGTTGGGTATTAACTAAACATTTATGTTAATTATATAAATGTAAAATAAAAAAAAATAAAAAATAAAATGAAGTTAAATCTTGGATTTTGAGGATTAAACCTACCAGAAAATTCCAGGCTTGAGTTTTGCCAAAACTAATGAAATTGTGGTGCTTGAAGTTTTTGAGCTTTGTTGGTGGAAACCAAAGAAATTAAAAAGATGAACTCTTCTAGTCACTCTCCTCTCCACATTCAGTAATTGGCTGAAGATACCCTCAGTACATATAGACTCATGTACAAAATGCTGAAGAAATGAGATGGGGGCAAGATGATGGTAGAATTCAGAAATACTTTGATATTGTTCATTTCAGACTGTTGGTTCAGTCACTTCTACTGTCTCAAATTGACTACAGCAATTTGATTTATCTAAATTGTTCTAAAGGTATTCTTAAAAAATTACAGATGATACAAAACACAGCTGTTAAGTTAATTTTCTCATTATCAAAATGTATTCTGGTGGAGGCTAGAGCAATTTTTAAATTGTATTATACTCTGTACAAGATTTTGTATGGTTTAGCACCATTATATATGTACTCTTTATTTACTACTACTACTATTTAGCATTTCTATAGCGCTACAAGGCATACGCAGCGCTGCACAAACATAGAAGAAAGACAGTCCCTGCTCAAAGAGCTTACAATCTAATGGACAAAAAATAAATAAAGTAAGCAAATCAAATCAATTAATGTGAACGGGAAGGAAGAGAGGAGGGTAGGTGGAGGCGAGTGGTTACAAGTGGTTACGAGTCAAAAGCAATGTTAAAGAGGTGGGCTTTCAGTCTAGATTTAAAGGTGGCCAAGGATGGGGCAAGACGTAGGGGCTCAGGAAGCTTATTCCAGGCGTAGGGTGCAGCGAGACAGAAGGCACGAAGTCTGGAGTTGGCAGTAGTGGAGAAGGGAACAGATAAGAAGGATTTATCCATGGAGCGGAGTACACGGGAAGGGGTGTAGGGAAGGACGAGTGTGGAGAGATACTGGGGAACAGCAGAGTGAATACATTTATAGGTTAGTAGAAGAAGTTTGAACAGGATGCGAAAACGGATAGGGAGCCAGTGAAGGGTCTTGAGGAGAGGGGTAGTATGAGTAAAGCGACCCTTGCGGAAGATGAGACGGGCAGCAGAGTTTTGAACCGACTGGAGAGGGGAGAGGTGACTAAGTGGGAGGCCAGCAAGAAGCAGATTGCAGTAGTCTAAACGAGAGGTGACAAGGGTGTGGATGAGGGTTTTGGTAGAGTGCTCGGAAAGAAAGGGGCAGATTTTACGGATGTTGTAAAGAAAGAAACGACAGGTCTTGGCGGTCTGCTGGATATGAGCAGAGAAGGAGAGAGAAGAGTCAAAGATGACCCCAAGGTTTCGAGCTGAGGAGACAGGGAGAATGAGAGAGCCATCAACAGAAATAGAAAACGCGGGGAGCGGGGAGGTGGGTTTGGGGGGGGGAAATGAGAAGCTCGGTTTTGGTCATATTTAATTTCAGGTGGCATTGAGACATCCAGACAGCAATGTCAGACAAGCACGCTGAAACTTTGGTTTGGATGCAAGGTGAGATATCAGGGGTAGAATTTGTTTCTTCAGCAAGGACCTAGTCATTGAGACAGCTAAACCCTTTTGCTTTCCCCAATCCTAGAAGGATGAAACTGTATCATTTGTTTGATTCTTCCTTCTCTGTTCAAGCAGTGAAATTTGGAAGATTCTTCCAATTGAATTATGGTCTATTACAGATTACAAACTTTTTAGAAAGTTCTTAAAGACTTTTTGATTTCAAAGATTTGCTTCACAGTAATCAATATAGCCTATAATTTTGCTGACGTATGAAGAGTTACTTGTACAATTTGATTATGCTGTTTATTTTTATTGTTGTTTTATGCTCTAATCGTGCTATGTAATATTTAATGTACTTTCTGAGCTGTACCTGGTTTCTTAGATGTGATCCACATTGAACCAAAAATATTTTTGTATATGTGGAATAGAAGAATGAATATTATTATTACTATTACTGTGAATGTAAAGGAACTGAGGCTAGTGATGAGAAGCAGGTTGATGGTCATTGCTGATTAGGGATATGCATTCATTTTCTTTCAAATGGGGGGATTTTCAATTTGTTTCACCAGTGCTGAATAAGACCATAATTTAAAATGTCACCATTCATTTTTAGTAAAGATGTAGTTATGGGCACAGACACATTAGACTTACTTTGAGAGGGGGAGAATGTGAGGGGTACAAGCTAAAAGCATGAAGCATTTCAGTTAGTATTATCTTGTTGAAGCTCTTTAACAAGTAACCATATAAAGCTTATCCCTCCCTGATTGTCCAGATCCTGTAGATGAGGATTTCAGCAGCTGAGCAGGAAGGATCAGGGCAGGGCGCAATTTTCTCTCAGGTATTCAGAGAGAACAAAATCCTGTGCTTGCTCCGGTGCTTCACTGAAAAAATAATTTGTTAAAGTGAAGGGGTTAAAAATGTAAAAAAAAAAAAAAATCCACAGAGCGCACAGATCTGCCAGAAGCACAGAAAAGTGTATTTTGCAATTTTTGCTGAGTTTCTGGGTAGTGGTTACAAGGCAATTATCTACCTATTACTCACTAAGTACTCATATACTGAACAGAGTGGGCTCAGTAACTCAGCCATCAGTGTATCTGTCTCACAAGAAGAGAGAAGTGATTTGTAAAAATCTTTCACCCTCTGGCTCTACATAAAAGGAACATCTACTACCATTACTATTACTACTTATTATTTCCAAAGCACTACCAGGTTATGAGAGACAGGCTCTCTTCCATAAAGCTTCCAACCTAGTGTGAACAAATCATAATCATTAGGAAGGGTAGATGTGGAAATAGTCATGTAAGAAGAAGAGGAAAGCTAGTTCAGATATTTAAGAGCACAAGCACAGAGAAAAGTAGAGTGTTCTAAGAGTATGACTGTAGTCCATCGACCAAGCCAAAGAGAGATTGCTTTAAGAGGAGAATACATACAGCAGAAGCTTTCATTGCAACTCCAAAAGAGCAATTGTCAGCTCCCATATCTCCAGAGGAAAAAGGGAAGGCAGAGGACAGGAGACCATCAGCAAGTAAAGTCAACAAATACAGTAGAAGATGTACCCTATTCCCTGCTGAGAAATGTATACATTTGGCTTCAGTAGATACCAAGACCCTAATGCTCAAGCTTGCCATGCTTGCAACGTTTGGTTGTAGCCAGTCTAGCACACACGTTATTCAGCGTCTAATGCACAAAGAGGTTCTGCATTGCTTTTACTGTTCACGGTAAAAGCTACCAATAATCCTATGTAAATGTACTACAACGAGCTCATTAGTATTAAAATGAGCATTCAGTATGATGCACAGACATTTCCGTGCAATGCACAGAAAGGAGCACCTACCTTTACCGTTCAAAATTTCCCAGCAGGTCTGAAGGTGTCGTTGCATGAAGACTGTCACAACGATAGCTGATAAAGACGACTTCTCATTGGAGAAGTCTACTTGCATTTTTTAAATAGTATCTGCATGTGTGTGTGTGAAATGTGCCATGTGTGTGTATATACCACATGCGTGTATTATATGTGTGTGTGTGTGTGTCCTATACTTAACAATAGTGTTAAAAAGTTGTCGTGGAACAAAAAAAAAAAGGAAACTCCATGTGATGTCACTGGACGCACGCCTATGACATGGTTGTTGCATTTCTGTATCCTGGGCATGCATTGAACATCGACACATCCCAAGAGACTGTTCTGCATATGTGCTAGGTGCTTTCCCTACTGAGTCACTTGCAGAATTTTCACATATCTCATTTGCACATGATTTCCTTTAACCATCGATTGCTATTTCAAAATCGTTAAATTCAACTGTGGAGGTAAACGCATACAGTATTTAACAGTGACTTTTGAGCATCGGGGCCTGAATCTCTTTGACTCTACATGTTTAATCTAATCTAATCTCACACTTATACACTACACTAATTCCAACATGAGGTTCGAGGCGATTTACATCATAAGAGACTCACACAAAAGTGAGAAAATACATAAAGACAACAATAAAAAATTTAAATTGATCAAACAAAAAAGTTTTTAACTTCATAAGTACATAAGTACATAAGTAGTGCCATACTGGGAAAGACCAAAGGTCCATCTAGCCCAGCATCCTGTCACCGACAGTGGCCAATCCAGGTCAAGGGCACCTGGCACGCTCCCTAAACGTAAAAACATTCCAGACAAGTTATACCTAAAAATGCGGAATTTTTCCAAGTCCATTTAATAGCGGTCTATGGACTTGTCCTTTAGGAATCTATCTAACCCCTTTTTAAACTCCGTCAAGCTAACCGCCCGTACCACGTTCTCCGGCAACGAATTCCAGAGTCTAATTACACGTTGGGTGAAGAAAAATTTTCTCCGATTCGTTTTAAATTTACCACACTGTAGCTTCAACTCATGCCCTCTAGTCCTAGTATTTTTGGATAGCGTGAACAGTCGCTTCACATCCACCCGATCCATTCCACTCATTATTTTATACACTTCTATCATATCTCCCCTCAGCCGTCTCTTCTCCAAGCTGAAAAGCCCTAGCCTTCTCAGCCTCTCTTCATAGGAAAGTCGTCCCATCCCCACTATCATTTTCGTCGCCCTTCGCTGTACCTTTTCCAATTCTACTATATCTTTTTTGAGATACGGAGACCAGTACTGTAATGTAAAAAGCATGTGGAGAGGCATAATCGAACGCGAACGCCTATCTCCATGGGCGTCTATGTCCGAAAACGGGTATGTGAAGAGGTGGGACAGACCATATTTTCAAAAAAATGGATGTTTTTCAGCTGGGCGTTTGTTTTTTTTTAGCGATAATGGAAACTAAAAACGCTCAGCTCAAAAACGTCCTAATCCGAGCCATTTGGTCGTGGGAGGGGCCACGATTCATAGTACAATCGCCCCCCTGACATGCCAGGACACCAACTGGCACCCTAGAGGTCAGTGCGGTGGACTTCAGACAACGCTCCCTCATGCATAGCTCCCTTACCACGGGTGCTGAGCACCCAACCCCCCTCCCCCAAAACCCATTACCCACAAATGTACAACACTACCATAGCTCTTAGGGGTGAAGGGGGCACCTACATGTGGGTACAGTGGGTTTTGGAGGCCTCCCATTTACCAGCACAAGTGTTACAGGTAGGGGGGATGGGCCTGGGTCCACCTGGCTGAAGTGCACTGCGGTACCCACTAAAAGTGCTCCAGGGACCTGCATACATGCAGGCCTCTAGGACTTGTTGCTGCTATATAACATTGGCACACCAGTTGACACCTGAAGACTAATCTCTCCGAAAACGTCCTTTATTGGAATAAGCACGCTTACTCACAGTTAACTGCAGATCAGAGGTTGTGCCCCACTGGCAACGAGTCTTGCTGGTACTGAGATTAGCAGTAGGTCAGAGCTGGCAGAATGCTGTACAATGCCCTTTTTCAGCCACATTCAAGGTAGGAACTAAGGGGTAGATGCATCAAGCAAACGTAAAAAAATCAGAAACGTAAAAACCTTTACCGAATCTCAAATAACGAAGCATGCTCCAAAAACACAGCCCCAAAAAGTTTGGTGCGGTATTGGAAAGAACGATGCACTAATCCCCGTCGGTAATCGGCTCGTAAAGCATGCGCAAAGCATGCTTTTTCTTCCTGTGTCCGCCCTCCTCTGACGTCAGTTATCTACGTAGATAGCTGACGTCAGAGGAGGGCGGACACTGGAAGAAAAAGGAGACATCGGAGGAGACATAAGAGCTAAAGAATAGCTGATCCATCCTGTGCAGCGCCTTCAAACATAGGTGAGAGGCGCTGCACCGGCCATTATGGTGGAGGGGGGGTCCGGTGGGGGGGGGGAGCGGGGGGGACAAAATCGGGGGGGTGGGGCACGGAGGTGGAGGAGGGCAGGAGGCGGAGCATTGCCGACTAAAGAAGAGAGACACAGGAAGGGAGGGGGAGCCCAGCAACTGCAAAGATTTCATTTTTAAAAGCTTTTATTTCACAAACGGAGCAGCGGGGAGCAGCGGAGACTTCGGGGGGGGGGGGGGCACAGGGAAGCAGGGAGCCACTTTTCTTTTAAAACATGCCAGCAATTTGGTTTTTCATCGTGCAGGGGGCAGTGGGGAGATGACAGCTCAGGCTTTAACGACAGGTCTGAGCTGACGTTAAATTTCTGGTGGTAAGTGAATCGTTGCTATCATCGGTATGGTTAGTGCATTCCGAATTGTCTACATTTCAATGGTAGTTTCTCATTTGCATTCCAGTTTCGTTAGCTGCTACTGCCGTCGAAAAATAGGCTTTAGTGCATGGAAAGGATAGGAAATTCTTCCTTAAGGGCTCATTTAACGATGAAAAACGTTTAGTGCATCTGGGCCTAAGTTCTGTAACGTGGCTAACACATGAAAGGGATCTAAAACTGGCTTACAAAAATGGCCACTACCTCATGGACTACCAGAAACAAAACAGGGCACACTCTGACCCAGTAAGCAGGGGGAAAAGCACCATGGGAGTAGAGCCTACCAACTACCAACATCGTGAGCATTTGCCACAAGCTACTGGAATCACGGAGCCCAATACCCTACACCCACCACAATACATTGCTGATGTGACTCTGCAGTGCGCATAACAGAAAAGGTGTCACACTCACCCGAGAGCCACATCAGAACCAGGGAAAGGCTGTGACAGGATAGAACACATTCTGCTGTCATGGAGGTGGGTACGGCATTTGAGGCTGGCATACAGGTTGGAAAAAAAGTTTTTAAAGTGGGGTTTCTTTGGTGGGAGGGGGTTAGTGACCACTGGGGGAGTCCGGGGAGGTCATCCCCGATTCCCCCCAGTGGTCATCTGGTCAGTTGGGGCACTTTTTTGGGACCTGTTCATGAAAAAAAAGGGTCCAAAAAAAGTGACCCAAAATCGCGGTAAAAACGCCTTTTTTCGATTATCAGCTAAAGACGCCCATCTCTCCTCAGCCGATAACCACGCCCCAGTTCCGCCTTCACCACGCCTCCGACACGCCCCATCAACTTTACCTGTTTCCGCGACGGATTGCAGTTGGAAACGCCCAAAATCGGCTTTCGATTATACCGATTTGGGCGCCCACGGGAGAAAGACGCCCATCTCCCGATTTGGGTCGCAATATAGGCGTTTTTCTCTTTCGATTATAAGCAGGATAATTTACTTCCAATCAGATATACAAAGGAAGTCCATTCTAAATAGCGACTGCCCAAGTGGAAAACATTGTATCAAATTGGCGTTTCAAGCAAACACCATTAAATGAAGATGATCTTATACCCAAGTAGAAGCAAAAAATGAATGTGAAAAAAATCCAATAACCAGTTCCGAAGTACTACCATAGAGAATATGAAAAAGCACACAAGCAGCTTTCAAAACAATATGTGCCTTTAAGGGAAGCATCAGATATTGAAATTTTTTTATTTAATCTAAAGAAGGTCTAGAAGATCTTGTTGCTAGTGTGCTATATGATGAGGAGGTAGGAAATGATGTTGCCAGGGCCAAGAGAATTCCATAGGTAGAACCAACAGTGAAGAGTGGCATTGCATGCCCTGTTGCTACCCAGCCTGCTCTTTTGATTTGTTGTTCTCTATTGTATTGTTGCTACTAGGGTCATTTTAGTTGCCATAGGCCAGCATAATCACCTGCCCTGTCACTGTATTGATTCTACTGGTAAGTTTGGTCTTCAAAAAGAAAAAAAAATCAAAAAGAGAAAGCTTTCCTTCTTTAGCTTTACTGTTTTACCCTTTCTGCGGTGCCTTGGGAATTTCTCCCCTCCATGAATATAGAGAAAATGTTAACAGCTTCATCTACCAGTCCCTAATTACTAAATGCCCACCAGCATAATATTCCCTAGGCTTTAATATTTCAAAATGCTAAAACAGGGTATCTATATTTCAATATAGCTGTACACGAAGCTACTCCACAGAATATAATCACAGCTATGCACAATTCCAAATCTGTATTACTTTTCAAATATCTTCAAATATGTATCCTACTATTGCACAACGCATAATAGTTAAAACTTGAAATATTACTATCCACACACTACAATCTCACCACTCATCAAACACTCATGGATTCCATTCACACTAATTCCTAACAATCCCGTATAAACATTATAATTTATTATGTAATACATAGCATGGCTGGTAGCAAGATAGAAGAGTTTATGATAGCTTATCTCAACACTGATCCAGCTTGTAAAGACTGCAGTCATCCACAAATTGGCTGAATTGCTGTCAATAGTCCACCATCAGTTCTCCATCTGATTGAAACTTTTGCAAACCCGATAAAGGTCCCGCTGTAAATATAGTGAACAAGTGCTCCAAAATTCCAAACATAAACAGCGTCAAATATATCCTTTTTGTCAATAATCTCCTGTTGTTGCCAGCACCAAGTCCCTCAAGACATAACCATGTCAGACGCTGTTTATGTTTGGAATTTTGGAGTACTTGGAGTTCACAGTTCACTATATTTACAGCGGGACCTTTATCGGGTTTGCAAAAGTTTCAATCAGATGGAGAACTGATGGTGGACTATTGACAGTAATTCAGCCAATTTGTGGATGACTGCAGTCTTTACAAGCTGGATCAGTGCTAAGATAAGCTATCATAAACTCTTCTATCTTGTTACCAGCCATGCTATGCATTACATGATAAATTATAATGTTTATACGGGATTGTTAGGAATTAGTGTGAATGGAATCCATGAGTGTTGGATGAGTGGTATATGAGTGGTGAGATTGTAGTGTGTGGATGGTAATATTCAAGTTTTAACTATTATGCATTGTGCAATGGTAGGATACATATTTGAAGATATTTGAAAGTAATACAGATTTTGAATTGTGCATAGCTGTGATTATATTCTGTGGAGTAGGCTTTAATATTGACAACACTTAGAATGAAAACATGCTTTCAGAATCTCAATGGCCAACTCTTTCAGGATAACCACCACCACCAAACACCACTACCCAAACCTCATTGACATGGAAGGGCATTTTTGAAAGAATGTCCAAGTCAGAACTGGGACGTCTCACTGCCATTTTCGAACAGGAAAAATGTTGGGGTTTCCTGTTCAAAACTATGTGAGAATGTCCAAAATGAACAGCCATTTTCCAAACTAAAATATCAAAATTATGAACACCAAAAATCCAGGGACAAGGACATCTGTCTGGCAGCATTTGTACAAAAATGGTCAAGCAAGCAGAGCAGAGGGGCAGCCTAGTGGTCAGTGCAGTGGACTATAACAAATTGCACCCAGGTACAAATCCCACCTCAACCTCTTTATTATGGATTGTGAGGCCTTCAGGCATAGAACAAAACCTACTGTACCAACTGTACACCTTTGTGGTTTATTGGCATTCAATAAGATTGCCTTTAATTACAAAGCTGTATTTTCAAAGCACTTAGGTTTACAAAGTTGCATAGTAACCTATGGAACATTACAAATCTAAATGTTTTGAAAATGAGCCCCAAAGCAAATCAACAAAATTTACAATAAAAAATAAACGGGCAGAAATGAACTTCATAAAATACAGGACAGAGAGCATTCATCCAAAGAAACAAGCAAACTGCAAGGTAGCAGAACGGCTGCAGTACTGTCCAATACAGACCCCCTCCCACCTGGTCATCTACACTCATATCCCAGCAAGTCCCCAAAGGCAAGGGTAAAAAAAAATATGTCTTTAAATACACTTTGAATTTGCAAAAGGACTGCTCAGACAGAAGAGCCAAGGGGAGAGCATTCCACAGAGAGGGCACTAGAAAGTTAAAGGCACTCTTTCTGGTTGATACAAGATGAGCTCTAGATGGAAGAACTAGCCAATGATCATTCAGTGATCGTATGACTCTAACTGAAACACAGGGGATTGTTATGGAGACCAGATAATCAGGCATTCCAGTGGTAATTGCTTTATATGACAGCATCAGAACCTTGATTTGCATATGATACTCAACTGGCAGCCAATGCAATCTCATGAGAAATGGAGTAACGTGGTTGTAGCGTTGAAGCCTACAGGTTTCTCCTATATACAGTAGATATTTTGTTGTATTTGGAGGGCTATTCTCACCAAAAAAGAACTAATTATAGTGAGATTTGGACCTGGGTCCCCTTGTTTACAGTCCACTGCACTGATCATTAGGATACTCCTGGGAGCTGCTTGCTGCTCTGTTGGGTATGGTCATAATACCTGAGACTGTCATAGAGCCTGGTATCCCCTTTTAGTTTCATTTTTTAAGGGGTGGGAGGGGGACTATATCAACTGGCAGATTAAGGAGGGATCATGCCTTAATCTCTCCAGTGATCAGCTGGTCATTCAGAGTACCTTTTTGTTACTTGTGTAATAAGAAATGATTTACTTGAGGAACATTGCTCTAAAGCACTCACTACTATTTATAATTTAAGAGCAGGCGCTGTATTTATAAGTTTTAGGATATTAATTTCTCCACCAATCACCAAAGGTGATAATTGCAATAAATTAAATAAATTAAGTATATATCTCTGTTGAAATGCAGTATTCTGTACTGCAAGATTT
Source organism: Microcaecilia unicolor (assembly GCF_901765095.1). Taxonomy (NCBI): domain Eukaryota; kingdom Metazoa; phylum Chordata; class Amphibia; order Gymnophiona; family Siphonopidae; genus Microcaecilia; species Microcaecilia unicolor. The sequence goes on along the minus strand of NC_044035.1, from coordinate 233,572,376 downwards.
GAAAGCATGTACTCAGAGCATGGCACTAAGTTTAAAAGTGTCCATGCGCTATCAGTATAACCTTAACACAGTGCCGTAGTGAGGGCTAATGACACCCGGGGCAGGTTGCCGCTGCGCACCCCCCCCCCCCCGGGTGCAGCACGGCACGACCCCCCCTCTGCGGCGGACCCCCCCCCCCCGGACCGCATTCTTACCTGCGGGAGGGCCAATCCGCCCCGAGTGCACATCACTCGGAGCTGCATCGGCCCTGCTGGTTTCCTGCTCTCTCTGCCCTGGAACAGGAAGTAACCTGTTCTGGGGCAGAGGGAGCAGGGAACCAGCGGGGCCAACACCCCCCGAGCGCGTGCACCCGGGGCGGACTGCCCCTCCCGCCCCCCCTTCCTACGCCACTGCCTTAACAGATACCATATACTCAGAACACAAAGAGACTATATTTTTAGCTTCAGAAAAGGTTTATTTTAAAATACAATTGCAAACCAAATGAGAGGTAGGTCTTACAGATCTTTACAGATAATCTGTGCTTAAGTAAAGTAAAGTAGCAGGTCTAGATCAAAAGTTATGTTACTACAAGTCCTTGTTACATAGTATGAAGAGCATGAGGTAAGCACATGTTTGCAGAAGAGGTCCTCATAGCAGGCAGGTGGGCTACAGGTCCCAGGAAGAGAGAATCTGCAGAGAAGAATCTGTGTTGCAGTTGAAGGGAAGCATCTGCTTGTCTGGAACAGCTTCTATCTTTTATACTCTTGCAAGCTGCAGGAAGACATGCCATGTGTATCTCTGTCTTGGTTTCCTGGTTTGCACACGACCCGGAGTAGTTGCAAAGCATTGTGGTATTTTGGTCTCATGTCTTATGACATCACAAGACTTGCTGTCTGGATTTTGCTGACAAATGGTTTATTGTAGTGCAGGGTTTCCTGCTTGAATTTCTGTGATAGATATTCTGATAAGATTTGTCTGGGGCGGCCAGCAGGTTCCTTTGTCTTTAGTAGCTGTATTTCCCACCTTTCCCACCTGCCTGTCTCCTTGCCTCTACTGGATACCTTTGATATTTGTTGTGTTGATCAGCCAGGCTTTTTGATCAGAGGAAGAGAGTCAATTTAGTCTTGAGGCAGTCTCTTACTTGAGAAGTCTTTTGTTAAAGAGGGAGGGAAAGGGGGAGGTGAGGTCCTTGCAGTAGTACCTTTTGTCTTTTAAATGTTCCCAAAGAGAGGGGGAAGAGGGCTTTGGAATGAAAGCAAGTTGCATCTTCAAATATATATATTTTAAAGCTGTATTTTTGTGTTGCTATATATATATATATTTGTATCTGATTCAGCACAATCTGCTCAATAATTCTGACACCATGTTACACTTGAAACAGGTCTAAATACGAATGTCCTTATTTTTTGACTTGGACGTTTCTTCTTCTTCCATTATCACTGAAAGATGTCCTAATTTTGCCTATGCTGTAGGCCCACCCAAAACATGCCTCCAACATGCTATGTGGATGCACTGTAGTGAAAAACATCCTATTTTTACTTTTCAAAAATCAACATTTGGATATTTTTGGCAGATTGTCACATCCGTCGCTCCCTCCAGCTGCTCCTCCGCGGGAAGCAGGAGCCGGTGTCCACCACGACAAAGGCTGTCTTTCTTGAGGCCACGGAGGGGAGCCGGGGCTCGCCGTGGTGATGGCCGCCCAGTCCGGGGCCGAGGCCGGCTACGGGGGCTGTGTTTACGCCAGTAAGGGAAATGGCGCCGAGGCGCGATGGCCGGCGGCTTCTTCATTCTCGGGCACGGGAACCCAAAGCTCCGCCTCAGAGGAGTTAGACTGGAAGGCCAGCACGATAGATCCGCCTGGGAGATCGGTCAGAGCCAATCAAAAAGGTTCTGTCGATAACCAAGTTCTGATTGGCCGGCTATGTCTACGGGGGCTGGGCGGCTGACTGCCGAACAGTATTTAAGGTATGAGCCTGAGATAGGATGTTGCTTCAGGTTCTGTTACCTGAGGCCAGTCTCCGTGGTTCCTGTGTTCAGTTGGTTTCCTGGTGTTGCTGATTTTGGACTTTTGGACTGTTTCCTGGTTTACTCTGCTAGCTGCCTGCCTTGACCTTTTGCCTGACTCTGACTACTCTGCTAGCCGCCTGCCTTGACCTCTTGCTTGACTCTGACTACGCTGTTAGCTGCCTGCCCTGATCTGTTGCCTGTTTGTGGACGTCTCTATTCCACCTGCCCGCTTCTCTCCTGGTTCCAGTCCCGGTCAGTCCGTCAACTCCGCGGTTCCTGAAGTCCCGTTGACCGCCTGCAGCTGGGGGCTCAACCCTTGGTGAATGGCGGTCGCCGCGGGTGAAGACTTGGGGTTGCATGGCTGTCCTTTGAGGTCCTTCGGGGCCTTACGGGACCTAAGGGCTCACCTTCCTTGTGGACAAGACACAGATGGACTTTTTTTTTACCATTTTGAGACATCCCTTTGAAAATGAGCACCTTAGTCCCTCACTGGTAGTATAGTTGCTGCTTTGCCCCTCTCCTAATACTTTGGGTCTTCATGCCAGTGTTGATGCTACCTTTACCCATTACCCAGTGCTTTGTGGTCTTCATGAAATTGTTTCTTTATTTATTGATTTTATATATTACTATCCAATTGTCCCTGAAACTGCATTAGCAACTGATCAATAGTAACCCCTTGTGATAGGTCAGGGAACAGTAACAACGAATGTTTACTTAAGTCTGCATTCCAATCATCCTTTCAAACAAGGAGCTATAAATCAAAATCTTACAGGCAACCCTGTCAGCAGAGGCACTCCTTCATGCATCCTTCTTTTTGCAGGTTTTTGTATTCATTGAGGGAGTCGGGAGCTAGCTTACTCTTTGTCCATTCAGCTCCACAGCACCCCCTGCAGGTCATGTGCCTGGCAGAAACCCAATGCATATAAGCTAGTCTGGCAGGGGTTGGTCTCTGGTGCTGGCAATAGTGGTGCTGGACCACACAGCAGCTCCTTTGAACTTGGGGCTCTATGTATACAGAGCCCTTCATAATTCAAACATTATTTGTTTCAACTGTGTGGGGCTCTGTAGAGAGACCCATGGTTCAAACTGAGCAGGTTTGAATCACATGGCTTAGACCTCATGAGAAGAAGAAAAGGAGGAAGGAAGGGCCATGTGGCCCATTGCCACCACCAGAGCTGTGTCTCCAGTCAGACTGACCTACAGGTGCTGGGCCAAGAATGTGATTTGGAGACAGGGAGAGGGGGAGGGAAAAGGGAAATAGAATAGAAAATAGATGAGACTGGGGGAGGGTAGAAGAAAGGAAAACATAACATAAGACTAATGGGACAGGGGGAGAAAGGGAACAACACAACGTAAGTGAGACTGGGGGAAGAAAGGAAACAGCTGAAGATAGATGGAACTCAGGTGGAAGGAGAAAGGGAACAGCAAAAGATGGATGGGACTTGGGAAGAGGTAAAGGGTAACAGAACAGAGGATGGATGGGACTTGGGAGGGGGAGAAGGGGCAGAGCAGAAGATGAAAGGGATTGGGGGAGGGCAAAGAAGAGGAATAGAGTAGAAGATGGATGTGAGTCAGAAGAATTGAGACTTGGAGGGGCATTTTCGATAGAACGTCTAAATCAGAATTTGGATGTTTTACAAAAACGTCCAAATTCTGAACAGGAAAGGTCACTTTCGAAAAAGATAGACGTCTTTCTTTTGTGTTTGAAAATGCTATGGGCATCTTGTGATTTGGACATCCTTTTTTTTAGTTCATTTTCAAACAAAAAACGTCCAAATGCAAAATATCCAAAACAGAGGAGTAGTGGCATAATGGTTAGTGCAGCAGGCTTTGATCCGGGTATCATGGGTTCAATTTCCACTGCTTCTCCTTGTGACTTTGGGCAAGTCAAATGCACAAGGGGCCTTTTTGGATATGACATCTAAGTCTGGATTTGAACGTTTTTTGTAAAACGTCCAAAATCAGAGCAGGAAAGGTCATTTTCTAAAAAAAAAAGTCTACCTTTTCCTTTTGAAAATGCTATTTGGAAAAATGTTTTGTGATTTGGATGTTTTATTTTTTTGTCCATTTTCAAACAAATACATCCAAATGCAAAATGTACAAAAGAAAATCCACAATAAATTGAAACCATTCCCATGTTCTAAGTGTGGTAAAAGCTTTGGTTGTAATGCAAATTTCAAAGTGCATTAGAAGGTCCACACAGGAGAGAAACCATTTGCATGTATAGAGTCTGGTAAAAGCTTTGGTCAGAAGGTAAACCTCACAATGCACCAGAGAATATATAGAGAGATGAAACCATTTACATGTCCTGAGTGTGGTAAAAGCTTTGATTGGAAAGAAAGCCTCACATAGCATCAGAGAATCCACACAGGGATGAAACCATTTACATGCACTAAGGAGGTAAAAGCTTCAGTTGCATAATGTACACTTTTGCTATGAAGTATGGAAAAATAGCACTATGGTATTTAGATATATGTAATGAGACCTCCTTTTCATCTATAGATCTGAATTCAATGTCCAAATCTAATGATAAACAATAGACACAAGGCTCAGATGTTATAAAAAAAAAAAAATAGAAAGCTTGGCATCAGGTAGAATAGTGGAAAAATGACATCCCAGGAAAGAAATAGGGCATCCTTGGGAGCACTGCAGTGGACTTTATAAAATGCTCCCAGGTACACATCTGACCATTGATCCCTTACCTTGTCTGCTAAGCCCCCCCAAAACCCACTACCCCCAACTGTACACCATTACTGTAGCCCTAACAGGTGAAGGGAGCACCAATATGTTGGTACAGTGGGTTTCTGGTGGGTTTTGGAGGGCTCACAGTTTCCTTCACAAGTGTAACAAATAGGGGGAGATAGAAGCCTGGGTCCACCTGTCTGCAGTGCACTGCACCAATACTAGATTACTCCAGGGACCTGCATGCTAGTCTAATGGACCTGTGTATAACATCTGAGGCTGACATAGAAGCTGAGTAGTAATATTTTTAATCACATTTTTGGGGGTGAGAGGGAGATAGTAACCACTGGGGGAGTAAGGGGAGTTGATCCACGATTCCATCCAGTGGTCATCTGGTCATTTGGGGCACCTCTTGTGTGGAGTAGAGGAGTAGCCTAGTGGTTAGTGCCATAGACCTTGATCCATGGGAAGTGGGTTCAATTCCCACTGCAGCTATTTGTTATAAAAACAGGTCTAGCTCAAAACACCTAAGTTTTAGTCTTGGACATTTTTGTTTTGTTCCATTATGGTTGAAAGACATCTAAGTCTTAGGAATGCCCAAGTCCCACCTTGAACACGCCCCTGGCACACCCCCTTGAGATTTAGGAGAAAAATGTCTAAAAAGAGGTTTCAAAAATACTGATTTGGACATTTTTGTGAGATAAATGTCCAAATGCAGACTTATGTCACTTGTTGGATGTTTTGCTCTTTTGAAAATGAGCCTGTTGGTGATTAAGTGGTAAAGTCTGGGGAAGAGCAGGAAATTATGGATGAGAGAGTGAGTGGGAATTGGAGGAGATAGTGAGGACCTGGCAAATGTAGGTATGAGTGTGTATGTGTGTGTGTGTGGGGGGGGGGGGGGGTGGTTGGTGGGTTGGAAGTATAAGTGACAGTATGAAATGGAGGTAGAAGAAAGTAGATGAAGTATGGGGAAAGGTTGAGACGTGGAGGGGCATAAGTTTTCCTGAGGACGTCCTCGCAGGATGTCCCGGTGAAGGGGCAGGGAAACCTGTATTATTGAAACAAGATGGGCATCCATCTTTTGTTTCGATAATACTGTCAGGGACGCCCAAATCTTGACATGTAGGTCTTCCTTAGAGATGGTCATCCATAGACTTGGTCATTTCTGATTTTCGGCAATAATGGAAACTAAGGACACCCATCTCAGAAATGACCAAATGCAAGCCCTTTGGTCATGGGAGGAGCCAGCATTCATAGTGCACTGGACCCCCTGACATGCCAGGACACACCGGGCACCCTAGGGGGCACTGCAGTGGACTTCAGAAAAAGCTCCCAGGTACATAGCTCCCTTACCTTGTATGCTGAGCCCCCCAAAACCTACTCCCCACAACTGTACACCACTACCATAGCCCTTATGTGTGAAGGGGAGCACCTAGATGTGGGTACAGTGGGTTTTGGAGGGCTCACATTTACCACCACAAGTGTAACAGGTAGGGGGGGTGGGCCTGGGTCTGCCTGCCTGAAGTGCACTGCTCCCACTAAAACTGCTCCAGGGACCTGCATACTGCTGAGATGTACCTGAGTATGACATTTGAGGCTGGCACAAAATATTTTTAAACTTCTTTTTTGAGGGTGGGAGGGGGTTAGTGACCACTGGGGGAGTAAGGGGAGGTCACCCCCGATTCCCTCCGGTGGTCATCTGGTCAGTTCGGGCACCTTTTTGTGCCTTGGTCGTAAGAAAAACTGGACCAGGTAAAGTCATCCAAATGCTTGTCAGTGACGCCCTTTTTTTTCCATTATGGGTTGAGGATGCCCATGTGTTAGGCACGCCCAAGTCCCACCTTCACTATGCCTCCGACATGCCCCCAGGAACTTTGGTCATCCCCATGATGGAAAGCAGTTGGAGATGCCCAAAATCAGCTTTTGATTATGCCGATTTGGGAGACCCTGTGAGAAGGACGCCCATCTTCCGATTTGTGTTGAAAGATGGGCGTCCTTCTCTTTCGAAAATAAGCCTGATAGTGTGAATGACATGGAGGACTGAAGAGAGGATGAGAGGTACTGAAAAGAGATGGGAGTGCTGTGTGGAAAGGGATGAGAGAGGAAGGGGATGAGTCTCTGAAGGGGTTGAGTGAGGGTGGAAATGGGGTGAAATGGTGAAAGAGAGGCAATAGGAGATGGTGTAGAGGGTAAGAGAAGAATGGCCTGAAAGCAAGGGAAGGAAAAAGATATAAGTATGGAACTGGGATTGATGAGAGGCAGTGGAATTTCTTTTCTTTTTTGCGCTGAGAGCGTGAGTACAGAGGATGGAAATTGGGGACTAGGGAATTGGTGAAAGATATGGAGGCTAGGAGACTGTGAAAAGAAAGAGACAGTGGGGGCAATGGGAGCACTGGGGAGAGATGAGAGGAAAAACTGGTTGTTAGATGAGAGGTGTAAAGATGGAGACTAAGGACTAGAGAAAAGGAGAATGAGGGGTAAATCAGAAAGGGATATATAGAGCGGCAAAAAGAGAACAGTGAAAAAAGAAACAAAGATCAGAGAAGGAAGGGAAAAACAGTAAGAGAAGAAATGAAAATATGAATATATCTTTTAGTTATTTCTAGAGGGAAGTGTCTTTTAATCATTTCCTCTGGGTAAATCTCATAAATGTTATTTTTAAACACAGTGTGGCTTTTACACTAGTGAAAATCACCAACTTTGTGATGAGCATCAATTATGTGGAGTTAAGAATCAGACGGTTGCGTCTGATTCTTAACTCCACATAACTTAAAGCCAACACAATATTTGTTTTAAACTGAGGTGCACATTTGCATGTATAATTTTGTATGTTATCATTGTTTAAAACTAGCAGTTGGTTTGGTCTTTATTCATGTTCCTGCTATAATGGGCTAATTTTATGTATGTCCTTAAATTGTCATTGATTCTGTCTTATATGATTTGCATTTTATAATTTAGTTTTTAATTTCAATAGGAATCATAGCATAGATGATTTGAAATGTGTTGTGTTAGTATAAGTAGCCCCTCCCACAAGGGGTGGTGATGTGAGTGCTCAACTATTTAGTATAGAACAGCGCTACATTTTCGAGTGGAAGACAGTGACCCCTAGAGGTCTCAATCTTGAAGTGGAATGGCCATGAGGTTACATTACGTCAGCTTATGAGTGGAGCTCACAGACCAGCTTATAATCGGCTAGCAGATTGCATTTCCTTCACTTACGCCCAGGCTGGGCTGGCTCTTGAGGGTCATGTCACGGCTCATAATGTTAGAGCCATGGCTGCGTCGGTAGCCCACTTGAAGTCAGCCACCATGGAGGAAATTTGCAAAGCTGCGACGTGGTCATCTGTCCACACATTCACATCTCATTACTGCCTGCAGCAGGATACCCGACGTGACAGTCGGTTCGGGCAGTCAGTTCTTCAGAACCTGTTTGGGCTTTAGGATCCAACTCCACCCCCCGAGGGCCCTGTTTGTTCTGTTCCAGGCTACACTCTCAGTTAGTTGGTAAATTTTTTAGGTCAATCTCAGTTATGTCCTCGCCGTTGCGAGGCCCAATTGACCAATGTTGTTGTTTTGAGTGAGCCTGGGGGCTAGGGATACCCCATCAGTGAGAACAAGCAGCCTGCTTGTCCTCGGAGAAAGCGAATGCTACATACCTGTAGAAGGTATTCTCCGAGGACAGCAGGCTGATTGTTCTCACAAACCCGCCCGCCTCCCCTTTGGAGTTGTGTCTTCCCTTGAAGTGTATTGTCTTGCTACATACTGGACTGGCCGGCTCGAGCCGGTTTCGGGCGGGAAGACGGCCGCGCATGCGCGGTGCGCGCGGGCGCGCGAGGGCTAGCAAAGGACTTTGCTAGTGAAGTTTCCGATTGGAGGGGCTGCCGTGGACGTCACTGGGAGAAGATGGGACTTTGGGTAATTTATCACAAACCCCAGTAGCTCCAGGAGGCGAATAGTCATCTGCATGGACTGCAGACACCAGACGGCAAACACATCTGCCACAAGGGGAGTGTTGACCATCAAATTTATCTGAAGTTGATCTCCTTAATAATTCACCTAAATTCGCCTTCCGGCGATATGCTATCTTTGGGTGCTCACTAAATTCCGTATGCACAGACAGCACGTGCCAGCATTTATGTACTACTTGTCCTATTTTAGGTGTGTGGTGGGAGAACGGGAGCACACATGCCAGTGGTCTGACTATAGACATTTGTTTGGGAGAAAATAACCAAGGTCTATGCGCATAACGTGCTCTTTTATATGCCCTTTTGAGAACATGCATAGGGTAACCTCAATGCCTGAACCTTTCCATCATGTCTGAATCTTGAATTCACTAAGTGTAGTGCATAATCGTCTCAGCCTCAAAAACTGTCTGACAGGAACACCCTTCCGCAATGCTTTGTGACGATAACTGTCGGTGGGCTTATGGAAGATGGAAGTTAAAAATTCCCCCGTTTCTGTTTTCATTCTCCTCCTATAACAGACTTTTCCCCTGTGTTTGTATAATTGTTAACATTTATTTGCCCTGACGCAGCCTTACTAATCTTTAATTAAGGGATTTCTAAGAAGAGAGGAGAAGCAAATGCAAGATTTTTACATATTCATGGAAACGTTTGAGGAGATAATAAAGAATGTCCTGTGGGCTACCCAACAAAACTGTAAATTGAAGGTATCATATGGGTCTCACGCATGCACAGTCCACCGTTGTAGAAAGCTTTGAGAGTTTTGTTGATGTTTTCTCTGGTCTGGGCTCCATCAGACTATATCTGCCCAATCTTGCTTGTCCTTAGAAAAAGTTCCTTCATTATAGGCTGAAATATTGCAGAATACACAGTGGGCCCAGTGTTTCTTTTCCATGTAGGAGGATAATGGAGCTATGTCTGAAGCTTCCTGGAATTTCCTCTTTCACATTCTCCAACTTCACATCATAATTATGATGATCATGATAATGTTATCAAGACAGAATTCCAAGAGTAGGACTTTACAGTCATTAGAGGTTAATTATTAAGAGCTGATAGACAAAAAATTAATTTGATAAAGCAACAGTTCCATTAGGACAGTCAGTTCTTATAACTGAGTAAATGTTGCATATTCTCCCCTGTATTCTCTTCTCATCTTGTGCTTGGGTGTAGGCCTGCCATATCACCCAGGTCACCCTGAACAGACTGGTCCAGTTCTAGTTTTGAGCTATTGAAAGCATGGAGATGCAGTGCTGGTTTTCCTGTGGAAATGAGCTTTAGTTCCATGCATGCAACAAAACAAGGTGCCAAAAAGGAGAAACAGGACAAACCTTCCATGGAACGCCAAAGAAAAGCCACACAGGAGCAGAGGGCAACAAACTGACTTCCAGCCTTTCAACATTCTCTCCCAGGCTAGAAATCAGTTTGTTGCTCTCTGCTCTTGTGTGGCTTTGCAAAAGAACAAGTCCAGGATTGGATCACGCTTTCAGATCTACTCGGGTGCAGTGGAAAATCTAGGTGGTTGGGAGGGCGATAATTTGTTCCACATCTCTAATGGAGAGGAAGGGGTGAGGTTATTTTATTTATAAAATGGTCAGGTATTCTGTAGGCTGAAGTCTTTTGTGGTTTGAGAAGATTCTGTTTGCTTATTGTAGCGTGCTTGAATTGCTGCCTAACCCCAAGTCAACTGAATTGGCTAATCCCGTTCTGGTTTTGCCTCATTGCTTTCCTGTCTTAATATCTCTGTCTCTGTCTCGATTCCACAAGGTCCGGTAGGAGGGAATATTCCCCCCCCCCCCCTCTTGATTCCACAAGGTCCTGTGGGAGGGAATATCCCCCTCCTTTGTGCACAACAAGGTTCTTACCTCCCTTCTACAACCTTATTTACAAAGAATATCCATAGTCTAACTTGCCTATTCAAATCTTATAATAATGAGTACTCTATATTAGTTACTGGATGCTTGCCTCTTGCTTCCAGTGCTCAGGGAATCATCCAAACCAATCCCAGAAGGGTTAATCCACCCCTTTACCTCCCACATAGCCTTCCTTGATAAGCTACTACCACCCACACAGGGTTCCCAGGTCTTCACCTTAACTATATGGGTGGGCTGTGGGACTAACTTCAAACCCAGGTGGATGATCTAGATAGTTCCTGGGGCTCCTTGTGATGGGACATACAACAAGTCACACTGATATTTAAAGTGATGTAAGGGGGAGCCTAGCTAAATCATATTGAGTGGGCCAGCTACTGATCTTCTGTGCACTTACCTCAAGGATCAACACTGCTATAGTGAATAAACTATACTGTTCTGGAAGAAATTGAGGAGCCCTTTTACAAAGGCGCTGTACATTCTACGTATGTGCAGCATGCGCCAAAATGAGATTACCACCAGACTAGCACACCCCCAGCGGTAATTTTGGATTTGGTGTTCCCCCATAACACCGTGACAAATTATTTCCTACTGCGCAGCATTTCTGGCATTAATCAGCAGTTGGTATGCGCCTCCCTCAGGAGCTTACAAATGGCAGTTAAGTGTGTAAGGTGGCTCTCCCATGAGTGTGAAAGTATCACCACATCATCCAAATATGCAATGGTGTACCCCTGCTGTGGCCTCAATACCTGGTTCATGACCCTTTAAAAAGTTGCTGGAGCCCCATGTAGTCCAAGTGGGAGGACAGTAAACTGATACAGACCCCCTGGCATTAAGGGTTCAGGCCATAAATAGGCACACGCTGGATTCAATTTTACTGCAGGCCCTTTTCCCGGCCCATTGAAAAAAAAGCCCTTTTCCCCAGATGCAGTAAAAACTGGCCCGGCGCACGCCAAATACACCCGCCCACACTACCGCAGGCCACATTTTGCCGCACCTTAGTAAAAGGACACCTGAGTGTCATTAGTTAACCTGGCTGTCAATTCTGAGGTACTTGGCTATCATGACAGAATAACAAAAAGGGTATTGTAGAATTGACAGCTCAGGTAAGAAGAGGCTGTTTACATAGGCAATGAAGAGGATGTTTGTTCAGGCTGTGTGTTGGAAGAGTCTCTATGCTGAATGATGTTCTACCTTGATCTGAGAAAGGCTTGCACTGGATGGCACCAGAATTTATCAGCACCAGACTTATGTGTTAGCTTTTTATATGCAGATGATAGTGCTTAGTATTATTTTAAATGTACTTTTCATTCCATATACAAATTTTGCAGATGTTCACCACACAAGAGAAAAAAAAATCATAGCAATTCCAGAAAGAAAGAGACAGAGGTCCCATTGCTAAACTGTGTTAGGGGCTAACGTGCACCTAACACAGCGTGAAATGGTGTACTGTGAGATGCGCTCAGGTGTCCTGTGGCAATTGCCAAATTTGTGCGTGTTAACCGCATGCTAAAAAATAGTGTCTGGGGACAGGGAATGTGCTAACCGGTTAGTGCAGCTACGTTAGCGCGTTCTATCTGGTCAGCGCACAGATACTGCATGAGCCCTTACTGCCTACAAAATGGGCGGTGATAAGTGCTTACATTGTAAATTGTACGATAGCCATTAGTGCAAAAAATGTACAAAGGCCATTTTTATGGTTGCAGTAAAAATGACAGTGCACAGGAAAATCCTGCATAAGGGCATGCTATGGCCACTTTTTACCACAGCTTAGTAAAAAAAACTCCAACTTACATTATTACCTTTACTAACATCATCTAACTTCTTACACTTTGGCAGACCTGCCAAGTTTCCCCGCATTTAGCGGGAGACTCCTGCTTTTGTGGGTCATCTCTCGCATTCCCGCTAGGGAGAAAAATCTCCTGCTGAGTCAGGGGCTGCCCTCTGCTCTCCTTCAGGTGCCGAATATCACTCCCTGCCCACCGCGGCCCTCCCAAAGCAGTGGCAGTGGTTGGCTGGCACAAAGAGTGCAGTAAACAGGCTGCCTTTGGGCGGCCCCATTGGGGCTTTTCTTCTGGCACGTCCGCCTCCTGTGATGTCACTTCCTGTAAGCAGATGCGGTGCAACAGAGGAAATTCCCCAGCAGGGCTGGCCAAAGGCAGCCTGTTTACAGCGCTGCCTCTGCCAGCCAGCTGCCAGTGCCACTACCATTGCTGCTTTGAGAGGGTCACAGGGAGAAAGGAAGGGAAGGGGGAGGAGGGGGACACAGATCCTAGACCTGCAAGGGGGTGAGATGAGGGGAGGGAGAGGAAGAGGAAGAGGGATGCTGGACTGATTCTTGACCAATAGAGAGAGGGAGAGATAGACACCAGACAACAAGGGATGGGGAAGGGATTCAGGGTGCAAGAAGGAGAGATGCTGGCCCCGTGGTAGGTGGGTGGGTGGGTAGGTAGATATGTGGAGGGCAGGTGTAGCAGGGTAGAGAGAGGGATAAATGTCCCATAATTGAGGGGGTTGCAGGACAGAGAGGGGGAGAAATGATGATGTTGGGTTAGGGGTGCAGGAGAAAAGGGAGAGATGGAAGAATCTGGATATGGGTAAGGATAAGCACAGAGACATAGGGAATGGATGCTGGGCAAGGAAGGAGCATAGGGATAGAGAGAGGGACAGAGGGGGCAATGCTGGACACAGGAGGAGAATAGGGAGAGGGACACAGAAGGGAGATGCTGGAGAGGATGGAGAACGGATGCCGAGAAAAGATGGATGGTGGACATAGAGAAAGAGAAGAAATGCCAAAAGGCTAGAGACTTTGGAAAGAGAGTTATGAAAAAAATAGAAAAGCAGAAAAGAGACACTTGGACCAAGGCAATGCTGGGACAACAAAGGTAGAAAAATTTTTTTTTTTTTCTAAATTTATTAATTATAAGGTGTGAGCTTTGGGAAATGTGCATGTCTGATATTTTTCATTTCAGTTTCTATTTCTATCGCTATGATAACATTTCTGTATATGTTTGCTTCTGGCAGGTTTGTTTATTGGAGCTCTGAAAGGGTTCCCCCCCCCCCCCCCCATCCCTAGTATCTTGGGGGAAATGGAGTTATAGGGGACCCATTTTAATTTTTCCTCCCTGGGGTTCATAGTATTCTAGATATACCAATGTGCTAAGTAGCATCCCCTTCTATTGGCAGAGGGAGATGACATTAATAAGACATTATCTCCTTGTTGGTGTTATAGATGAGGCTTGTTGGAGTCGAGCCAGGAGGTGGAGTGGGTGGGTCTAGGGTGTGTGATAGGATGTTACTGGGGGTCATAGCTGGGCAGAGTGGGGTGGAGCTGGAGGTGTGGCTTAAATCTCCCTCTCAAAGATCGGGCCCCCTTTGCAGCTCTGCTTTGGGGTAGTTCCATTATTATAATCTTATATGCTGAGATAATGCTGCTGTACAACTGCTTTTGATCAGGGCAGGCCTTTGAAATTGCAGAGTGTGAACCAGTTTGGTGGCTGCTGCCGCCCCTAACCCCTCCTAGGGTTTAAGATTTCAAATGAGATGTCAGTGATTTATTTATTTTATTTATTTAAAAAGAATTCTTTAATCTGGCCTGCAGTGTGGTGGGAGAAGTATAGAGCGTCAGTGCTGAGGACCACGATTACCAAGGGGGAGGAGGAGGGAGATGGAGTTGGAGATGGAGATGGAAAGAGAACAGAAGCTTTAATTTTTGGTCAGCTGTCAGTTGCAAAGCTGATTCATTTAAGCACGTGGCCTTGTGTGGCCGCCCTTGTTGCCCCAGCATAAGGCCGGCCTTGCTTTTCATCTATGTGGTTCAGAAGGTTGCTCCTGCTTAGACTTGCTTGATAGTGCCTAAAACATTTGCACTTCTGATTGAGAAGTATCAGCTGAGACTGGCAGAACCCCTGAAAAGATACTGAAATCTCCTTTCACGATGCCTCTGCTTGAGCAGCTGGAAGCAACATTCATAGAGGGGGATCTGCTAGACTGCACAATCAGCAGCCCTCAGCATTGACGATTTTTTCTTCATTTTTGAGAGCCTCTTCTCTGCCTCATGATGGTAATGGAGTGTGCTGAGATGATTTTTTTCTGGCTCTCAAGAACATCCTTCTGCATACAGTCCTCTTGATGATTCTCTGAACCTAAACAAACAACACAGTCTGTGGGTGTCATTGTTGGTTCTCTTTCTTCCAACAGCAAAAAGAAGTAAAATTAACAGAAAAAAATATGATGAAAACATCATCACAAAAAAAGAAAAACTAATGAAACTCTTCAGTAGTTTAGTCTAATAACATAGATCCCCATTTTACGTAGAACAGAGACTGGAATTATGACGTCCAGGTCAGGATGTGCTCAATTCTGATTGCATTTTAGGAAAGGATCTGCCAATGTAGAGTTTTTTCTAAAATAACTGCAGGAACACAAGTGTTTTTGCCAGTTTGTGCAGTAGGACTAGCCATTTTACGAAGACACACGCTGAAAAAATGAACAGCATGGGCCCGGTAGCTTCCCTAGTGGTTAGTGCAGCAGACTTTGATCCTGGGGAACTGAATCGATTCCCACTGCAGCTCCTTGTGACTGTGGGCAAGTCAATTAACCCTCCATAGGTACAAAATAAGTACCTGTATATATGTAAACCACTTTGAATGTAGTTGCAAAATACCACAGAAAGGCGGTATATCAAGTCCCATTTCCCTTTCCCTTCTATGTGGAGGTAGCGGCATTTTCATGTGGAAGTGGTGATTTGACAACTCCCATGTGTAAGCGGTCAATTCTGCCCCACTTCACAAACCTAATGATAACAATATCTTGCATTCTGCCATTAACCTCACACTTCTATGTAGATCACATTCTAAGAGACTGATCATTATCAGGAAGTATATTAAATATTATCAAGAAGTACAACTATCATTATCAAGAAATACAATAATTGTGAAATAATAAAAAAAGAATAAAATACAACAATCATAATTGGATTAACAGGAACAACAAGTCCCTTCCAGTGGCGAGTTCTGAAGGAACAAATAAGTGACTGTGTTTGTTTTTATTTTTGCTCTGTGCCTGTAGGGTTGCTATTGTGATTTTTGTCACTTTTGCTTAGAGACTATCTGGTCAATATTCAGCTGGTGGCGGTCAGTGCTTTTTTTAAAAAAACGCTGACTGTCACTATCCAAATTAGGCCCTGATATTCAATACAGGGCCAAGTCTGGGCACCAGCATTAAATATCAGCTTCTGACCAGATTCATGCAGGCGACCAAGGTTTATGCAGTCCCAGCCAATATTCAGCTGGGATCCCCATAAGTGGAGTGTGCCTATCCCGCTTTCCCCCGACTCAACCTCCAAACCTCCTCCCCCCCCCCCCCCCCCCCCCCCCCACACACACACAACTTCCAATCCACCCTCTCATCTCTGGAATAGTCTCCAATCACCCTTCCCACCTGTGATGAGAGTGCCATTAGACGTCATTGTGGCCATTGGACCAACAGGGAGGGCCTGTTCAAATTGGGCAGGAGGGAGATAGGAGATTGAATAAAAGACTGTGTTGAGGGGTGGTGGAAGGGGCAATCACAGTTTGTCGGAGTGGATGGTGGACCCAGAAATTATGCAGGTACTGGCCGATATTCAGTGCTGGCACCCACATAGCTAACCGAGCAAATTTAGAACTGCTTTTTAAGAGATCTTATATGCCCAGTATGCAGGAATCAGTACTGAATATTGCTGGCACCCACATAACTCCCAGCTCTGCTCCCTGTATTGCCCCTGACCAGTGGCATAGCTACGGGGGCCCATGGGGCCCTGGGCCTCTCCAAATTTGCTCTGAGCCCCTGGTTTGGCTGGCGGGATCCTCAACCCCTGCCAGCTGAAGCATTTGTCCAGCTCTGGTCTCCGCCGCATTGCCTGCACCGCTTTTCCCCTCACGTCGCTGCATGCTTGTTTTAGTGAAACTGAGCATGCGCCACAGATGCTCAATTTCATTAAAGCGAGTGTGTGGGACGTGAGAGGAAGAGAGAGCAGGACAGGCAATGCAGCGGAGACCAGTCCTGGACAAACGTTTCAATTGGTGGGGGTTGGGGACCCCCACCAGCCAAGGTATGTATGGCGGCAGCAGTGCTTCAGTGTCATGTCCCCTACTTCAATGCAAGTGGCGTCCTCGGTCTGCACGGGGTCCCATTGACACACACACTTGACTGGCACTGCCTGAGCCATGTGTGTGTAGTCTCTGGGTTTGTTCAGAAAGCAGTGGTTGCAGGCTCCTTAATTGCTTGCTTCCATGCACCTGTTTCTGCTTTCTCTCTATGCCTGGCTTCCAGGCTCCTTGATTGCTTTGCTTCCACCCACCTGGGTCTGCTCTTCCTCTGCCTGGCTTCCCTTGCTTCTTTCCTATTGGTCTTCCGGTTCCTCCTTCCCCTGCTCTTGTCCTATGGCTGTGCCCCTTCTCCCTGCTGATGTCAGACACTTTATCAGCTGAGCTCTCCCTGGACTCCATGCTTCGGCTTCTACTTTGGTAAGTGTTTCTAACTCTGTAGTCTGCTTCTTATCTACTGGTCCCTCGTTGTTGACTTTGCCTGTACCTGGATTACCCTTCTGCCTGCTGACTTGCCTGTACCTGGATTACTCTCTTGCCTGCCGCCTGCCTACTGACTTGTCTGTACCTGGATTACTCTCTTGCCTGCCGTCTGCCTACTGACTTTTGCCTGCATCTGGATTACTCTCTTGCCTGCCTATTGACTTTCGCCTGTACCTGGATTACTCTCTTGCCTGCCGCCTGCCTACTGACTACCGCTTCTACCTGGATTACTCTCTTGACCTGCTGCATCCCTGGCCGATACATTCATCACCCCACTTCCAGCTCCGTCCCTTAAGTTCTGCAGGCCGCCCGTACCTAGGGGCTCAACCTCTGGGGAATGGCAGTCAGTTCAGGTGAAACCCGGGGTTGTCCAGCCACCAAGCAGAACCTGGTCCAAGTACAGGGCTCAGCAGCACTCTACTTGATACAAGAACTCACAAGTCTGACATTCAGCTGGTGGGGGTTGGGGACCCCCCCCCCCCCCCACTAGCCAAGGTATGTGCAGCGGTGGTGGTGGGTGCAGTGGGAGGCGGATCAAAATGTGTACCTCCCCTTTGGAGTCTGGCCCCCTCCCACCTCGAGGTCTGGCTACTCCCCTGACCCTGACATGGCCACTCGGGAAATGGCTGCTGAGTGCCAATATTCAGCGGCACTGTCAGGTTAAGGGCCACTAAATATCAGTTGCTGAGTGGGCACAAGCGATTTAAACAGGCAGGAGGATCTCCTGCCCATTTAAATTGCTTTGAATATCAACCGCTATTTATTTATTTATTTATTTATTTATTTATTTTTAAATATTCCTTTTGTTTAAGATCCCATATTCTGGCCTCAACTATGTTATTGAGTGCCAGTGGAGAGTGTGGATTGTTATGCCTCCTCACTGATTATTGGTCCCATCCTGGATCTACCAGCAAATTATATGTATATTACTTCTGGGGGAATTCTGTGTTACTGCGAGGAGTGTGGTAGCCGTGTTAGTCCACTCTTAAGGTTATCAATAGAAATCAAACAAAATAAAACATGGAAAAGAAAATAAGATGAAACCTTTTTTATTGGACATAACTTAATACATTTCTTGATTAGGGCAACCTTCGAAAGCTAATCAAGAAATGTATTAAGTTATGTCCAATAAAAAAGGTATCATCTTATTTTCTTTTCCATGTTTTATTTTGTTTGATTTCTATTGTGCTACTGCGCAATTCAGAATTTTGCGCAGAATTCCCCACCTCTGCAGACTGTGCATAATTCTGTGCAGAGTGCTTTTGTAGTGCAGAGCGGCACAGAGATTCATTTTCTGGTGGCCTGCCTCCCTCCCAGCATACTTACCACTCTAGCGTGGCAAAAGGAGGAGCTGCCTAGCCACATGTAGGGCTGCTTTCTCCACTGCTGCCTTGTTCCCCAGCAGTTCCTTTAAGCCATGCAACTCTATAGAGGTCAGTCCCAGGACAGCAGAGGAGGAGGAAGTAGCCTGACCTGCTGCTGTGCAGCTCTTCCTCTTGCTGCACTGGAGTGGTAAGTGTGCTGGGAGGGAGGGACCTGGAAAAAAATATTCATTGGGGTGCTGAAACAAAAGGTGGATGGGGTGGGGGTGGGGGTTCTGACAAAAAGGTGGATGGTGTGTGTGTGCAGGGAGGGGGCTGGAAAAAAGGTGGATGGAATGTGTGTGAGGTGAGGCTGGAAAAAGATGGATGGAGTGGGGTGTGCCATGGGAGGGGGGATGGCTAGAGCAAGGTGGATGGGGTAGTCTGTGTCATGGGGGAGCTGAAGAAAAGTAGATGAAGTGTACGTTTCATAGGTGGCAGGAGGCTGGAGAGAGGTGGATAGTGTGTGTATGTCATGATAGATTGAGAAAGGTGGATATGTGCCATGTGGTGGAGGGCTACAAAAAGGTGGATTCAGGATATGTGCACCATGGGAGGGGAAGGATTAGCAAAAGGTGGATGAAGTGTATGTGCTGTGGGGATTGGGGCAGAGAAAAGTAAGGTGAGGGCTTGCCTGGGAGATGAGGAAGATACCTTGGAGGTGGACAGAACAGGGGTCTTGCTAGGAGTTAGGGGGAAAGCATATGGAAGGCTGAGGGATGGGGAAAGAGAACTCTAGAAGGCAGAGAGCTGCTAGAGGGTAGAGGCTAAATGAACAAAAAAGGGGTGGAGAAAAATTGGAGGTACTCTGCCACAGGAGAATACCCTGGTGAAGGGAGAAAGCTGCAGACTGAAGTTAACAGGGAAAAGGATACAAGCTAAAAGAGAAATGGAGAAGGTGGAACCTGAGGAGGGAAATTGTTGTGGTATTATTTCATGCCTGGGGGGAGAAGCCAGCCCTTATAATGGGGGAATTCTGCACAAGAAACTTACAAAAAAAAGTGTGCAGAATTTGCAGAATTTTCAAATATTGTGTGCAGAATTTTAAAATTTTGGGGGCAAAAAACAACATAAGGTGGCAGAAGGACATTTTTCTCTCAAAAACAAGTTGCAATTTTTAACACCCTGATTTTAGACGTTTTGCTCCACAGTTCATCCAAATTTCAAGGGGGTGTGTTGGGGGCATGTTTTGGGCAGGACATGGGCAACACTAAAACATAAAGGTTTTTCTGCAATACTGGAACAAAATGAAAACACCTGGGGCCAAAATTAAGACTTTTTAGGGTAGACCTGTTTCAATCACAAGTAAGTAATCAAAAGGTTCCTTAAATGACCACTGGAGGGATTAAGGCATAACTCCCCCTTACTCCCCCAGTGGTCACAGACCCCTTCCCATCGCCATGTGCTGATTAGCGCGGGAGCCCTTACCACCTATATAACGAGTAGTGGGAGGAAAATATGGTAATGTGGAGGCAAGAAGAAAAAGAATACAGAGAGGTTTGGGGGCTAAGGGTAGAGAAAGAACTAGAGGGCAGAGAAAGCTGGAGGAAGGGAAAGGGTTAATAGAGAAAATGGAAAGCAGGCCATTTTTTCTGCCACACTAAAAGTGGCCTCAGCACATGGGAAAGCCCTGCACTAATGATAGCGCTGGCCGCTTTTTAGCATGGCTTTGTAAAAGGGCCCCAAAATGTCCAGAGATGGAAGATGAAAAGCAAGTTGGGGTAGTGAGTTTCTTTCAGATTATATAGAGCAGACAGAATCAGTCGAGGTTTGCTCTTATTGCATCCATAGTCTTGTAAGTTGCACCCATGGGGGGAAAGGGACTTGATCTACTGCCTTTCTGTGGTTTTTGCAACTACATTTAAAGTGCATAGTATATACAGGTACTTATTTGTACCTGGGGCAGAGTCACAAGGAGCTGCAGTGGGAATCAAGCCCAGTTGTCCAGGATCATAGGCTGCTGCACTAACCACTAGGCAACTCCTCCACTCCATAGAGAAATGAACACTACCAACCCATAATGAGAATGGAATATAACCAGGTCTACCTCAGCCTGTCCCTTTGACGTGATGCTTGTTGGCAGCCTTAAAGTTTCCTAATGGCTTAAAGTAGGTTGGCAGCCCTGTAGACATAAAAGGACACACTTAGTGCCCATAGCAACCTCAATGCAGATTCGACCTTCAACCAGACAAGCTTTTGTTTAAAGAACACCTGCTTAGAGCAATAAACCTGTTTGTTTAATGGATTTGAAAAAAACATCCCAAGAACAAATGGAGAATGGTTTGCTTAGCCGCTAAGCTTTTCTGCACACTTCATGCCATTGCTATAAAGAATGAAAACAAAGATATAGTGCAATAAAAAGGCTTTTTGAAAGTATTCCACAATCTGGTTACTCAGCAGCAATGTATTAATGAGTAGTATGGTCAAATCATTAAAACAAAACCCTCAAAACTAACTTAAAGTGGCAGTATTACTCAGGAAGGGGATATGAGAACACAATTTAGGAGGTTCTAATGCAGACTTCTGTGAAGATTGCTCAAAAGTACATAACATGAACTGGATTCTTCAAAATATCTATATGCTTCTTTTTAAGCACTTTTCAGTCTTATTCCTAGGTTTTCTTTCATTCTTGCTTTCTTTTTATCATCATGGTGCTTGTTACCCATAGGGGACAGATCGGGTCCTGCGTTGTCTGATGTGTAGATACCTACACACACATCTTAGGGAATGTTGCTTGGGAAAGCTGATAGAGTGGCCATATGCATTAAAAACATAAATCTTTAATCGCAATAGCACAGTGAAGTATGAATAAGAAGTTAAACTTCTGTTGAATTGGGAACTGTAATCCCAAAGCTCCAAGTTATAAAGCCAGTAATAGGAGACAGTTTGTAAAGGAGAGGGATGTAGGAAGGCTTGGAGAAGCAGCACATGTTAATATCCATACACTCCTTTATGAAAAAAACTCTGAAACTAAACCCATTTGCTCAACTCATAAAGAAAGGTAAAAGAAAACCCACACACACACACACAAAACTAATGAATTGTAATACATTTTAATAGGGGTAACAATGCATTTCTTGACTAGCTTTTGGGCCCTGATACCCCTTTCCTGCCAGGACCAGCCCAAAGCTACTGATACTTTAGGAAAACCTTTAGCCATACAGTCATCACCAAGAGGCTCGAGGCCTACCTTGAGGTGTCCAGCATCTCTCTGCTTCCCTCCTTCTCCTCTCTCCCCAGGTGTTCAGCATCCCCCTCTTCCCTCTCCTCCTAAGGTATTCATCTTCCCCCTTCCAAGGCCCAAGGTGTTCAGCAGGTTCCCTTCCCTACCCTTCTATAGGGCAGCATTGGCAGCACAGCAGTCAGCTAATTTAAAGAAGATTCATTGAAGCCTACAAATGGCCTTGAGCATCTGCACATGTTCAAGGCCTGCAGGGTCACCACCTTCAAACCAGGAAGTTCAGAGAGACTGGAATACAGCAGGCCTTGAACATGTGCAGATGCTGAAGGACCAGTGGCGGCCATGACGAGTCTTCCAAGACAAGCTGACAGCTGCCCAGGTGCTTCCTCCCCCTCCCCAATTTGCACTGCCACACTCCATCTTATGGTTGGGCCAGTTCTGCTTCCTGCTCTGAACAGGATGAGCAAAAAAAACAGAGCTGCCAAGTTATCCAGGAGGGGAACTTCAGGCCAGTCCTGAATTTTAGGCAACCCTATCCTGATGCATTATGGGACCTGCAGCACTAATTTCAGTGGATAGAATCAAGGCCTACAAATACCACATTGCTTTTGGGATGTTAGTTCAAATCCTAGACTGGCTAAAAAGTCTTCCTCCTGGAAATGAATAACAAGGCAGCTCTGAAAAAAAAATACCATTTACCAGAAAATACAAGTGAAACATAAAATGCAGAAAAGGAAAGAAAAAGATATTACAGCAGGGTTGACAAAACCTTTATGGATGGAATGCCATACTAGTGCTAACAAGACTCTCAGAGGGCAGTATTTCTTGATTATATGGGGTCCTTCACTGAACCATACAACCAGGGGCTTTCATTGATAACAGTGTTCCCCTCCACTCCCACCCCCACCCCCAAAAAATCTGTCTGATCAGTATTTATTTGGCCACATATATATAAACACAAATCCATAAGAAAGAACATTGGGGCTTCGGCATTAGCTTCAGAACTTAGTACAAGAACAGTGCTGGGCAGACTTCCACAGTATGTGCCCTGAGAAAGGAAAGGACAAATCAAACTCAGGTATACATATAAAGTATCGCATACCATGTAAAATGAGCTTATCTTGTTGGGCAGACTGGATGGACTGTACAGGTCTTTATCTGTCGTCATCTACTATGTATGTTACTATGATTCTATAGCACCACTCATATGAAAAAAAAAATAAAATTCAGACACAGATTCAGCTCCCAGCTCTTTCTCTTGCTGCTTTTGGTTCCTTAGTGTCCAATTTTGCTCTGTCACAACCACTGTTCCCTCTGAGCTGAGCGGGAGTAGGGTTACCATATGGCTCCAGAAAAAGGAGGACGGATTGAGCCAGCCGGGTTTTACTTCCATTGCTGAGGGGGAGGGGGGACGTCTCTTCTGATTGGCTGCCAGGGGTTGTGCTGACGTCAGGGGATAGTACTTTAGCCTGTAGCTGAAGAGTTTCTCTGCTTTTGCGTTACTGACTTGGTGGTAACAGGAAAGCCTGATAGGTTTCTCTCAGACGTGCTCTAGGTTCTGAGAGGGATCTGTGTTGATTTAGAGTATTCTTTCCCTTCCCTCTGGGTTAGCTGCTGCTGTGTGTGTGTTGTTTTAAGGATTTCTCTTCCCAGTGTCCCGGCTTGCTGGCTCAGTGAGTTTAACCCTTTGTGTACTGTGTGTATGGTATTCCTGCTTCTGCCAGTGTGTTTGTTGAATGGGACCCCTCTGGGTTCTTTCACCCCTCCCTGTGTATGATTGGGTTCCAGTTCAGCCGTGAGGCTCGCACGAGTGGCTCTGCGTGCGTGGGTTCCGGTTCGGCCGCGAGTCCCGCCTGTATGCCTATTTCCCTTCTTCCTGAGGGACTGTGGGGAGGGGTAGCTTAGAGGGTATTGTGTAGCTGGGGTGTGCGGTGGTGGGTCGGTCTCCCCTTGGCCTAGGTCGGCGCCCTGCTGGCCTCGGCCAGGGCCCAAGGGCTCACAACCAACCCAACGGATTACACCTTGCTAAATACTTCAATGAGAAAATTGTAAAGCTGCAATTGCCTAGTGGTTAGGGTGGCGGACTTTGGTCCTGGGGAACTGAGGAACTGAGTTCCATTCCCACCTCCGGCACAGGCAGCTCCTTGTGACTCTGGGCAAGTCACTTAACCCTCCATTGCCCCATGTAAGCTGCATTGAGCCTGCCATGAGTGGGAAAGCGCAGGGTACAAATGTAACTAAAATAAATTTTAAAAAATACCACCAATTATGAAAAATTCATTGATTGTCTAGACCCTAACCCCGATGAATATCCAGCAGATCAAATCTGGACAAACTTCGCCATACTTAATGACGAGACCACCACCCAAGCAATCAACAGGTTTGCCAAGTCCCACAGCAAACTGGACATTTGCCCCAATAACCTAACAAAATCCGCCCCTCAACGATTCATAATAGACCTCATGACACACCTGAACTATATGCTACAACACGGACTCTTCCCAAAGGATAAAGGAAACATTCTACTTACCCCAATACCCAAGGACTCAAAGAAAAAAAACAAGTGACATAACCAATTACTCCCTGGTTGCATCTATCCCTCTGGTAACCAAACTAATGGAAAGTATGATAACCCAGCAGCTTACCGACTACTTAAACAAATTCTCAATACTACACAATTCTCAATCAGGATTTCGATCCAACCACAGTACCAAAACAGTACTAATCACACTGCTAACCAAATTCAAACAAGCAATTGCAACTGGCAATAGTATACTTCTCCTACAGTTTGACATGTCCAGCGTGTTCGACATGGTTAGCCATAAAATATTACTAAATATCCTAGAATACTTGGAGGAAATGTTCTTAGCTGGTTCAAAGGCTTCCTAACCGCAAGAACATACCAAGTATTATCTAATTTGAAGACATCAGCACCACGGAAACCAGAATGTGGAGTACCCCAAGGATCACCGCTTTCACCGACCCTTTTCAACCTAATGATGATACCTCTGGCTAAATCGTTATCCAACCAAGGCCTCAATACATACATCTATGCAGATGATGTCACGATCTACATCCCGTTCAAACATGATCCAAAAGAAATCACTAATGAAATCAATCACAGCCTCCAAATCATGAACTCATGGGCGGATGCATTTCAATTAAAACTTAATGCAGAAAAAACACAATGTCTCATTCTCTCATCAGAACACAACAAGAGCAAACCCGCCACTATAAACACCCCAAACTATACCCTCCCTGTCTCAGATAGCCTGAAAATACTTGGAATCACAATTGACTGAAATCTCACACTAGAAAGCCATGCGAAAAATACAACAAAGAAAATGTTCCAATCAATGTGGAAACTCAAAAGAGTAAAACCTTTCTTCCCAAGGAAAATATTCCGTAGCCTGGTACAATCAATGGTGCTAAGTCACCTAGATCACTGTAATGCACTATACGCCGGATGTAAAGAACAAATCATCAAGAAGCTCCAAACAGCCCAAAACACAGCAGCGAGACTCATATTTGGAAAAACGAAATACGAAAGTGCCAAACCCCCAAGAGAAAAACTACACTGGCTCCCACTTAAAGAATGCATTGCATTCAAAATCTGCACTCTGATTCATAAAATCATTTACAGAGAGGCCCCAGTCTACATGTCAGACCTCATAGACTTACCACCCAGGAACACTAAAAGATCAGCACGCACATTCCTGAATCTCCACTACCCCAGCTGCAAAGGACTAAAATACAAAACAACATACGCATCCAGCTTCTCCTACAAAAGCACGCAGCTATGGAATGCCTTACCACTCGCCGTGAAAAGAATACCCGACCTAAATAACTTTCGGAGATCTTTGAAGACCAGCTTGTTCAACAAGGCATACCACAACAATCCATCCTAATTACCAAACAACGAAATTCAAGCCTGAACTGGATAAAACCTAACTCTCTATACTTAACTACCAAGGTCTACTCCACCACGAATGAACTCTAACGCAATACCACCCTATCTCTTATTCTGAATATGAACTCCTTATACTTGACTGCTCAATCTACTATATCAATTAAGATCTTTATTGTAATACCACTGTATCTCTCACTCCGGAAATGGCGATTGTCATGACGGAACAATGTAAGCCACATTGAGCCTGCAAATAGGTGGGAAACTGTGGGATACAAATGCAATAAATAAATAAATAAATAAATATGCCCCCTGACCCCATTCTATCACATTGGTTCAGCATCTCTATATGTGATCGACTCCCACTGGCATTTGCGGTTTTTAATAATAGCTTGTCATCTGGCAATGTTCTTGTGTCTGGAAACAAGTTATTGTCCACCCCATCCTCAAGGCATGTAAGGCAGTTCTGCTTGTGGGTTATAGAATACTAGCATTTACGCGTCTGCCTACAGTTTGGCGTGAGCGTTTACGTCAGCCATTGAGCTACTATGAGTGCTCTCGCTTAAAGTTAGATGCATAAATGTGGACTTATGATAGTATTCTCTAACAGCAATTATGCGCACAACTGCCATTATAGAATGCATGCTTAGGGGCATTTTTAGCTCACGGTAAAAATCAGCTAAGACGCCCATAAATGGGTATCTCGGTATTTACCGCAAGCTGATTTTTACCGCAAACTAAAAATGCTACCGCAGCTTAGTAAAAGACTCCTTTAGAGTATGTTATTCCGGCATCTAACTTTAGATGATCTATAGAGAATTACCCCATAGTGTTCTTGATAATGGCCAGATGGCAGTGCTGGTGTCTCTGGGTCCATCAGCGACTTTAAATCTTGTACACAAGCCATACTCTCTTGCTTACCTGCCTTGATGCTATTGGATTTTCTTCTCAAGTGCTGCAATAGTTTAGTTCTTTTTTAGAAGGTCTCTCATAGAGTACCACAACTCTGTCATTTCATCAGGGGTCCCCTTATCTTGTGGAGTTCCTCGGGATTCTGTGTTCTTGTATTTCATGGTTCCCTTGCAACTCTGATCCAAGATTCCAGTATTATTGCCTACTTTTATGCTAATATTCTTCTGGTGGCATATATGGACCCCAAAAAATCTCAAATTTTCAGTTACACCACTACCTTGATCTGCAAACTAGCTAGCTGACATTTGCTTGGTACTTAATCCTATGAAGGCTGTGGCAGCCTGGATCACTGAGCATTCCTTTTGTCCTTCGGTGGCACCATTACTCTCAGTCTATCCTACACAGTTAGTGAGTTCTTTCAAATTTCTTGGTGTGATTCTTGACACTCAGCTCCCTTTTAAATTACAAATCTTTCCCACAGTGCATAGCTGTATTTTTGCATTAAGGTTGTTTCATTCTGCTATTGGCTAGATAAGTCCACTTACAAATGACCTAAGTCTTCAATGTGGGGAAACTCCTACAAGGATCAAATATCTCCCAGTGATTAACTCCTCATGTCCAAGGACTCTTAATACTAATTTCAATTCCAGAGTACTTACCATCTGGGTCTTACTATATATTAACGTCTTGGACAATTAGCTTCATCCTTGAAGCTTTGTGACAGGCTTTTTAAAGTTTGAATTCTACTAGATAAGCATATGACTATTTTCTTTTATTTATACTCTTAAGATGGGAAGAAGTAGGAGGTTTACTTGACTTCTGTGTGACCTAGGGTCTGATTTACTGTGCTTTTTTTCCCCATTCTGTGTCTATAGAGAAAAAGTTTCATAAATCAGGCCCTCAACCTTTTAATTCATGTTGTTGTATTTGCCATGAGTAATTATTTTATTTATTTGGATTTTGCTCACACCTTTTTCACTAGTAGCTCAAGGTGAGTTACATTCAGGTACACTGGGTATTTCTCTGTCCCTGGAGGGCTCACAATCTAATTTTGTACCTGAGGCAATGGAGGGTTAAGTGACTTGCCAAAGATCACAAGGAGTAGCAGTGGGATTTGAACCGGTCACCTTCTGATGTCAAGACTGGTGCTCTAACCACTAGACATTACACTGGAAATAACAATAAGAGCAAGTCAAATACCAGCTTTGAGGTGTGTGGGGGGAGGGGTTAATTTATCTATGTCTATGTTTTTGAAATCCTTTTGACTTGCTGTTTAACAAGCAATCATATGTTGGCACTGTAACATCAATAAAAATATTCACATGAAAAGATAAGAAAATGTTATGTTTCTCTACATTGCCTACAGAGTTATAGGGTTATATTTATTTATTTATTTATTTATGTGTTCTTGTATCCCACTTTTATCCAAAAACAGATTTCGGTTCAAAGTGGCTTACGATTTACAGTACAATTAGGTGAAATTACAATTATGGTTCATAGTTAGGAGGTAGAAAGGACATTTATAGCTTTTAGAGAGGACAACGATAGTTTATAAAATTAGATTTGGAATTTTTGAAGTAGGTTTTCATTTATTTTTTGGGATGTAGTTAGCTGTAGAATTTTTTGAAGACGTAGGTTTCCAGTTGTTTTCTGAATTGAAGATAATTGGTGATGCCTCTTGTGGCCTTTGGTGAATTCCACCACTAAATCCTGCTGTGTATATGGTTTTGTAGGTTATGTTTTTGCAGTTGGGTAGGTGGAGGAGTAGATACCCTCTGGTTTCTGGGCTTGCATTCCTTGGCCATATGTACATTGATGGCCCTTTCTCAAAAAATAATGTGAATATGTCACTTACCAAAACAAAAAGCAAATATTTAGCTGAAATAGGCAAGATAGAAGCCTTAAGTCAGAGGGCTTGGATCTACTTGCTCTTGTTACATAAGTTTCTTGGTTCCTATGATGCTACATAGCTCCTTGTAACCTTGGCGCTTTGCCTCTGTACTACAGAATGACACACTGTACACACTTCTTATTGTTTCGCTTTTGTATTTTGTTCTTTGTGCTGTCTACCTCATGCCTTTGGGGCGGGAGCAGTCTTTGCAGGTGTTCAGGGTCATACAAAACATAGCTCTTTAAGGGGGTCTTTTACAAAAACACACTAGTGTTCACATCTACCCATTCAACTCCACTCATTATTTTATAGACCTCTATCATATTTCCCCTCAGCTGCCTTTTCTTCAAGCTGAAGAGCCCTAGCCGCTTTAGCCTTTCCTCATAGGGAAGTTGTCCCATCCCCTTTATCATTTCGTCACCCTTCTCTGCACCTTTTCACTAAATCTTTTTTGAGATGCGGCGACCAGAATTGAACACAATATTCAAGGTGCGGTCGCACCATGGAGCGATACAAAGGCATTATAACATCCTCATTTTTGTTTTCCATTCCTTTCCTAATAATACCTAACATTCTATTTGCTTTCTTAGCCGCAGCAGCACACTGAGCAGAAGGTTTCAACGTATCATCAACGACGACACCTAGATCCCTTTCTTGGTCTGTCACTCCTAACGTGGAACCTTGCATGACTTAGCTATAATTCGGGTTCATCTTTCCCACATGCATCACTTTGCACTTGCTCACATTAAACATCATCTGCCATTTAGACGCCCAGTCTCCCAGTCTTGTAAGGTCCTCTTGTAATTTTTCTCAATCCTCCCACGATTTAATGACTTTGAGTAACTTCGTGTCATCAGCAAATTTAATTACATCACTAGTTACTCCCATCTCTAGATCATTTATAAATATATTAAAAAGCAGTGGTCCCAGCACAGACCCCTGAGGAACCCACTGACTACCCTTCTCCATTGAGAATACTGACCATTTAACCCTACTCTCTCTTTTCTATCTTTTAACTAGTTTTTAATCCACAATAGAACACTACCTCCTATCCCATGACTCTCCAGTTTCCTCTGGAGTCTTTCATGAGGTACTTTGTCAAACACCTTCTGAAAATCCAGATACACAATATCAACCAGCTCACCTTTAATCACGTGTTTGTTCACCCCTTCAAAGAAATGTAGTAGATTGGTGAGGCAAGATTTCCCTTCACTAAATCCATGTTGACTCTGTCTCATTAATCCATGCTGTTGAATATGATCTGTAATTTTGTTCTTAATAATAGTCTCTACCATTTTGCCTGGCACCGACGTCAGACTCACCGGTCTATAATTTCCCGGATCGCCTCTGGAACTTTTTTAAAAAATTGGCGTTACATTGGCCACCCTCCAATCTTCCGGTACCATGCTCGATTTTAAGGATAAATTACATATTTCTAACAATAGCTCTGCAAGCTAATTTTTCAGTTCTATCAGTGCTCTGGGATGAATACCATCCGGTCCAGGAGATATGCTACTCTTCAGTTTTTGTAGAACTGCCCCTTTACATCCTCCAGGTTTACAGAGAATTCATTAAGTTTCTCCGACTTGTCAGCTTCGAATACCATTTCAGGCACCGCTATCCCACCCAAATCTTCCTCAGTGAAGACCGAAGCAAAGAATTCATTTAATCTCTCCACTACGGCTTTGCCCGATCGTCCCTTTTACTCCTCAGTCATCTAGTGGTCCCCATCTTCCTGCTTTTAATATACCTAAAAAAAGTTTTACTGTGTGTTTTTGTCTCCAACGCAATCTTTTTTCCGAAGTCCTCCAGCTGAAATGGGGAAAAGGAAGCAAGGTCAAAAAACAATACAGGCCAGTTAAGGTGCCAGAAAATTGCCACTGCATAAAATTATTTAAATGGTTGGAAGGCACCCTGACTGTGAAGAATTACAGGGGACGCTGGCAAGACAGGAGAACCGGGCATCTAAACGGCAGATGAAATTTAATGCAGTCACGTTGGCAGCGAGTTATAGCTTTCATAGCTGTACTAGCCGACTTTTTTCCAAAGGTCTTTTTTAAGACCATCAGTGCGTTACTCAACTCCTTTTCAGAGTCCTACTCATTCATACAGACCGTAAAGACTCCTGAGGCAAACCTGTGGCCGAAACACAGATCTGTGTCTACAATAAACCATCGTGAATAATAGTCTGTTGTCCTGGTTTCTAGAGCCATCGGTCCACTTCCCACAAGCATAGGTTCAAGCCCACCATGCAGCTACAGCATAAAAAGATAATTGAATGCTAGGGGATCATCGGAAAGACATCAACACCAAATTTAAAGACATTATTATACCTTTGTACAGATCACTAGCATGGCCACATCTGAAATATTGCATGACATTCTGGTTGCCCCATCTCAAGATGGATTTGTCTGAGCTTGAGAAGATACAGAGAAGGGCAACAGAGTGGTAAGAGGATTGGAACATCTAAAAAAAAAAAGTCTGAAAAGTTAGAGCTTTTCTTTTAATGTAGATACGAGAAGACTGAGGTAGGACCTGATAGAGGTCTACAATGTGGAGGACATGATAGAGGTCTACAAGGTCATGCATGGAAAAGATCATTTACAGGCAACTGATTGCTTATCCTATCCAAACATATTAAGACCAGGGGCATCAAAAAATGTCCTTTAATCAGCAAGCAGTTAAACTGTGAAATGTTCTGATGTGGATGTAGTCACAGCAAACAGCCTAGCAGAGTTCAAGGCAGATCTGCATGCAAACATAGAAGATAAGGACATAACATCTATTAGAGACTGGCTGGGCCCAGAGTTGCTATAAACTTACATATCTATCGGGAGTATGCAGATAAGCTCTGCTCTACATTTGTAGAATGCTAATAATAACTTTGGGACAACTGTTAGAGATGAGATGCAAGGCTAGATGGACCATGGGTCTGACTCAGTTTTGCTGTCCATATATTCTTAATTTTATAAAGTCATGTGCGCTGAGAGTTGTTCCAGAGGTTTGCTGTTGTCAACGTCTAGAGAACAGGAAGGAACCTTTTGCCTGTGAAACTTTCAAAAGTTTCCCCTTTCCCTAATTTATGGTTGTGATATGTTCTATTATGCTATCTGAGAAGATTTGGTGGTAGACTTTTAGAGGGTAATTTTATAAACATTTTTTGCATGTAAAATGCCTCTTACAAGTAGAGGCTCCTTCATTGGACATTGCTTGAGGCTGAGGGTCACCCCAGAGATGTGTATACAAACAATGTACTAATATCTATGACCAAAACTATATCTCCACAGTCCATTTTTTTCTCTGTCTCTGAGCACACAGGCATTTGAAGGATCCTAAGCCCTGAGCTTAGCCATTAGGTAAATAGAATGAAAAAACACAATGACCAATTGTAAAAATCTGACTGGAGGCAGTTAAGTAAGTTTTTTTTTTATTTTTTTAAATAAAATTACATTTTTATTTTTATTTTTTAATAAAATTACATTTCATGGTCTCTCCGGTAATGTACAAGTATATTCAACAGGACTATGGAAACCACAAGACAACTAGTCCATAAAATCATGACAAAGTAGTTACAAAAGAAATCAAACAGTTGACACAGTTCTTGGCTTCCTCTGTTTCAGTATCATTCACTCCAACATCATTCACACTTCTTTCTAGGCTGGTTAGAAGAAATCTCATGCACTCCTGCTGTTGGGTACCTTTCACATTCTTTTGCTACTCTGTACCACTGATATCCTTTTTCTAAAGTGTAGTAAGGGTTAGCTCAACTCTCCTCTCTTTGGTTGTACCACAGAAAGGCAAGTATATCAAATCCATTACCCTTACCTTTACCCTTACTCTCTTAGGTGGACAACAGGAGTTTTCCCCTTTGTGATAATCACTCTATCACTCTCCTGACACCTTTATGTTCCCTTGTGTTTGATATTCCCCATGTTTTATACAGGTTAAAGGATATAGCCAATTCCCTGAGCTTAAGCTTTAGGGCATTAGAATTCACAGGCTCCACTGTCTTCAGCTTTGAGGTCCATTCCCCAACAAGGACTGTCTGTTGTCAGCAGCTTCACTCTTTGACTTCCTGACAGAAGATCAGGATCCAGTCTCCCCGTGACCAGATCCCTCTTCCTTACAGCACCCCAAGTCTCAGGGAGCAGTTGTGGACCAGGCTGGCCGCTCCTGATCAGTCAACATTGCTTTACTCTGCTCCTTTGTGCACAATGGAGCAGCTGTGGATCAGGATGGCAAACCCTGTGCTTAGTTTCACCTTTTTCCTTTCTCTTAATACAGTAGGGTGCTGAGATTCAAGTGATTCTCTGAGTAGGGATACTCTTATTGAACACTATGGGGGGAGGGGTGAAGACCTGGCTCCTCACTTTTTCGTAGGGTTTTATATTTCCCTCCAAAAACTCAAGCTCAAATGTTATTGGACCAATTTCTCAGAAAAGACCTCTTACTATTCAGACTCGATTGGCATCTTCTCTTGAGCAGGGACCCAGAATGTTCCTCCTGTACCTGCATAGAGGGGCATATATTACTTGTAGAGTAGGCATGTTCAGGGGAGGAGCTTGAATGGAGTGTGGGCAAAATTACAATTTACACACATACTTACATATAGAGAATGACATGGGGACAAAGATAGCCCCCTTCCCCGCCCCGTCCCCATGTGTTCTGTCTCTGTCCCCACCCCATCCCAGCAGGTTCTGTCTCCATCCCTGCCCCATCCTCTCAGGCCCTGTCTCCATCCCCACCCTATCCCCGCAGGCCCTGTCTCCATCCCCACCCTGTCCCTGCAGGCCCTGTCTCCATCCCCACCCTGTCCACGCAGGCCCTGTCTCTGTACCCACCCCATCCCCGCAGGTTCTGTTCCCATCCCCACCCCGTCCCCAAGGGCTCTGTCCTCATCTGCAGAAGCCTCAAACAATTATGACTTTATACTATTGTGTATAAATTACAAATAGAAAACAATAATAAGAGTGAGCAGCTATAATAACCCTCCTCACAACCACCCTCTACCCTTCCAACCCCAACAATAGCTGATTTCTACTACCCCAAGAAATCCTAATCCACCCTGTTAAAATGTCCAGGGGTACAAAATACAACCCGTTCTGTATGCCCTAGAGAGGAGAAATACGCCCTATGAAGCACTGTTATGATTTTTTAATCAGTGGATGAATAATAAGTCATCAACAATCTCAGGATTCAGTCTAGCTCTCCTGTCTTCCACAGTCCTCCCTGTAATAGAAGATGTCTTCTTAGAAGATGTGCTGGTAGCAGGATGTACAGGATCCCCCATGCAAATTTTGCTAGTTGTGGCCAGCATGTTTGCTTGTTTTTCCCAAAAAAATCAAAATATTGTTGTCTGCATCACTCAAACATAAATAACAGTCCAGTTCATTAACAGGCTTCAAAGTAGAAAATGACACAGGGACAAAGATTGTCCCCATCCCCGTGGGCTCTGTCCCCACCCCACCCCGTCCCCGTGGGATCTGGCCCTGCTCCGTCCCCGCAAGCTCTGTTCCCGTCCCCATCCCAGTGGCTACTGCGAATCCCCGTGTCATTCTCTACTTACATACTAACATTTAGGTCTACATCCAGGCAGGAATAAATGTCAGGGTCTACATTCTAGATGCTATTTCTACAGGATTTGTCCTAGTATTTTATAAAGACACATAAGTGCCTTCCTGTGCTGTTAATTATAGTGCCCTGTTATAAAATTATCCTCTTAGTACTATATATTATTCATTTAGATTTTGCTCACACCTTTTTCAGTAGTAGCTCAAGGTGAGTTACATTCAGGTACATTGGATATTTCTCTGTCCAGAAGGGCTCACAATCTAAGTATTTGTACCTGAGGCAATGGAGGGTTAAGTGACTTGCCCAAGATCACAGGGTGCAGCAGCAGGATTTAAACTGGCCATCTCTGGATTGCAAGACCGGTGCTTTAACCACTAGGCCACTCCACTATACAAAGCTAATGGGAGCCTTAACCTCCAAGGGCATTCAGAGCTTGGATAGTGATTTCTGCAGATGTTGCAGGAGGCTAAGATCCATGGGACAAACCCCTCAAAAATGTCAAGCCCTGGATCAGAAGAGGCTTGTAAAATACTAGGTGGAGAAGAGAGGGCAAAATTATTCCCTCTCACATTAAACATCAAGGCTGGAACGAGGGCAGTGAAAACCGGCCATCACCCCAGTGCCGCAGGTTTTAGGGAGCTTCCAGTGCTGCTCAATGGGGACTGGAAAAGCACTGCAGTATTGTGTGTTGTGTAATTTGATGCCCTGGATGCTGGAATACTTAGTTCCAGTACTGTTAACAAAAGAGTTTTCTGACTGAACTATCAATTAATTAATCCTTGATCATGAACCAGAGGGCTGGAAAGAGTTAAATGTTCTGTGCTGAACCTACACAACAAAGGCTCTGAAAATTGAAAGATCTCAGGAGTCACTGGCTGCTCTCCAAGTGTAAATAAGAGCCCCCAGGGATGTTGTTTTAATCTCTTTGCCCCCTGCAGAAGATTACAAACAAGTTTCCATTCTGTGCTGTTTATGTCTGTCAAGTTCCTTTTCATTAATACAGACAAGAAAGAGTCAGTTGATGTCCTGTAGAGAAGATTTTCTGCTGCAGAAAAACTGCGATACAAATAGAGAAAATGGTAAAAGATACTGTAATCCAAATCCAGCTCCTGGCTACACACTCACAGTTACCTTACAAAGCTGTAACACAATCCTGAGTTAGCCAAACACACTGTGACAACATGATAGTCAACAGAATAAGGTAAAGATGCACAATCCTTTATCCAAAATTCTTGAGACCAAACACATTTCAGAGTTTAGAATTTTTCAGATTTCAGAATGGTAGTCAGGAAGATTACGAATTAGGAGTTTAGACAAAGTACTGTACAGTTTATCAGTAGTAATTGGTAAACATTGCCCATTTTTCTACTGCTCAGTTTTACCTATAGGGGAATCTGCAGCTCTTTTGGGTTGAGAATGTGTCATGTTGGGGCATGTTTGGCATCAAGGGCCATATTCTATATAGCACGCCTAGCGTTCCACGCTGAAATCGAAGTGTATTCCATAACAATGCATGTAACTTAATTAGCTTAACAAGCGGAGGAGTGGCCTAGTGGTTAGGGTGGTGGACTTTGGTCCTGGGGAACTGAGGAACTGAGTTCGATTCCCAGCACAGGCAGCTCCTTGTGACTCTGGGCAAGTCACTTAACCCTCCATTGCCCCATGTAAGCTGCATTGAGCCTGCCATGAGTGGGAAAGCGCGGGGTACAAATGTAACAAATATAAAATAAAAAAAAATAAGGAGTGGAGGAGTAGCCTAGTGGTTAGTGCAGTGGACTTTGACCCTGGGGAACTGAGTTCAATTCCCACTGCAGCTCCTTATGACTCTGGGCAAGTCACTTAACCCTCCATTTCCCCTGGTATAAGTACCTGAATATATGTAAACCACTTTGAATGTAGTTGCAAAAACCTCAGTCCCATTTCCCTTATCAGCAGTGTTAATAGTACTTAATGAGCAATAATTAGAATTTACATGTACAACTCACTAAGCATATTCTGTAATGAACTGTGCCAAAATTCTAATGCATGTAGTTCAAAAGGGGCATTTTGTGGGCGTTCCAAAATTTACACATGTTGTTATAGAATATGGCCCAGTCCATGTAAATCTATGGGAAGGGATTTACCCCACATTTTCGTTGGTGTAAATGGATGCATGTAGTTTTAGGCACTGGGAAATCAACTAAGCATATTCTATATACAGCATCTAAATCTTATAGAATACACTAATAGCGTAGCTACAGGGGCCACAGGGGCCTGGGCCCCCAAATTGGCTCTGGGGCCCCTGGTTTGGCTGGCAGGGGTCACGCTGATCTCACATTGCCTGGTGTCTTGTCCTGTTTTCAGTCGCGGTGGGGGGAGGAGTGGAGGCAGGGGGCGGAAGCGGTGGCAGGAGGGCAGCGGCGAGGAGGCGGTAGCGGCCATGGGGGGGCAGAAGTGGCGGCGGGAGGGTGGTGGCAGGAAGGAGGCCAAAATTTGCCCCCCCCCCACACACACCTTAGGCTCTGGCCCCCTTCCTGTCGAGGTCTGGCTACACCCCTGGAATACACTTATGTGGAAATGTTTTCCACGCAGATCTTTTATGCACCGTATATAGAATCTGTCCCCAAATATGAACTTTGGTGTATAGACCACGTCCATGAAATAAATTTTGGTTTTCAGAATTTCGGACAAGACATTGTATACCTTTACCATATATATAGATTTGCCCACATAGATTATAGCAAAACCCATTTATTTAAAACCTTAATAATAATATACAATGTCTTCTGTGTATTTAAAAATGTCTGAGATCTGAGCAAAGATATATTCTCATTTCATAGAGAAGAAAAAAATGTAGGGGTCCTTTTACTAAGATGCGCCAAAAAATGGCCTGCGCTGGTGTAGACGCGGGTATTGGATGCGTGCAGGTTCATTTTTCAGTGTGCCTGCAAAAAAGGCCTTTTTTTCTTCGAAAATGGATGTGCGGCAAACTAAAAATTGGCGCGCGTCTATTGTGGGCCTGAAGCCTTACTGCCCATTGCCCTAGTGGTAAAGTCTCACGCGTTAATCGGGCGGTAATGGTCTATGTGCATACAATGCCAATTACTGCTCAGTTAGCACCGCATGCCAGAAAAGTTCCGGCACGCGTGAGTGGACGTGCATAAAAAATGAAATTACCGCCCGGGCCACATGGTAGCCAGGCGGTAATTCAAAATTAATGCATGTAGGACACATGTATACACCTACGCGGCTTGATAAAAGGGTCTCTTAGTTGGGCTTTACTGACCTTTCAAATTGAGATTCAGGAAATTGTTTACATGTGTGTATACTCTGGAAGAAAAGCAGAAAAGGGGAGATATGATAGAAACTTTTAAATACCTCTGTGGCAGGAGATGGGCCTCTTTCAATTAAAAGGAAGCTCTGGAAGGAGGGAGCATAGGACGAAAGTGAAAGGGGATAGACTTGGGGTAAACTAAGGAAACCTCTTCTTGATGGAAAGGGTGCTGGATGCGTAGAACAACCTCTCAGTGGAGGTGGTGGAGATGAAGGCTACATCACAATTCAAGGAAGCATGGCACAAATCAAAAAGAGGCCAAATTTGTTGCCAAAAACTCCTTAGCCTTGAGCAATGCACTTCAGGTTCAAAAGTTTTCCTATGTGATTGTGGCTTGGAGGTGGAGTTCTGAAAAGAGACCAGTGAAGAGAATAGCAGATATTTTGCAGAGATGATTTTTTAATCATCTATTTATATACTGTCTTCTTTTGGCTCACTGACTCTTTTTGTGAAGACTACTTTACATAAGTACATGAGGCTGAAGAACAACCACCGTGGGACCCTAGTGCACTTTTTAAGGCTTTTACCGATAACTACTTCTGATTTTAAGAAAGTATGAGAAGGATTGTAAAGCTTAGTAGTTGGTGTGGATAGACCATACAGTCTTTATCTGCAATCAATTTCTCTGTTTCTGTGTTTTCTAAATTGCTGAAGTAATGGATGAATGGAGATGATTTCCACCTGAGACATACTTTCTATTTAAAACCAAATAGGAAATGTTGATGGCACTCCCCTAATTCTTTTTAGTTTGCAAAAGCAAACTTTGTTCATTTTTTCTTTTTTTGGTTTATATTCAGACACTGCTCCACTCCTACCCCACCGTCTAAACCTGAATTCCAAACTTTGGTCCCTTTTACAAAACTGCGGTAAGCATTAATGCATCCTTACCGCAGCAAAACATGGTGTACCACAGGACGTGCTGAGGCATCCTGCAGTAATTTTGCCATGTGCATGAGCTACCCATGCACTAAAAAATAAAATTTATTTTTTTCATTCTTTTCAATATTTATATACCGCTTAGACCTAAGAGGTTTACAGTTTCGTTTTGGGTCTGTCCCTAGTGGGCTCACAGTCTAAATAGTACATTGTACTACTGTTGTACCTGGGGCAACGGAAGGTTAAGTGACTTGCCCAGGGTCACATGGAGCTGCAGAGGGAATTGAGCCTGGTTCCCCAGGATCTCAACCCAATGCTAACCATCAGGCAGCAGCAGGAATTGAACCCAGTTTCCTAGGTCCACAACCTGCTGCACTAACCATTAGGTACTCCTCCACTCCACTCCACTCCACTTTTTGGCATAAGGGTGTGTCAGGGGGACGGAGAGTGCTACTACTACTACTATTTAGCATTTCTATAGCACTACAAGGCATACGCAGCGCTGCACAAACATAGAAGAAAGACAGTCCCTGCTCAAAGAGCTTACAATCTAATAGACAAAAAATAAATAAAGTAAGCAAATCAAATCAATTAATGTGAAAGGGAAGGAAGAGAGGAGGGTAGGTGGAGGCGAGTGGTTACAAGTGGTTACGAGTCAAAAGCAATGTTAAAGAGGTGGGCTTTCAGTCTAGATTTAAAGGTGGCCAAGGATGGGGCAAGACGTAGGGGCTCAGGAAGTTTATTCCAGGCGTAGGGTGCAGCGAGACAGAAGGCGCGAAGTCTGGAGTTGGCAGTAGTGGAGAAGGGAACAGATAAGAAGGATTTATCCATGGAGCGGAGTGCACGGGAAGGGGTGTAGGGAAGGACGAGTGTGGAGAGATACTGGGGAGCAGCAGAGTGAGTACATTTATAGGTTAGTAGAAGAAGTTTGAACAGGATACGAAAATGGATAGGGAGCCAGTGAAGGGTCTTGAGGAGAGGGGTAGTATGAGTAAAGCGACCCTGGCGGAAGATGAGAGTGGGCGTGTCAATGCTAATCAGTTAGCGCAGGTTTAGCGTGTGAGTTACTACCACTTACAAAATAGGTGGTGGTAGGGACTCACGAGCTAATGGTCATACACTAATGATTCTCAAATCCCCTGTGGTAAAAATTGTTTATAATTTATTCAGGCTTACTGTACCATCTAGTATGCAAGGTATGTCAAGGCAGTTTACAATATGTAAAATAAATTTAAAAAATTGATAGGAACACCATAAATGAATACAAAAGATCACAATAAACACACAAGTATCACAATCAGTTCAAAAACTATCAGTTTATGCTCTGGGACAAAGATCCTGGACTCAGCTGGTCAACAGCACATCAAAAAGTATTTAGACTTTTATGGAAACTTAGGAGGATACGATCATATTTTAATCCTGAGTTTTTTCGATTTATAGTGCAAAAGCTGACACTAGACCATTTTGACTGTTGCTATGTCATTTATTTCGGGTGTCATGATTCACTTCAATGAAATCTTCAAACAGCCTAAAAGACAGCATCTCATTCGATTAATGGAATTCCAAAATTTGAGAGAGTGACACCTCTATATGTGGACCTGCACTGGCTTCCTATTGAAGCATGTGCTATTTTCAAGTTGTGCTCTATGATTTTTCTTATTCTTCAGGGCCAGTCCCCAGGCTACATGACTAATCTTGTTAATCTGTCATCCAGAAATTGTGATTCCAGCTCAAGACATTATTTGATCCTTCATTATCTGTTGGCTAACATAGCTATATTTAAATCTACTCTATCAAAACTATGAATCCGCCAAATGGTGAAATCCTTCCCCCGAACAGGTAAGATTAGCGACTAATTATTTGATGTTTCAAAGATTATTAAAGACATTTCTATGTCAGAGGTTTATTAACTGTTAGGCATTATCTGAACAATTTGTAATCATCTCAGATTTTACTGGCCTCCTTCGATCTTATAAAACAGTGCTGAACTCATGAGACTAGTGTGGTCTATAAGCACCCAATGTAATCTAATGTAAAAACCAGTTTAACCAATTAGTTGGGAAATGCTAGTTGACAAAAGTGAGTTTTTAAAGCTGATCTAAATTGGGTATAAGAGGACTCAGAACATGGTAGGGCATTCCATAATGATGGTGCTAAAAAAGAAAAAAGAATGCACTATGCCTAGTAGACTCCCCTACTAGTCTAAAGTCATGTATAGAGTGGCAATAGCAAGTAGGAACATAGGGGATGGTAAGGGATGATAGACAGGTGGGAATACTGGTATGTAAAGCTTAGTATATGACCTTAGTGTGCAAGAAAGACCTGTGTAAGAGTGCACTAAGGCCACTTTTTGCTACAGCTTAGTAAAAGGGTCCCTTTATGTTCAAATGTGTTTATTAACAAACCAAGGCAAACCATAAATTCTTTACCTTCTCTCTTTTAAATCAGCCATAACCCACTTATTTATCCAACTCCCCCTTCTCATGAAACTCCGTCTCCACTTTCCCTTTCCATCCATTTTTTCCTTCACTCCTCAATCAGACCTGAGCAGGAGTCTGTTGTTCCTTCAGAACCCAACACTTACTCATTCTGGCTACTACCTTCTTTCCCTTCTTTCTTCCCCATTGAAACCCAGCTCCTCCCCTCCCTACCCCTTTTCCAAGCCTCTCTCCCCCTTATAACCGTATCTCCTCCCCCCTCACTCCAGTAGCGTCAGCCATACCCTACTCTCCCAAAAACTTTCAAATTCCCTCTCCCATTTCCCTACTGATACTTCAAAACCCCACTTCTTGCCCTCAGGAGCAGCCTGGTTAATATAATCTCCCCAAATTTCCAGAAAATCCCACCAGTGCTAAGGTCCACTCCTAGTCCAAATATGATCAATCCTCATGAGCTGATGTACCATCCTCCTCCACAGCCAATAGGAAGGAGGGTCTTGCTGTTTATAGAATAGCACTCAGTGTTCAGATTTTTTGGCACTCAAATTTGGGTGCCATTTACTGAATCTCCATATGGCCAAGAGTTGATGTTCTGCTTACACTTCATTCCTCCCAAATTCTTGCCCCCCTTTTCTTACCTTAGCACAGTCTCCACTACCTATCAGTACTGTATTCCAAAATGGTGCACACTGATGACCAACGCTATTTTGAAGTATGGCATTGATGGTGCAGGAAGGATTGGAAATTGTTCCTTTCCCATATAGTCTCGAAGGACTGGGTAAGTCAAAGGAGGGGTTGGAGAGGGTGAGAGAAATGGAGGGCAATCCTGAGGCCTTTTTAAAAAGATTTTTTGTGTCTGTAATTTATTCACCAAAACACAGATTAAACTAGACTCAACACAGGCTGTGTTTCGGCCAATAGGCCTGCATCAGGAGTCTGAACAAAAGTCACATGGTATGTGTAAGATGTAATAGAATAACACACCAAAAGATAAAATTTGTCATTCCAAGTAAATTGTCACATAATAATATTGCACCAACTTCTCAGTATCTGGCCAACCAGATTTGCATTCTGATAAAACACCAAACTTCTGGCTCAGTCATCAAGAATCTGTGGCTTCAAGGTCACATCGGGCCAGGGAATGCTGGAAGTGGAATTCAATCCCGGGCATGCAGCTCTAATTCCCCAAAAACCTAGCATAAGAAATTAAGTAGATGAGTAAAAAAAAAAAAAAGAAAAGAAAAGAACAAAGGAGAGGAGGAGATCCATCAAGACAAAAGCCATGTAGATAGCACTTGGACGATGTCCAGAAGTATGGTTTTGGCTAGTACAACTAGGTCAGGTCAGGTCAGAAGAGGGGTTGTGAGAATCGTTTTGAAACATGACATTTCTGGGAATACGCAAAACTTTATTTCAGTGTTTGCAACCAAATTGATACCGGTTCCCATCTTAGTGGTTCTCAGATTGTGGATCTGGGTCTATTACGATGGTATTACATGACCCCAGGTAATAAGGACAAGACTACAAAAGTTTCTTCATAGGAAAGAAATATGAGAAACAGGCTGTTAGCTCCCAGCATGTGCCCCTCCTTCCTTTCCCAAATAATGAATCAGAGAGCAGTACAAAAGGTGAAGGTTTTATTGTGTCAAATCCCTGCTACCCAATGTTACCTTGCTCACCTACCAGCTGATATGATTACTTTCAACTGGTGAGAGTAGAATAACTGAGATTCTGAGTTCTAGCCATTGATAGGGTTGCCAACCAGCCAGTAGTGGCTGGCAGGACTTTTAAATTGACAATATTAATGCTAATACCCTGACAATCACAGGCCTCCACATCAGCAAAGCTTCCTCTTGCCTTTCATAACTTCTCTCTGTCTCCACTACTTGTAGACCAATTTTGGGGGGATTTTGATTTTAGATTTGCCTTTTCAAATCTGAACTTAAGGAGTTATAATTCAGGTACTGTAGTTATTTCCATGCCCAAAAGAGTTTACAATCTAACTTTGTACCACCTGGTCTGAGGTCCAGTTGCAGAGTGGGTAATAGTAGCTCATGAAGGCACACAGGCCAGGGACTGAACCAGTGCAAGTTCTCTGTTCCCAGCTTCAGCAGGAGCGGTCAGGGTCACGATGGAAACTGAGAGCGCAGGAGCGCATGCTTACTCAGTTGCTGGCCTCTGTTTTCATTATGTGTTACTACTTCTACTGCTATC
Organism: Microcaecilia unicolor; assembly: GCF_901765095.1. Classification (NCBI taxonomy): domain Eukaryota; kingdom Metazoa; phylum Chordata; class Amphibia; order Gymnophiona; family Siphonopidae; genus Microcaecilia; species Microcaecilia unicolor. Next base: position 233,529,642 of record NC_044035.1, on the reverse strand, counting down.
ACTACCATAGTTGAAGGGGGTTAATAACTATGGAAAGGTCTGTGATAAAAAGGAGAGGGGTCGATTGTGTAGGATAGGATTCATGAAGTCACGGAGGAAGAGGAGGGGCTGGCCATTTTAAACATTTTTCAAAGCTGGCAATCCTAGCCACAAAGCTATTTGAAGCAGGACTGTCCTGGGGTAAAGTAGCACCTGGGGAGGTCTGGGAGGCACCCTACAATCACACAGCCCAAAGCCTGGCCTACAGCAATGGCTGTCACTTGAGTTTACCTCCACTGCTAATGGTGGCAGAATGATGAGCTAGCACCACTTCTGGCCTGACACTCGTCTCAGCCTCAAGTCAGTGGCAAATAATGCCAGGGATCAGGAAAGACTGAAATGGAAGCTTTGTGATCACTGCTCACCCCAGCAACCCACTGGCAGAGGCTCAAATAAAAGAAGTTGAGAAAATAAGATATTCCCAGCAACCAGAAGGCTGTGCAGCCCTTAGCAACGTGAATCTCCTGTGCTTCATAGCCAGTTCCAGACCGTAGCCTTGCCTAAGCCCTACTACTCTCTCCTTCTGGGTGCAAAGAGGGCTCTGCATTAAGGGGTTAATTCTCTACAGGTCACCTAAAGTTAGAATTCTATATCAACAATTATACACACAATTTGAGTTATAGGATACTAGTGTAGGCCCACAGTTGTATGCTTAACTTTAGAAACAAGCATTTATACTACTTAAATGACAGAAGTAAATGCTCACATCTGACTGCTGTTAGCCAGGCGCATAACTGATAGTATTCTATAACCTGTGTGCACAAGTGCTAGGCACACTGCGACCCACCCATGCCCCTCCCAGGTCCACACCTTTTGCAATTGCTCACTATGGATTTTGAGTGCTCAAATTTGTAGATTATCGATTACATAGTAACATAGTAGATGACGACAGATAACGACCTGTACGGTCCATGCAGTCTGTTCAACAAGATAAACTCATAGCATAAACAGGAAATGAGGACGGGACCAGAGCTGAGAGAGAAGGGAAGGCTGAAGCCGAGCCTGCTCGCCTTTCACTGCTGCCGGGACCCGAGGTAAGATGAGTTTTAAATTCTGGGCGGCAGGAAGGCGAGGATGGAGGACTGTTGAGGGAGAAGAGGGCGGGCAGGTCAGGCGGGTTAAAATATTGGGGGTGCTCAAGCACTTACAGCACCCACGGAATCGGCGCCTATGGATATGATTGAGGTCTATAAATTCCTGAGTGGTGTAGAACAGATAAAAGTGAACCGATTTTTCACTTTCAAAAAGTACAAAGACCAAGGGACACTCAAAGAATAGTTACGCTCTGGAACTTGCTGCCGGAGGATGTGGTAACAGCAATTAGTGCACCTGGGAAAGGTTTGGACAAATTCCTGGAGGAAATGTCCATGGTCTGTTAATGAGATGGACATGGGGGAAGCCACTGTTTGGCCCTGTATTGGTAGCATGAAATGTTGCTACTAATTGGGTTTCTGCCAGGTACTTGTGACCTAGATTGGCCACTGTTGGAAGCAGGATACTGAAATGATGGACCATCGGTCTGACACGCTATCCAGCTTATTTTCGAAAGAGAAAAACGCCTATAGTGCGACCTAAATCGGGAGATAGACATTTGTCTCGCAAAGGCGCCCAAATCGGTATAATCGAAAGCCGATTTTGGGCGTTTCCAACTGCACTCTGTCGCGGGAACGAATAAAGTTGATGGGGGCGTGTCAGAGACGTGGTGGAGGCGGAACTGGGGCGTGGTTATCAGCCAAGGAGAGATGGGCGTCTTTAGCTGATAATCGAAAAAAAAGGCGTTTTTACCGCGATTTTGGGTCACTTTTTTTAGACCCTTTTTTTTCACGAACAAGTCCCAAAAAAGTGCTCCAACTGCCCAGATGACTACTGGAGGGAATCGAGGATGACCTCCCCGGACTCCCCCAGTGGTCACTAACCCCCTCCCACCATAAAAACCCCACTGTAAAAACTTTTTTTCCAGCCTGTATGCCAGCCTCAAATGCCGTACCCACCTCCATGACAGCAGAATGTGTTTGATCCTCTCACAGCCTTTCCCTGGGTCAGATGTGGCTCTCGGGTGCAGTACAGGGTCACATCAGCATTGCATTGTGGTGGGTGTAGGGTATTGGGCTCCTTGATTTCATTAGCTTGTGTTACAGTCTCACGATGTTGGTAGTTGGTAGGCTCTTCTCCCATGGTGCTTTTCCCCCTGCCTACTGGGTCAGTGTGCCCTGTTGTGTTTCCTGTTGTAGTCCATGTGGTAGTGGCCATTTTTGTAAGCCAGTTTTAGTTCCCTTTCCTGTGTTAGCCACGTTAGACAACTTAGTTCTTCCCTTGAATGTGGCTGAAAGAGGGCATTGTACAGCATTCTGCCAGCTCTGACCTACTGCTCATCTCAGTACCAGGGAGACTCGTTGCCAGTGGGGCACAACCTCTGATCTGCAGTTAACTGTGAGTAAAGGCAGTTATTCCAATAAAGGACGTTTTTGGAGAGATTAGTCTTCAGGTGTCAACTGGTGTGCCAATGTTATACAGCAGCAACAAGTCCTAGAGGCCTGCGTGTATGCAGGTCCCTGGAGCACTTTTAGTGGGTACCGCAGTGCACTTCAGCCAGGTGGCCCCAGGCCCATCCCCCCACCTGTAACACTTGTGCTGGTAAATGGGAGGCCTCCAAAACCCACTGTACCCACATGCAGGTGCCCCCTTCACCCCTAAGAGCTATGGTAGTGTTGTACATTTGTGGGTAGTGGGTTTTGGGGGAGGGGGGTTGGGAGCTCAGCACCCGTGGTAAGGGAGCTATGCATGTGGGAGCTTTTTCTGAAGTCCACCGCACTGACCTAGGGTGCCCAGTTGGTGGCCTGGCATATCAGGGGGGCCAGTGTACTACCAATCCTGGCCCCTCCCACGACCAAATGGCTCGGATTAGGACGTTTTTGGGCTGGGCGTTTTAGTTTCCATCATCGCTAAAAAAAAACAAACGCCCAGCTCAAAAACATCCATTTTTTTGAAAATTCGGTTCAGCCCACCCCTTCACGGACTCGTTCTCGGAGATAAACGCCCATGGAGATAGGTGTTTCCATTCGATTATGCCCCTCCACGGCTATTCTTATGTTCTTAAGACAATGTCCACTGGAGAAACTTTGAAGATTTGTTGTTAAAGGATGTTAAGATATTATTGAAAATTACTTGATATTGTTTGATTAATAAGACATGAAGACAATCATGCTTCCTGAAGAAAACACCAACGATTTTGTTAATACATAGTGTTAAGATACAACTTAAAGGAATGTGCTGTTATATTGGTGTTAACCTGTTGATATTATAGGTAGCTCAAGGGAAGGTGACCTTTGAGGACAAAGGTAAAAATGATTTCTTCTTGGACAAAGAAGAAGAAATCATTTTTTTTATTGAGCCTGGAGAGAGTGTAACCCTCCAGGAAAAATTCCCTTCCTGCTGGATTTCAGGATTTGGGAATTTTCTGTGGGTCACGAGCCCCTGGAATGGGAAAGGGGTCCCCATGACAGCATTATTGCTGGAAGAATAGATGGTAGAGGGAGGAGCCCCAGTAGGAGATTCAAGACAGCCTGGCCCAAGGGGGGTGGGTTAAGCGGTAAATATAAAAGAAGGAGAGAGAGTGACAGGATCTTTGGTTACCTGACCTCCCACCAAGACCCAAGGAAATTAGGCAGTGTCTCAGAACTCAGGGACTGGACAAGGGAAAGAAGTATCTGAATTCAAGCAAGCTTGGGACAAGTACACAGGATCTCTAAGGGAGTGAAAGAAACAGTAGATGGCATGGATGGGCAGACTGGATAGGCCATATGGTCTTTTACTGCCTTCATTTTTCTCTGTTTCTATGTGTATATCTGTGGGCATGATTTGACATACCACCAAATGGGGCAAATTTTCATTGTAAAATCACCCATTTTGAAATAAGCAAAACATAGGAGAAACATTTGTGCTTATCTTGAAATGCCTAGCCACCTGCCTGGTGTTACCCCGCAGTCACTTAGAGGGTCTATGCTCAGTACAGCTCAGGTCTGCCTGCACCTGCTGCTTGTGCTCTATACTAGCACCCTCCTCCCACAGACTGGGTCCCAACCGCCTCTGGGCAAGACTCTGGTTCTCAAATTATCCCCAGTGATTTCTAGGTTACAGGAGTTACACTCCCAATGGCCCCACAGTTCCCAGAAAGCACTCACAGACCCAACACACAAACCAACAGGATCCTTTATCATCCAGACAAAGGGACAATAAACTGAAACTTGTTTATTGTCTTAAAAATAAGTGCATTCAGCAAACGATAACAGGTAACTGAAATATGGATCAATTATAACATTAACTATACATTTGTTTTACTTTCTAAAAAGTACCTGGGAAGACCAGGACATATAATTCACCAAGCCTCATCAAGGAGATCCGTCTCTCTTTTCTCCCTGGTTAAGAGAGTCCAGAACAAGATTTAAAAAATATACTGTTTCTTGCTTCCCGTTTGTGTTCAACTAAAGAGTGAACATTTTTTTTTCTGTAACAGCTTATAACAAAGAAACACCACCTGCTGGTCAAATAGGAGAAATACACTTCATTAATGCACGAACATATCCAATACATTTTACAGGCATAAAACACACTGTTTCTTCACAGTGCTCACAGAGGCTAAAAGTCAAATAACAAAAGATGATGAATTAGTTACATGTTTAAGTGTGATTTTCTGTTATTTCAGGGTTGTCTCCCATTCTGTGTCTAAGGATGGGGAGGGGACTCCTAACACAAAATCTAGGCAAAGCAGCTCATTATGAGAAAGCATGATCATTTTTACAACACTGTTCTTGAAGCAGACGTGGACACATAGATCCAGGAAGTGACTGATAAAGAGAGGAGGTTGTGTTCCTAGCTTTAGCCTTGAAGTGTCAAAGGTAGCTGTGAAATATTTCTTGGCCAGCTCTGAGAATGAATAATGCAGTTCTCTACCTGGAATGAGAGGTATGACAGCAATGGCCTTTAACCTGACACCACCCAGTGGGGTTTGAATATAAGTCACCTTTCCCATCTATCCAATCACTCTTTCATTCATCTAGGTGCATTTATGACTGAGGCTGTTAAATTGCTACTCATTAAATTGATGAGAAAGCAAGACATGGCTGGCTGGAACCAGTCCAGGAGGGATGAACTTTCCCAACCATGCTAGAAAAATGATTGTAGGCCCTACCACAGCAGGAAAGAGGTGGGGGGGGGGGGGGGGCTGCAATAAATGCTGGATCCCAAGGACAGCATATACATCTGCCAATAAAGTATAACTAAACATTAACTGTTCAAATTCATCTTTTTTTGTATGCATCCTTTATTCTTTTTTTTTTTATTTTTTATTTTAGAACAATGATCAGTGTGAACAACAGCAGAACATAATGTATCTGAACAAAGTACAACATAGTTATAAATCCAATGCCAGTAAACAGAAGAAGAAAAACTCCCACAAAACATCCTGTGCTCAGTTAACCCACGTCCCCCACATCTGACCACTGAAACATTTTTTAGTTGTTTTTTTTAATTCCCCCCCACCCCGGTCAACTTTCAAACAAGCGCTCCAAGCATTCCATACACATTCATTCAACCCACCCCCCTCCCCAGAGCCACCCCAGACACATAAACCTCTGCCTCCTCTAAGCATCTCCCCCCTACAATCTGTGTAGCTGTGCAAACAAAAAGTAGTATTATGAAGTTGTAGGGAAAGTATCAAAAAACTTTTGCCACAAGGCTACATAGCATCGCCTGTCTACATGAAACAAATGCTGATATGTATCTATTTCAGATCTGGCCAGCTCCCGCCTACTGGCCAACCACTGTCGCAAAGAAGGCGGTTCCACAGTCACCCAATGAGACAAAATCAATTTCTTAAAGATTAATAAAGCACTGTAAAGAAATCGGTGTTGGGGAGCAGAAATTCCCTGTGCTAATAAAATATATTGAGAACCCAAGAGCAAGGCACCATAGTCCCATTCAAATGATCTGGGCCAGCTGTGGCAACACCGCCCACCAAATGCCTAGGGTATCACATTCCAAGAAAGAGTGAACCAGGTTTCTCGAACATTGCTTACACTTAATTCAAGGCCCATCCTCCCATAAACCATATGTGCCCCCCTTACCTTAGAAATATATGCTCTATGTAATCATTTAAATTGTATCTCTTGCAAGTCTACTGACTTGGTAAAATCAGAGTAGTAAAGAGATCCTGGAATTTTTGATCACTATAGTTCAGCCCCAGCTCCCTACGCCATTTCTCCCTTATAATAGATATACTTTCCAGGCTCAACGCATCCTTAAGAGCCTTATACCAAAAAGACAGTGAATTAAGGAAGGCTGGTGCCATGAAAAATAGGCGATCCAGTGATCCAAAACCCAAGGTCTCTCTATAGGTGTGGTGCAGTATGGTCCAATAGTGCTGCACCTGGAGATATGAAAAAAAATATTTAGAAGGCAGCTTCCATTTAACTTGGACCTGATCAAATGAAGGAAAGGACCACTTGCCTACATCAAGATACTGCAAATCCAGGCTGATCAATCCTTAAAAACAAAATGCCCCCTTCCCGCTGGAAACTCTACATTGCCCTCCAGAGACAAAAATAGGGATGCGTACGTTCATCGCGCCTGCCTTCTACACCACCACCGCCACGCCAATTGCATAGGGTCCAGGAAGCAAAGTCTATGTTGGGAGAGGGGAGTGGAATCTTCATGACCATGGAGCATATTAAGAAAGTTAAAGGGGTAGCTCCACCCTTCCCTGAGGGAAATATTTGGCTGTGCCCATAAAAGCCTCATGCATCCTTCGCACAAGAGCACCTACATTATAGAGTCAAAGATCCAGTACATTGATGCCACTCTGAGCCCTGTCCAGAACAAGCTTGACCATGCTAACCAGGGTTGCCTTCGACCAACATAAAAATTTAGAGATTTTAGAGCAGAATTTCACTTCAAAGCCATATGCACCGTGCCTCTGCCCCCCCCCCCCCCCCCCCCCCCCCCCACCAAAACTAAAAGTTCAAATTTAGTACAATTCACTTATAACCCAGACAATTTGCCAAAGGCCCAAATGATATCTAGAGCTGGTTCAAGATGCTTAGGAGCCTGGTCAAGATATAAAATAATATCATCTGTGAGTAAACTAATTTTGCACTCCCTCCTCTCCCTTCCCCCCCCCCCCCCCCCCCCCCCACAATCCTGATGCCCCTAACCGAATTGTCCAATCTAATCTTTATGGCCAGAGGCTCAATAGCCATTAAAAATAACAATGGGGATATGGGGCACCCCTGCCTATTACCTCTTTGCAAGTCAAATGGCGCAGATAAACTCCCATTTACTGCCAATCGCGCCTGTGGCTTAGTATACAGAGCACACACCAAACCTAAAAAATACCCCTGCAAGCTGTAACATTCCAAGATCCAAAAAAGATATTCCCAAGATATATTATCAAATGCCTTTTCCATGTCTAGGCCTGCAATAGCTGAAGTACCCCCTTTCCACCCATGGTCATGAATGGCTGTTAAAAGTTTCATTATACTCATAGATGCATACCATCCGGGTACAAAACCCACCTGGTCAGAATGCGTTAAGGTGTGTCGCTAGAATGGACACCAGGATCTTCATATCTTGGGTTAGGAGTGAAATGAGTCTGTAGGAGCCTACCAACATCTCATTCTTCCCTGGCTTTGGTTACAAGACCACATGAGCTACATTATCTCTGATTTGACCATTGTCCATGGTGATTGCATTGCCCTTAGCCCCCAACAGACCGACCACCATATCCTGCAGGATATGATCATATTCTGGGCTGAATCCATCCGGTCCCGGTGCCTTACTTAATTTTTGAAGTTGGACAGTATAAAAGTGATTTTACTAATGGTTCCATTTGTTTCTTTATCTCTTGGCTCACACGTACACTTGGCTCCAGCTCTTAGACTACAATTACAGATGAGAAGTGGCTGCTTGTTTTTCATCTCTAAGTTTTCTATTCCTAGACAGTGTATATTTATCTGATATGGTTTCACTAGACTCTGACATTATAAACCCCTATTTTTTATATTTTTGCATTTTTAAAAATATTCTTTAGCTACTACAACTATTGCTCTTAATCATTTGTCCACCAACGAAACATGCAGAACCATTAGTAAAATCATTTTTATACTGCCCAACTTTAATTCTGAGCAGATTGGAATAAATATAAGAAATAATCCAGTCAATATCCAAGGCAATTTAAGTGGGCAGGAGAGGCTCCTACCCACTTAAATCTCTTGGAGCCAGCTAACTGCCGATATTCAGTGGCATTTAACTGGACACTGGCATTGGATATTGGCACAAAACAACCACTTTAGAGCTGGATCTCACAGGGGAGGAGCAATATTCAGTGCTGGCACCCACATAGCTAACCAGATTTTTAAACAGTCCTAAATTTGTTCCAAGATGGCGGCGTGAGTAGACGCACTTGTGGGAGCTCCTGAACCCTGCTCGTTTTTAGCGCAACTGAGTTCTCTCAAACCCGCGATGGGTAAGAGGAAAGGGAAGCCTGGCTTACCTATCTCCACGGGCAAGGTCGACCCACCTCCGTTGCGTCAGAAGACGCTGCAGGAATCAGGCCTTCGAGTGCTTGGAACCGGAGGCAACACTTTGGGAGGTCCGGGAGATCTTGAAGACCGGAGCGCAGAGGGAATCTCGTTGAGCCCTCCACAGATAGCAGCGCCCCCCAGACCAGGGGTTGAGGCGAAGACGACGTGGGAGCGTTTGGCAGAATCCGGAAGTCGGTCTCCTGCAGGCGCGGCTGGAGACCCCGTCGCTTCTTCGACGCCGGTGAGAACAACAGCTCAGGCAAGTTCGCTGTCTGAAGGGAAGCCCGGCGAACCCCTGTGGAATTCTGGAGGGTTGATTAAACCACCGACTGTTACACTTGACTTACTATGGGAAGCAATTCAAGGTTTGAACATCAATTTGCAGCAAATTTCAGGTATATTAAGGGGAGAAGTGACTGAACTAAAGCAAGATCAAATAGTAGTAAAATCTGAAATTGCAGAACAGAAGATCAAAATGGAGACTTTTGATAAAGACTTAGTAGCAGTGAATTCTTTATCCTTGACGTTGATAAATAATAGTAACCTCCAGCAGCGAAAAATAGAATACCTAGAAAACCAGATAAGAGGCAACAATTTACGATTTCTTTCCTAAAGCTCCCCTTACTCCAGCCCTAGACATGCTTAAAAAATATTTCCTTGAGGTATTAGGTATCCCCCTTGAGGGATTACCACCTATTACCAGGACACAATATATTTCGGGTGCTGTTTTGAGTAAGTTGCCTATAAAGCCCCAATCTGAGGTTAACTTGACAGAATTTTTAGAGCAATCTCTGGAGGTAGTTACTGAAAGAACTACACTGCTGGTTACATTTGCTTTACAACTAGATCGGGACAATATATTTAAACTTTATTTCAGACACATGAACTCTCCTTTTCTTGGATCAAAAATACAGATATTTCCGGATCTCTGTAGAGAGACTCAAAAAAGGAGAAAGCAGTTTTTGACCTTAAAAGAGAGGGTTCTCCGAATAGGAGGATCCTTTATACTAAAGTTTCCCTGTAAATGTTATATTTCCTTGAATGCTGTTAATTACTTTTTTTTTGATCCAGCGAAGTTAAATGAGTTTATTACAACTAAAGAATAACTGCTGTGAATTCCTTGATAGCTTGCGCTTATCCCGGCTGTGATACTGAAGGTTCTATCTACTTCTTTTTTTTTTCTTTTTTCCTTTATTTTTATTTCCTAGATCTTGGAACAAATAATTTGTGGACTAAATAAGAGATGTTTTTCCTTTCTGTGATATTTACTTAATATGTTAATGTCTGAAGTGTATATCTATGTATTATTGCATAAATATAAATCTAATAATTCATAAAAAAAAAACAAAAAAAAAAAACAGTCCTAAATTTGCCCTGTTAGCTATGTGGGTGTCAGTACTCACATAACTTCCAGTATCGGCCAACATGTTACCAATATTCTACCGTCCTACCCAACAAGTCTGATTCCCCAACAAGGTTCAGACTCTCCCTACCCCCAGCAAGACTTAGGTCCTCCCTCCCTCCCCCCCCCGACTCCATCCCCCCTCTGGTGGTCCAGTGGGGATATGGGGAGGAGCAAAGCCCACTCACTCCTGCCCTTAGCAGCTGCATCTTGAAACTGGCCACCACTCCTGCTCCCATCTCCCTACTGGACCACTAATGAGGTGAAGTAGGCCAGAGGGACCTATTCTGATCGGGTGGGGAGGGTATGAGACTTGTTGTGTAGATGGGGAGAGAGGGTAGGACTTTAGTAATGTGCTGGCCAGTACCAGCAGTTATGCGGGTCCCAGCCAATATAAGTGTCTTATGAGGGCCCTGGCTGAATACTGGCTGGGACCCGCATAAGCTCCAGTGGCCAGCTCAGTAGGATTAGCCCCTGATATTCAGTGCCGGTGTCTGGATATGGCATGGCATTGAATACCCAGGGCTACTTCTTTCTGCGGCAGTCAATGTGTAATATCACTGACCACCACAAGCTGAATATCGACCACAGTAAATTTAGGGGTTGAAATTTAAAAGGAATTATCCAGGTAAGAACAGCTATTACCCAAAAAGCTTCCATTCCCTGGGTCTAATCTGGATACCGCAGCTGAAAATCTAGGCAGACTGTTGTAGCACTATCTGGTTACTGCGGGGGCAGACCGGGGTTGGGGAGGAGCCAGGAGTTATCCAGGCATCACCTCTGTTTAGTGGAAGTCCCCTTATGTACTTATAAGTATTGCCATACTGGGAAAGACCAAAGGTCCATCAAGCCCAGCATCCTGTTTCCAACAGTGACCAATCCAGGTCACAAATACCTGGCAAGATCCCAAAAAAGTACAAAACATTCTATACTGCTTATCCCAGAAACAGTGGATTTTCCCCAAGTCCATTTAATAATGGTCTATGGACTTTTCCTTTAGGAAGCCGTCCAAACCTTTTTTAAACTCCGCTAAGCTTTACCACATTCTGTTTAATTACACGTTGAGTGAAGAAAAAGTTTCTCCGATTCGTTTTAAATTTACTACATTGTAGCTTCATTGCATGCCCCCTAGTCCTAGTACTTTCGGAAAGCGTAAACAGACGCTTCACATCTACCCGTTCAACTCCACTCATTATTTTATAGACCTCTATCATATCTCCTCTCAGCCGCCTTTTCTCCAAGCTGAAGAGCCCTAACCGCTTTAGCCTTTCCTCATAGGGAAGTTGTCCCATCTCCTTTATCATTTTCGTTGCCTTTCTCTGCACTTTTTCTAATTCCATTATATATTTTTTAGATGCGGCGACCAGAATTGAACACAATATTCAAGGTGCAGTCGCACCATGGAGCGATACAAATATTCTACATTTAACATAGAACAGCAAAATGGTTAGCTATCAATATTGCTGCTAAATATCAGCGATATCCAGGTAACTGCCAGCAGCCACCCTAAGACTCAGATTTTCAATGCCGGAATCTAGATAGGGTCTGGCCTAATTCAGACAGTGCTAGTCAGCATTTAAAAAAATGCTGACTAAATATTGACTGGTTAATTACTAGGGACAGGTTGTCGTTTGCAACAACATTGGATTTGTCAACAATACAACCCGTGTCGTATTTTGTTTACAAATGAAAATGACCAGAAAAAAATTATATTTTGTGTTTTTCATGTGCCAATAATAGTGTACACTATTTGCAAAGAGGGAGAGCTATTTGGAACGAGAGCACACTTTTCATGACATTGCTCTTGTAATGACAAAATGGCCAAAGAAAATCCCAAATGAAACAAAAATTCCCATAAACAAGACGGAAAATGAAACAAAAACTGTACAGCTGCCAAATCCTATTAATTACAGTCAAATCAAGAACAAGAGAACATGAGGAACATTTTGTTCTGGTTGTGCAAGCAATGCTATTAGCTTGTTTGGACTATTGCAACTCAATATACTTTGGTTTTCCACAGAAGTTAACGACCAGATTGCAATTACTCCAAAATACAGCATCTAGGATGATTTTTCGTTGTAATAAATATGACAGAGTATCCCTATTGCTGAAAATTCTTTGTTGGCTTCCAGTGCATGCAAGAATGTTGTTTAAAGTTTTATGTTTTATTCCTAAGGCATTGATGGTTCTGCTCCAGATTCTCAGGTCAATCAATTGAATTTTTCTTCTTCTTTATACGTTGTTCTAAAAATCATTATTTATTGTTCTATGCTTCTGCTATAGGCATATGATACAGTAAACATTGGAAAGCTTCTTTTACCACATTTTCTGCTTCAATTTGGAATAATTTGCATTTGGCATTTAGCTTAGACTAGGGGTTCTCAACCCAGTCCTCGGGACACACCTAGTTAGTCATGTTTTCAGGATACCCGCAATGAGTATGCATGAGATAAATTTGCATGCACTGCTTCCTTGGCATGCAAATCTACCTCATGCATAGAGTACATAAGTACATAAGTAATGCCACACTGGGAAAAGACCAAAGGTCCATCAAGCCCAGCATCCTGTCCACGACAGTGGCCAATCCAGGCCAAGGGCACCTGGCGAGCTTCCCAAACGTACAAACATTCTATACATGTTATTCCTGGAATTGTGGATTTTTCCCAAGCCCATTTAGTAGTGGTTTATGGACTTGTCCATTAGGAAACCGTCTAACCCCTTTTTAAACTCTGCTAAGCTAACCGCCTTCACCACGTTCTCCGGCAATGAATTCCAGAATAGAAAATGACCTCATTAACATCCATTTGACAACATTTACATGCTATTTGCGCTAATCTTTAGCGCGCACATTGTCTCCCACACTAGAGCCCTCTGAGCATTCTCCACTCACTAATGCCAGCACTAGTCTGGTGCTAATTGCCTCTAGCGTTGGTATTACGTTTTGAGCATCGGCTTACAGGTTTGTTGGTTATGGATTTCTGGTTACAGAATAAAGTTTTCTTTCTGTCTTTCTTTTTCTGTTGGTGAACAAATGAATTGAAACAGGCTTATTCAAATGCATAGTATAGGATTCTACCTGCAAACCTCTGTCAGCGTAGGCATGGTTTTGTTACTGGATGCCTTATTATATATGACAGTCCTTTTACTGTTCTTAACACTGTTTTCTTAGGTAAATTGGTGCTGTGTTACAATATAAATAATTCAACAAACAGCTACAAAAAATATATGCGAGGGATGTCCACTGTGAGTATTTCCAAGATACATGTTTTGGAAATAACCTAGTTGGCTCCGAGCAGGAGGGGGAAATAGATGTTTTAACATCAATGAGAGTGCTGAGCTGTCTGCATTCATTGAATCTTCCTGTGATGATATATAGTACCGGCCCATTCCATCCTGTTCATCTCCTTATCTTCTGAACTAAAGATCATGCTATTTACAGCCTGCTTCAAGTTAAAAGAATTTCCTTTTGTGGTCAAGAATGTAGATGTTCCCTGATGTAGCGACAAGCACCCAACTTTGGCAAAGTGCGTTTCTGTTTCCAGTTAAAATCCTAGGCACTTGTATTAGGAAAACTTTTTATTTGAAGTTCTCATGCAGTGTCTGGTGAGTTTTTAGTGGAGCAAAGAAATATATTTGGGAAACATTCCTGAGAGAGATGTAATTTAATGAACAGTATTGTTCTGGAAAAAGGATATGGGTTTATGGGTCTCCGTAGGTTATGAACAACTTGGTAAGATCAAGGAGTGGATTTATGCTTTTCCTGTTATTTTATTGGGTTTTCTTTTAATACATTGGTTATTTTCCCCTCCTGAATTCTATATATAGTGCCCAGAATTGCGTGCCCAACTTTGTGCACATACTCAGGATTCGCATGCAAATTATTTGCATAACAAGCCAGTTAACATCAATAATTGGGTGCTAACAACCAATTATTGGTGTTAATTGGCGTTCATTAAAATATGTATACGCATCTACTTGCGCACTACTCTATAATGCATGATGTCTAACTCTACTAGCATGTAACTCAAAAGGGGGCGTGGCCATGGGTGTGTTAGAAGCATTCCAAAAAGTTGCACACAGAAGTCTAGAATACGGCCTCAACACGCCTAACTTGGGTGCCAGCATTGATACTAGATTTCTGCAGATGTAAGTCTAGTGCCTAAGGTTAGGCTCAGGAATCGTCTTTAAGCGTGATTCTATAAAGGGTACTCACCCGTTATAGAATCACACTGTGGCGAAACAGGGGACTTTCATGCTTTGCAATGTGTATTGTTGCTTTATGAGGCTTTTTCCCCTTCAGTGTATTTTCATTGATGGCCAGCAGGAGGTGCTGTCCTCTGAATTATAGCTGTAGCAGATGTCTGTTTTCTTTGTAGCTTATCTTCCCCAAAGAAAAGAAGAAAAACCCTAGGGAAAAAATAACCTGCAGTGCCATTGGCCAGATTCCCTTAGTGCCCAGTGCCTTAGTGCTCTGTGTCCAGAATGTGCTAGAACTCCTCAGTCTCAGTTGGGAGTGTGGAGGGAGTCGACCTCTGCACTTAGGCCCTGTTCAATTCCTGTGAGCAGTTTCTTTTTCTGATCTCCCCAGGTACTACTTAAGTAGTAAAGAGTGTTCAGCTAGATTTAATACCAAATCCTTGTTATTTTACCTGTTACTGTTTAGTCTTTAAAACTTTTAACACTTACTGTTCTACTTTTTTAAAAAAAATAATAAACATATTTGTTAGCTCTGTTGTCCCTGGACTGACTAAGAATCCTGGCAGTTTGTGTTCTTGGTCTGTGGGTGTTTTCTTGGAACTGTGGGACCCATAGGAGCCAACTTTTCAAAATTATTGGGGGTGCTAAGCCCAATGGAAATAACCCCTCCCTGGACACACACAAGGAATTTTCTCAAAATGAGGGGTGCTCAAGCACCCACAGCACCCACAGAGTCGGCTCCAATGGTGGGACCCCTAGGACTGCAGCTCCCCGAGTCCCTAGAAATGACTGAGGAAATAATTTGCAGATGGGAGACTCACCCAGAGGCAATCAGGATCCAGCAAGTGGGTTGAAGGTATGACAGTACAGGCGCAAGGGTTAGATCCTCCAGATGGCCACAGGATTATCCCCAGGTGGCTGCTAGGAGTAGCGCTAAGGTATTACATAACACACACTTATGGCCGCTCCTAAAGTGAGGTGAGATTCCTGGGCATAAGTGCTATTCTATAAATTGTGCCTAACTTTAAGCGCGGCTTATAGAGTAGCACATTTTTGGCACCAGCCCTTAGCGCCAAATTTTTCTGGCGATGAATTTTATCTCATACACAGAGTTTAGTACAAACTGCGCAGAAGGTTTTGAAGAAGACTTCACAGTCTTCCAGAGTTTTCACAGTATAAACATTCTTCAGAAGACTCCTAAATTTCTGAATCACCTTTGCTGTATTCATTGTGTCTTTGTGACTGCGAGGGTATTCGTTCTTCTGTATTTACATCGATGAATTTTGAGTGTCATTTACTGAATCCAGCCCTTTATGTGTAATTAGTAATTATTATTCATGTTACTGATGAACTTTTATGTAAGTGAATAAGATGTACCCAAATTAAATTAAATGTTTCCCATGGCTTCTTATCATATAAGTGGGCTAGTCATAAGTGAAAAATAGTTGTTTTATATGATTATGTGGGCAATTCTATAACAGGTCACCACAATTTTGGTGCCTACATCCCCGGGCTGTGAGTCTATTCTCTAAAAACATATGCACTTAAATTACAGTATTACATAAACTAAGCAAGTAAATATCAGCCCCACCTAGGCCCCACCCTAGTGAATACCCTCTTGCATTTGAACGCTAAACCATTTGAGTGCTAAGGTTATACAATAGCTCTAAGTGTATGCTTGCCATTTGCATGCAAAAATGACGTTCTATAAATTTAAGCGCACAGATGTTGTATGTGACCTATTACAGAATCAGAGGCTATACACCTAATATAACCTCTGTTTTCATTGATTTATGATTGCTGTAAATGTTGAAATTCCAATAATAAAAAGATGAACCAAAATGTTTAGAAACAATTTACGAGCAGCAAAAGACTAAAAGCTCAAAACAACATAAATAACTTCCAGTGAGAAGACAGAAGATCAGTTCCAGTTTGGAGCCTGTGAGCAAGTTCCAAACCTGAGACTGACTGCTGTAAAGTCACAAGAGCACAGCAAGGCTTTTCTGAAGGAACAGCAAGCATACCTTTGCTTGTACTTAAAGAGCATTTTTTTTTTAAAGTTGCCTCATGCTGGGATTGGAGAGGTGCCTGACATTTAGCTTCTGTTGTGCCCTTTTCCATTCTGTGTCAATGCCCTTTTCTGTTCTCTGTCAATGCAATGTCTTCTTAACAGCAGTTGGTAATCTACCATCCCTATCCAGCCAACCATACTGACAGTTTAAATCCTTTGGGCATAAAAGTTCATGCCCTGTTCACAAGAGTGATTCTGTTATTCCTAACTACGATGATGAAGTGTGGTTACATTGGTGACCCTCAGATTCTTGGCTATCTTTGTACCATCAGCAAGAAAAAGGGAAAAACAAAAATAATATATCATCTATCGCTCCTCAAATATAATAACATACCAAGAGAGAACAAAGAATACTGTGATGTAAGAAAAAGGGAAGGAAAAAGGAACCAGAGGCATCATATATATATATCAGAGGCCAGGCCATTAGGTCTCCTATAGCACTCAGCTATTTCAAACCCTTGAGCCTACCGGAACCAAAACCTCCATTTTATAACACCTCTGTTTAAGGTAACTATAGTATAGACTTCAAATGTGTGCTACACCCCAGGTTTGATAAAATTCCTACTTTAAAGCATTAGATGTTAAACCACATCAAAATGCAAGCCAATACAAACAAAGGAAAAAATGTTTTAAAAAATTATTAGCGACCACTTATCCTGCATGTGCAGGTTCAGCACTGGTTGAAGAGTTCTACTGCCTGACGCTGCTGTTTATGTTGGAAACAGCGTTTCGAACAAGAGACCTGCTTCCGAGGACTGTAAGGTGTCACAAAAATATATATTGTACTGGTGGCAAAACGCCGACCCAAGTAACAGGCTATCTTTATACCACTCCCGGGTTGCAATCAGTGTCACTGGGGCTTGAAACCTGCCTTTCGTCTCTTCCTGCTTTGTATCTATCTGGTGTCTTTGATCTTCATTCCACTGTTGCTTGTGACTTTTATTCCTTTTATGGCACTTTGGGATATTCTTGTCTCCACATTACATTGATTTCTACACCCTGTAGCTCCCAACTGCCAAATGGCCTCCCGGACAATATTTCACAGACTGATAAATTTTGTGCACCTAGATGCCGCAGTGGACCTTGGAGTACTGAGAATGCTGACCTCCCAACTGAACCCCAATATCCAAGGAATAACACAAAGGAATCCTGTATAGACAGAGAATGGAACCAAACAATTTTAGCAGTACTTAGATGGCAACTCTAATAACTAGGAAGCAAAGCCAATGCCGGGCAGACATCTACGGTCTGTGTGCTGAAAATGGCAAGGACAAATCAAGATCAAGTATGCATATGTAGTATCATATCATACCTTATGCTATGAGCTTATCTTATTGGACAGACTGGATGGACCATTCAGGTTTTTATCTGATGTCATCTAATATGTAATATGTAAATCTTTGAGGTTAACTCCACCCCTTCTACTAAACATAAATGCACAAACTTTTCATATTCATTGTCTTGGGGAGTTGCTGCCAACTGTGTCCCTCTCATGTTGCCTTTGCATCTTCATGCCACTTTTGGTGCTGTTCTGTCCCTCTTATGTTGTCCTAGGTGTTTCTGCCACTGTTTATGCTGCTTTGCACCATTCTCGGTGCTGTGAGTTATGCATGCCACTATTGATACTGCTTTTGTTCTTTTCATGTAACTGTTGGTATGTCCTTTACCCCTCTTTTGTTGCATTGACAGTGTTCATTTCACGGTTTGTGCCTTTTTACTGCTCTCATGCTGGCTTGGATTGTTCATAACTGTTAGTTCTATGGGGGCTTGAAGCCATGTTTGGGAATAATACATTTTATAAATGGCACCCAAATAAACAGATGAGTGCCAAAGTATGGGCGTGGATATTTACAAATGTATACAATAAAGGGCACCATCTGTTTTATGCCCTTTATTGAATACAGTCATAAATATCTGTGCCCAGCTTGAGCATCATGTCTAATTTCCACACTGATCATGTCGCACTGATCTGATCCATGTGGAAGCTTAGGTGGTGTTATTTCAGCCCCAATATCAGTGTGTAATGTGTGATGATGTCATGCACGTGGGAACAGTGAGAAAAATGGCAAAGGGCAGGAGGCAGACAAATTGCAATGAAGATGATACAGATGGAGGAGCTACAATGTCTACAGGAGGGCATGGCTGAGGCTGACTGCATCCTACAATGAGCATGCCTCCTTCCCTAGGGAGGTAAGTACAAAATGCAAGCAGGCTACAATGCAGCTCCTGGTTGCAGCACAAAAAAGGACTGTTTGCATACTAATTATGTACCTGTGGTAATGGAGGGTGAACTGAGCAGCTGAAGGTGATAGGCACCACTGGTGAGATTTGAACTGGCCATCCTTGAACATCAAGACCACTGAACCAGCCACTAGGTTACCTCCTCCTCTACTGCTCAGTGCTGCCTCTTACAATGAGCAAGCCTCCTTCCTTAGGGAGGTCAGTACAAAATGTACAGGGCAGAGTAAAGCTCCTGATTACATTGGTCAGCTGCGACAGTTCTGCCCCTATTTGCATGAAGGCAGGGAATTGGGTTGTGCTCTTGAACTACAAATCCTGTAGTTCCTTATAATTGACTCTTTCAGAGCAAATGTCCAGCTCCCTGTGTCTTATACGACTCTTTCTACTGGCTTGCCTTGTTCTCTGTGTATGCTGGGCTAGTTGTCCCCCTTTCCCTCTCCATTAGGTCTGTATGAGCTAGTCTGCAACATTTCTCCTCTGCTATGCTGTATTTTGCTGTATGATCCCCTTCAAGCTACTATGCTACTGTGACACTATCAAGATTTTACCAGTGTAAAGGTATAAACAGCATTACTATTCAGCATGTTGCTGCAATCTCAAGTTTTTTGCTTGAGAAAGAAAGAAAGCAAGAAAGAAAGAAAGCTAAAAAGACTCCCAGTGTGCAAGGCAAAAATTCTTGTCCAGCACATCTGAACTGTAAGTTATTTTTCCTTGTTTGATTACTGCATTAAAGAAGATTTTGGTTCAAGAGTTCTGAGTCTTCTCATAGTGATAATCTATACTCTGGTTTAAACTGCATGCCAATCACCCCAGTGAGACGGCATGACAGTAAAATCTTGTGAGCTCCAGTAAAATCTTGTGGGTCTCAGTAAAAATCTTGGGATTCTTCAGTGGACTTCAGTTTAATAAGATCTCAGTGCATTTACTCAAAGTACCAGATGTATGGTGACAAAGGAATGCTATCATTAGTTTGCACAGTATATGCTGCTTTCAGAGGATGCATACTTAATTAGCTCTGAAGCTAGATCAGTTCAATACAGAGTCAAGAAAGCACTCTCTCTGAAGAAGTTTATCAAGGCCAGGGTGACACAGGGAATTAAAGGCACAGAACCTCACACAGATCACAAGCCATTCCAGCAGGTCTGCTATGGGCTCTATTGCTATCAAATTGCAAACAGAAGCTGAGGCTGCTAAGTCACGTGTTTTTTATAGTTGAGAAACTTAGACTAGAAAAAGACAGAAAGAAAGCAGCAACTGACACTCCTGCTGCCGCTGCCATTGCTGATGCCGCCTCTGAACACAGGAATGCGGAGTTAAACATTGTCTTGGAAATGCTCCAGCAAGCTAAAGAAGCAGCTTCCATGGCCCAAGATAAGGTACTGCCAGAACCGGAACAATTGGACTGAAGCGGTGGCCCGGCACTCCTGGCATCTCACGGCACCCATCGCGGGGAGAGTCCAGCCGAGCGGAAAGCTTAGCTGTCACGGAGTCCCTCGCACGGAGAGTCCAGTCGAGCGGAAGGCCTTGTTCGGCCACGCTTTGAACAGCCGGCTGGCCCGGGAGCTTTCGCGCCACCAGTGTACTACGCGGAGTAGAAGCAAGAGGGTACACTGGGGACCGCACCGACCGATGACCGCACAGACCAATGCCAGCACCGAGCAGGTTGGGAGGACATGAGAACCGTAGGTGACCCGTGTCACACCCGACCTCACCGGGCGGTGTCGGGCGTCTGGAGCGACCTCGCTTGTGGAGAGATGAACCCCAGTCAAGGTCTATCGGGATTGCAGCGGAGGAGGAACTGGTCCGCCAGGCCCTGGCTCGGTGCCATTGGCACTGGAAGATCCACATGAGTGCAGCCTACCCACGTGACAATGCCCGAGCTGCCGAGGCCCAGGACCTAGACGGACTGGCGTGGGGGACTGGTGCGAAGCGTACCCACCTCGAGCTTGCACCAAACTGTTGCCTGCCCCTTCCAAGATGCTGCATGGACTGAAAAAGGTGAGACATTGCTCTGATTGATGCTGCTGATGAGGAGAGACGTGCTTGTTCGGTCCAGCGTCGCCCAGTCCGCCTGATCCAGCTCGCTCCGGTCAGTCTGTCTCAGCTTGTCCCAGTCCTGCTGCTCTCTTCCGCCCCTGATTCCTCCAGTCCGTCTGTTCCAGCTTAACCCGGTCCTCCTGCTCAGCTCTTATCTGCTCCAGCTTACCCCAGTCCATCTGCCCCAGCTTGTTCCAGCGTGTTCCAGTTCGCCTGATCCAGCTTCTCCCTGCTTGTTCCAGTCCATCTGCTCCAGCTTGTTCCAGTCCCGGCTTGTTCCAGCCCGCCGATCCAGCTTCTCCCTGCTTGTTCCAGTCCATCTGCTCCAGCTTGTACCAGTCCGCCTAACCCAGCTCGTTCCAGTCTGCCTAACCAAGCTCGTTCAGCTTGCTCCAGTCCCGCTGCTGTGCTCTACTACTACTACTACTGCGACTACTACTACTTATGGCCCCTGTCCACGTTCTCTTCCTTGCCCTGTCCCTTCCTAATCTTCTTTCCCCCCTACTCCCACTGTCTGCCACTAGAACTCGCTGCCCTCCCACCCTGCCCGCCACGGCAATACCCTATTCACCCTCATCCCCCACCACCTCACCATCCCTCTTGTCCCCCTCTTCCTTCCTAGCTCTTAACTTCCAACCAGGGGCGTAGCCACGGGTGGGCCTGGACGGGCCCAGCCCCACCCATTTTCCCTCCAGGCCGCCCATCCGCATTGCTGTCTTTATCCCTTTTGTCCCACGGAGGCAGCGCTTCCTTCCTGCCCTGTCTTCTCTTGAAGCTCCGCTGCATCGGTCCCTCCCTGCAAGTAGAATCCTCCTTCGCCGGTTGTGCTGCGCTGCGCTGCCATGCAATTGCACACGCAGCTACGCTCCTCCCCCTGCCGTGTTTATCTGGCCCTCTGTGATGCACTTCCTGTTTAGGGCCGGATGAACGCGGCAGGGGGAGGAGCGAAGCTGCATGTGCATGGCAGCGCAGCGCGACCGGCGAAGGAGGGTTCCACTTGCAGGGAGAGACCGATGCAGCGGAGCTTGGGGAGAAGACAGGGCAGGAAGGAAGTGCTGCCTCCGTGGGACAAAAGGGATAGAGACAGCGTGAAGGATGCAGATGGGCGGACTTGGAGGAAAAATGGCTGAGCTGCTGGGACATGGGAGGGAGAGGAGGAAGGGACTGGAGGGAAGGGAGAGAGTTGCTGGGACATGGGAGGGAGAGGAAGAAGGGACTGGAAGGAAGGGAGAGAGCTACTGGATATGGGAGGGAGAGGAAGAAGGGACTGGAGGGAAGGGAGAGAGCTACTGGATATGGGAGGGAGAGGAAGAAGGGACTGGAGGGAAGTGAGAGAGCTACTGGATATGGGAGGGAGAGGAAGAAGGGACTGGAGGGAAGGGAGAGAGCTGCTGGGACATGGGAGGGAGAGGAGGAAGGGACTGGAGGGAAGGGAGAGAGCTACTGGATATGGGAGGGAGAGGAAGAAGGGACTGGAGGGAAGGGAGAGAGCTACTGGATATGGGAGGGAGAGGAAGAAGGGACTGGAGGGAAAAGAAAGAGCTGCTGGGACATGGGAGGGAGAGGAGGAAGGGGCTGGAGGGAAGGGAGAGAGTTGCTGGGACATGGGAGGGAGAGGAAGAAGGGACTGGAGGGAAGGGAGAGAGCTGCTGGACATGGGAGGGAGAGGAAGAAGGGACTGGAGGGAAGGGAGAGAGCCGCTGGGACATGGGAGGGAGAGGAAGAAGGGACTGGAGGGAAGGGAGAGAGCCGTTGGGACATGGGAGGGAGAGGAAGAAGGGACTGGAGGGAAGGGAGAGAGCCGCTGGGACATGGGAGGCAGAGGAAGAAGGGACTGGAGGGAAGGGAGAGAGCTGTTGGGACATGGGAGGGAGAGGAGGAAGGGAGAGAGCCGCTGGACATGGGAGGATAGGGAGAGAAAGAGTGGTGATGGATGGAAGGATGCAGAGAGAAAGGGGAGAGACTGGAAGGATGTGGAGAGAGAGAGAGGGGAGACTGAACAGAAAAGGGTGGAGAGATAGAGACACTAGATGAAAGGATCAGGAGAGAGGGTAGATGGGTGGAAGGATGAGGAGAGAAAGAGGGAAGACACTGGATGGAAGGGTAGGGAGAAAAAGGAGACGCTGGATGCAAAAGAAAGAGGGGAGCTGCTGGATGGAAAGAGGGAGAGGACAGAGTAGGGAAAGACTGGAGAATAAGAGGAAGGGGCATGTGGAGAACAAGGGTGAGGAAAAGATGAAAAGCCATAGGTGGTGAATGGACAGGAAACCCTGGCAAGAGAAAGACGAAGGAAAGTAGAATCTAGAGACTGGGAGCAACACAATGAGAAAAAGTAAATGGCCATACAACAAAGGTAAAGAAAATTTTATTTTAATTTAGGATAATGTAATATGGTACCTGTGTTAATAAAGTTTCAGAGACCAATACTTCCTTCCTTAGGTCAGGAGAGGATACCATAACAGCGTTATGCTGACCTGAGGCAGGAGGTTTTGGCCTCTGAAAGCTCATTGAAAAGGGTGTTAGGCTTTTAAATAAATTTTCTGAAACCTGATGCACTGAAAAGCAGCACTTTACTCCTATTTGACAAATGCATCTGATTAGTGTGACTAAATTTTGCTGGGGAAGGGGGATAGAGAGAAACTTTTGTGCCCACCCACTTTAGGTTCAGGCCCATCCAAAATTGGCAGTCTGGCTACGCCACTGCTTTCAACACTTCCTTCCTGCAATTAACCCGTCCCCATTTCTCCTAAGTTCACCCCGTCTTTGCCGCCTTCGCCGCCCGACCTCCCCCACCCTCCTCCGCATTCTCTTGCTCCTCCTCCTGCTATCCGCGGGAGACATTAACCCTAATCCAGGTCCCCCGTACCTGTCCCCGTCCTACCCACGCGAACGATTCCGGGATGTCTCCAATCTTGTCTCTATTCCCCTCCTCCCCCCCATTCCCTCCCTTTCTCATGCACCTTGTGGAATGCCCACTCAGTCTGCAATAAACTGCCCTTCACCCACGATCTCTTCATCTGTCTCTCCCTTCAACTGCTCGCCCTAACCGAAACCTGGATCTCCCCGGAAGACTCGGCCTCAGTTGCGGCCCTCTGCCATGGAGGTTATCTCTTCTCCCACACTCCCCGCCCAGTTGGCCGCGGTGGAGGCGTTGGGCTACTACTCTCGCCCTCCTGTAGTTTCCAACCCCTCCCCCTACCGCAGTCTCACTGCTTCTCATCTTTTGAAGCCCACTCCATCCGGCTATTCTACCCGCTGCCACTCAGAGACGCAGTCATCTACCGCCCCCCTAATAAATCCTTCTCTTCCTTCCTCACCGACTTTGATGCTTGGCTTTCCGTCTTTCTTGAACCCTCATCTCCGTCACTCATTCTCGGAGACTTTAACATACACGCTGATGACCCATCCGACCCTAACGCCTCTAAGTTCCTCACCCTTACATCCTCATTCAACCTCCAGCTATGCTCCACCACCCCTACTCACCGTGACGGCCATTGTCTTGACCTCGTCCTCTCCTCCTCCGGCTCACCCTCCAATTTCCACGCTTCTGCTCTACCTCTCTCCGATCATCACCTGATCACTTTTACACTTCTTCACCCCCCCCTGCCCCGTCCAACTTTAACCACCACCTCCAGGAATCTCCAGGCTATTGACCCCCCCCCCCCCCCCACACACACACACACACTTTATCCTCTAGTATCTCTAATCTCCTCCCCTCCATCATGTCCTCCGAGACTGTAGACAAAGCGGTCTCCGCTTACAATGCCGCTCTCTCCTCCGCTTTGGACACCCTCGCCCCACCCACCTCCCGCCCCACTAAGCGTACTAATCCCCAGCCTTGGCTGACCCTTTGCATCTGTTACCTTCGCTCCTGCACCTGATCCGCTGAACGCCTCTGGAGGAAATCTCGTACCCATTCAGACTTCCTTCACTACAAATTCATGCTATCATCTTTCCATTCCTCCCTATTCCTTGCAAAACAAGACTACTACACCCAATTGACCAATTCTCTCAGCTCCAACCCTCGTCGTCTCTTCACCACCCTTAACTCCCTCCTCAAAGTGCCCCCCGCTCCCACTCCCCCTTCACTCTCTCCTCAATCACTGGCTGACTACTTCCACGACAAGGTGCAAAAGATCAACCTTGAGTTCACTACCAGGCCACCATCTCCTCTTCAGCCTGTAGCCCCATCCAACAACCAACCAACCATGGCCTCTTTCTCCTCCTTTCCGGAGATCACCGAGGATGAAACCTCTTGCCTTCTTTCCTCCTCGAAATGCACCACCTGTTCCTCCGATCCCATCCCCACCAACCTACTTAACACCATCTCCCATACTGTCACCCCCTCCATCTGTCGCATCCTTAACCTTTCTCTCTCCACTGCAACTGTCCCTGACACCTTCAAGCACGCCGTAGTCACACCTCTCCTAAAAAAACCATCACTTGACCCTACCTGCCCCTCCAACTACCGCCCCATCTCTCTCCTACCCTTCCTCTCCAAAATACTCGAGCGCGCCGTTCACAGTCGCTGCCTAGATTTTCTCTCCTCTCATGCCATCCTCGATCCACTTCAATCCAGTTTTCGCCCTCTTCACTCAACGGAAACAGCACTCTCTAAAGTCTGCAACGACCTGCTCCTCGCCAAATCCAGAGGCCACTATTCCATCCTCATCCTCCTCGATCTATCTGCTGCGTTTGACACTGTCAATCATGATTTACTTCTCGCCACACTGTCCTCTTTTGGGTTCCAAGGCTCTGTCCTCTCCTGGTTCTCCTCTTATCTCTCCCACCGCACCTTCAGGGTACACTCTCATGGATCTTCCTCCACTCCCATCCCACTATCTGTTGGTGTTCCCCAGGGATCTGTCCTTGGACCCCTTCTCTTCTCAATCTACACCTCTTCCCTAGGCTCACTTATCTCACTTCATGGTTTTCAGTATCATCTTTATGCTGATGACACCCAGCTATATCTCTCCACACCAGACATCACCGCCGAGACCCAGGTCAAGTTATCGGCCTGCTTATCTGACATTGCTGCCTGGATGTCCAATCGCCACCTGAAGCTGAACATGTCTAAAACCAAGCTCCTCGTCTTTCCACCTAAACCCACTTCTCCTCTTCCTCCACTCTCTATCTCAGTTGTTAACACCCTCATCCTCCCCATCCCATCCCATCTGCCCGCAACCTCGGAGTCATCTTCGACTCTTCCCTCTCCTTCTCTGCGCATATCCAACAGACTGCCAAGACCTGTCACTTCTTCCTCTTCAACATCAGCAAAATTCGCCCTTTCCTCTCTGAGCACACCACACGAACTCTCGTCCACGCTCTCATTACCTCTCGCCTTGACTACTGCAACTTACTCCTCACCGGCCTCCCACTCAGCCATCTATCCCCCCTTCAATCCGTTCAGAACGCTGCCGCACGTCTTATATTCCGCCAGAACCGATATACTCATATCACCCCTCTCCTCAAGTCACTTCACTGGCTTCCGATCAGATACCACATACAATTCAAGCTTCTACTCCTTACCTACAAATGCACTCGGTCTGCCGCTCCTCACTACCTCTCTACCCTCATCTCCCCCTATGTTCCCGCCCGTAACCTCCGCTCTCAGGACAAATCCCTCCTTTCAACACCCTTCTCCACCACTGCCAACTCCAGGCTCTGCTCATTCTGCCTTGCCTCACCCTATGCCTGGAACAATCTTTCTCAACCCCTACGCCAAGCCCCCTCCCTACCCATCTTCAAATCTCTGCTTAAAACTCACCTCTTCAATGCTGCCTTCGGCACCTAACCTTTCGAGAAACATAGTATGCCCTATCAGATTGTCTCTACACTTGTCTTTTAGATTGTACACTTGTCTCTAGATTGTTCACCTGTCTTTTAGATTGTACACTTGTCTTTAGATTGTGCACCTGTCTTTTAGATTGTAAGCTCCTTGAGCAGGGACTGTCCTTCCATGTTAAATTGTACAGTGCTGCGTAACAGCGCTTTAAAAATGTTAAGTAGTAGTAGTACTTGAAACAGCTACAAAGTAGAATGACATGGAGAACAAGCTTAGTGGCATTACCACAGAGGATTCTGCCCAGCGAACTGCAGCCTATGTTAAGGCTCATATCCCAGCATATGCTACTGCTCAGTCACAGTCTGACTCAGAAGAGTCATCAGATTTAGTGAAAGTATGTCCCTCCCCACCAGAGTCTAGCTCACCTGAAAGAAGCAAGCCTAAGGCAAAGCACGTCATGGAGGTGGACCGCCACCACAGTGATCCACACACTTGCACACATATGGATTAACTACTACTGGTTTTCGCTCCAGGAAAGCGCACCAAGGGAAAAACGTCATTTCAGCCACAGACTCTGGGGCCACACAGGAACTGGGCTCAAATAATGTTTGAGCAGCTGAATCAAGGGAGGGCATCAGTTGAACACACTGGGGCCGATATTCAGACCGCAGGCGTTAGACCGGTTAACTCCCGTAGTTGGTGCTGAGCCTGGATATTCGATGACGGGCCGTTTCCGGTAACCGACATTGAATATCTGGTTTATTTATGGTCAGTTTAAAGATAACCAGCTAAGTCAATATTCAGACTTAGCCAGTTAGCTTTAAACAGCCAAAGATATCCCATGTTAACTCGCAACCAAATATGACCGCTAAACCAGCTTTAAAAATCAACAGCCAGTTATATCTGGAAATATAACCAGATGATATTCAGTGGGAAATAGCCGGTTATCCCCTGCTGAATATTGGCAGATAGACGGTTAAGCACTGGTCAGCAGCCATTGTGGCTGGTTAAATAGCGCTGAATATTAGGGGGACTGTGATTAAGCAAGAGACACCCAACCAGCCATACTCCACACCAGACTCAAGACAAATTGTGGCAAACAGCCAGCCACAGGTACTTACTGCCATCACATTAGAAACAACAGACAGAAGATCTAGCAACATATATGGCTTGCAAAAAGATGGTGAACATAGGAGTTACCCAGTTCAAAGACTGCCCCGAAAAGTATAGAGGGTGGAGATCTGACTTTATGGATGCCATAGCAATTATGAAGCCCACCCCAAAGCAAGAAATGAATCTGATAATAAATGGCTGGGAACTGAGTCAGCAGATCGTATAACGAGATTAAAGGATGTATATTTGAATGACCCCATTCAAATGTGGGAAAGACTTGACCAGCACTATGGCAGCCCAGAAGCTATCCAAAAGGCACTGATGGAAGAGAATAAGGAGTTTCACAAAGGTTATAAGCAGAATGTTTTGAGAATTGGACCTCTGGTGAAACAACACCAGATACTGTCCCATCTGCAGAAACACTATATTCATATTGTGTATTTGCAAGAAACATGGTTAAATGATATGGAAAATAAACATTTGCAGAAAGAATGGGTAAAAGGAATATATTATGTATCTTCGAAGACGAGAAAGGCACCCACTCACAGAAACTCAGTGGTAAAAATTACTATTAGACTTGATAGAGTGTATAAGGGTGGGGTGAGTGGATTCTAGCAGTTTGGTAGCTTTTTAAAAACTATAGGAGATCCTCTGGGTAATGTTCTCAGAAGAGACTCATAGCAACCTGTAGTTGAATTGTTTTGGTTGGATGGGAGAGGAGAACTATTCCTGAGTTTTATAGTGATACCTGTTTGGTTGGGATTTTTCTCTCTGGGGAGCATGTAAGAGTCTCTATTGTCTCAGGAGGTTTAGGAAGAGGGGTGGGTGGGGATTAGGAATGGGTAAATAAAATGTTTTTAAAACCTTATCTATATTTACAGTTAAAAAAAATACAGTAACAACTAAAAAAACTGTCCCCTTGTTGGCAAAATATGTTTGTTTTATTCATGAAGGAAACAGATTTGGCCAACAAGGGGACAGTTGTTTAGTTGTTACCAGGGCCGGTCTTAGCAACTGCGGGGCCCTGTGCAGACCAGTTCGCTGCCCCCCCCCCCCCCCCCCCCCCCCCAGTCCCACCAGCCCCGCCCCTTGTTGACAAGATATGTTTTAAACATTTTCTTTTATTTCAAATAAAGACAAATCAAGCAAAACTTGTATACAAAAACTAATTCAAACATGAAAAATGCTATACTAGGAAACCTTTGGGTTTAAAAAGCAAAACCATGTGTACGTAAGGACTAGATAAATGAATTAGAATGAATCCCCTTAATATGTAATACTTGGTAGCAATAATGAAACAGTGATTGAATATTCAGATAGCAAGCAGCCTGAGCCAGCAGATTTATTTTCCACTGAACATAATTAACTGTGTATGAACTTGGCTGCTAATAGTGTGCTGAACTGGACAATGTTGGCACATTTGGCCACACCCTTTTACCAACCATGGTGCATATTAACAGTAATCATTGAAAACATTACACCAGAACAGGAGAAGAAAAATAACTTGCTTTTTTTTTCATTATAAATCATTTCTGTAAGCTGTTACAGCTCCAGTATACCTAAAATGACACAAACCAAATTAGCATACAGACTCTGCACGTAGCACAATACCAGAAAAACAGAACATTGTTATACATTGCAAAATAAGACAGCAGATGTAAATTCTCAAATTGGACATACTCAAAACACTAAAATGAAAATAAAATGATTTTTTTCTACCTTTGATGTCTTGTGACTTTGTTTTTCTGATCATGTTGGTCCCAGTCTCTGATTCTGCTGCTCTCTATCTGTTCCCTTAACTCCACTTCCAGGGCTTCCTTTCAATTTCTTTCTCCTTTCTTCTTCATTTCTTGCCCTACATCCATAGGTAAAAGCTGGGTCCTCCGTGGACTTGACTGGAGGAGGTATAGAGTGGATCCAGCTTTTGCCTATTTTCTCCAGCCGTGTGCAGTTTTTATCCTCTTTTCCCTTTCCCTCATCTCCATCAGTATGCATCCCCTTCCTCTTTCTTCCCTCCCCTCCATCCATTTGCATCTCCTTCCTCTCTCTTCCCTCTCCTCCATCCATGTCCAGCATTTCTCCTCGCTCTCCTCCCCTCCATCCATGTTCATCTCACTTCATCTCACGTCCTCTCTCTTCCCTTCCCTCCATCCATATCCAGCATTTCAACTCTCCCCTCTCCTCCATCCATGTGCATCTCCTTCCTGTCTTCTCTCACCTCCATCCATGTCCAGCATTTCTCCTGCCCTCCCCTCCATCCATAGCAACTCTCCTCTCTCCCCTGCCCTCCCCACCCATCCATGTCCAGCAATTCTCCTCTGCCCTCCCCTCCCATCTATGTCCAGTGATTCTCCTTTGCCCCCTGTCCTCCCCTCTCATCCACATCCAGTGATTTTCCTCTGTCGCCTGCCCTCCCCTCTCATCCATGTCCATCATTTCTCCTCTCTCCCCTCCCCTCCATCCATCCATGTCCAGCAACTCTCCTCTCTCCCGTGCCCTCCCCACCCATCCATGCCCAGTGATTCTCCTTTGCCCCCTGTCCTCCCCTCTCATCCACATCCAGTGATTCTCCTCTGTTCCCTGCCCTCCCATCCCACCCCATCCCATCCATGTCCAGCAATTCTCCGCTGCCCTCCCCTCCATGTCCAGTGACTTGCCCGCCCCAGCCCCCAACTTAACTTACCCCCCTTCTTAGCCCCCAAGTTTCAGTTCCCAACCCCAGCCCCACCTGTGCCTTCAGTTTTCCATAGCCCTCCTTTCCTTCCAGCCGCCCTGCGTTTAAAAAGTCGCAGTGGCGACAGTGGAGCGAAAAAGCAGGCTTGCCTCTAGCCTTTAAGCCTTCCCTTCTCTCTCAACCTTCACAGAAACCGGAAACAGGAAATTGCATCACAGAAAGGTGGTACAGTGCACGCTGAGAGAGAAGGGAAGGCTTAAAGGCTAGAGGCGAGCTTGCTTTTTCGCTACCTCTGCCGCCGCTGCAACCTTTTAAACACAGGGCAGCTGGAAGGAAAGCAGCTGAGGATCAAATGGCAGGGAGCGAGAGGAAGCGCCGCGGGGCCCCTGGAGGCGCGAGGCCCTGTGCAACTGCTCCTGTCGCCCCTGCCTAAGACCGACCCTAGTTGTTACTGTATTTTATTTTTTACTGTTGGTATTTCAATAAAGAAATATTTTTAAAATGCTGAGCTTCTAGATGTAGGCTCCTACGTTAGAGGCCTAAATCTGTCCCCTATTTTCAGTCAAACATAGGAGCTTAAGAAGCTGATATTCTAAGGATTCAGGCTCCAAACTTTGAGTGTTATGTTCTTAAATTGATATTTTCGAAAAGGTTGTCTATCATCACGCTGCAATTTTGTAGAAAAATGTGTGCCTTTCAGCTAAGCACAATCTGGATTAAGGGTAGGTCACAGCACAGAATTCTTACTTGTAGACATGCTTAATGAGATCCATTCTCAGATAAAGGCTGAAAAATTGCTATAATTGTTCTGCTCCACCTAAGCATTGCTTTGACCTTGTAGATCGTTCCTCTTCTGCTTTCGTGACAATTAGCAGTTGGAATTGATGGAATACTCCTAGAATGGCATGTCTCTTCTTTCACCAGTGGTCCATTAGGGTTTTTGATGATCTCTGATCATCTACTATCATCCCCTGACCTGTGGAGTACCACTGGATTCTGTTCTTGGCCTGTTTTATTTACTCTATTACTGGCTATGGTAATTCAGAGTTTTGGTTTCAATGCCTTCTACTTACCAACAATATTGAGATTGTGGCCGACACTTTGACCAGGTTGCTCTGGATCTGACTCCCCTGACTTCCTGATTAACTGATCATAGACTAAAACTGAATCCATCTAAATTAGAATCAATCTGGACCATTAGGCGGGCACCACCGCAAATAACTGGCCACTTAGCAGCTAAAATGACCAAAGTTGTAAACTTAAGTACAATAAATATTTCTATAAAAAGCGTTTATACAGTTGGCATCCTTGCCAACTAATCCACCACCATCAATCACGGATAAGAACTTTACTGAAGAATAACAATATTCCCTTCCCTGTGGTATGGAGGAGTAGCCTAAGGGTTAGTGCAGTAGGCTGAGAAGCTGGGGAACTGGGTTTAATTCCTGCTGCAGCTCCTTGTGACTCTAAGCAAGTCACTTAACCTTCCATTGCCTCAGATGCAAGAACTCAGATCATAAGCTCACTCGGGACAGAGAAAATGCATATATGTAAGCTGTTTTGGTTGTACCACAGAAAGGTGGTATATCAAACTGATGACCCTGTACTTACCTCCATTATTGGAATATTATTCCTGAGGTAATGTAAATATAACATACATAGCATACAGTTGTTAAAAATGAGTACACTTTGAAGATTCTTTATCTAAAAGTTTCTTTATTCTCCTTGTAAACCGCTTTGAATGGTTTATCCATAAGTACATAAGTATTGCCGTACTGGGAAAGACCAAAGGTCCATCAAGTCCAGCATCCTGTTTCCAACAGTGGCCAATCCAGGTCACAAATACCTGGCAAGATCCCAAAAAAGTACAAAACATTTTATACTGCTTACCCCAGAAATAGTGGGTTTTCCCCAAGTCCATTTAATAATGGTCTATGGACTTTTCCTGTAGGAAGTCCTCCAAACCTTTTTTAAACTCTGCTAAGCTAACCGCCTTTACCACATTCTCTGGCAATGAATTCCAGAGTTTAATTACACGTTGAGTGAAGAAATCTTTTCTCAGATTCGTTTTAAATTTACTACATTGTAGCTTCATCGCATGCCCCTGTCAGGTTCTCAGGTTCAGAGCCCGCGGGGCTGGGCTCTGGAGCAAATGTGAGCCCTTGGGCTGCTGACGAGGAGCGACAGCAGCAGGCAAAACCCACCAACCAACGCTGGGCAAGCACACTGACACCGGCAGGGACTGCAGGCACCGCCCACCGAGCCGGATCACACGGACTGGAACACGGGACTGGAATTCCCCGGACTGGAGGACACAAGACTGGAACCCCGGACTGGAACACTGGACTGAAATCCCTCGGACTGGAGGACACAGGACTGGAACACTGGACTGGAGCACACCGGACTGGTCCACACAGCTTCACCTGCACTTAGCTACTAAGCCCCCCAGGAGTTGAGCTCCTGGGTTCGAGTAGCCGGCAGGACTTACTGGACAACACAGGGACCAGGACTAGAACAAGCTGAACAGAAGTGCACCTAACTCCTAAAGTGACCAAAAGTGTTCCTAAGCCCAGCACCAACAGAAAAGCTCCTAAGCCCTCCATCAACAGCAGTGCTCCTAACAGAAACTAACAGGGGTGCCCCTACGCCCTACACTAACAGAAGTGCAGGGAAGCCACAAGGGAAAAGGAAGAGAAGACAAATGCCAGACCTAACCCTGGTGCTTCCTAAGCACCAAGCTGCAGCAGCTAAACATGGGTTCTCACCCCGGTGCTTCCTAAGCACCCAGCTACAGCAGCTAAACACAGGTCACGAGGAAAAGCGGGGAAAGCACAAGGAAACAAGCAGGAAAGCCAAATACCCAAACAACAAAAGGTGCTTCCTAAACACTTACTAACAGGGGAGCTCCCAGCACCAAACTCCAGCACTGCACTAACAGCAGTGCTACACACCGTAACAAAAGGGAAAAACAGGGAAGTCAAACACACAAGTCACAAGTGCACACTGCACTAAACTAACCTGGACCTAAAGCAAGTAGCCAGAAGCAAACGTTGCGAAGGCCCTGAAGGAAAGAACCCACTTCCTTATCAAGGCCCTCCCAGATGATGTCACTCTCCCTAGAGCCAGGCAGAACATATTCAAACCCCGAGAGGCCCAACCCACATCAATGCAGCACCGAGAAGCTCCTGAAGCCAGTACACCCAGGGAGAGGTAGAGCAACTCAGACCACACCCACAGCTGCAGTGAAGTGAGACAATTAACCCCATGCTGCTGGAAGCTGCCAGCACAGAGAGACAGAGCCAGCTCAGAAAGGACAGAAAAACAGAACAGAAGCCAGCTAAAAAGCTAACCCCCAGGCAAAAGGTAAGTTTGAGAGGGGTTCTGACCACGATCATAACAGCCCCCTAGTCCTAGTATTTTTGGAAAGCGTAAACAGACGCTTCACATCTACCCGTTCAACTCCACTCATTATTTTATAGACCTCTATCATATCTCCCCTCAGCCGCCTTTTCTCCAAGCTGAAGAGCCCTAGCCGCTTTAGCCTTTCATCATAGGCAAGTCGTCCCATCCCCTTTATCATTTTCGTCACCCTTCTCTGCACCTTTTCTAATTCCACTATATCTTTTTTGAGATGCAGTGACCAGAATTGAACACAATATTCGAGGTGCGGTCGCACCATGGAGCGATACAAAGGCATTATAACATCCTCATTTTTGTTTTCCATTCTTTTCCTAATAATACCTAACATTCTGTTTGCTTTCTTAGCCGCAGCAGCACACTGAGCAGAAGGTTTCAACGTATCATCAACGATGACACCTAGATCCCTTTCTTGGTCTGTGACTCCTAACGTGGAACCTTGCATGATGTAGCTATAATTCGGGTTCCTCTTTCCCACATGCATCACTTTGCACTTGCTCACATTAAACGTCATCTGCCATTTAGACGCCCAGTCTCCCAGTCTCGTAAGGTCCTCTTGTAATTTTTCACAATCCTCCCGCGATTTAATGACTTTGAATAACTTAGGTCTAGAAAGTACCAACATGAAGGAAACTTGATAGGACTGGCAACCTGTTGGTAACAGCTGCCCT
Source organism: Microcaecilia unicolor (assembly GCF_901765095.1). NCBI lineage: Eukaryota > Metazoa > Chordata > Amphibia > Gymnophiona > Siphonopidae > Microcaecilia > Microcaecilia unicolor. The sequence continues at coordinate 233,495,419 of NC_044035.1, read as the reverse complement.
CTTGCACTGTAGATGCTCCATGGATTCCTCCTCTTGCTGACACAATCAAATTCACATCATTAAGAGAAACCAGGTAACATCTTGCAGCTGACTCACTAGGAGCCACCTGTACCTCTATGGGTTTAAGGATATTTTAAGTTGTTGGCAATTGTACCCTGCTAGTGACTACAATGGCTGCTGAAGTAATAAGCTGATCAAATGGGCTGGATATAGAAGGTTTCCTAGTTTCAGATGGAAAGACAGCAATGCCTGTATGCCATCTTAGAGTAGTAACAGTACATGATATTAGATAAAGACCAGCATGGCCCATCTAGTCTGCCCAAATAGGTGTCTTCCTCAATTCAAGTGGATGATTGCCTCATTCTTATGAGGACAGTTGAATTTTACAGCACTATGATCCTATATAATAATTCTCACCTCCATCGTTCTATGCTTGGGACCGTGGCTCCCTGGCTGCAAGTGGTCTGCGAGGCAGACATGCACGGACGTCACTGACGTCAACACAGCTGATTCCAAGGCAAGGGGAGGAGTAGGGAAACAGGCGCAGCGTGTTTCCCTACTCCTCCTACTGCCTCGGAATCAGCTGTCACCCCCCCCCCCGCGCTATGACCCCCTCAAAACCCACCCCCTCCCACGAACCTGTCGATCCTCCCCAGAACGCCGAAAACTGCTGCCACCGCCGCTGCCGTTGTTGTGCTACCTTCCCTTCCCGTAGGTTCTTCAATCAACTTCTTAGAAAGTTTAACTGAGTGCGTCTGACGTCAGACGCACTGAGTTAAACTTTCTAAGAAGATGATTGAAGAACCTACGGGAAGGGAAGGTAGCACAACAATGGTGGCGGCGGTGGCGGCAGTTTTCGGCGTTCCGGGGGGGGGGGATCGACAGGTTCGTGGGAGGGGGTGGGTTTCGAGGGGGCCATAGCACGGGGGGGGGGGAGGGAATTGCCTGCCTAAGGCCCGTTTCCTTGCCTACAGAAACGGGCCTTTTTTACTAGTATTAAATAAAGTTTTGTTCCAAATATGAAAGCTTCAATTAAATAGGAATTGATTATACTCATAGACTAGTTTGTTATACTCATTACTTTTTAGGATGGAAATAGACGGCTTACAGCTTTCAGGTTTATTTCACTTGATTAACTGCTTTGGAAAAGCCATCAACACAGAGTACAATAAACAATACAAAAATCAGGACACAAATTGCCGAAAAGAACTCCAACATTATGAAGGAAAGTCAAAGAGAAAGATAAAAGTACTGCAGGACTATCATGTCTCTAGGCCTCAGCACACAATCCCATCTACACTACCCACTTCTACAGAGAACCCAAATAGGAGTCCGATTAGAAGTCTACTTCAAAAACTTCCCAAAAAAGATGTGTCTTTAACAACTTCTTAAGGGATTGCAAGGAACTTCCATCTGTAATGAAACTGGAAGCTGGTTCCAGCGCATAGGACCCACCAAACTAAACATGGAATGGTGAGGGGACAGAACCACCAACTGGCCCTGCTGGGCAGACCAAAGAACACGAGAGGGAGTATAGGTACTACAAATCGGGAAACAAATAAAGGAGAATCAACGTAAAGAATCTTATGTACCAAAATCATTGCACTTTTTTTGCTGCTTCTCAGGAACTGAAGCTGTTTTAACCTGTAGGTGATACTCTGTGGGACCACCTTCAGGTTGTTATTGAAGCCCCTGATGCAGCCCTGTCTAGGGCGAAACAAGATCTTGTTGGGCTTTTCACTTATGATTTGATTTTTATGTGTGGTGAATAAATTAGACGTTTTGGCTTTATCTCCTGTGATCTTGCTCCTTTTTTGTTCCATTCTGATAATTTGCAGTGCCCCTTTTTCCAATAAATGCTGAACTGAACGAATCTGCTGTAATGTGAAGAATGTGAAGAAACATTTACCTACTACTGCTGATATATGAGAGCGAAATGATAAACTTGAATCCAATACTACGCCTAATACTTTAATTTCACTACAGCATACAGTATAATTAGAGATCAGGTACACTAAGTACCATTCCCAAAGAGTTTACAATCTATGTGAATACCTGAGGCAATTGAGGATGATGTGACTTGTTCAAGGTCAAAAGGAGTATTGGTTGAAGCAGATTTGAAACTTGGTTTCTCTTATCTTCAGCCTGCTACTCTAATTGATAACTTACTCCTCTACTAAATCGTTGTCAGGAAGCTTGAGTCATAGGGTACCTACTGTATAATCTCAGTGTTGATCTTATGATGAGGACTGAGCCTCATGGAGCTGCATTTCAATCCAATGGAGATGTGACCCAGTCATGTCCTGCTATGGCCTCAGTTTGACCTAGATTCGTATGGAAATTGTCTTGCCTACGTGCTGATGCACTAAGCATTTTCTTGATAGACGTAGGGAAGACAATTTTCATACAAATCTAGGCATTGGAGCCGACTCTGTGGGTGCTTGAGCACCCCCAATATTGAGAAAATTCCTTGTATGTGTCCAGGGAGGAGTCATTTCCATTGGGCTTAGCACCCCCAATAATTTTGAAAAGTTGGCTCTTATGAATCTAGGTCAATCAAGAAAATAATTAGTGCATCAGCTTTACGACGGGGTCATTTCCATTGGGCTTAGCACCCCCAATAATTTTGAAAAGTTGGCTCTTATGAATCTAGGTCAATCAAGAAAATAATTAGTGCATCAGCTTTACGACGGGAAGAAACCTTTAGCATGACTGACGTGTGTTGCCTATGAAAAAAGTTATTATCTTAATCAGACCTATAGTTTTCCTATAATGAAATGCCTTTTCCTTTCCATTGATTTTCTTCCCTTTGTTTCCCAGGTGAAAATGAAATACTCCAAGAATGTTTGTGGCTTACACTGAAATGAATTAGATATCTTTGTTTTTAAACATCCAGGGGTCGACATGTACAAGCTAAGCAGAGCCCTTGTAAGTCAAAGGGTTCTTACAGCTTTTATTTGGAATTAAACCTTTCATGAAACAGCTTTTCAGGTTAAATCCTTGAACAGTATGAGGGCTGTTAAGCTCTTTCCCACGAGCTCGATCACTTTTACTGATGCATGACTAAACCCTTCTACTGAAGGTAGCCCACCCACATGCCATCCTACATCATGCGGCTGAGCTCTGCCCTGCACGGGTGCCTGCTCACTTGTGTGTGTGCGAGTTTGTGTGTATTTAAATTTGTAGGTTAATGAGGGCCATTTCAGAAATTTCCACTCACTGCAGCAGGACACTGGGAAGACTATGAGAGCCCAGCTCAGGTGCCCCCGCTCCCCTGCTGACATGTGATTTTCCAAAAGCTGATAAGAGTGGAAACATTTTTCTTTTGGGCTGCAGGCATGTTAAATTATTCACATGGCAATATGACACAGTCCCCTGCAGATTTCACTTTTTCTCCCCCCAACCTCCAGGGGTATAGAATAGAGGAAGATATTGAGAAGGAAGGAGTGGAGTTGTTAATGATTAGAGCACAGAGCTAACAACCAGGGAAGCCAGATTCAAATCCTGCTGCTGCTGCTCCTTGTGATGCTGAACAAGTTACTTAACCCTCCATTGCCTCAGGTACAGACGTAGGGAGGAAGCCTATAAATGGTGGTAAAAGTTAGACGCCAAAAAAGCTGGGCACTAAGGGGCCCTTTTTCTAAGCTGTGGTAAAACGTGGCCTGCGGTAGTTTGGATGCGTGAAATTTTACCATGGCTGGGGAAAAAAAGGCTTTTTTAAATTAGGACGGTAAATAGCCATGCGCTAAAATTAAAAGCAGCATGTGACTATTTACTACCTGAGTTCTTACCGCCATAAGAGTTCACTTGCTACTCATGCAGCGCATGCCAATGTCACCATGCTGCTAATTACCGCTGGAAATGTCCCCATGGTAGAAAATGGAAAAATATTTCAAAATTACCACTGGGTGCTCGCGCTATCCCAGCGGTACTGTTCATTTGGCTACCTACGCATTAGCCCTACCACTGCTTAGTAAAAGGGCCCCTAAGCTAGCATTCTGTAACAGCAGAGTTGCATGCCAAATCTGTTATAGAATAGTAGCGATAAGTCCGCAGTTAGGCGCCAAACTTTAGGTGTGACCACTTACTTCCTGTCTATCGCTGGTGTAAATGCTGGCGCCTAGAAGCTGCAGATGGGCATGTAAATGCAAATATTCTATAAAGTGTGTGCAAGAATAGTCGGAATGTCCCTGACACGCCAATGCCCCTCCCACATTAATGGCCGCTTTGCAGTTGAAAGCTATAGAACTTAGATGCTCAGTATACAGAACAGGGTGTAAGTCAGTTATATAGGCAACTGCTAATTAGTGCCAATTCTTGGTACGTATCTCCAATTAAGTTCCTATTTACCACAAATTAGCTAATTATGTTACGCAGGGACAGCCCAAGACAGTCTACTGCCTGAGACGAGTGAATGGTCAGCTGCCTGAGGCAAGGGGATGGTCTCCTGCCCTGGTTCCGCTTGCCCCCCCCCCCCCCCGCCCCCCACAGTCTGACATCTCCCCCCTTCCTTCCGTCCCAAAATTTACCTTCTTTTCCGGCTTTCCAAAAGTCAAGGTGACAGCGCTTCCCATATGCTGATAGCAGCCCCAGCCCTTCCTCTCTACTGCGGCCCACCCCATCTCTGAGGAAACAGGAAGTACGTCAGAGAGGAGGGCCGTAAGAAAGAATGGGTCAGTGGCAGGGAAGCATATGGGAACCGCTGCTGCCCTGACTTTTGGAAAGCCAGAAAAGAAAGCAAATTCGGGAAGAAAGAGCGGGGGCAATTCCAGTGCATGGTGGATGTGGGGGTGAATGCCACTCCAAAAGAGTTCCGCCTGAGGCCCCTGCCTCAGGTGGCCTAATGGTAGGGCTGCCACTGATGTTAGGTACATTAACTGACCATATTCTATAATTGGGCATGCAATTGCACACTTAACTTTTTTTCCAAAGATTTTTTATTTAATTTTTTATCAGATAGATACAGAGATCAATGAACATATACAAGAACTGTGAACAGTATTTTAACAATGTCATAAACAACAACAGCAGTTGCAATGCATAGAGTCCATATGAATAGCTTTTGATATAATGATAGCACTGGCCTCTCATATCATTGTACTTCACTTAGAAAAATAACAGCAACCTTAAAAACAGCGCTGTGTATGTCTAGTAGCGCTATAGAAATTATAAGTAGTAGTAGTAATGTACATGAGTGGTGGAATCACCTTTGCGCCATCCAGTCTTCTGAAGAATCAGTTGTAATGAAATCTCGCTGTCTTCATCACTTTTAGAAGTTATGGCTTCCTTTTGATAACTTTGAAAGATCTCACTAATTAACACTCTTCTCATACACTTAACTTTAAGCGCCATTTAAAGAATTTGGGGTGGGGGTAGAGTGTAAGCCCTCCAGAGAAATACCTACAGGCTGATCCGCAGAACTCCAACGGTAAAGTCAACAGTGCAGAACCCATACCGCTGAAACAGTGCTGAAAAGTAGCTTGCCAATGCTCAAAGGAAATGGTATTCAAATTATATGAGTACTCTAAAAGCAAGGGGAGAAAGCGCTTGGCTTCGTAGTAAGCTGAGCTCCTGAAAGCGAAGCACGCATTAGCTCCTGTTTTCTGTGCCTTAAATATAAGCTTTTCAATTTTATTTTTTATTTGGATGGCTTAAATGTAAGCGCAGGAAACAGGCACCAATGTGTGCTTTCACTTTCGGGTTTGCTCGGACTTGCACAAGTTTATTTCTTAGTACCAGCGCTTACAGACTTGCAGGGGCTTCCTTCCACTTCCAAAAGAAATCAAAACTGGCAGATTTTAAAGAGAGAATCATAAGAAATCCTCTCTTCAAACACCTCCGATCTGGAGCTGGCGTTAGGTTTTCCGTGGTAAGGGCGGCTTTGTTTTGCGTGCTGTTCTCTGAGCATTGGGAGAGAATAGGAAATGACCTCAGTAACATCCGTTTGACTATATTTGCATTCTATTTGCACTAATCTTTGGCAGGCACATTGTCTCCACACTAGAGTCCTCTGAGTATTCCGCGCTCACTAACGCCGGAATTACGTTTTGTTCATCAGCCCACTAGTGTACCTGAATGTAGCTCACCTGGAGCTACTGCTGAAAAGGAATGAGCTAAATCTAAACCAAAAGGGTATCTTTTCCAAGAGGATGGTGTCAATGGATGGATCTTTTACAGACTGAGGTTTAAGTTTCATCAGCTACACTATAACTCAAGACAGAGGACAGGGGTCACAGAAACGTTGTAGCTAGAGTTAAGGGGGTGATTCTATAAATGGGTTGCATATGTAAACTGTATGTGCATACTTTTATCCAGAGCCACCAAAAGACTGAGTTGGGCCCGGGGCAAGGCCTCTCCCCCCCCAGGATCGCCGCCGACCCGCCCCCCAAGGATTGCCCCCTACCCCTCAATCACTACTGCTGTCGCCTCCCTCTCCTGCTCCCAGGCCGCCGGTGCCACAGTTCCCAGTCTCCATCTACCTACCCTCTGCTCCCTTCTGTCTGCCATCTGACCCCCTTCGCTTAAATAAAAAAAAAATCTCTAAAGCAGCAGGCACAGCGCCTTCTGTGCGAAAGCGGCAAATTGCCTCGGGCGGGCCTTCCTTCACTGTGTCCTGCCCTCGTGGAAAAAGGAAGTTACATCAGAGGAGGACGAGACACAGTGAGGGAAGGCCCGCCCGAGGTGATCTGCCACTTTTGCAGAGAAGGCGCTGCTGCTTTAGAGATTTTTTTTAAATGCAGGGGGTCGGACGACAGACAGAAGGGAGCTGAGGGTAGGCAGGTGGAGACGGGACTGCGGTGCCAGCAGCCTGGGAGCAGGAGAGGGCGAGAGACTCCGGTGCCAGGCCCTCCTTGGTGGCCTGGGCCCAGGGAATTTTGCCCCCCCTGCCCCCCTCTCGGCGACCCTGCTTTTATCTGTGCAGGTATTGGCAATTTTTTAAAATGAAAGCATCTATTCATTTTGAAAATTGCTGTGCTAACTGTGGAGTAGAATGGGCAAATGTGAATCAATTGTTTACTCTTTCAAAAAGTACAAAAACTAGGGGACATTCCATGAAGTTACATGGTAACACTTTAAAAACGAATAGGAGAACATTTTTTTCACTCAACAAATAGTTAAGCTCTGGAACTCATTGCCGGAGGAGGTGGTAACAGCAGTTAGTGCATCTGATTTAAAAAAAAAAAAGTTCCTGGAGGAAAAACCATAATCTGCTATCATGGGGAAAGCCACTACTTATCTCTGGGGGTCGGTAACATGGAATCTCGCTGCTTTTGGGAATTCTGCCAGGTACTTGGAAGTAAGATACTGGGCTAGATGGACCTTTATTCGGACCCAGTATGGTAATTCTTATGTTCATATAATAAATGTAAACTGCTTGATTGTACCACAGAAAGGTGGCATAGCAAATCCTATCACCCTTTACATTTATACGTGCTCTTTACCACACAGATTTTTTTTCTGGGTTATTTTATGCACATATGAGCATATTTTCAAAAGTGAGGTCATAGCTGCAAACCCCTCTGCAATCCCAGCTCCAAGACCACCTCCATTCAGTTTTGGTAAAATCAGGCACATACAGTCTTTACATGCAGATCTAGTTTTAAAATTGCCTTCTAAACATGTAGCCCATACCTGATTTGAAGGCCATAGTCAGTGGGTACAACACTGTGCAAGAGAAGAGAAATAGCATGGGTCTATAGTCCCCTTCCTGATCCTTAAAGAGTTTACAGCCTAAGTTTATTGAGGTTACTTGGAGTATCATGAGATGCCTCCTATAAGAATCCTGGACAAAGTGAATGTTTAACATTTAGAGGAAAAGAGGAAAACATTAACTTCTGGGAAATCATATCTTCCAAGTTAATCAGGTCCAAAGTGTGTTCTTCAGTTACTGCTGGTGGGAGGAGGGTCATTCAATTCTTTGACAAATCTTAAAGTGTTCAACCTGGGGTGGGTCAGCCTTGTTTTATAGCTAGGTCGTTCTAAATGGGATTGGATTTCTAGGCTCAGTAATGATTCTCTGGGCAAATCCATACACTGAAGGGGTAAAAAGCCTAGTAGGATTTAAGATGATAAGAACAAATATTTCCACTTTTAAAAGTGATCCAGTTTGGGGAGAATTCTATAAATGACGACTAAAGTTGCAAGCGCAATCTTGGCAGCACGGCCAAATTGCTTTTGCAAGTTAATTAACAAGCCAATCAGCACCAATAATTGGCCACTAACAAGCAATTATCGGCACTAATTAGAATTTATGCACACAGGGCCCCTTTTACAAAGCGGCAGTAAGCTCATCACGAGCTTACCATTCGCTAAAAGGGAAGTACCGCCGGGCTACCGCAGCAGCCCAGCAGTACTTCCCACCCCCAGCGTGATGTCATATCCGGTGCAACAAAAATATATATTTTTTTGTAGCGCCAGTGTGTACCCGGTGGTAAGGAGGCGATATCGTGCACTGCCCGTTTACCGTCGGGTTAGCACATGAGCCCTTACCACCATCTCAATAGGCGGTGGTAAGGGCTCCCCCCTGAAACAGCCATGCCGCAAGGCCATTTCCTGGAAAAAAGAGGCCTCTACCACTGCAGTAAAAGGGGGCCTCGACACATGTCAAAAACATGCGCTGACGCCAGCACAGGCCCCCTTTTGCCACAGTTTGGTAGAAGGAGCCCACAACTTGCTAAGTGTATTCAATAAAGTGGTGCATGTAAATTTTACCGTGAGGATCTCAAAATGGGGCATGGCCATGGGAGGGTCATAGGTTGTGGGCATTCCTAAAAATTATGCACAGTTGTAGAATACGCTCAATCTGTGCTTAAGTTAGGCATGCGCCATTTATACCAGGTTTTAGTTGGTGTAAATGGCTGGGTTATGCGTATTCTAAATAGGGTCACCATATGTCCGGATTTACCCGGACATGTCCTCTTTTTGAGGACATGTCCGGGCAACCGGGCGGGTTTTGCCAATCTGCCTGTTTGTCCGGATTTCTGGACAAACGGGCAGGCTGGTGGGCGGACAAACGGGCAGATTGCTAGCCTTCCCTCCCCTTACTTACTACTGTCCTGGTGGTCTAGTGACCTCTTTCACCTTCGGGGCAGGAAAGAGCCCCCTCTTTCCTGCCCGGAGCGCTGCCCTGCATGCATCCTTCCTGTTGTTGATCTCGGCGCCGATTCAAAATGGCCGCCGAGAGTTGAAGTGACCTAGCAGGCATGTTATTTAGCGTCTAATGCACAAAGGGGTTCTGCGTCGCTTTCACCGTTTGCCATAGCAGCTACCAACAATCCTATGTAAATGTATTACAATGAGCTCATTAGTATTAAAATGAGCATTCTGTGCGATGCACAGACGTTTCTGTACACTGCACAGAAAGAAGTTCCTTCCTTTAATGTGCAAAATTTCCATCAGGTCTGGTGCTCTCATTGCATGAGGGCGACTTCTCGGTGGAACAGTCTGCTTGCATTTTTTAATAGTATCTGTGTGTGTGTGTGTGTGTGTGTGTGAAATATGCCATGTGTGTGTATTATGTGCACGTGTGTCCCGCACATAACAAAAAAACAAAAGGAAACTCTAAATGTGATGCCACTAGGCACACTCCTTTTTTCTTGGGCATGCGCAGAACATCGACGCTTACCAAGAAATGATTCTGCACATGTGCTAGGTGTTTTCTCTACTGAGCTGCCTGCAGAATTTCTGCACATCTCATTTGCATGCAATTTCCTTTGTGCATCGGTCACTGTTTCGAAATTGGTAACTTCAACCATGGCTATAAATACATGTGGTATTTGATGGAGACTTTTGAGCACTTGTCTGTCTCCAAAGTGCAGCCTCTACTATCTGGAAATCTACACATTACTGTGCTGTATGGGTTTAAGTGTAAAAATAAATTTTAAAAAAATTATAATCGCATACCTTAAAGATTAAATGGTGCATGTCAAACTATGTGAAGCCCATATTGTTCTGAGGCTTTTTTTTAATTTGAAAGTTGGCCACGAGATATATGATCCTGTTTTGGTAAAGATCAAGTTCTGTGTATGATTGTTGACAGTGCTTAATTTCTGAGTGAATGTCCTGGAACACAGTTCTGCTGGTTCTTTTCAGATTTCAGAGCAGCAAGTAGGGGTATTCTGCTTCAGTCTCTCTGTTCCAGACACTCTGCAGGCAACAGAAGGGGAAGGAGTGAGCCTGGAGCAGAGCAGGGAACACCCATTGTACTCTCTAATTCAAGGGTGGGCAACATGTTGCTTGTGGGCTGAAGGCAGCATGTGCAAGTTGCACATAAGTTAGATGCCCAGTTATAGAATTGCCCTTTAAACTTTTGCAGGGACCACAAGATAAGGAAACCCAAGAAATAAAACAAGGAAGCTGGAATAAGAGAAAAAAATCAGTACAAAAAGCTCTAAACTACTGGATTGCCAGTGGACACCCCTAGCAGGGTCACCACTCCATTGTCCAGAAAAAAAAGTGAGGCTGAGGTCATTAAATGGAAATATTTTCTTTATATTCAATCAGAATGATGCAGTTATAAGGATATCATACAACACATTTGTTCCTCAGAGACAGAGCATATATTGCTTCTCTTCTGGGGGGGGGGGGGGGTTCACAAACATCAGGAATAGTTATAAACTTATCTTTTAAAAAGGCAAATATTGACTAGGAAAATAGACACACAACACTGAGTTCTTGTTCTGGGAAAACATAAATGAAACCAAAAGGATAGCAGGACCTGATCACTTGAGTTCACTAATTCAGTCAAATCTAGATTTACATATCAGATCTCTCATTACTTCTTTTTATGTTACCTATCCCCCCTCTTCCTACTAGGGAGATAACAGACATTATCAGTTCAGGAAACTTCAGCACCTCCTTCAGGTACCTATAGAAATGTACCCTGATGATAGCTGTTAACACCAGTGGAAAGTTAAAAACATACAGGTCAAATATCTGGTACTACTTCCCAGATTTTCCAGCTTGCTTTTTTTTTTTGTTACATTTGTACCCCACACTTTCCCACTCATGGCAGGCTCAATGCAGCTTACATGGGGCAATGGAGGGTTAAGTGACTTGCCCAGAGTCACAAAGAGCTGCCTGTGCCTGAAGTGGGAGTTGAACTCAGTTCCTCAGGACCAAAGTCCACCATCCTAACCACTAGGCCACTCCTCCCTTTGTACTACTAGTTTGCCCTAAATCACAGACACCTGGGCTGCCTTGAGTGAGTTCCTTACCTAGTTCTCCACCATCTGGGACTGAGAGGCAGACCTAAACCCTAAGAAAAGTGAGAGATAAAAATGCAGCAAAAATAGAAATCACCTAGCATAAAGATACCACCACTGTCCAAATGTAATCCATTGTGATTGCCGACGGCTTGGTCAAGAAAGGGACAGTTAGGGAAACACCAGATCCCCCAGCATTGGCTCCATCACTACAGACTTCTCCAGGAGTCTTGATGTTGACAGTCCCAGGAACCATATGGCAATTTTCCACTTGTACTGCTGCACTCTCCAGATTGAAAAGGCTTGTGACGTGCGCTACTTCTATGTCCTGCCCTCCAACCTCCTGGCTCTCACAAATCTGTTTCTCCACATTTGTAGAATCATTCCTCTGGGCACCCAATCTCATGGCAACAGTACCGGGGTCAAAGGCTTAAGCAAACCTTTGCTCCTCAGGGTCAGGGTGGAACCTCCTCTCAATAGTTCCGGCACAGCGGTTATGTGCAGGTGAAGGGGATGGTCAACAAAACCCTGCATGGTAAAGCTGACTAGTCTTGTTGAGGGACTGAGATGCGGGAAGAGGGCCTACGCTTAGGCATAATTAAAACAAGAAACCAAGGCAAAACTCAGGGCCACAAAGTAGACTGTTGCCTAATCACCATCTTGGGCAAGGAGGGCAGTTTCTAAAAAGTCATTTATCTGGGTAAATAAATTATTTTAAAATTGTCTACCCACCCTCCCTATAGTAAAATAGTAAGTGAAGGCAGAGAAAGACCTGAATGGTCCATCTATTCTGCCCAACAGTCACATTCATTCTCAATTCTAGATTAAATCAACAATGAACATGATATTATATACTTGATCATGCTCTTTCTTTGTTGTTTCTGGGACATAGACCGTAGAAGTCCACCCGGCTCTGTCCTTGTGTTCCAACCACTGGAGTTGCCATCAAATCCTATCGAAATCTATCGTGTCAGGGCCTACTTTGATCTGTAGCCAGTGGCATAGCCATGGGGGGCTTGGGGGCCTGGGCCCCCTAATTTAGGTTTGGGGCCCCAAAGTGTGATGATTTGGATGGTAGAGGTCCCTAAGCAGAATCTTTCTTGCAGTCAGTGGCGTAGCAAGGGCGGGGCAGTGGGGGCAGTCAGCCCCGGGTGCACGCTGCTGGAGGGTACAGAGAGCAGCCACGTGCCTGTCGGATCCGCTGGTTCCCTGCTCACTCTGCCCCGGAACAGGTTACTTTCTGTTCCGGGGCACAGGGATCAGGGAGCCAGTGGAGCCGACAGGCACGTGGCTGTTTCTGCACCCTCCAGCAGCCAAGAATGCACCCAGGTGGGAGCTTGATGCGCCGGGGATGGGGGTGTCACTGCGCCAGGGGGGCTTGATGCACCGGGGAGGGGGGTGTCATTGCGCCGGGGGGGGGTATCGTGTTGCACCCTGGGGGGATGGACGCCACTGCACCTGGGGGGTGCGCAGCAGCGATCCGCCCTGGGTGGCAGCCAACCTAGGATCGCCACTGCCTGCAGTGATATTCACCACTGCGCTGCCTGCCCTGCTTCTCCCTCCCTTGTACGCATGCTGGTTTTTAATGAAATTGAGCATGCGCAAGCTTCACACATGCTCAATTTCACTAAAACCCAGCATGCGCGCTGGAGCAGGAAATCAGGGCAGGCAGCGCTGCACTGAATGTCACCACAGGAAGTCTTTTGCTGGCAGGGCTTGGGGACCCCTGCCAGCCCAGTTATGTGGGGTTGCAGCAGGAGTGTAAAGCAGTGTGGAGGCAGGGCAAAATGCCCCCCCCCCCCCCACACACTTTGAGCTCAGCTCCCCCCCCCCCCCCCCCCCCCCCCCACACACACACACACAATTGAGTTCTGGCTACATTTATGCCTATAGCTATTCTTGGCTGCCTCCAAGAAGCTGCAACCCTCAGCAATCATCTAGTCTACTTAATGGTTAAGCTGGCCTTGAACAGAGCCCCAGTGGCAGAACTGAGGAGTTAGGTAGGAGAGTAGAGTCAAATAGTATATTCAGTATAAAAGGATGATTTCTTATAGACAAGACTGAAGTACATTAGGAAGTCAAAATACTCTTGAAGGTGAAAAAACAATACAGCATTTTAAGGTAAAGTGTCGTCAGCATGTAAACATGTGGTGTTTCTGTTATAGGATTTTCTGCCGAAAATCTATTTCAGTATCATCGGCATATTTTTCTATATGCATTGTTATTAGTGATTATTATTATAATTCTATAGATACAATGAAATAAAAAGATATGCTTCCTCAACTTGAGAACATGATGTAATGCCTCCCTCTCTCTCCTCCCCTACGAGTTCTTGGCCCCCCCTTCCCTCTGATTTCCATGTCCCCTCCCTCCCCTCCCCTGAGTGTTCCATGCCCCCCTGTCTTCGGAGTTCCAGACCCCCGCACCTCCCTCCCTCCCTCTCTCTTTCCCAGTGGTAGCCTGACCTGCGTTGGCCGCTCCCTCCCTCCCCCCCTCCCCCCCTCCCCCCCCCCCCCCCTTCTCTACAAGTTCCATGCCCCCCTGTCTTCGGAGTTCCACACCCCCACGCCTCCCTCCCTCTCTCTCTCTCTCTCTCAGTGGCAGCCCGACCTGCATTGTCCGCCCTCTTCTCGCAGTCCTGCGCCTGCCCCTCGCCTTCCTGCATGCCGGCTGTAATTTAAAAGTTCTTTCCTCGGTGTACGCCGGCACCAGTGAAAGTAGAGCACGCATGGCACTTCAGCGTGCCTTCCCTTCTGTCTCAGCTCTGCCTCTGGTCCCGCCCTCATTTCGTGGAAGGGCAGGACCAGAGGCAGAGATGAGACAGAAGGGAAGGCACGCTGAAGTGCCAAGCATGCTCTACTTTCACTGCTGCCGGCGTACACCGAGATAAGAACTTTTAAATTATAGCCGGCATGCAGGAAGGCGAGGGGCAGGCGCAGGACTGTGAGAAGAGGGCGGCCAATGCAGGTCGGGCTGCCACTAAGAGAGAGAGAGGGAGGGAGACGCGGGGGTGTGGAACTCCGAAGACAGAGGGGCATGGAACTCGCATGGGAGGGGAGGTGGGAGGGAGCGGCCAATGCAGGTCGGGTTGCCACTGAGAGAGAGAGAAAAGGAGGGAGGCGCGGGGGTCTGGAACTCCGAAGACAGGGGGGCATGGAACTCGCAGGGGAGGGCAGGAGAGGGAGAGGGGGAGGACGGCGGCCCTGGAAGTCAGAGGACGGCGGCCCTGGAAGTCGGAGGACAGGGGGGGGTGGCCCTGGAAGTCAGAGGACGGGGGGGGCGGCCCTGGAAGTCAGAGGGGAGGGGGGCCTGAAATTCGGAGGACAGGGGGGAGGGACGGAGGGAGGGGACATTTCTCCGTCGATTCAATCCTCACCTCCAACGTTCTTTTGCTGGCTGGTGCTGGTTTCACTTTCCTCTCATTGATCCGCCCTCTGACGTCATCATGTTCCGACATGAGGACGGACCAATGGGAATTGTGTTACGAACCCAGGCATCCAAACATAGAACGTTGGAGGTGCAAATTATTATATAGGATAGTGTAATTATGTTAATAAGATTATTTGTGCTGTGTTTCTCTATATCCTTGGGTTTTATTGTGTTATTGGCATCAGAGAGGAGTTAACATATTAATGTCCTCCTGTGTTAGATTTGCCTTGTTTAAATTTACTACGTGTCCATACTATGTATGTTATTGTTAACTATGAGGGCCATTCTAAAGCCCATACTGAAGTATCTCAGGGAAATTCTTTCACTGAGGGCAACTGCTTTAGGAAAAAAATCATCTTTTGCATTCTCTGTACCTAGTAATGCCATCTACTTACCTCCTTTACAAATTGTTATCCAAACCCAAGCGCAGGTGTTACAATCAGACACAGGCTGGATGCATTTTGCATTCTGCCCCTGTTCTTGCATGCTGCTTTCATGTATCAGGGCTCGATACATGACAGCAGAGGAGGGATGTGATTAATTTTTAAGGTACAATACGATCCCAAATCTCCAAATTCAGAAAAATTGCAGAGGACTATGTGCTATTTCTTGCCTGGTCTATATGAAACAGTATTGCTAAGCTTGTAAAGGTCAGCCAAGAATACAACTTTGTCTGTCCCATTAGGATTTATATACTTTTTACAGCTCAAAACCAAGAGAAAGTTTTATACCATACCCATTTCATATTTAACTAATGGAACATTGAAGACTGAAGATAAAAGATAACTGGATTAGATTGGGTTCAGAGCTTGTCATTAGCTCTTCTGAGTCTGAACAGTATGTTTAATAGAAGGATAGATTTAACATTAAATGAGAGAATTACTGGAAGGCTCATGAAAACATGTTTCTGTTATGTATGCATATTGCAAGTTTTAACACTAATGTATTTAAGAAGGAATTCTAATCTTTGTGATGTAGTTTTATCATTTGCAGGTGATTGCAGCCTTCCCAAATAAAACTGAGGGACCATATTATCAGCTGTAGCTTGACAGTGAGGTTCATCAAAAGGATTTAATGAAGTCCTGATGGGCTCTTGCAATAATAAGATTGGAAAAGAACAGATTCTTACCTGAAAATTATCCTATATAATAAAACGCACCTCCAACATTCTGAAGCTGACTGTATGGCTGAGGCATTCCTGCTCTCTGTACCCATCTCCTGAATTGACATCACGTACTTCCGGGTTCGTCACAAGCAGAAGTGACCAACCACACGAGGTTTCTCGGCTTCAGAATGTTGGAGGTGCATTCTATTAAATAGGATTGGTCAGTTCCTTGAAGCACAGCCAGTGCCAGTGTCCCGCACAGTAACGCTCAGACACCAGAGAGAGGGGGGGCCTGACACCAGAGACAGGGAGGGGGGGGGCTGACACCAGAGGGGGGGGAGATATCTCTGTCACACACACACTTTCTCTCACACACACTCTCTCTCTCACAGTCAATGTCTTTCTCTCTCTCACTCTCACACACTATGTCTCACACTGTATCACATTCACTCTCTATGTGTCACACAGTCACTCACACACTCTCTTGGTCTCATACACTCAGTCTCACAGAGAGTCTGTGTCTCACACACACTCTCTCGCACACACTGTATCTGCGTGAAACACACACTCTCTCTCTCTCACACACTGTCTCACATACGCACTTGCACACACTCTCATTCTCACACACACACTCTCTCTCTCACAGACACACTCACACCCAGACTCAATCTCTCTCACACACACACACTTGCATATTCACTCTCTCTCTCTCTCTCACATAGTCACTCTCACATACACTCTCTCAAACATACACACTCCAAGGAAAACTTTGCTAGCGCCCGTTTCATTTGTGTCAGAAACGGGCCTTTTTTACTAGTAGTAACAATAAGAAGCATTGTCTTACTTGTTTTCTGTGTTATACCTAAGTATTTACTGGTTGATTGACAGTCAGATTCCTGACTGGCTGAGACCAATTTGAATCAAGAACTATTTCATTATATTTCCTAGTCTTCTGTCTGTGCCGAATGCAGTTGTAGAAAAAAAATCTCTGTTATGAGATTCTATGGTAATCAGCTGGAATGATAAGCCCTGAATGGCTTTTTGCAGGGAGTAAAGAATTTTGTTTTGCTAATGTATTAGTGAAAGGAGATGCTTATTAGATTTATGTAAAAGTGAGATTCTAGAGAAATAGCCCTCCAGGAGCAGTACATTTTTTGATGAGTATTTTAGATTATGAAGTTGTTAAGATCTATTATGTGAACTTACCTGATTACTTGGTGCCCTAATATTATTTGTTATGCAAGATATCTTTATGAATATACATTTCCTTTGTGTTAGGAATTTTAAAAGGGCAATATAATGTAGATTAGTGGAATATTTCTGAGATAAGAGACAGTTTTGCAAGGATTAAGTTGCTATATCTGAATAATTGTTTACTGGATATTCCAAGTTTGTCACATTCAGAATTGGTGAATACTTTAATTATGACATATTTCCCCAAATTTTAGAGTTCTATTTTTTTTGAATGCTCCACTATAATGGAGTGTCAGGTAGATCAATTAAGTGGGAAAATGATCTTATAGCAAATTGATAAAGGCATTTCAATTTTTTTTTGTAAAGAAAGAGTATAGTGTTCCTTTTCCCCCGATTGCCGTGGAAGGAAGGAAAAGAGAAGGAAATTCAGCCCTTCATCTGAAATGTGTAATGGCACAGCATTAGACTCAACCTTCAATTTGCTTGAAAACCTGTCCTATTTGTTACACCTTAAGTTTTCTTTATGTGTGTAAGAGATGAACAATACAGTAGTTGTTTTTTGCTTTTAATGATGTTGTCCTATAATTGAAATGGTATTTTAAGGTTGTAGTTCTAAGGTCACAGTTTGTAAATTGTTTTTTCTGTTTTAGTGATAGGAATAAATAACAGGGGATTGTTACACTGACATATACTGTAAAGTAAAATGCAAAAGGTTGTTGTTTAATTTATTCATGGTTTCAAAGATAATTCCCTTCTCCTCCACCGCTAACTCCAGACTCCGTTCCCTTTATCTTGCTGCACCATATGCCTGGAATAGACTTCCTGAGCCGGTACATCAAGCTCCATCTCTGGCCGTCTTCAAATCTAAGCTAAAAGCCCACCTTTTTGATGATGCTTTTAACTCCTAACCCTTATTCACTTGTTCAGAACCCTTATTTCATCATCCTCACCTTAATATTCCCGTATCCTGTTTGTCTGTCCTAATTAGATTGTAAGCTCTGTCGAGCAAGGACTGTCTCTTCATGTTCAAGTGTACAGCGCTGCGTATGTCTAGTAGCGCTATAGAAATGATAAGTAGTAGTAGTAGTAATAATAAGAAATTAGTTTTCTTAGGGCAAGTGGAGAATTTATAAGGTGTTAAAATAGTTTGAAATTATGTAAAGAAAACAATTAGTTACAATTAGCACCATATTTTAAAATAATTTGAACTGTTGAAAAATAGGATGCTCATGTGTTTTTATTTTCTTTCATTTGTTTTCCCATAAATGAAAAGGGCTTGTCTAATGATTTTCTTAAGCATAGGCTTGGTTGTAGCAGACCCGGTTACTTAGAAGGCCACAATGATAAAGGTTTAAACTTCTGTTTTGAATTGTATGGAGTAATGATTACAAAGATGTTCAAGCAAATGAGAAGGTATTTGAAATGAGACAATGTAAAGTTGTTGTGAACTATTTAATAGTAAATATTGTGAATTGTCACATGACTGCAGAAGGTGACTGCTATTCTAATAAGCAGCATGTAAGGAAAGAAAACTGCAGGTCACCTGGAAGATATGGGTAAAGTGAACATTATGGAAGCATCTGAGTAGGGGTGTTCAAGTGAATTGAACATCCCTTTCAAAAAAGACATTAAAGAAATCTCCAATGAAATCAACCTAAGTCTACACATCATGAACACCTGGTCAGATGCTTTTCGCTTGAAACTAAATGCAGAAAAAACTCAATGCCTGATACTCACGTCCCAATACAACACGAAAGAATTCACCGCTTTAAACACACCAACACTAAACCTTCCAATCTCAGAAACGCTAAAAATCCTTGGAGTCACTATTGACCGCCACCTAACACTCGAAACTCAGGCAAACAACACAACCAAAAAGATGTTCTACTGCATGTGGAAACTGAAAAGAATAAGACAATTCTTCCCAAGATCCGTTTTTCGTAGCCTGGTGCAATCCCTCGTTCTCAGCCATCTGGATTACTGCAACTCACTATACGCAGGTTGCAAAAAGCAAATACTGAGAAAACTCCAAACAGCCCAGAATACAACCAAAATATGAAAGTGCAAAACCCTTACGAGAGAAGCTACACTGGCTCCCACTTAAAGAACGCATTACCTTTAAAGTATGCACATTAGTCCATAAAATCATTCACGGTGAAGCCCCAGCCTACATGTCGGATCTAATAGACTTACCACCAAGAAACGCCAAAAGATCATCCCGAACTTTCCTCAACCTCCACTTCCCTAATTGCAAGGGCTTGAAATACAAAACACTGCACGCGTCAACCTTTTCCTACATGAGCACGCAGTATTGGAATTCATTGCCACGCAACCTGAAAACGATCCACGAGCAAAAAACCTTCTGCAAACTACTGAAGACCCACCTCTTTGAGGAAATTTACGGAAAGAACCAAAACACATAAAACCGCACTCACTGTTCAACAATGCATCACTACAGCCACTCTGAATTCCCATCCCCTACCTCACCTTTTCATCTCCCACAAACTTACCTCACTCATACCTTACTCACAGAAAATGTATACCAAATGCTTGCCTGTTATTATATACCGCCCCTCCTGTTTCCCGCGGGTTCCCTCCAATGTATCGCCCCTTTTAGTTTCCCATTCTTTCCTTCCAATGTCTCAATGATCTTTTCCATTATTATATTCCTTGTTACAAAACTTGTCTTTCATAACGCTTCATAATGTAATCCATTACTGAGCTGTAACAAAATGTACTTCCAGTTTTCATAACGTATTGTAAGCCACACTGAACCCGCAAAAAGGTGGGAAAATGTGGGGTACAAATGCAATAAATAAATAAATAAATAAAATTGAATATAACTATGAATAAAATTGAGCTAATGGCATTTTTTGTTAAGGAATTAGGCTTATATTAAATAGATTGACTGGAAACTATGCTGATACCAACTGACCTCAGGCCTAACCAAATATGAGGCCCTCATTGTAATGACATGTTTAACTGATTTATTGTTTTAAGCCATGTTGCAGGTTCAAAGAACTATATTAGTTGACGACTTCCAGAGGAAGAATGACTTCTCCCATGTGAAAGACTGACTGTGTGGGATGCCAGCACTAGTCTCTACTGCAACTTTGCAAAGAAGGATGATTTACAATACCAGAACCAAGACTGATCGTTACAGACTCATCTATCACCCAGGGGCGTAGCCACACAACAGATTTTGGGTGGGCCTAGGCAAGAAATGGGTGGGCACCAAGTGTTCTCCCTCCCCCAACCACCACCCAAAAAATATCTCAGCTGGCGGGAAAACGCTTCTTTCCATCTTGGCAGTCTGCAGCAGGCATGAGCTGAAAATTGAGCATGTGCATGTGCTGGTATCATGGAGAGTAGAGTTTTCATTACCATCAGGGAGAAGTCTTCAGCTGGCAGAGCTTGGGATCCCCACCAGCTACTGCTAAACATGTGCTACTGTTGGGTGGGCCTGAGCCCTAAGTGGGCCTAACCCAGGCCCACCTATGGCTACGCCACTGCTATCACCAGGATTGTCTGCCTATAAGTGCAACAAAGTTTTTTAAGAGACTGAATAGAAAGCTTTATAGCTGTGTAACGTTTGAATTCCTAGTTTTCTATTTTTATTATTGCATTACCTCATTGCTTTGATTTTGGGTTAACAAAATGTTTGGTTTACTTGTTTTGTGTTTTATCTTCATCATAGTCCCCTGCCCTGTTATTTCCCACAGGATTCCTTTTTGGCAGTTGATACTAGATTTGCTGATCCACACAATCATAGGGTTACCATATGTCCGGTTTTACACAGAGATATCCTCTTTTTTGAGGACATGGCTGGGCAACTGTCCTTATTTGCGGATGAATGGGCAAGCTGGCTGGCGGGCGGGCAGGCAGGCAGGCCTAAGGGTGTGCTCCCCTCCTTTCCCATACTGCAGCGCCATGGTGGTCTAGTGACCTCTTTGGGGCAGGAAAGAGCTCCCTCTATACTGCCTGGCGTGGCTGCAGATTGTCTTGCTGCCTCCCGTCCTGGCACTGATTCAAAATGGCTGCCGAGAGTTCACGCAGCGGCCTCAAGAGACTTCCACTTTAATCCACTTTTTGGATGCTTTTCTCTTTTGAAAATGAGCCCTATGATATCTTTCCAAAGGCCCATTTGTACCCCTCTTTCCCTGGTCAAATAAGTTCTATGTAGTAATTTGAACTGGGCTTTTTGCAAGTTGTCATCTTTAATGCTTTCATATAGGCTCTGAAACTGATTTTGTAAATCTTTAACTGTGATGTCCTGCGCTAAATCATTGGACCATGCAGAAACTAGTGTTATTAGGCGTGTTTATCCCTGTAGGTCTCTCCCTGCCTTGTACCACAGAGTAAGTTTGTTGGACAATACAGGAGTATTGTTGAAAGTATTACTAAGAGTGCAAGTACTCCATCTATCACTATATTGAATGCTCAGTGTAGTATGATAGTGATATAATTGCAAAGGGTAGCTGGTATATGCCAGTCTTGTTGTAATTAATGAAAAGAGGGGTACTGACCACCCCCTCACCTGCAAGAGCAATCTTAGGGAGGTAGCCCCTTTTGACTCCCATAGTGTGAATGGGGTTTTTCCCATGCCTGGTTGAAATGTTGGATTATGCGTGATGGTTAAAAAAAGGGGATGCAGGAGCTGTCTTAGATTTAGTAGTTCTCCATCATTTCCAAGCCCATCTGAAAGGCTGCAAGAGAGGGATGGACTCCTCATCCTCCATTCCGTGATGAGGGAACTGAACAACTATCCAAAAGCCCTTTGGGGGAGTATCTCCAGTGGCCTGTATAAGCCTCATGGATCCAGTGTATAAGGGCAGCTATATTGTAGGTACATAGATCTGACAGGCTTAGACCTCCCTTCCCCCCTGTAGTTTGGATATAGCTTAGCTTATTCTAGCTGACTTAGAATTCCATATAAAATCTCTTATAATACATCTAAATTAGTTTTCATCTTTCTGTGTGTTTGTATGGGGTCTAAGAGTTTTGAAATCATTCTAATACCCATTTTAATTATTTTAATCTCACCCCCCCCCCCCCAGGTCAGAGACACACAAACAGACAACACAGATATGAATACACATGCTCACACACATCTGTGTTCATATCTGTGTTGTGTGTGTGTGTGTCTCTGATCTGGGGGGGGGGGGATAGAATGGAGAGGTTTGAAACTCTGATTCCAAACCTTTCCATTCTAATCCCCTCCCCCCAGGCTGGTGCCTTGCCTGGACACTTACCAAACCCTAGCAACCTTAATCTTCCCATTTTGCCAAACTCCTTTTCCTTCTCACTCTATTTTCAGACTGAAAGCTATCACTGAGAGCACAGGGTAGAGTGGCCCACTCTTTCTCTTCTCACTCACCAACTCCAACCCAGCTCACAACAAACCAAGTTCCATGTGCCCTCCTAATACTTTAACAGAGGAAGGTACCAAATGGATCTTTCCAATGGGGGGTTACCTATTATTCACTCATCCCCCAAAATGTTAATTTAATTTCCAGGTTACCTATTATTCACAAACATCCCAAAATGTAATTTCCAGTGCTGTCAATTAGTAAAGGCACCGTATGTTTATTTATTTAGCTCCTCCTCAATATTGGTTTAACTTGAATTACATTTGAGCACAATAATCATTTCTCTATCCACAGAAGAATTAGAATCTAGGGGGTGGATATTAAGCTTGTGGTGGTCAGTGTTCTTTAGAGTGCTGACCACTGCAGGTAGCAAACATTGGATATGCAGTGCCGGCATCTGACTACCAGAGTTACCAAACGTACATTACCCAGTTCCAGACTGGAGATTTTGGAACAGACCTGGTACATCCTAAAGCAGTGTGGGATTTGTAGTGCCTGATCCTCCTCATTGAAATCAGTGCTGCAAGTCCCATAATGCACCAAGTGATCAGAAATCCAGCAATGTCCCAAAATCTCCAGCCTGGAACCGGGTAACTTGGCATCTCTGCGATATTGGATGGTACTCAACATTTGGGAATCAATGCTGATAGCTGGTGCTATTCAATTAGTAGCAATATTCAGACCACTAACCAGAAAGCTAACCAGATAAAGTTAGGACAGCTTTTTTACTCTCCTAATTTTATATGGTTAGTGGTCTGAATATTGTCAGTAACCAGATATTCTCTAGCTCCGCTCAATCTCTACCCATGGATTGTACCAGCACTGTCTGGATAGTGCCAAGGTGGTCAGAAGAAATATTTAGTGGCATCCTCTGGTTAGTGCTGATGAATATTTTGCTGGTTGGCACTTATCTGGTTAGCAGCACCTGCTAACTGGATAACATTTTTTGAATATGAGCCAGTAAGTTTATACGTGAGACCACGGAGGGATTTATTTATTTATTGATTGATTGATTGATTGATTGATTGGGATTTATTAACTGGTATAGATGCAGATTCAGTTTGACATCAAATGTAAAATTTTGTTAACAGCATAACAATAGTAAAATGACCAAGTATAAACATAAACACAATAAGGGCCCTGTTTACTTTATTTGTTACATTTGTATCCCACATTTTCCCGCCTATTTGCAGGCTCAATGTGGCTTACGTAGTACCGTAGTGGCGTTCGCCAGTTCCGGAATGAACAAATACAGGTGTTATTGTAGTAGAATAGGGTCATGTAAGGTTGGTATATTAGGGAACTTAGGAAGGAAGAGGGAAGTTGGAGTGTGTCCATTACGATTTTTGGTTTTGTTCTGTTGCAGGTGCTCAGGCTTTTATGTTGGGTCGGTGGGATATACCTTTCTGAACAGGTTTGTTTTTAGTTCTTTCTGGAAATTTAGGTGGTCATACATTGTTTTTACTATTTCTGGCAGTGCGTTCCATAGTTGTGCGCTTAAATAGGAAAAGCTGGATGCATACGTTAATTTGTATTTGAGTCCTTTGCTGCTTGGGTAGTGAAGATTTAGATATGTTAGTGCTGATTTTGTTGCGTTTCTGGTTGGCAAGTCTATGAGGTCTGTCATGTATCCTGGGGCTTCGCCGTAGATAATTTTATGAACCAGGGTGCAGATTTTAAAAGCAATACTAAGGCGTGTTATCATTTTTAACAGACCTACAATTAGCACGTACGCTAACCATGTAGGTGCCAATAGGGATATTGTAGGCGCATACACGGTTAATGTGTGTACATGGTTAACATGCGCTAAAACAATTAACGCACTTATAACGCGGCTTAGTAAACAGGGCCCTGAGTGAGGTAAACTTGAGAAAAACAAACTGAAATTTAATAATAGGATTACCAGGAAACAGGATCAAAAGTATATACATTTGACAGCTCTGAAAGTCAAATAACAGAGATATAATACAATGCCAGCATATTACTAATGAAATATCTAATAAGCACACATTAGAATATTAGTAAGGCAAATTAGTGATGTCGTAGCTGTGCATTCTGAGGCTTGCCTCTTATTTTTCAACAGCTTCTACAGGACTAAAAGGCCATTTACGTGAAAGTTCACATATCCGGGCTAATAAAAATGATCATTTTTATTATTGTACTTTAATCCAAATAATGCTTCAGAGGAGGTTATAATCATATCACCTTGGAAAGGTGCAGCTATCCTGAGGGTAACTCCAGGACAACAGATTGCATCATTTGCATGTATACCTTTCCCAGAGGGGACCTGGAACAAGGTTGCTGTAGCTGAGGTAACGGAGATACAAGGGAGTCATTCCAGGTCACACAGACAGTGAGCAGCTGAGCTTAGATTGAAGCCTTTGCTCCCCTTCTCCCCCTTAAGAGCCCCAGGTCCTTTAAGAAATTAAAAGCAAATAACTGTGTGATCTGGCCTCCAGCCCAGAAGTCAGAGCACCTTCCACATTCAGGCTAACAAGGTTCCTTCAACCAATTCCAAGCTTTTTGCACTTCAAGGTCATTCAAGGAGCCCTGGCAGCATAGGACATATTCATACACTGAACAACATCAGCTTCTCAAGCTCAATTTGTCCTGGTAGGCACCTGATGATAGAATCTCAGCAGGGAGGCAATGTACAGCCGGATTATCTGAGCTGAGTCACATTCCAAGGCCATATTCCACATTCCATCTGCCAAGGAAGTTCAGAAGAGCGATAGGCAAAACAGTTGCTCTTTATTTACTTATTTGGCATTCCTATGCCGCCTAACACCTAAGCGGATTACAAATTACACACATAAAAATACAAAATCAAATATAAAAACAAAAAGATTATAAAAAAACAGAAACACAATCCTCAATACACACCCAAGCAAAATCATAGATCCTACCCACAACATACTTGTACAAACAATAAGTTTCCAGCTTTTTAAAAACTTACACTGTCTCTGACCTGTCATAGCAGCACAGGCAATTTATTCCATTCTATCAGACCTGCTATTGAACATGCACACTCTAGTTTCTGTCAAATGGGTCTTCAACAACCAGGTGAGACAATCCCTCTGACCTCAGAGAACACAGAAGTCAACACAGTCACCCCTTGCCGCATATACTGTACAGCAATCGTCCTGCCATGATGCTTTCTGACTGTGGAAATGTTTGAAAGATGAGTGACACTTTAGAAACCATGTGGGGAATGTTGGTGTGACTCAAGTTTCAGGTTTATGATTTTATGTGTTATGTGTGATATTGGCATCATCATTGCATGTTAATTCAGATGAGGGGGATCAATGTGAGCCCAGTGGATAACAGGTAACATTGATATAGCAAGAAACATCTGCAAGAGCACATTTGAATTTAATATTTGGACTTTAGTTTAACTCTTCATTTTACCAAATCCAAGCTCTAGGTGAGTTGCATTCAGGTATAGTAGGTAGTTCCCTGCCCAAATAGACTTACAGTCTAAATTGCACCTGAGACAATGGAGGTGAAGTGACTTGCTACTCCTGCCGGAATTCTGCGCAAAAAAAAAAAAAATTATGTGCAAAAATTTCAAAATTCTGTGCACAAAATTTGCAAATTCTGCAAAATCCTGCACACAAAATTTTCAAATTTTTTGCAGTCCCCTCCCTCCCACCCAAAACATCCCCCTTGTTTTACAGCCCCCTCCCTCCCACCCACAGCATAGCCCCCTCCCATCCACAGAATCCATTTTTTTACAGCCCCCTCCCATCCACAGTATCCCTTATTTTTTTACAGCCACCCACAGCAGGCACTCCCTTTTATTTTTTTTATAGCCGCTCTTTATCTCCCTCCTTTTTTTTTTTTTACAGCCGCTCCCTCCCTCCAGGCACCCCCACACTCACCTAAGGCAGAAGGAGTAGGAGCTGCAGCAGGAGTACTCTTCAGGGGCAGGAAAGAACCCCACTCTTTCCTGACCTGCTAACTCTGCTCTCTTCCTGGTGCCATGCTTTTTGAAATGGCCACCGAGACTTCAAGTGGTAATCTCATGAGATTACTGTTTGAAGTCTCGGCAGCCATTTTGAAAAAGCATGGCACCAGCAACAGAGCAGCGGCAGTGGGGCAGAAAAGAGTGAGGTTCTTTCCTGCCCCCTCCCCCAAAGAGGACACTAGACCACCAGGGAATGCACAGGTAGGCCAGGCGGCAGTGGGTGGAGAGTCATGTGGGGGGGGGGGGGGGGTCAGCTGAGTGGCAGGGGGTCCATTCTTTCATGGATTCTGCACAATGTTGAATTCTGCATGACTGGGGAATTCTACGCAAATACTGTGCTCCGTAGTCACACAGAATTCTGGCAGGAGTAACTTGCTCAAGGTCACATTGTAAAACAGAGGAGTGAACTTTTTTAATTACTCAGGGGTGCTGAATTCCCTAGATGCACTGAAGGAGTTTGATCAATATTGGGGGTGCTCATGCACTTACTATACTGACAGAACTGGCATCTATGTTGTACATAAGTACATAAGTATTGCCATACTGGGACAGACCAAAGGTCCATCAAGTCCAGCATCCTGTTTTCAACAGTGGCAAATCCAGGATACAAGTACCTGGCAAGATCCCAAAACAGTACAATGTATTTTATGCTGCTTATCCTAGAAATAAGCAGTGAATTTTCCCCAAGTCCATTTTAATAATGGTTTATGGACTTCTCTTTTAGGAAGCTATCCAAACGTTTTTTTAAACCCTGCTAACTGTAAATCATCTATAAATCATACATCTATAGATAATTGATGATACCTTTTTAGGTTGATTTAAAAAAAAAATCCATGGGAAACAATAGTCATTTTGTTGTTCCGCAGTCACTTGTAGCCTATTGAGACTAAAAGTCAGTGCCAGATTTAAATTTAAAGTGCCCATAAGCACAGGAGAGGGGGAGTGCCCATCTCAATCTCCTCCCCCCCCCCCCCCCCCCCCCGACTACCACTGCCCAGATTTTCCCCTTGGTCTAACTTGTCATTGCCTTTCTTACTGCTCCCCACAGCAGTAATAGAGAGTTGAAAGCATAAATCTAGCGTGTGGCCTTCCTGTCAATAGGCCCTGGGTCACCCCATTCTCTCCTTCTGTATGAGTTTCCCATTACCATGGAAACCCATGCAAGGAGGCGGGGCAATGCAGAGCCTGCCAGAGCACTAAGACAGGCAGGCCCTGCACTGCACTACATTTTTACTTTCAACTGTCTACTACTACCGAATGGGGTGATAAAGTTAATCATAGGCCCATATGGAGGCATAGCAGCAACAAAAGACATCTATGTTTATGCCTAAATTCAGACCTGTTAGAGTTAAGTAGCATACCACCTCATTGAGAAATTTGCTTGAACACTCATAGTACTTTATAAATGCCAATCAAAAAAAAAAAGACTGCCATTCTCCACACAGCAGGTGCAACATAAGTGTTAACAGTTCAGGCTTCCTTTTACAGTGCTCTGTGAATCTCATACTTCTCTGTGAATTTTACAAAGTATGACAGTCTAGGAGGCCCAGATCTGAGTTCATCCTGTCCTTCTTTCTTCAAGTCTTGGCCTCCTGCTAAAGTTGACAAGTAGGGAGCCAAAGAGTGCCAGTTGTGATGGATTGTAGTGGCCATGACAACTGTGGCTATGCCAAGGAAAAACAGTGTTATGTGATTTACTGCAGATAAAGTGCTCTTGCTTAGCAGGGCAGTGTTTGTTGAGAACTGGACCGAGACGCTTAATGCATTCCACAGTTCATAATATATCAGCAATTTTAAGCTACTGATACTTCTAAGGATCCAAGGGCCTATTCTGTATTCTTGTGCCAATCTATGGAACTTTCGCATTCTTTCATTGCTATAAATTTCAATTCATTCCTGCTTTTGATACACTGGAGCACATGTACAGCAAACTAGGACAAAGATGAGATTTTCATTCCTTTGTTTCCTCCATCCTTCTAAAATAAACTTCATTTCACCTTTGTTTTTTTACTGCATAAACAGAGGAAGACATTTATTCACCCTATCTTTAGAATCCTAGGGAAAACTGAAAGGGATTTCAGGAGATTAGTTGGCCCATCTACTATAACTATTAAATATTTATATAGCATTACTAGATGTACGAGGCAGACCCTGCTCAGTGGAGACTGTAATCTAGACAAGAAACTGAAGAGAAACCTTGTTTACATTACTAAATAATTAAATAAAAAAAGGCCAGGATAAGAGAGAGTTGGGATTTAAAAGCAGCCTCAAAAAGGGAAGATATTAAGTTGGATTTGCATCCTTCCACCAGAGAAGATCTATAATGATTATATTATCCCAGATGAACATTTGACTGGTCTGCTTTTAATAACATCAAGTGGTGAAGGAGATTCCACCAACATCCAGGGGTAACCCTCACAGTTAGAAGGCTCTTCCTAATGTGTGGTATAAGTCTAAATGTCACATGCTGTAATAATTTAAGTCCATTATTTTATGGGAGACAGGGCCGGTAAGCGAGGTAAGCAATGCAGGGGGGCGCCGACCTCTAGAGGGGCCACTCACTTGCAAAACCTTTTACCTGAAGTTGTGATTCTCCTCTCTCCCCTGCACTTCCCGCATCAGGAAGTGAAGGTAGCCCAGCAGTGCTGAGAGACACACGCTGCTCTGCTAAAGCTGCTTCAAAGAGTATAACAAGCAGCTATTTATGGCTTTGGTGTGTGAACAAATTTCATTCAGGGTGAGCTGGAACAACATTCAAATTAAAGAGAACAGGTTTGGAGGCAGGTGTGCAAGTGAGACTGGGGAGAAATAAAAAATAAATAGTGTAATTGTTATCTGTAAGTGGTTCAAAGTTTTTGTTTTTTGAGCATGTACACTGAGAGGAGGGCATGACTGCAATGATGTGTACATAATTATCATAGCTACAGCTAAAATCCATTTAATTGGCTGAGGAAGTTTAGCTATAGTGTAGAATAGCTGGTAAGTAAAAATCTGATTGCTCTTTTTGTGTGTTTGTTTTTATATAAAACATTCTGCTTGGATAGGGAGAGTTTGTGATATTTGAAAATACATTTTGCTTTAATGAAATTGCTAAACTTTAGAGTCAGAGACTTATCAATGAGGGATACATACAGTGGAAAGGAAGCCCTGGAAACAGAGTTAAGAGGACAGATACCAGCAACAGAATCAGATACTGGGCCAGCATGATCAGAAAAAGAAAGTCACCAGCCAACAAAGGTAGAAAAAAAATCGTTTTATTTTCATTTTAGTGTTTGGAATATGTCCACTTTGAGAATTTACATCTGCTATCTTATTTTGCAATGTATAGCAGTCTCCAAGAGACTGGGCTCCCAGTGAGCCAGGGAGGTCAGACTGTGTAAATGAGATGAAGAGACCCCCCCCCCCCCCCCCCCCCCCCACACACACACACACACACACACTGTAACAAAGACAGGAACATGCATAATCAAAGCTTAGGTCTCTGCAGTTACAAGGGCTGGCCATTCCTAATTATGCTAATAGTTTTTAATAGGCTAAGTCCCACTGAAAAGCCTCTTTATAAAGGCAGTGCTTTCTCTGGAGAGCAGTGTTAAGAAACAGCAGGAATTGTGTTTATTTTTTTAAACTGCTTTCCTGTGTAAGCTAATTTACAGTTTTCTAGTATATGCTTGACATTGAAGTGTGTGGTAGACCCTTTTGTCAGGTCTGGCTGGGTCTAAAGGAAAGACAGGTAGCAATGGAGAAACATCTAATGAAGAAGCGAGACGGGGGGGGGGGGGGGGGGGGCGCACCAACTGATAGTCTGCAGGGGGGCACCAGAGACCCTTGGCACTCCCTGATGGGAGAAGCATGAGGGAAGAATACCTTAAATAAAAGGAAAACAAAACAGATCTTAACTCCACTGGTAAACTGTGTGGATGCTGGCAAGCTTAGACAGTCTTCATCCACAGCAGTAGCAGAGGTTAGATTGATGCTGTGGGATAGGTGGAGAGAGAGAATAGAGCATATGAGTGAACAAGAGAGAGCACAACTGTGGGTATGCGAATGCGTGTCAAAGAAAGGAGTCTAAAAAGAGCCATACTGGATATATAGAAGTTAGAAAGTGGCCTATGGGGGTGTGTGGGAGCAGGAACTGGTACCTTACAAACATGTTCAAAATTGATAGCTTGGCTGTGCTCTTGTGAAGTGTAGGATTAGCCCAGATGACTTCAGAGGTTAAAATTACTTGTGCGGCGCTGGCAAGCTTAGTCTTCTGTACTGGTGGCCCGCAGGACTTTCTCTGCTATTCATTCCTCTTCTTTTGGAGGCCAGTGGAATAGCCTCTGCTGCCTTTTCCAGTCTCCTTTTTCAAAGCTGGCAGAATAGTGTCCTGTGCTCAATCCAGCCTTGGAACCTCAAGGCACTGCAGGCTCAGAGGCCTCCAGCATCCCCCCCCCCCCCCCCATCTCACTAACTTCTGTGGCAAAAAGAAGCCCATGTGGAAAGTAGGTATGGGACCTGTGGACATGCACTGATTTTTTTGTGTGTGTGTTTTGGATAGTGCTGCAGACACCAACACAATACATTGAAGATCCAGCAGATAGTAGGCCATGTCAATGTCCTCTGCAAGGGAATAATTTGCACACAAATAGTGCCCTGAAGGCAAATCCTGAATGTAGGTAGAAGGTTGGAGAGGTCAGATGCAATAGTGCTACAAGATCCTGAATATAGGCAAATGCATGCAGGAATGAGCAACAACATGGGTAGGGGACCATGGAGGAGTACAGGCTGAAGTAAGCATGGAGAGGGAGAGATGTATATGGAAAGAGGAGTGAGTAAGAGGGTAGGTGTGTACATAAGTCTGAAGCATTTTTAGAAAGATCAAGGGTAGATGCTGATATAGAAACTAGGGCAAACCCATCTGGGTAGGAGCAGATACATGAACCATGTCACTTCTATTCACCCTTTTCATTATGACCTTTGCTAGTTCCTGTGCTTGATTCTGCCCTAAAGCTAAGGGCTGATGAAAGGAACATTAAATATTGTGGAAAGCTGAAACACAGCAGCTGTCAACTCCAAATCCTTTTAACCTTGTGATTGTTTCCTGGTGAAGTTTGTAACTGTGGAACTATGAATATCTCTCTTCTCTCTCATACACACACTTTCACCATGTCTAGATCTACAGTATGCTCCATAAAGACAGACCTAAGAATATTGTAAAAAGACATATATATTCTAATGCCTCACCATTTACACTGAGGTGTGCAGCTGATGTTTGTTGTTCATAAGAAACAGACCATACAATAAGATTTTTTTTTCAAATGCCTGTTCAATTAATGTAACTTTCAGGTACAGTAGATATTTCCCTGTTCCCAGTGTGCTCACAATATATGTTAGTAATTGAGGCAATGGAGGATCAAGTTACTCGCTGAAGATCACAAGAAGCCACAGTGGGGATTTGAAAAGGGCTTTCCTGCTTCTCAGCCAACTGCTTTAATCAGTAGATTACTTTGTCACTACATAGTTGTAGACCAATATGTAGGAGAGAATCCCGGGTTCTAATCAGTCTACATCCAAAACTCTGGTTCTCTCAGGAGCCTATGGTTGCATTATAGATCAAGTATACCCTGCGATGGGACTAACTTCTTGGACTGAATGGATGCTCCCTTCATCTTAGGGAATCACTTGCATTCCAAAACACACTATACAGTGGAGGTACTTTTACCTTCTTTGAGGTCAATGCATGAAAGTCCCGGTAAAAAAACATGAGCGTTCCCCTCCGAAGGGACACCACCTTGTAAGTGGTGGAGGGGCTTCCGTGTTTCAATGACTTAGAGGGCTCTGCTGAAGGGTTACCCATATCAGACAGGCCTCTGAGGAGAAACCAGCAAAGAGTGTCCCAAACTGGAGGATCCAAGATGGCGTCGAGGGAGGACGTACGTTAGTTGAGTTCCCGTTTTACACCAGAATACCTGAAGAAGTAGGCGCGCTCCCCAGAGAATGGGGAAGAAAAAAGGCAAAGCCGTGGTGTTGTCCTCCTCGAACATGGCTGGGGTTCCCACCACCTCTCAGTCTACTTTGGAGAGATTCGGGGTCATAACGTCGGGGATATCGGTTCCTGCTTCGGGGAACAGCAAGGCTTTATTGCCGAATCTCAGTGGAGAGGGAGTGACTTTGAGTCCCCCTGTTGGCATGACCTCTCCAAGACCCGGAAACAGTAACGCTTCGCTATGGAGGTCGACAGTGGAAACGCCCGAAGTGGGTTAGGATTCTCACGCGATCCGAGGAGGTCCTGGTGCAGCATTGACTCCGGATAATTAACCAACTGGGGGATTGGAGAGTGAGCTCTTCCCCCTGAAGATATCTGAGCGGTTTCTGTGGAGAAATTGGACCTGATGAAGCCAAAAAATGTCATAATGGATGCACTATGGGAAGTGCTGCAGAGTGTGAATAATTCTCTTCTTCAGATGTCAACATTTTTTCAGGAATAAATATGTGATTATATCAATACTTACCTAACAAAGTGAAAGTCCAAGATATAAAAATAGAGACTTTGATTGCGGAAATGGTTTCTCTACGAAAATCAGTTAATCTGGTAATGAAGGACAGTCATGTTTCTTGTAAAAAAGTGGAACTTCTGGAGAACCAATTAAGGAAAAATAACTTGAGAATAACTTCCTAAAATACCCTATATAGAGAGTTATATTACTAGTGACTTTTGCCTTTGATTTAGATAGGAACAATGTTTTGAAATTGTATTTCCGATACATGGCTGATAGTTTTTTGGGTTCAAAGATAAATATATTTCCTGATATATCAAGGGAATCGCAGACTAGGAGGTGTGAACTCTTGGCTTTTAAGCCAAGAATCATTGCCCTAGGTGGGACCTTCCTAGAGCGATTCCTTTGTAAGTGTTTTATTTCCTTATTACTTATTTGTTGAACCCAAGAAATTACAAGAGTTTGTGGAGTTAAAAGAACAGATGAAGAACCCTCTGCAGCAACTTCCTTTAGTTACCACTGTACTGGCTGCAATTACCAATTAACCTTCCTCCCTCAAAAAATATGAATTTGTCAGATAAACCATTTGGTGTTTTTCTTATTTTCTTTGAGATTGTTTGCCTGATCTTGGATCCCCCAATCGTGGACAATTATATATATTGTTGTGAGAAAATGTTTTTTCTTTTTCCTTATATTAATTTCTGTTTTTCCTTACATTTACGTGATAAATGTGAATGTAATTAAGTAAAATGATAAATTAAAAAATTTAAAAAAAACGTGAGCGTTAAGATCCACGGAAGAAGTTAGTGATTTCCAAAAAATGAGCGATGCTCAAAGGTAATCGCATGCAACTGAGCTGCATGCTATTCCACAGGCCGATGCCAAAGTCCTGGTAATATGTTGAAATCTACAGTAGCGAGGTTGCTAGCACAGGCGCACAATAGTCATTCGCAAAGCACCCGGTAAGTGCCACTGCTGTTATACGTATGTCCAAGAAAATCACATCATAGACGTGCATCCAAGGTGTGTGTGATATGTATCAAGCCGTAAGGCGTGGACGTGGTGAAGTGTAGCAAATAAGCCTGTGGTTTTTATCGGTCTGCAATCTGCCATGTTCGGCACTTTGCATTGTTGTGCAGTATTGTGTTTTTACACTGTTCTGCTCTCTTCTTTTGTGTTGGCGAGTATGAAATATGTTTTCATTTTTTCCCCATCATTTGGGGAGAGGTTTTGGGGTGTGAACGTATCCATTACCTTTTCCCCAGGGTGAGGGACACTGTGCATCATGGAAGTGGCTGATTTTCTGTGGAAACTTGCCATCTTTCACCTGTTTTTCTTATCTGGTTCATTGTTGCTGTTTGCAGGGGTGATGTTTGGTGCACCCCTGTGGTTTGCCACTGGATAGTGTACTTTAACATTTTCTCCCTTTAGGAAATAAAAAGTTTGGGGCTTTATTTTTATTTGAAAGAAGGCATGGAGGACGACATGCAGCATGGTGTGCCCCAGCAGGAGAAGGAGAAAGTAGAGGCTCAAAGTGGGGGCCTTGATGCCACTTGGAAGCAGGAGAGTGTATCGAAATTTACCGAGGAAGAGCTCGAAGTTCTGGTGCATCCTGTACATGATGTTTGGCTGCCTTTTTAAAAAGTCATGGCTATCCGTTGACTAGAAAAATCAGATCTGAAGAAAGATAGCCGAGGATGTGAGTGCAGTAGGTGTCCAGAGGCACATTGTAGAGCAGTGGAAGCATCGGTGGCAAGATTTCTGGGGGCTTGTCAAATCTAAGGCACGCAAGCTGTGGAAGCATGCAAAGGGTATGGGGAGGGGGCTCGCTGTGGCTTGAATCTGACTCCCTTGGAGGAGGCTGTGTTGCCCACCATCAGTCATGAGCAGGTAATGGGCCTGTGTGGTGGCATTGACACGTTTGAGGAGGCCAACAATGAACTGGAAGGTGTGTTGCATTTCTTGTTTGTGAAACAGGATAGCACTGGTGAGTTGGTGGTGGGTGGGTGGAACAATGGGGCACTGGTCGTGATCAAACTGGCTTGTGTTTGGCTTTGTAGCTGGCAGCTTCCACAGGGGTGCCAGGGCCAGGGGTCCCATGTACCAGCAAGGAACAGAGAAGCCAGTGAATACCATGGTGTCTGTGTGCTGTGGGGATGTTGGAATGGAATAGTAGCAGTGATGATGGGGGAGGGGGCAGCTATGGGGAATGCTGGTCTTTATTCAACTGGCTTTTGTTTGTTTTTATAGGGGGACTTCTGGAGGTGGGAAGTTCCACAGGAGTGCCAGGGCCAAGAGCCCCATGTACCAGCCTGGATGACAGAGGTGAGTACAGCGGGGCCTGTGTGCTGCGGGGATGTTGAAATAGGGTAGTAATGGTTGCTGAAGGTTAATTTTTGCCTTTCATTTGTTCCAGCTAAGGGGTATGGCCTCTAACACCCACCCAGGAAGGAGAGGATGAGGAGCGAGCGGAGGAAACAGTGACCCTTCACTTCTTCCCTTTATCTCTGCCAATTGTCAATGAGGCAACTCGAAATTGCCCTCTGACCCCTCCCCCCCCAGGAGTAGAACACTGGTGTCAACAGACTGCTGTCAGAGGTTGATGGTTTTATACAGCATTCAACAGGTGCCTTATGCAATCAGATGCGGCTTGTGTCTGATGCACACTGTCAGCAGCTGAACTTGGTGGGCAATGCACTATTGGAGGAGCTGCAGGAGTCCAATAAACGAGTTGAAAACCATCTCCAGGGGCTGCGTGAACAATTCAAAAGGCATCTCCAGGAACAGCAGCAGCAAGCCGAAAGACATTTCCAGGAGCAGCAGAAACAATTCAATATGCTGTTTCAGAGCCTCTGCCAGGAGATGAGGAAGCTGCGGTGCGAAGGCTTGTGGGATGACCTCACAGGCAATCCCCAAGGTGCAACAAGTTAGTTTTCCTTATCAATCCTCCATCTTTCTTTCTGACGTGGGCTGCCACGCGCTGTATATCCACCCTTGTTTTTTTTTCTAAGCAGCAAGGAATACCAGCCAGTTTCCATCCCCCCCCCCCCCCCCCCCCCATGTCCCAGCCCTGCTTCCAATAGTATCTTCTGTGACCAAAATATACACATTATTTCCCCTACACATCTAATTGTCTACTTTATATGTGCATAGGTCACCAAGATGGTCTACCCGCCTTCATGTCACCTCGACTGGTCATTGCCTCTAGCCCTTCCATGCTCAGATACGGTAAGTTGTGAATTGTTTTGTTGGCCATTGTATTCCCCTTCCCCAAAGCAATATCCACTAACACTTGTCTTTTTGTGCCCACACAGGAAACTCCATGGCCATACCCTATGTCGCCTGTCAGAGCTCCCCTATCAGGGGACCCAGCGCACCTTCTATTTCTGCCATAAAAGACAACATATACTTACCCATGCACGAATAAAATGCCAAATAACACATAGTGTTGACAGCGGAATACATGCACATGATGGACGTGTCATTATGTTGACAGCTGATGACAGCTCCCCCGAAGCTACTGAAAGCTCCAGACCACCCGTTAAATTTTGTGCATTAAAGGTGAGAGGTCCTTTCTGTGCATCGCTCAGGAATGGTTGTGCATCCTGTGTTATGCTCATTTCAATACTAACCAGATCATTGGCATACATCCTATATAATAAAACGCACCTCCAACATTCTGAAGCTGACTGCATGGCTGAGGCATTCCTGCTCTCTGTATCCATCTCCTGAATTGACATCACGTACTTCCGGGTTCGTCACAAGCAGAAGTGAACAACCACACGAGGTTTCTCGGCTTCAGAATGTTGGAGGTGCATTCTATTAAATAGGATTGGTAAGTTCCTTGAAGCACAGCCAGAGCTCAGCGTCCTGCACAGTAATGCTCTGACACCAGAGAGAGAGAGGGGGGGCCTGACACCAGAGAGGGGGGGAGGTATCTCTGTCACACACACTCTCTCTCTCACAGTCAATGTCTTTCTCTCTCTCACTCTCACACACTCTCTCTCTCTCTCTCTCACAGTCAATGTCTTTCTCTCTCTCACTCTCATACACTGTCTCTCACACACTCTATGTCTCACGCTGTATCACATTCACTCTCTATGTGTCACACAGTCACTCACACACTCTCTTGGTCTCATACACTCAGTCTTACAGACAGTCTGTGTCTCACACACACTCTCTCTCTTGCACATACTATATCTGTGTGAAACACACTCTCTCTCACACTGTGTCTCACATACACACTTGCACACACTCTCATTCTCACACACACACTCTCTCTCTCTCTCTCACAGACACACTCGCACCCAGACTCACTCTCTCTCTCTCACACACACACACTCGCACATTCACTCTCTCTCTCACACACAGTCACTCTCACATACACTCTCATACATACACACTCCGAGGAAAACCTTGCTAGCGCCCGTTTCATTTGTGTCAGAAATGGGCCTTTTTTACTAGTTTGCATATGATTCTCATATGCTTACACAAATGGAAAACAGCTTGCTGTACCCCTTTATGCATTTACTACTAAATACATTGCTCGCTAAACTGGCTGGAACCATCTAAAAATTCATGTTGCTGGCACGCAAGCATTGTGCATTGGGACCTCTGTGACTCATTAGGACCAATCAATCAAGAGATGTGGGGATGTAGGGGGAGGGAGCTTCCTATAGCTTATCACTGAAACTTGAATAAAAAGCTCATTTTAAAAAGGCCTTGACCATTTGTCAATAGAAAATGGGCTTGTATTCTGTTTTGGGGGTCTCTTGAGGGATTATATTAAGTCAGATGTTAGGTTCTTTTTATAGCCTTTTTGCTGTCTATAGTCTCCGTCTCCTCTCTGAGGGAGTGGTATAAAGCTTAACATTAGTTTTTAGCCTACTTTTTGAAGCAAAGAAAACTCTTAAGATGGTCATGTCTGTGCATCTGTGTGTCCATGTGCCCCCTAATTTTTGTTTATCGGCATCAAAATTTCAGGATGTGTCAATACGTTCAAGGCAGGGGCATAATTTTTGGACTCACGTATGTGCACAGATGTGTGCGTTCTAGAAAGTAAGGCCCATTAGTTCTGCAGGGGACCTCTGGTTTCTAATATACAAACGTCAACACCATCAGCAGGAAATTTACACAAGCAACAAAGTGCCATGACCAGTCTAATTAGAGTTTTTATATATATTTTATGAACTTACACAGGCACCATTTATAGACTATATACAGATGTGAGCACAGCATACCCTTGGAAACAAAGGTGTCCAGATGAATTAACACGGTTTGAAACTCATAGAAATTAACTCTTATGTCAAGGCTACAGTGTACGTGTGAGACAAATACAGATAGAGCTTCAAAGTTCATAATGCTGACATAAGCCACATCGACTGTCTTTGCAACTATTAATAAAATTACTAGATGCATATGTCACAGTATAGAATTCCATGGAAAAAATGTTGTTATGAATAGCATGAGCTGTCCTTTTGAAGCTTGATGCATACTTTCCTGTGGGTGCATACGTCACTTACAAAGCAAAGCTATGCACCATCAAAAACTGATGGGTTGCATGTGATGTTTACCTCTTTCCCTTGTAGCTGCAGTGCAGGCAGAGAATTTGAACCCTAGAGAATAGGGATTTCTCTCCGACCTGGCCAAGGTCTTGTATCATTGTTTCCAGATTCTGTTTGTGAGCTTACAGAAAGAATAATTCCCCATTTTCTTTGCCTCCTTTTCTGCATAGGTCAGTATTCAGTGCAAACTGAGGGGTCCTTTTACTAAGGTGCACTGAAAAATGGCCTGCGGTAGTGTAGACGCGTGTTTTGGGTGCACAAAGAATTATTTTTTTAATGCACCTACAAAAAATGCCATTTTAAAAATGTTTGCCGAAAATGGACGTGCGGCAAAATGAAAATTGCCGCACGTCCATTTTGGGTCTGAAACCTTACCACAAGCCATTGACCTAATGGTAAGGTCTCACGCTGTAACTGGGCGGTAATGGTCTACACGCATCAAATTCCACTTAATGCACATAGTTGCCGCGCGTCAGAAAATATAAAAATATTTTTCAGATGCGCAATGCGGACGCGCACCGAAATTGAAATTACCGCAAGGGCCACACGGTAACCGGGTGGTAACTCGAATTTGGCACACGTTGGGCACGTGTAGGCGCCTACGCGGCTTAGTAAAAGGGCCCCTGAACTAGTCCAGGACACAGCACAGAAAGGAGCTCAGGAAGGGACATAACCAAGACCAGAGCTTTATAGCAGAATTTAGCTTTCCGACAGGTAAAGCAAACACAGCAGCTAAAATTGTGATTGTTTCAGTAAAACTAGGACTTGGGCTAATCCCAGTGAAATAACTATTTCTATGACTTAAAAAAGTAATCTTCCTAGATCACTCACATCTTTAAAGGTCTTATCCAGCCTATTATTAATCACAGGTTTGGATATTTCTTCTGCTTGCATATTTCACAGCTCTTGGCGTAAGTAATCCTGAATCATAATAGATGACAACAGAAAAGACTAATTGGACCATCCAGTCTGCCCAGGATGATGAAGTCAATTTAAGAGGGTACCCTTTTCTTCAGCCAGTTATTGTTAAGAGTTTACAACTGTCATGAAGTAGTTTTTCATTCACTAGTATACTGTGTCAGTGGCATAGCCAAGCTGCAAATTTTGGGTGGTCAACAGGCAAAAGGGGTGGGCATAATGCATTTCCTCTCTGACCCCCACCCACCCCTACTCCCCACCTCTTCACCCTCCTGCATCTCCCCTCTCTCAGCTCATGTTAAAATTGAAATACCTTAGCCCACCAGCTGAAAACGTTCAAAGTCCCCCGAACTCCCCTCAGTCAAGCTCGGCAGTTAGGGGCAGCATTCTTGATTGCCAACACTGGCATCCTGTGCATGTTCAGTTCTTGCACATAAACTGAGCAAGCGTGGGGTGCTGAATATTCATTTTGAGTATGTCCTCAACACCTTTAGAACCTAAAGGACTAGAACTTCATATACCTGTTTTGCCCATAAGACATATTCCACTTTTAAATTGCATGCTGACTGGTTAATATGTGAGATTTTAGAACCCTCAAAGGCTATAATGGAGAACCTCTTGTATATAAGGTAATACCTTTGAAGTCTATGGAGAAGAAAAACCTGGTTAGGAGAGCAACGTCATTGAAGTCAATGAAGGTGAATGTTAAGTGTGAACAAGCAGGTGACTGGCTTCTTAAGCAATATGAGGTTGGGAGGTATGCATTTAGTCTTACATAAAGATGAGGGATAATGTTTAGTTCTGACCTTGGGTACATAGCCAGCAAGGAGCCTAAAGATAGAAGAAAAAATTAAATTTATAGATTGAGGGCAAACAAATTTCAAATCAATATTTAACTTGAAACAGTCTAGCTGGATCCAGAGGAAGCAGGTATAAATCAGCAACAGCTAACACGCTAAGAATAATCAAAATAATTAGGCCTCGTTCTCAGGCAGAACCTCCAGTCATTCAGGCTTTTCAAAAGGTTGGACAGACATGGCCTCAGCTCCTGGGTGACCGCAAGACTTAATCCTGCTCAAAATACTTCCATTCTTTCTGTCCCCTCACTGTTTGTGCTGCAGGCAAGTTCAAAGAAAAGCTTTAAATAATAAAATACAAGAAAGAAAAACCACGAGTAAAAGATTGTAATTGACCGAGGTCAATAATCCCAGGTCTCCTGTGCCAAAGAATCCAATTATGATTTTTTTTGTTACATTTGTACCCCGTGCTTTCCCACTCATGGCAGGCTCAATGTGGCTTTTAGGGTCACCAAGGAGTTTGCTACTTAATTTTAGATTTAGTAAAATAAGATTTATTGTATTGAACATTTTCATGTGTATTCATATTGGATTCCATGAGCAGATCAGTGTTTGCTATACCTTGAAATTTGTGTTGCTTACTCTTGTGAGCCCTCTCTGACTTCAGGATCTCTTTTAGCAGGATGCTCTCCAGCAATGCTTATCGAGATTCACAGCTACCTTGATCAACATAGAATAGTTCTGGCTATCTCCCTTGACCTTAGTGCAGCCTTTGATCTCGTCAATCACTTGCTGCTATTCTTCCATCTTGTCTCGCTCGGTATCTCAGGAGAAGTCTTTGCTTGGTTTGAATCATTTCTCTCACATCGTACTTTTCAAGTTCATGCATCTTTGTCCACTTCAACTACCAAGAAGCTTCATTGTGGCATCCCCCAGGGCTCAATTCTTTCCCCTCTTTTATTTAACCTATTTTAAGTCCTCCTACCACCCTTATCCAGTCTTATGGGATTTCAGCCAACTATTATGCAGATGACATCCTTCTTATTTACCCCACTTATTTGAGTTCTTCTACCCCTCTGGTGATTACCCTCCTTCAGACATGCTTAGATAATATTG
Source organism: Microcaecilia unicolor (assembly GCF_901765095.1). NCBI lineage: Eukaryota > Metazoa > Chordata > Amphibia > Gymnophiona > Siphonopidae > Microcaecilia > Microcaecilia unicolor. Next base: position 233,454,277 of record NC_044035.1, on the reverse strand, counting down.
CCCTTTGGTTGAAGGACCATTGTTTAGTCCTAAACCCACAAGAAACGATAGCCTGTTGGTTCACAGACTATTCCACACCCCCATCCATGCCCCTCACTCTGTTGGGAACTCAAATTACCCCGGCCACTAGTTTCAGATATCTGGGCATCATTTGGGATTCTGCCCGTTTCTTTAAATTTCACATTGCATATTTAGCTAAGACATCTTTTTTTTCACTTTTTGTCAGCTCTGAATTGTGCATTACTATTTTAGTCATAAAGATTATCAAGCACTATTGCTTTTTTTTTTACCTCAGGATTTGATTATTGCAATATTGTATATGCGGGTTTACCTCAATTTTCACTGAAAAAATTACAAACGCTGCAAAATACTGCAATTAGGCTGTTATGCCATGCCGGTTTATCGCATCACCTTACTCCTTTTCTGAAACAGTACCATTGGTTACCCATCAAACAGCGCATTATTTATAAAATAGCTATCCTCACATTCCATGATTTTCGCTCTGGTCTTCTCGACTACTTTGCCTGTCTTATGATCCCTTATTCTCCATCTCATCTTCTTCGTTCCCTAAATGGCCATCGTCTAGTCTTCCCCAGTCCCAAAATGGCCCACTATGAATCCATTAGACACAGTACTTTTTTCTTTTTTGCTCTGCATATATGGAATAACCACCACCACCACTCCCCCCACACACACAAACACACTTCATTCTGAATCTTCTTTTTAAAAAATTAAATCTTTCTTGAAGACCTGGCTTTTTAAACAGGCATTTGAGGGGCCAGACTGACCAGCTGCTTTGAGTCCCCAGCAGGAAGTCCTTCCTCTACCCTCTACTGCCTTCTCTGTGTGTCTGTTTTTCTTTTCTATCAAATATCACAGTTCTTTTCTTTATTCTTTTAAAATTTTTAGCCTGTACACCGCTCTGTACTGAACTGTCTGATAGAGTGGTCTATCAAGTTTTAATAAACTATAACCTAAACTATAAACTATTCACCTGGCTGATGTGTAGATGGATATAATTTAAGGAAGAATAGTGACAAAGAATTATCTCAAAGTGATTTTTGGTGATGTGTAGATGTGCCAGCTGTAGAAAATGTTTCTAGAACCTTCACAGCTAGACTTCATATCTACCCTACTTCTTTTTCTAGAACGCATTGGCTAACTCTGCTCTTACCAGAAACTTCCAGAATCTTTATATGCAGCACATCTAGATTCTTTTAATCAAGGATTCCATGTTTTGTTTTCTTTTCATTCCAGCAATTCCAAGTCCAGAACACAATGGTCAACTCACTTTTCACCACAAACCTCTAGAAACTTTCTACTCAGAACTCATTGTTTAACTGCCTTCTTAACACAGCACTTCCAGAATCTAAGTTGTCTAGAACTCAGCACCAGTCTTGCTACAGTGCTTCATGTTGGATCCTACTATTTGCTTTGTAAGCCTTTAAAGATACACATTACATTTCTTTTACTCTGTGCTGCAACCTATAATCTATCTCAGGCAAAAGGACATTGCTGATGTTTCCAGGAACACTGGAAACTCAAGATGTCAAGATGTTTCTGAATAAAGATATATCCATCTAAGTGAAAGGGGCCCTTTATTGAGAAACCCACTTTAATTAGCTCTAATTATACCTCATCTAAGCACAAGCAAGAACAATGCAGGTCTTGTGAGGAGATTAAAAACAAGGAGAGACACAGGAAGGCAGAGGGAAAGCAAGGGAAAAGGATAGAGAGGAGAATTCCAAAGTGCCTGTATTGATGCCAGTGGCATTGCCAAAAAGCTGATTTAGGCTGGCCCAAAAATTTAATTTCTGCCCCTCCCCATCTTGGCACCTCCCTCCAAGGTAAACAAAATACCTGTACTGGCAGGGATCCCCAAGCCCCACTAGCTGAAGACCTCCTCCCTGCCAAAGAAACTTACATCTTGGGCATCCGCCAGCAGTGTCGCCGAGCCGCTACTGCCAGCCACCGGCTTCCACGTATGCTCAGTTTTGCGTATGTGTGAAAGCTGAGCATATATGGGGGGGGGGGGGCCAGCAGCTGGCTGCAGTGGCTTGGGGACACTACTGCTGCCGGCCCAAGATGTAAGTTTCTTCGGTGGGGAGTAGGTCTTCAGCTGATGAGGCTTGAGGATCCCCGCCAGGCACTGAAAGGGAGAACAAATTTTGGGTGAACCTGAGCCCAAATGTGTGGGCGCTGGCTCAACTAGACTCACCCGTGGCTAAGCCACTGATTGATGCAAAGCACACACATACTTTTTACCTGTGGAATTTGCACCAGTTCTCAAAGAAAAAGTATACATCCAAAGAGTAATTCCATAAAGGGGCAATGTCCCCCTGTCAAGAATTAGCTGCCTGATTGAAGACCGAACATAGCTCAGGACAACTAGCTATAGGGTTCCCATGAGTCGACATTGACTTGACAGCACATACAGTGGTGGAAATAAGTATTTGATCCCTTGCTGATTTTGTAAGTTTGCCCACTGACAAAGACATGAGCAGCCCATAATTGAAGGGTAGGTTATTGGTAACAGTGAGAGATAGCACATCACAAATTAAATCCGGAAAATCACATTGTGGAAAGTATATGAATTTATTTGCATTCTGCAGAGGGAAATAAGTATTTGATCCCCCACCAACCAGTAAGAGATCTGGCCCCTACAGACCAGGTAGATGCTCCAAATCAACTCGTTACCTGCATGACAGACAGCTGTCGGCAATGGTCACCTGTATGAAAGACACCTGTCTACAGACTCAGTGAATCAGTCAGACTCTAACCTCTACAAAATGGCCAAGAGCAAGGAGCTGTCTAAGGATGTCAGGGACAAGATCATACACCTGCACAAGGCTGGAATGGGCTACAAAACCATCAGTAAGACGCTGGGCGAGAAGGAGACAACTGTTGGTGCCATAGTAAGAAAATGGAAGAAGTACAAAATGACTGTCAATCGACAAAGATCTGGGGCTCCACGCAAAATCTCACCTCGTGGGGTATCCTTGATCATGAGGAAGGTTAGAAATCAGCCTACAACTACAAGGGGGGAACTTGTCAATGATCTCAAGGCAGCTGGGACCACTGTCACCACGAAAACCATTGGTAACACATTACGACATAACGGATTGCAATCCTGCAGTGCCCGCAAGGTCCCCCTGCTCCGGAAGGCACATGTGACGGCCCGTCTGAAGTTTGCCAGTGAACACCTGGATGATGCCGAGAGTGATTGGGAGAAGGTGCTGTGGTCAGATGAGACAAAATTGAGCTCTTTGGCATGAACTCAACTCGCCGTGTTTGGAGGAAGAGAAATGCTGCCTATGACCCAAAGAACACCGTCCCCACTGTCAAGCATGGAGGTGGAAATGTTATGTTTTGGGGGTGTTTCTCTGCTAAGGGCACAGGACTACTTCACCGCATCAATGGGAGAATGGATGGGGCCATGTACCGTACAATTCTGAGTGACAACCTCCTTCCCTCCGCCAGGGCCTTAAAAATGGGTCGTGGCTGGGTCTTCCAGCACGACAATGACCCAAAACATACAGCCAAGGCAACAAAGGAGTGGCTCAGGAAGAAGCACATTAGGGTCATGGAGTGGCCTAGCCAGTCACCAGACCTTAATCCCATTGAAAACTTATGGAGGGAGCTGAAGCTGCGAGTTGCCAAGCGACAGCCCAGAACTCTTAATGATTTAGAGATGATCTGCAAAGAGGAGTGGACCAAATTCCTCCTGACATGTGTGCAAACCTCATCATCAACTACAGAAGACGTCTGACCGCTGTGCTTGCCAACAAGGGTTTTGCCACCAAGTATTAGGTCTTGTTTGCCAGAGGGATTAAATACTTATTTCCCTCTGCAGAATGCAAATAAATTCATATACTTTCCACAATGTGATTTTCCGGATTTAATTTGTGATGTGCTATCTCTCACTGTTACCAATAACCTACCCTTCAATTATGGGCTGCTCATGTCTTTGTCAGTGGGCAAACTTACAAAATCAGCAAGGGATCAAATACTTATTTCCACCACTGTAACAATGACATTTATAGGTACTAAGAGCATGCCTAATTGGAGTCGATTCTATGAAGAAAAGAAGGCACCTTGTTTTCTTTATAGAATACTAGTAAAAAAGGCCCGTTTCTGACACAAATGAAACGGGCGCTAGCAAGGTTTTCCTCGGAGTGTGTATGTTTGGGAGAGTGTATGTGAGAGTGAGTGTTTGAGAGTCAGAGTGAAAGTGTGAGTCCAATCCATGCTCCTCTGTCACCTGGCCCCTCCATTCATCCCTATCCAGCAATTTTGCTGTCTCCCAGAGGCCTGCCCTGCAATCCATATGCATCCATGGCCATCTGTTCCCTCCATTCATCCGTATTCAGCAATTCCCCTCTCCCTGAGTCTTGCCCTTCCAATCCATGCCCATCCATGCTCCTTTGTCATCTGGCCCCTCCATTTTTCCCTATCCTGCATTTCCCCTCTCTGCCTGAGGCCTGCTCTGCAATCCATATCCATCCATGGCCATCTGTCCCCTCCATTCATCCCTATCCAGCAATTCCCCTCTCCCTGAGTCCTGCCCTTCCAATCCATGCTCCTCTGTCACCTGGCCCCTCCATTCATCCCTATCCAGCAATTCCCCTCTCTGCCTGAGGCCTGCCCTGCAATCCATATGCATCCATGGCCATCTGTGCCCTCCATTCATCCCTATCCAGCAATTCCCCTCTCCCTGAGTCCTGCCCTTCCAATCCATGCCCATCCATGCTCATCTGTCACCTGGCCCCTCCATTTTTCCGTATCCAGCATTTCCCCTCTCTGCCTGAGGCCTGTCCTGCAATCCATATCCATCCATGGCCATCTGTCCCCTCCATTCATCCCTATCCAGCAATTCCCCTCTCCCTGAGTCCTGCCCTTCCAATCCATGCTCCTCTGTCACCTGGCCCCTCCATTCATCCCTATCCAGCAATTCCCCTCTCTGCCTGAGGCCTGCCCTGCAATCCATATGCATCCATGGCCATCTGTGCCCTCCATTCATCCCTATCCAGCAATTCCCCTCTCCCTGAGTCCTGCCCTTCCAATACATGCCCATCCATGCTCATCTGTCACCTGGCCCCTCCATTTTTCCGTATCCAGCATTTCCCCTCTCTGCCTGAGGCCTGTCCTGCAATCCATATCCATCCATGGCCATCTGTCCCCTCCATTCATCCCTATTCAGCAATTCCCGTCTCCCTGAGTCTTGCCCTTCGAATCCATGCCCATCCATGCTCATCTGTCACCTGGCCCCTCCATTTCTCCCTATCCAGCATTTCCCCTCTCTGCCTGAGGCCTGCCCTGCAATCCATATCCATCCATGGCCATCTGTCCCCTCCATTCATCCCTATCCAGCAATTCCCGTCTCCCTGAGTCTTGCCCTTCGAATCCATGCCCATCCATGCTCATCTGTCACCTGGCCCCTCCATTTTTCCCTATCCAGCAATTGCCCTCTCTCCCTGAGGCCTGCCCTGCAATCCATTTCCATCCATGCCCATCTGTCCCCTGTATTCATCCCTATCCAGCAATTTCCCTCTGTCCCTGAGTCCTGCCCTCCCAATCCATGCCCATCCATGCTCCTCTGTCCCCTGCCCCCTCCATTCATCCCTTTCCAGCAATTGCCCTCTCTTCCTGAGCCCTGCCATCCCAATCCATGCCCCTCTGTCCCCTGCTGCCTCCATTCATCCTTTTGCAGCAAGTCCCCTGTCTCCCTTTCATGACCCCCCCCTTGCATCCATGCTTCTCTCTCTTCCATGTCCCAGCCTGGTCCGCCCTCTTCTCCCCCCCCTCCCCCTTCACATCCATGCTGTCGTTTCTCCCCTGCCCTCCCGCTCCCATTGTTGTTGTTTAGTGGCCCCCCTCTTCTCTCCCCCCCAACATGGTTGTTTTTTTTTTTTTTCTTGTTTTTAAATTTACCTCCGTGGCAGCGAAGCGTCAGGGAAGGAGGCGGTGCTCCCGACGTCTAGGTTTTCCTTCGCTGTGTTCCGCCTTCTTTTGACGTCATCCTTGACGTCAGAAGAAGGCGGAACACAGCGAAGGGAAGGCTAGACGTCGAGAGCGCCGCCTCCTTCCCTGACGCTTCGCTGCCGAGCGTTGCGATTGGTTGAGTGTCATTGCTCCGCCCTCGACGTCATCACGTTTGACGCGTGGGCGGGGCAGACACAATGCGATCTCACCCCCTTCACTTTAGAATGTTGGCTAACAGAGGCTTCATTAGAACGTTGGAGGTGCGTTTTATATAGAGAGATTAGTGTAATTGGCCACAAATATGTGCCTATATTTTAGGTATGTCAAATTAAAGGTCAGTACTTGATTAATTGCGGGGAACTGCTAAACGTACATCAAAACTCAGCATATATACTTTTAATCCATATTATTCATGATCTCGACAGTCAAAATCAGACCTCAGCGGGAACTCTTTTCACTATGAGCATACAAGCCCATAACTCGCCTGTCTCCTCATCAGTTTTTTTACCCACTTTTATGTATATATTTTCAACTACTTAATAAATTCCAATATAAAACTTCAAAAACCACCAAATCCTACTTCATCCCTAATGTTATATGCTAGCATAATGCATTAATTATAATACATCCCATGGGGCTAATCCACCAATGAAACCCTTTCCTCACATTACCAATGACCAATCAAGTTAAGGTCAACCCCCTAGGAACCACAGTATCTAGCGAGTGAATCCACCATAGTTCTTTATAACTCAGTAGACTATCCGATTCACCTCCATCCCATCCCATCTCTATTTTATTTATGACTCCATTGACTATCTCGCCAAGTGTGCTGAAAGTCCACCCAGTGATTCACAATGGGTGCTGACAAAGTTGTATTAATGTGCGACTTATGCTCAGTGAGACGTTGTTTACAGGGCACTTTATTAAATAGACTACATAACTGCTGTTACAAGTAGTATTACTTTAAAACATTATCTTACGATGGATATGGGGGGAATCTGCCAAATAGTTCCTTCCATAGTAAGAGAACACCACTGGCAACTACCACACTTCGTATGTCCAGAAAATGGCCCCTTGTGATGACTATAGTCACTATGTTTATAGGACAAAAGTTTCCCTATCATTTTAGATCTCTGATAGGCCACTAGGAGATGTTCCTGAAAGCATGAATGCACTTTTAAGGCCTCCCAATATTTATGCATTAAGGCAGTGACCCTCGAGCTACCACTCACATATAGTAAAACTGCCACTATTCTATCTTCCTGGGTAGTATTGGAATATTGCTAATACACACTGCTTATGTTGGCCCCACTCTGATACAACTTCCTGTTTCCGCATAAGCGGGAATATGTTAGAGGAAAGGCTGTGGGGCCGCTGCGAGCAGTATGTATCGGTCACTGCTCACTGCAGGCAAAGATCTGCTATTTACAAGGTATGCAGGAGGGAGAGTTGTTGGGAGTTTTTGGCTGGTGGGGCTTGGGGATCCCTGTCAGCCACATCATAGGTGTGCTGCTACTGGGTGGGCCTGAGCCCAAAGTGGGTGGGCCTAGGCCCATCTGGGCCCACCCTTGGCTATGCTGCTGCTGGGAACCCTGGCTTATGTCATTACAGTGCAAAACAATCAATATCTTTATTCAGACACCCCCAGAGACTTAATATTCCATTCAAAAATAAATCTATGTTCTTTTTGCATTAAATTTTGTGCTATATTTCCACCCTTTGACATTGTACTTGTATAAGGGGAAGGGAAATGGGACTTAATATACTGCCTTTCTGTGGTATTTTGCAACTACATTCATAGCGGTTTACATATATACAGGTACTTATTTTGTACCTGGGCAATGGAGGGTTAAGTGACTTGCCCACAGTCACAAGAAGCTGCAGTGGGGAATTGAACCCAGTTCCCCAGGATCAAAGTCCACTACAAACCACTAGGCTACTCCTCCACTACAAATTTCAAATCTTGCAGTTCATGATGCATAGTTAGCCAATGGTCCACTATCGTTGTTTCCCAGTCTCTCATGTCACTCAAATGTCCCCCAATTCTAATCTTTTATTTTTCTAAACATATATCCTATATAATATTTCTCATATGGACATTTGATGCAATAAACCACTTGTGAGGTGTCACAATTTGTTACATTTTTTAACTGGAAATATTTCTGCTGATTCGGTATCAAAACTTCTATAGTCACCCATGCTAACGAACAATATTTACAGTGACCACACCGAGTATGCCCTGAGGGTAATACTGATTGATTGTTCTGAAAATCTATTAAATTCAAATGCCACCAAGGGTTTTGCATTCTACTCAACAATGCCTGTCGGTTGTACCTGCAGTTCAAGATGCGCCTTTAAGTACATATCGAGGATCAGTGTTTAGCGTAGTGGGCTCTATGATGTGGAATGCCCTTCCTGTGGCATTACGCATACAGGGCACTCTAACTAAGTTTAAGGTCATGTTGAAGACTCATTTATTTCATAGGCTTTTAATCCTTGATTTGAACCATTTGCGGTGCAGGTTGTTTTGAAACCCAGTAGAGTACAACAGTATTTGTAATGTTATTTGTTGTTTGTTATTCTACTTTAAGCTATTTTTGGATTGTAATTATATTTTTATCTGTTATTTTTATTTGGTAATCCGCTTTGATGTCTGATCGAAGCAGGTAATCATATAAACATAACTTTGAACCTATTCTATAACTATGGGGTCCTTTTACCTAAGGTGCGCTGAAAAATGACTTGCGGTAGTGTAGGCGTAAGTTTTGGGAGTGTGCCGATCCATTTTTCAGTGCACCTGTAAAAAAAGGTCTTTTAAAAAATATTTTTGCAGAAAATGGACCTGCGGCAAAATCAAATTCCACTCGTCCATTTTGGTCTGTGACCTTACCACCAGCAATTGACCTAGCGGTAAAGTCTCATGCGGTAACCGGGCGGTAATGACCTACCCACGTAAAATGCCACTTGGCGCGTCTCCAATACATGTGTCCGAAAATAAATTGGCCACGCATATCGGATGCACAGCAAAAATGAAATTACTGCAAGAGCCACTCAGTAGCCGGGCGCAGGGTCGTAGCCAGACCTCGGCAGGAGGGGGGGTCCAGAGCCTGAGGTGGGGGGGACATTTTAGCCCATCTCCCCAACCGCCAACCCCCCCCGCCACCACTTTTGACCCTGCCGCCGCCGACCTTCCTCCACCACTTTTGACCCCCTCCCGCCGCCGCCCCTCCCCCATCACCGCTAGCTACCTTTGCTGGCAGGGGTCCCCAAACCCCGCCAGCCGAAATCTTCGTCAGCGCCGGTCTCCGGTCTACTGAAACCCAGTAGAGTACAACAGTATTGTAATGTTATTTGTTGTTGTTCTATTTTAAGCTAATTTTTGGATTGTAATTCTATTTTATCTGTTATATTGTAATCTGCTTTGATGGTCTGATCTTAAGTCGAGCAAATCAAATAAGCATAACCTTGAATCTATTCTATAACTTGTTTGCACAAAGTGCTGTGCATGCCACTGACCCGCTCCAGCCCTTCCCTGGTCCACGTCCCCTTTGCAGTTGTGTGCTAAAGAACTTGAACCACAGAATGCCGACTAAAGGCAGTTATGTGCATAACTACAAATTACTGCCAACTAACATCAATTATAGCCAATAATTTGTCCTTAAGGCCAATTAGCATCTAACATGTCCATTAAGTTACAATTGCAACTGTTATTCTACAAATTGAAGACACATCTTTGTGTGGTCAGTGTGAAGCCTGGTGCAAATGTTTCTATAATTAAGGGGAATGTGAGTAAAATGATATGCATTTTGGGCATAACAAGTGCACTTACAATGGTTTAGAGGGAGGACAATTTTCAAAAGACATTTCCTGGGTAGACACCAATTAAGCAAGGTAAAAATATGTCTGAAAGTTGTCCTCCACATAGGGTTACCATACTTGTGGAGACAAAAAAAAAGAGGACACAAAAAAATAAAATGCCGCCCCACCCCAACTAGCCCCTGGCCCTGCCCCTGCCGCACAGTCACCTTAATCCCCCAAGAAAACTAGGTTCTATGTGAAAATACTTGTAAAAGTAATAGAAATGCATTTTCTTCCACAGTCTAAATACAAAATTAGAAAAGATGTACATTTCCAAAAAAGCAAACGTCCATGAGCAGCATGTTCCCCTTTCCTTTCCCTCTCATCCATAAGCAGCATGCCCCTTCTCCTCTCTATCCCCTTCTATCCATGTGCTTCATTTTCCCCTTTTTCCTTCCCTTCTCTCCCCTCTATGTACAGAATGTTCCCTTCTCCCTTCCCTTCCCTTCATGAGCAGCTTGCCACCTTCTCTACCTCTCATCCACATTCAGTTTGCCCCCTTCTCTCCCTCCCATCTATGAGCAGCTTGTCCTCTCCCTTCCTGAGTCTACCTTGCAGCCCTGGTGGTCTAATGGCCTCTTTGGGGCAGGAAAGAACCCTACTCTTTCCTGTCCACTACCACTGACCTCCCCTTTGCCGTCGCTGCTTCAAAATGGCTGCCGAGACTTCAAGCGGTGGCCTTGCAAGACTTCCGCGAAGTCTCGGCAGCCATTTCAAGAAGTGGCATGACTGGGGAGGTCAGCGGCAGTGGGCAGGAAAGAGTGGAGTTCTTTCCTGTCCCAAAGAGGCCACTAGACCACCATGGTGAGCTATGATAGGCTCGGGGGGGGGGGGGGGGGGGAGGGGGGCCAGTCCATCCATCCATCAACCCGCCAGCCAGCCCAGAAACCCAGAAGGGTTGGCTGGAAAAAAACTATCAGGACCTCGACAGTCCCTTGAAAGGAGGACATGTCCAGGGAAATCTGGATGTATGGTAACCCTATCTCCACATGAAAGAGAAAATTCCCGAGATGTCACAGACAAACAGAGGGCAAAGTGACAAAAAGGAAAGGAATGAGAGAGAGAGAAAAGGGAAGGAAAGTTATCTATTATTAATGAATAGTTTATTATGAACATTTCTTAGTTACATTAGACTCACTCTAGCATGCCACTGTATATATGCCGGCTGTGTAAAGAGCCTTAAGTGAGAGCATCAGGCCTGAGATCATAATGACCCTGAATTTCAGAGGAAACATGTATTGCCCCTTAACGACAGGTGTCTTCCACAACCAGTGAAATATGCTTTAAATAATAGATAAGCCATAGAAGGATAAAGAGGACAGTAATCCTGTCTATGAAAGAAACAGAGTGAGGGGGAACCAATCTTTATTTCAAAACACCTCGCTCTTTCTATTTTTGGCACTTGTACACGATAGACCCTGGGACTGAACTGGCTCTTTACCAACAATCATTAAAAAAAAAAAAAAAGGAAAGAACACTTGAAAAGAATTCAGCCCCAGAGGTAACCTTTAAAACCAGGGCTGACTGGATTCAGAATTAACAGCATTAGAGGAGAGATTGGCAGGTTAATATTAAACCTGCTGACACTCAAAGCAACAATTAGGAAGGTGGAAGGCTTAGCCCTGGACTAATGACTGCTTGCTGCAGGAGAAAGTTCTTGGCCTGCAGGGAAAAATACTTGGAGAAATTTTTACAGGCAGGGACCTTGCACATACTTGGTGGTATAATGCAGCTGTGAACTTATTGGCCTTGGCAACGACTCCTGGGCAAATGTAGTTCTTATGAAAGGGCCATCACACATGATTCCCATCTTTTTCCATATCCCTTCCTTTGCTAAGAAAGATCAACTCTCCCTTTATTTAAAGAAACAGCTTTACTTCTCAGCCCCACAAAAATAAAATACATACAGTTCAATATATTTCAGCATGACTTTTGGGACAGCTGTCATTCCCATCTCAAATATACACCATGTCTCCTATGGCTGGGATATTATAAACAAAACAAAAGGAAACCTCCTTCTATTTTTACACAAATAATTTATCAAAGGGAGGAGATATATAAACAATGTATCATCAGCTCAGAAAATACCCTTAAGAACTTCAGGAAAACGTTGCCTCAAGAAGCCCCTGGCTCTAATATAAATCTCTACAGAGCTCATCGGGGCCGAAATTGCTTCATCATCGGCAACGCTAACCTATATATAACCTATATATACAGTAATAGAAAAATCAAATGCACTCTGTACAATAAAATAACTCAAAAATTTTAATCAGAATGCAGTGGTTTGTGGGTCTAGTGCCTAGTCCTGGCACCAGAGCTGGGGTATGATAATGAGACACTCTTGGTGAACCTTCAGCCTTGTACCCCTGCTACCTCAACACACATGACTAGTGTTCAAAAGTTAATATAAAGCATTTATAAATCACACATATTCCACATTCAAAGTGATGTACAAAATCAATTTAAAATACATCAAATATACAACAAAACAACATCCCATTTACAATAATGTGCTGTTGGTTCTTTGACTTTGGGGTCTAAGCTACAGCAAAACGTGGCCTGTAGTTTGGGCACGTGAAATTAGCGTGCGCTGGGCCATTTTTTACCGTGGCAGGTAAAAGGGCCTTTTTTAAATGGAGCAGTAAATGGCCGAGTAGAGGAATAGCCTAGTGGTTAGTGCAGTGGACTTTGATGGGGAACTGTGTTTGATTCCCACTGCAGCTCCTTGTGACTCTGGGCAAGTCACTTAACCCTCCATTGCCCCAGGTACATAAGTACCTGTATATACTACGTAAACCACTTTGAATGTAGTTGCAAAAACCACAGAAAGGTGGTAGGTTAAGTTCCCTTTCCCTATTTATTGCTCCTATATGGGGCGGTAAAGGCTCATGTGCTACTCCTGCAATAATCAGCCAGCGCATGGCAATGTTGCCAATTACAACCGGGAACACCCCCGCGGTAGAAAATTATTTTCTACCTCAGGAAACAGTGCACGGTAACTTCGAAGCTACCCCAGTGGCAGTTTTGATATAGCGCATGCTACCCGCACATTAGCCCTACTGTAAGTACCTGTATATACTACGTAAACCACTTTGAATGTAGTTGCAAAAACCACAGAAAGGTGGTAGGTTAAGTTCCCTTTCCCTATTTATTGCTCCTATATGGGGCGGTAAAGGCTCATGTGCTACTCCTGCAATAATCAGCCAGCGCATGGCAATGTTGCCAATTACAACCGGGAACACCCCCGCGGTAGAAAATTATTTTCTACCTCAGGAAACAGTGCACGGTAACTTCGAAGCTACCCCAGTGGCAGTTTTGATATAGCGCATGCTACCCGCACATTAGCCCTACTGTGGCTTCGTAAAAGACCCCTTTGTGTGGCTGTCAGAACCTATTGTTTAGATGTCAATGCTGATGCTCTGTGCCATCCTCCAAGAAGTTGGCATCCTATGCAAACACCTATTTTGCCTAATGTTTAAGCTTGCCCCAGTACCTCCTAAGCTGGAAGCGTAAAAGAGGAGGAGGAGAAAACTGCTGGGTCAACAAAATCCAACAAAAAAGAATGCAGTTTGAATGGTGTATTAAATTTAAAATCATTTGATCACTGCTTTCTTATATTTGATTTTCCTGGTTGGATGATCAAAAGGGGGCTTTTATCTCATTATGCTCCCACTTTCTAGAAAAGCTTGGCTGAACCATCTGTTCTACCCCAAATAGCAGAAGACAGAGCTGGAAATTACATCTGATCTCCCATACTACTGGAACACTCAGATGGTCAACTTCATTTATTTTTGTTACATTTGTACCCCACACTTTCCCACTCATGGCAGGCTCAATGTGGTGGGCAATGGAGGGTTAAGTGACTTGCCCAGAGTCACAAGGAGCTGCCTGTGCCAGGAATTGAACTCAGTTCCTCAGGACCAAAATCCACCACCCTAACCACTAGGCCACTCCTCCACAGCATTTATCTGCTGCCATCCATTAACCATTAGCAATGTTACCTTACCAATTATTTAATGACAACACAGTGTGCCTTCTTGCACTGAAACTTCAGTAGAAACAATTCTCACATATGTGATTGTCTCTGGAAAAATGTGACTAAAGTTTATTGACTATTCTTGTTTTACAACCACTCTAAGTGGAGAAACAGTTGATCCTTATGAGCTTCTGCAAAGAGGAGTTCAAAGAGTAGGGTGGGCTGGCTCTTCCAAAAAACCAAGGAAGACGCTTGCTCAAAAAAGGTAATCTTTATTGGAAATCATCAAACAACTCTAATGGCTCAACACAGCTGCCGTGTTTTGGCGCCAAAGTGCCTGCCTCAGGAGTCTTGAGATGTTTGTTGTATAATGGTATGCAAAAATTTCCAAGATCACATTCAACCTTAAGTGAACAAAGTACGTCCAAGATGTAGAACAGAGCATTAAACTTCTCTCCCCTATGGCCTTTCCCTCCCTGAGTGCCTCTTTTGCTCCTTCATGATATAACAGTCCCACTGATTCCCTAACTGACTTTCTGCTTCTGATGTACCTGAAAAAGGTGTTGCTATGAGCTTTTGTCTCTGCGGCATTTTCTTCATATTGTCTTTTAGCCTTCTTTATTAATACTTTGCATCTAGCTTGACAGTGCTCATGTTGCCTTCAGCCACCGATGCCAGGACTTCTCGCACGTTCTTTAAATTAGTCCCCTTATTTTCTGTTACTCTGTTTTATATGTTCCATCTTTGATTACACTTTATGCTATCAAAATGTTTATTGTGATGTTATTGTATATGAATATTTTTATGTAATTGTCTATTGCCTATGTTTGACTTCTTCTAGTGCATCACCTTGAGTAAATTTCTTCAAAAAGGCGGTAAATAAATCTCAATAAATGAAAAAATATATAAATATCTGGGCCCCGGCACTGAATAATCTGGTGCTAACTCCCAGTGAGCTGGCTGCCAGAGTTTATGCGGGTCCCTGCCTATATTGAGCTGGCACCCGCCTAAGATACTTGTGAGTCCCTGTTGAATATCCACCAGGACTTGCATAAGGGCTACAGGTGCCCTCTGCTCCACTGATTGCTCCCTCCCTGCCTTGTGATGTAGATCCTCCCCTTCTTCCCACTGCCAATGTCAAGAAAGGTCTGCTTGAGCCCCCTCCCGTTCCCATAGGCCCCCCAGGACTACCTTGTTGAGTCCTGGTGGTCTAATGGGGTCATAAGGGCAGAAGCGATACCCACTCACTTCTGCCCATCATGGCTCCCATTACAAAATGACTGCTGTGACCTCTAGTGGCAGCTTTGTGGTACTAGCAAGTACCACAAGATTGCTTCTCAAGGTTGCTGTAGCCATTTTGTTACAGGATTCTCAGTGGGCAGGAGTGAATGGGCATTGCTTCTATCCTTGAGACCACACTAGATCACTAGGATTGAGCCAGCCGGGTTTTACTTCCATTGCTTTCAATGGAAGTAATTGAGCTAGCCGGGTTTTACTTCCATTGCTTTCAATGGAAAGCAATGGAAGTAAAACCCGGCTGGCTCAATCCGTCCTCCTTTTTCTGGAGCCATATGGTAACCCTATAGACTAGGACTCAACACGTAAATTCGGGAGGGGGGGAGGAAGCACCAGGAAGGCATATGTTGCAACCCAGAAGTTAACCAGGCACTGGCTAATATTCAGACCGGTGGCTGATTAGCTTTACAACTGAAATTAAGACAGCTTTTTTGCTGTCCTAACTTTTGCTGCTTACTTAACCAGTTAGCAATCTGAATATGGCTGTTAGCCAGTTAAGTCCCAGCTCCTCCCAAGCTCTGTCCACAGATCACCCGAGCACCAGTTGGACAGTGCAGGGATGGTTTGTGATGATATTCAGCAGCACTTTCTTAGTTAAGTACCTGTGGTAATGTGAGAAATGGCAAAGCTTGAAGTCCTCATAAAATACAAATGGAGGGCAGTGCAATGTCAAAAGGAAAGGCTTTATTCTGTACAAAAAGGGAAATAAACAGGTCTGTTTCCTCCCAGGCTTTTCACTCTCAATAAAGTCTCTTAAATATAATCCTGGAACTTTGTCCCTGACAGGTTCCACATTTCAATAAGGACTACTTTCCCCTCTTGGTTCAGGGCATCACAGGGTAACTATACAGTCACTTCTTAAATTAGGCTCTTGTAGTCTCTCTCTTATACACTCCACAAGATTAGTTAACATTCACTCTCTTAGCTCTGAGGTTCAAGGAAGCTTCTCCTATCTCAATGAAGCTTGACCTGCTGGCAATAAGAGGATTCTGGGAGTCCTTTGCACTCAGGTTCCCACTCTCTCTCTCTCTCTCTCTCTCTCAGAAACCTCTAAATCAGGGCCTCTATGAACTGTTCTGGCTCAGGGAATTTAACCTCCTCCTTGCCTGAGTCCCGTCCCTCTGACATGGCAGGTTTAGCGTCACTTGTTGTAAGGCTGAACTATAACCTCAGTGAGGGAGTGTTTCTAGGGATGCCTGACACTATGCCATTAACGCCCTCCCTGATAGTACTGCTGAATATCAACACTTAGGCAGTCACAAGAGATTTAACTGGATAGGAGCTTCTGAAAAAGGCTTACCGCAAGACGAGCTACAGTATTTACATGTGCTATTTATTTTTTGGAGGGGGTGTGGCATAGGCAGGGAATGGGTGTAGAAGCGTTATCCAGCTAGCATGCTCACATTACTGCTAGCTATCTGAAAATGCACGGTTAATGTGGGAGCCTCATACAGAGGAGGTGATAAGTGCTCCCACAATAATTATTTTCAGTTGTTGCATGCTAATGATAACATTAATATATGACCTGAAAGTCTAAAAAAAATCAAAAAAGTCCTATTTTACTGTCACAATAAAAGTGGGCTTAATGCACATAGGATGCACTAAGCCCACTTTTTACTATAGCTTAGTAAACAGGTCCCTTTATGTTTAATTTGGGATAATGTGATAGCCATGTTAGTCCACTTCAAAGGGTAATAAATAATAATAAAACAAGAAAATAAGAGTGTCTGAAATCTAATCAGTAAAAGGTATTATCTTATTTTCCATTTTGTTTCATTTTTATTTATTATATTTTTAATGTAGCAATTAGAATGTCATTTTTGAAATGTACATTTTTATATTTTGCAAATATGGAGGGACATGCATCACGCTTCCTATTTGTCTGGTATTGCACTGTATGCATAGTCTGGCTCATTAAGGTTTCGGTTTAATTTTTGCATATATTTTCCTATTGTTAGTTTGTAGTTACATATTCTATACTTGGTAAGGGTTTATCTGTGGTTTGAATGCACAAACGAGGCCAGGTATAGAATGTCTGTGTAGCTTTTTTAGTTTTCTATTAGGTGTACTGAGTTCTAGTCCCACTGAAATGTTTATGGTTTCCAAGGTAGGCCCTTGTAGTGTGACTCTAAAGATCCTGATTGACTTTTCATTCATAAAACACCCAGTACTGGATTTGGATTTAGCTCATTCCTTTCTCAGTTGCAGCCCTACTTTGACAGGGATACCAAAAATCAAGTTGAAACATCAAGAAGCCAGACACTGCATGCAATGCAGTACCAGAGAAATAGAAAAAGATTCATTTGCCCTTGTGCTGTTTAAATATAAAGACAGCAGATGTCAGGCTTGGCACATGGAAGGGGGGGGGGGGGGGGGGGGGGGGGGGGGGGGCAACTGTGTAATTTCCCTGAGGCCCAGGCCAGAGGTGATCCCAAGCGCCCCTGAAGCTGAAGAAGACACCCATCTCTAACATTGATCTCTTTCTTTCAGCTTCCTTCTTTTCCTTTTTCTGTTTCTCAATACAGATTTCACTCATTCTTCTTACCAACCAGTCCTCAATACCCCTCTTTGTACCTTCATCTCTTTCCTTCACCTACACTCCTATTCCCCATCAATCTTTCACTAGCTCCCTCTTCTCTCTCTCTCTCTCTCTCCTCCTCCTCCCCAGGTCCAGCATCCCATTTCTTTCTCTCTCCAATTCAGTGTCTTACATCCTGCATCCCCTCTCTGTCTCACAAGTCCCTTAACTCATGTTCAGCATTCAGTCTTTTTCTCCAGTCCCATCATCCCATGTCCACAGCCTCTTTTCTGTCCCCTAAGCCCATGGCCATCAATCCTTCTCTGCCTACCTAGTTTTCTACCCTTACAACCAGCATCCCTTCTTTATCTCCCTCGTTCCCTACCCCCATGCCCAGGATCCCTTGACTCCCTAATCCCCTACCTCTATGTCCAGCATTCCTTCTCTCTCTAGTCCCCTGCCCCTATGTCCAGCATTCCCTCTCTGCCTAATTTCTTACCCCATATGCAGAATTCCTGACAATCTCGCCCTAGTTCCTCCCACCCATGTGGTCTAGCATCTCCTTTGTCCCTATTTGTCCCTCTTATGTGGGTCAACATTTGCCCCCACCTGTGTCCCTATCCCCTCCCAGCCACAGCATTAGACCATTTTTCTCCCCTTATCCCATCCTACCATCTGCCAATATCAGCACTCACTGTGTCTCTCTCCCCCCCCCCCCCCCCCCGTCTGTCAATCTATTCCCCTTATGTCCAGCATCTTCTTTCTGTTTCATCCCCCTACCCTGTGTCCAGCACCCCCATCTCTCTCCTGTCATGTAATTCAACATCTCTCCTTAGTCCTAATCTCTCCAACATGGTCCTTCGTTTCCCTTTTCTCCTTCTCCCTCCAGCTCCAGTCAGATCTCCTTGCAGCCCTATGCAGTCTAACTTCTCCCTCCCTACCACAGCTCCTCCTGCTTACCTGTTGGTCTGAGAAGACAAGAAAAATACGGTGTACCGCAAATAGGAATGTGCATTCCACATGGCCCATGGAACCTTTTATGGCCCTTAGAGCAGTGAACTCTCTCACACTTTCCAATCCCATGAGGTGTGCGAGTTCCTGCTTGTTGTGGGCTGTGTCATTTTCTTGTATTATCTTTGAGTTACTGTGGGCAACTTGTACAACATGAACAGTCCACTGCTAACTGGTGAAGGATTGGATCCAGGGAAGTTGGGGGGGGGGGGGGAATCTTCATTTTATCTTTGCAAGAGAGGAAGAGGGGCAGACACACTACAGCTCTGGCTATCTGCACTTTTTTGTCAGGCTAATAGTGAATCATGTGTGAAGAAAGACACTTTCTCCACTGTGAACTGGGAGGGGAAGCAAACATCCCATGTCTCATGGAGCAAATGGAAAGATTTAGGGATATCTGTAATGCCCAACTAGTTCTATTGCTTACTACTGCAAATATCTTGACCCTTGATTATATTACACTTTAACAAGGCTAAACCAGTGGCATAGTCAGAAGACAAGTTTTGGGTGGGCTAATAGAAGGGCACAACACATTTCCTCTGCATCTCCCATACTCCCCCATTAAACTTAAAAATCAAATACCTTAGCTGGTACGTATCCCCAAGCCCACTAGCTAAAGACATCCTTGGCTTGAACCCCCGGGCTCATAACGGTAGCATTACCAGCAGTGATCCCAGCCACTGATGCCAGCACACTGTGCATGCTCAGTTCTTGCATATGAATTGAGCATGCACATGGTGCTGGCATCAGCAGCTGGCAGCACTGCTGCTGACTGCCATGGTGCTCTGACAGCCCAGGGGTTTGAGCTGAGGATGTCTTCAGTTGGCAGGGCTTCATGGTTCCTAGCAGCTACACCAGTGGTGTGTGCTGCTGCTGGGTGGGCCTGATTCAAAAGTGAACAGGCTGAGGTATACCGGTGGCTACCCCCCTGAGCGAAATACTCCTAATCTTCAAGCACATAACAGGTCACAGAGAATCTAAGCTGCTGGACAGAGATTCTACCCAAGGATCGTGTAACAAGTAACTTGAGTTTAAGAAATGGGGGTTTCGCAAGCTCTATCCTTGGCACTGGCCATTGGGTCTAGCTTCTAGACTATCCAACACAAAAGCATCTCTGCAATTAAAACAGTGCTTTATCTTCAGATATGACTTTTATAAAAGTGGATGCAGTATGTTTATGCTTATCTGAGAATTTGATATGTTTAAACTTATGAATGTACAGCCTACAACATGGATGCTTACCCAGACTGCACTGAAGCATTCCCAGGACCATGGTTAGGGAGAGGTCTGTCGTTACAAATATACTTTTGAAAATATGAATCTATGCATGTAAAATTCACCCATACAGTTTGTGCATGTCAGAACAGGTATGTATATAAGTTGTATGAATTTTAGTTTTGAAATTTGGGAAAAAAGTATACATATACATTTTACACACATACAGTTACAAAACTGTCTCCAGTGAATAGACAGAAGTTATATCTGCTTTACATTCATTAAAACAGTGGTTGATGTACATATTTTGGTCATCTTAAAAACCAGACTTAATATAGTTTCCAGAGGATCAAGTTTGGGGATCTCTAGCCAAGAGGTAGAAGGGTGATCAATATGTAACCTCTTTGAGCTGCCTCTCTGGCAGCTCCAGAGTGGTGATCCACAGGAAGTGAACACAAAAGAAATACCTTCAGCACCTCAAATACTGATTTAAAGGGTAATTTTATAAAGCATTTAAAAAAAACATGTAAAGCATGTTTTACACACAGAAAATGGCTATTATAAAATTGAACAGATGCATTCACGCCTACAAGTATGTGTACCAACAGGTCCATTTAAGTGAACCATATGTAGACATTCCTGGAGGTGGAGTTAGGGCAGAGTTGTGATGTCCATGATTATTTTTTTGAATATGTACATATACACACGCACATAGCTGCACCTACTTTGGAGTAGGTATAAAGTTGAACGAGAACATGTGTGTACTACTGGGTGCTTATGTTGCCTTTCTAAAGCAATCCCAAGATTATTAACACTATCCAAAAAAGATGAATATCTATACACCAATAATCTTAAAAAAAAATCACACAAAGTCATGAATAGGGTTCTCAAATAATATTTAAATTATGGTGACCCATCAAATAAGCACCCTATTATTTCAAATTACAATCATCAGCCCACAACTGTAAATATTGTACTATTCTCCCATTGGCTGTGCATTACTCATTTAGTGTAAAAAATACTGAATGCTGAAACCACATTTTTAGAGTAACAAATACTTAGCTTCTCAATGAAGTTAATCACACAAAAACATATCACCAACATCATCGCATTTTGGGGCCCTTTTACAAAGCGGCGGTAAGCCCAATTTAGGGTTACCTTGCACCAATTTGGAGCTACCGCCGGCCCAATGTGGATGCAAGTGGTAGTTCCAGCCCCAGTGTGTGCCATTTCCCATGCTCGAGAAAATAGGGCTCGATTTTCTTGCATGGTGGTTACCCAGCGGTAATTGGGCAGCGCCATGTGCTACCCGGTTACCACCAGGTTAGCGCAGGAGCCCTTACCATCACCTCAATGGGTGGCGGTAAGGGATCCCCCCCACATGGCCATGCAGTAATTACAATCTTACCACATGGCCATGGATTTTTGCAGCCTTTTTACCCACTGCAGTAAAAAGGGCCTAAGCACACGGCAAAAACAGCCCTTTTTACCGCTGCTTGGTAAAAGGACCCCTTTAAGAAGCACTTTGTATCAGCATATCTGCCTAGAAGCAACAGGCAGTGAAGAGGAGTTGAATTCAAGTTGAAAAGAGGTATCTCACCCTGATGCAGGGCGCTGCTTGAAACATGATCTTCACTATCAATTGTAATGCTCTATTACGTATTGTGTTGACATTGTAAGTAGTACACCATGCCATACTCTGTAGTTTCTGAATATTTTTACTGCTGTAATTGCCTATTGTTCATGTTTACTGTACACTGCCTTGAGTGAATTCCTTCAAAAAGGCAGTAAATAAATCCTAATTAATAAATAAATGATCATGTTGGTGATATAATCATATAGGATTTCATTGAGAAGCTAAGCATAGGGTGATTGAGTTCTGTGATCTCCTTATCATTTACATGATGGTCCACCATAATTCAATTATTATTTGAGAACCATATTCAAGATTTTGTGTGGAATGTTTTGGAGATTGTTGGCCTTTATAAACAGGCATATTTTGGGGCCTTTTTAATAGTACCCTGTTATAAAATTACCCTCATAGAGCCTCAGCAGATCACATAAGTTAGGTGCAGCTCCCCGCTATTCAGTAATACTGTACACATCTTTAGTGAACGCCCCTGACCCGCCCATACCCCTCCCATGGTCTCACCCCTTTTGACTTGTACACTATAAGATTTGTGCGCAGATCTTTCTAGAATAGCATTTAGCAAGATGCACATGCGAATAAAAAATGTTGCCAATGAATGCCAATAATTGATTGTTAACACCCAATTAGAACTAATTGGCTCGTTAGCCAACTTAGTTGCATGTACCTCTCAGGATAGCGAATAATTTTGAGTGCGGAAATTTGCATGCCATTTGTAGAATTTCCCCATTTGTGTACAATGAACTTATCACCTTTTAAAACCTATGCAGAGATGTAATCAAGAAATTTTTCTGTACCATGTGCTTTTTGTACAACAAGAAAAAGCATTCATCTTGTTACCATATAATTTCTCTCCTCTCAACTTTCTGTTTTTCAGAGAAAAGAAACCTGGTGTTGTATGCTTTTTCTCTGTAGAATTTATGGCCTTGACTTGATCTTGTGATCTCTGATCTTTCTGGCACTCATTAACTGAGAAGCAGTTTCTTCATCAAGTAATATCTCATGAATATGTTTTCCAAAGATTCTTTGAGTGGAACAGGAACAAAGTTTGTTTTACAAGACTTAGCAGCCGACTTTGCCTTTCTTCTCTTGCACATCCCTTCTGTATAGTCTCTTCCCTTGTGCTGCTGTGTCATTCCCCATTGGTCTTCATGGTTGACACCTTCCCATGCCCCAGCCACGTGGGATGGGTTTTAACTTTTCTATCATATCTTGGTCCTGTGAGCAAAAATCACTGTTGGGACAAAATAAAAAAAAAATAGGAAAATAACATTGGAACCTATTTGGTGTGCTCCATGAAGACCATCCTGTTATCTCCTCCCCTCTCACCATAGGACCTTGAACGTATCAACTGATCTTGCTAGTTCAGCCTTACACATACAAGGATTTAAAAAAAAAAAAAAAATCCACTATTCTTCATTTGTACTGTTTCCTGTATACTTAGGAAATGTTATTATCAACTAGTAAAAAAGGCCCGTTTCTGAAGCCAAGGAAACGGGCCCTAGGCAGGCAATTCCTCCCCCCCCCCCCGCGCTACTGCCCCCTCGCCCCCCCCATCGGCGAACCTGTCGCCCCCCCCTGTACCGCTGAAAACCGCCCCCCACCGCCGTTGTGTACTATCTGTGCTGACGGGGGACCCAAACCCCCGTCAGCCGAAGTGTTGTTGTGTCCTTCGCGTTCCTTCCTCATCTTCTCTGGAAGTTCCTCTGCGTGCGTCGTGCGTCTGACATCAGACGCATGCAGAGGAACTTCCAGAGAAGATGAGGAAGGAACGCGAAGGACACAACAACACTTCGGCTGACGGGGTTTGGGTCCCCTGTCAGCAAGGTAGTACACAACGGCGGCGGGAGGGGGCGGTTTTCGGCGGTCCGGGAGGTGAAAGGTTCGCAGGGGGGGTCGAGGGGGCCCTAGCGCGCGGGGGGTGACAGCTGATTCTGAGGCAGGGGGAGGAGTGGGGAAACACGCTGTGCGTGTTTCCCTACTCCTCCCCTTGCCTTGGAATCAGCTGTCACGACGTCAGTGACGTCAGTGCTTGTCTGCCTAGCAGACCACCTCCAGCCTAGGGAGCTACGGTCCCAGGCACAGAACGTTGGAGGTGAGAATTATTATATAGGATAAGAAGTTCACTTTTGCATTCTAATGAATAGTAGGCATATCCCAATTTTAGCCTCATCTCAACCTCTAACTCTTGGCCATCTTGCAAACATATCCTTTATCCTAGGAAAGGAGGAAAGTGGTGACAGATCAACTTACATTTCAAAGTAATGGAACGCAAGATCCACAGTGAATGGAGCGTTCAATTCAGGGTCTGAGAATGGATTTTTTTTTAGAAAGAAAATGTCATAATGGTAGATACAGAGCTCCCCCTAGTGGTAATTGGCAGATTCACTACTAACTTCTATCTGATTTTAAAAGGATATTGAAAGCCGATAAGCAACAAATATTTTTGGTGGACAACTAGCATTTTCTTTTTTCCTTTTTGTTTTGTGGAAGACATCTTGGAAATGAAAAAGCTTGTGGGTATGGAATTGGATTCTAATCCCCAAAGAAGGTTCTGAAGGATCAACTGGTTAAACGTACTATTGCTTCGAGTCTTTTTATAGACAGTCTATAGCTATCCAATTCTCCCCCCCCCCCCCCTCCAGTGCAGAGACTGTGATAAGGTGCAGCCAATGAGAAAGTTATTCTAGTTAAGGACAGGAGGGGCTAAGCTGCAATGCTGAAAGCAAGTGAGTTCTGCATGGGGCCTTAGAAAGAGGCAGTGGAACCAGTAAGTGTCCTGGGGTGAGGCTGGGGGGCTGTTAAGAATGAGCAGCAATATAAGAGGAATGGGGAAGTGTAAGGGGTCTACTGCTGCAGGTTTTGAAAAAAATTCTAGCAGTAAATGCAAAACTTTACATGAGTGGGCAGAGCTGTTTGGGGAGGGGGGGGGGCACTTACTGAATGAGCAGCAGATACAGGACAGCACCAGAGGAGAGAGTGTATCTGTTGGAACAGTAAGAGTGTGTGTATTAGCATGCATGTGCTTCAAGAGAGTGCATGCATATGAATGTGTGTATGCCTCAAGAATGGAGTGCGCATTCATGTCTAAAGCAAAGGTTTTCAACCCAGTCCTCGGGGGGCCACCCAGCCAGTTGGGGTTTTCAGGATATTCCCATTGGATTTAATGGGGATATCTTGAAAACTCTGATCGACTAGGTGTGCCTCGAGGACTGGGTTGAAAACCTATGGTCTAAAGAGTAAGAGTACATGCAAGTGCGTATGTGACTGAAGAACAAGAGAGTGCCTGTGCATGTACACATATAGCCTATATACCATCCTGGAGACCCAGGCCAAACATATTCCGCGAATTAGAAAAGAAAGACGGCAGTCCAAAAGACAGCTGGCGTGGTTGAAAAGTGAGGTGAAGGAAGCTATTAGGGCTAAAAGAAACGCCTTCAGAAAATGGAAGAAGGAACCGTCTGAAAAAAACAAGAAGCAGCATAAGGAATGTCAAAGCAAATGCAAGGCGCAGATAAAGAAGGCCAAGACGGATTACGAAAAAAAGATAGCATTAGAGGCAAAAAACATAGCAAAATTTTTTTTTCGGTATATTAAAAGTAGGAAGCTGGCAAAAGAATTGGTTGGGCCGCTGGATGACAGAGGGGTAAAAGGGGCGATCAAGATAAAGACGCAGTGGAGAGATTGAATGAATTCTTTGCTTCTGTCTTTACCGAGGAAGATTTGGGTGGGATACTGGTGTCGGAAATGGTATTTCAAGCGGACGAGTCGGAGAAACTTACTGACTTCACGGTAAACCTGGAGGACGTAATGGGGCAGTTCAGCAAACTGAAGAGTAGCAATTCTCCTGGACCAGATGGTATTCATCCTAGAGTACTGATAGAACTGAAAAATGAGCTTGCGGAGCTACTGTTAGTGATATGCAATTTATCCTTAAAATCGAGCGTGATACCGGAAGATTGGAGGGTGGCCAATGTAACGCCCATTATTAAAAAAGGTTCCAGGGCAGATCTGGGAAATTATAGACCGGTGAGTCTGACGTTAGTGCCGGGGAAAATGGTAGAGGCTATTATCAAAAACAAAATTACAGAGCACATCCGAGGACATGGATTACCGAGACCAAGTCAACACGGCTATTGTGTGGGGAAATCTTGCCTGAGCAATTTACTTCAATTCTTTGAAGGAGTAAACAAACATGTGGACAAAGGGGAGCCGGTTGATATCGTGTATGTGGATTTTCAAAAGGCGTTTGACAAGGTACCTTATGAAAGGCTACAGAGGAAATTGGAGGGTCATGGGATAGGAGGAAATGTCCTATTGTGGATTCAAAACTGGTTGAAGGATAGGAAACAGAGAGTGGGGTTAAATGGGCAGTATTCACAATGGAGAAGGGTAGTTAATGGGGTTCCTCAGGGGTCTGTGCTAGGACCCCCTTTATAATATATTTATAAATGATTTAGAGATGGGAGTAAGTAGTGAGGTAATTAAATTTGCTGATGACACAAAGTTATTCAAAGTCGTTAACTCGCGACAGGATTGTGAAAAATTACAGAAGGACCTTATGAGACTGGGAGACTGGGCGGCTAAATGGCAGATGACATTTAATGTGAGCAAGTGCAAGGTGATGCATGTGGGGAAAAAAGAACCCGAATTATAGCTACGTCATGCAAGGTTCCACGTTAGGAGTTACGGACCAAGAAAGGGATCTGGGTGTCGTCTTTGATAATACACTGAAACCTTCTGCTCAGTGTGCTGCTGCGGCTAGGAAAGCAAATAGAATGTTGGGTATTATTAGGAAAGGTATGGAAAATAGGTGTGAGGATGTTATAATGCCGTTGTATCGCTCCATAGTGCGACCGCACCTTGAGTATTGTGTTCAATTCTGGTCTCCGCATCTCAAGAAAGATATAGTAGAATTGGAAAAGGTGCAGCGAAGGGCAACTAAAATGATAGCGGGGATGGGACGACTTCCCTATGAAGAAAGACTAAGGAGGCTAGGGCTTTTTAGCTTGGAGAAGAGATGGCTGAGGGGAGACATGATAGAGGTATATAAAATAATGAGTGGAGTGGAACAGGTGGATGTGAAGCGTCTGTTCACGCTTTCCAAAAATACTAGGACTAGGGGGCATGCGATGAAACTACAGTGTAGTAAATTTAAAACAAATCGGAGAAACTTTTTCTTCACCCAACGCGTAATTAAACTCTGGAATTTGTTGCCAGAGAACGTGGTGAAGGCGGTTAGCTTAGCAGAGTTTAAAAAGGGGTTAGACGGTTCCTAAAGAAACAAGTCCATAAACTGCTACTAAAAGGACTTGGGGAAAAATGCACAATTCCAGGAATAACATGTATAGAATGTTTGTATGTTTGGGAAGCTTGCCAGGTGCCCTTGGCCTGGATTGGCCGCTGTCGTGGACAGGATGCTGGGCTCAATGGACCCTTGGTCTTTTCCCAGTATGGCAATACTTATGTACTTATAATAAAACGCACCTCCAACATTCTGAAGCTGACTGCATGGCTGAGGCATTCCTGCTCTCTGTATCCATCTCCTGAATTGACATCACATACTTCCAGGTTCGTCACAAGCAGAAGTGAACAACCACACGAGGTTTCTCAGCTTCAGAATGTTGGAGGTGCATTCTATAAAATAGGATTGGTCAGTTCCTTGAAGCACAGCTAGAGCTCAGCGTCCTGCACAGTAACGCTCAGACACCAGAGAGAGAGAGCGGGGGGGGGGGGGGGGGGGGGGGGCTGACACCAGAGAGAGGGAGGGAGGGGGGGCCTGACACCAGAGAGGGGGGGAGGTATCTCTGTCACACACACTCTCTCTCTCACAGTCAATGTCTTTCTCTCTCTCACTCTCACACACTGTCTATCACACACTCTATGTCTCACACTTTATCACATTCACTCTCTATGTGTCACACAGTCACTCACACACTCTTGGTCTCATACACTTAGTCTCACAGAGTGTCTCACACACACACTCTCTCTCTCACACACACTGTATATCTGTGTGAAACACACTCTCTCTCACATATGCACTTGCACACACTCTCATTTTCACACGCACACACTCTCTCACAGACACACTCGCACCCAGAATCACTCTCTCTCTCGCACACACACACTCGCACATTCACTCTCTCTCACACACAGTCACTCTCACATACACTCTCTCAAACATACACACTCCGAGGAAAACCTTGCTAGAGCTTGTTTCATTTGTGTCAGAAACGGGCCTTTTTTTACTAGTATACAGTGGTGGAAATAAGTATTTGATCCCTTGCTGATTTTGTAAGTGTGCCCACTGACAAAGACATGAGCAGCCCATAATTGAAGGGTAGGTTATTGGTAACAGTGAGAGATAGCACATCACAAATTAAATCCGGAAAATCACATTGTGGAAAGTATATGAATTTATTTGCATTCTGCAGAGGGAAATAAGTATTTAATCCCTCTGGCAAACAAGACCTAATACTTGGTGGCAAAACCCTTGTTGGCAAGCACAGCGGTCAGACGTCTTTTGTAGTTGATGATGAGGTTTGCACACATGTGAGGAGGAATTTTGGTCCACTCCTCTTTGCAGATCATCTCTAAATCATTAAGAGTTCTGGGCTGTCGCTTGGCAACTCGCAGCTTCAGCTCCCTCCATAAGTTTTCAATGGGATTAAGGTCTGGTGACTGGCTAGGCCACTCCATGACCCTAATGTGCTTCTTCCTGAGCCACTCCTTTGTTGCCTTGGCTGTATGTTTTGGGTCATTGTCGTGCTGGAAGACCCAGCCACGACCCATTTTTAAGGCCCTGGCGGAGGGAAGGAGGTTGTCACTCAGAATTGTACGGTACATGGCCCCATCCATTCTCCCATTGATGCGGTGAAGTAGTCCTGTGCCCTTAGCAGAGAAACACCCCCAAAACATAACATTTCCACCTCCATGCTTGACAGTGGGGACGGTGTTCTTTGGGTCATAGGCAGCATTTCTCTTCCTCCAAACACGGCGAGTTGAGTTCATGCCAAAGAGCTCAATTTTTGTCTCATCTGACCACAGCACCTTCTCCCAATCACTCTCGGCATCATCCAGGTGTTCACTGGCAAACTTCAGACGGGCCGTCACATGTGCCTTCCGGAGCAGGGGGACCTTGCGGGCACTGCAGGATTGCAATCCGTTATGTCGTAATGTGTTACCAATGGTTTTCGTGGTGACAGTGGTCCCAGCTGCCTTGAGATCATTGACAAGTTCCCCCCTTGTAGTTGTAGGCTGATTTCTAACCTTCCTCATGATCAAGGATACCCCACGAGGTGAGATTTTGCGTGGAGCCCCAGATCTTTGTCGATTGACAGTCATTTTGTACTTCTTCCATTTTCTTACTATGGCACCAACAGTTGTCTCCTTCTCGCCCAGCGTCTTACTGATGGTTTTGTAGCCCATTCCAGCCTTGTGCAGGTGTATGATCTTGTCCCTGACATCCTTAGACAGCTCCTTGCTCTTGGCCATTTTGTAGAGGTTAGAGTCTGACTGATTCACTGAGTCTGTGGACAGGTGTCTTTCATACAGGTGACCATTTCCGACAGCTGTCTGTCATGCAGGTAACGAGTTGATTTGGAGCATCTACCTGGTCTGTAGGGGCCAGATCTCTTACTGGTTGGTGGGGGATCAAATACTTATTTCCCTCTGCAGAATGCAAATAAATTCATATACTTTCCACAATGTGATTTTCCGGATTTAATTTGTGATGTGCTATCTCTCACTGTTACCAATAACCTACCCTTCAATTATGGGCTGCTCATGTCTTTGTCAGTGGGCAAACTTACAAAATCAGCAAGGGATCAAATACTTATTTCCACCACTGTATATATATTTTAATTTGGATTTTGCTCACACCTTTTCAGCAGTAGCTCAAGGTGATTTACATTAAGGTACACTAAGTCTGCCTGAAGAGCATGTGTGTATGTGCATATTTTTATGTCTGTAGTGAGGATAGTCTTATTTAAAAAGAGCTTCTTTGTGAAACTTTGGCCTTCTCTGACTACAAATATTGGGGGGGGGGGGGGGGGGGACAGATGGGGTGGGTTTACACTAGGCCACCAGGTCCCAGTGTTAAATTAGGGAGTCAGTGGGCTCACTGGACCACCAAGGTATGTGTAATCCGTTGGGTTGGTCGTGAGCCCTTGGGCCCTGGCCGAGGCCAGCAGGGCGCCGACCCAGGCCAAGGGGAGACCGACCTACCACCGCACACCCCAGCTACACAATACCCCCTAAGCTACCCCTCCCCACAGTCCCTCAGGAAGAAGGGAAATAGGCATACAGGCGGGCCTCGCGGCCGAACCGGAACCCACGCACACAGAGCCACTCGTGCGAGCCTCACGGCTGAACTGGAACCCAATCACACACAGGGAGGGGTGAAAGAACCCAGAGGGCCCCAAGATGCCAGACACACGCTGAACACCAGCAATAGGGCAGAGGGGGAAACAAAGGACCAGAGTGGGCCACGCCCACGCAGGGGACTAGC
This sequence comes from Microcaecilia unicolor, assembly GCF_901765095.1. NCBI lineage: Eukaryota > Metazoa > Chordata > Amphibia > Gymnophiona > Siphonopidae > Microcaecilia > Microcaecilia unicolor. The sequence goes on along the minus strand of NC_044035.1, from coordinate 233,424,264 downwards.
GCAGGACAGGGGAACTAACACAGCAACCCCCCCCCCCCCCCACCAGGGTAGGAGCCCCAGGCAGAAGCCAGAGGAACCAGACACAAAAGGAAGGCAGAAAGCCTTTGCCTCAAACCCACTGTAGACAGAGGCACACGGAACACAAAGGGTTAAGCTTGTAGAGCCAGCAGAGAGAGAGAGTGCCATAAATCAACAAACAATCAGAGAGAACGCTTCCCCGAGAGGGAGTGGGGCCCATCCAACAAACACACTGGCAGAGGCAGGAATACAATACACACAGTACACAAAGGGTGAAACTCACTGAGCCAGCAAGTCGGGACACTGGGAAGAGAAATCCTTAAAACAAACAAACAAAGGAGAATGCTCTCACTCAGCCCAGAGCCCCGGAGATTGAGCAATGCCCAGCCCCCACTAAACAAACGAGCAGCTGACCCTGATTACAGAGCTACACACACACACACACACACACACAGCAGCAGCTAACCCAGAGGGAAGGAAAAGAATACTCTAATACAACACAGATCCCTGTCAGAACCTAGAGCACGTTCTGAGAGAAACCTATCAGGCTTTCCTGTTACCACCAAGTAAGTAACGCAAAAGCAGAGAAACTCTTCAGCTGCAGGCTAAAGTACTATCCCCTGACGTCAGCACAACCCCTGGCAGCCAATCAGAAGAGACGTCCCCCCTCCCCCTCAGCCAAACCGGCAGAATCATAACAGTATGGAGGTTGGGAGTCCATCGAACCTGCCTGGATGTTTTCAAGTTTGGTGGGGGGGGGGGGGGGTAGGAGGATCATCTGGATCCCTCAGGAAGCTGTCATTTGGCAGTGGGGGGTTCCACTGGAGCACCAGGGTTTTTCTAAAGTTTGGGGTGGCTCAGTCTTGGGGATAGGGGGCTGCATCACCAGACCTTCCTGTCAGTGTCTGAGCCAATCTGCACTCAGGCACTGACAGGAAAGTAGTACAGGAACCCCAACAGCTCCGGTGCTATCATTAGTTTTCTTGCCTGTTTCCCATTGGCCCATTTTCACAGAATAGCTAATAAGCTCGTTTTAATACAAGTAAGTTCATTAGTTTGGGACTTTTGGTCACAGCTTCTGTCCACAGTAAGGGCAGTGGCCGAAAGCCTCTGTGCATTCCATGGAAAAAAATGTTTTATTTAGACTCGCTAAAACCAGTCTAAATGAAACATTGCAAGCCTGATTTACTTTGAGCATCGGGCCCCAAATCTGAAGAGGGCAATGAGGACCAAAAAGGAAGCTCTCTGTACAGGCATAACATAGTAACATAACATAGTAGATGACGGCAGAAAAAGACCTGCACGGTCCATCCAGTCTGCCCAACAAGATAACTCATATTTGCTGCTTTTTGTGTATACCCTACTTTGATTTGTACCTGTGCTCTTCAGGGCACAGACCGTATAAGTCTGCCCCGCACTATCCCCGCCTCCCAACCACCAGCCCCACCTCCCAACCACCGGCTCTGGCACAGGCACAGACCGTATAAGTCTGCCCAGCACTATCCTCACCTCCCCACCACCAGCCCTGCCTCCCAACCACCGGCTCTGGCACAGACCGTACAAGTCTGTCCAGCACTATCCCCGCCTCCCAACCACCAGTCCCGCTTCCCACCACCGGCTCTGGCACAGACCGTATAAGTCTGCCCAGCCCTATCCCCACCTCCCAACCACCAGCCCCGCCTCCCGATCTTGACTAAGCTCCTGAGGATCCATTCCTTCGGCACAGGATTCCTTTATGCTTATCCCACGCATGTTTGAATTCTGTTACCGTTTTCATTTCCACCACCTCCCGCGGGAGGGCATTCCAAGCATCCACTACTCTCTCCGTGAAAAAATACTTCCTGACATTTTTCTTGAGTCTGCCCCCCTTCAATCTCATTTCATGTCCTCTCGTTCTACCACCTTCCCATCTCCGGAAAAGATTCGTTTGCGGATTAATACCTTTCAAATATTTGAACGTCTGTATCATATCACCCCTGTTTCTCCTTTCCTCCAGAGTATACATGTTTAGTTCAGCAAGTCTCTCCTCATACGTCTTGTAACGCAAATCCCATACCATTCTCGTAGCTTTTCTTTGCACCGCTTCAATTCTTTTTACATCCTTAACAAGATACGGCCTCCAAAACTGGACACAATACTCCAGGTGGGGCCTCACCAACGACTTATACAGGGGCATCAACACCCCCTTTCTTCTGCTGGTCACACCTCTCTTTATACAGCCTAACAACCTTCTAGCTACGGCCACCGCCTTGTCACACTGTTTCGTCGCCTTCAAATCCTCAGATACTATCACCCCAAGATCCCTCTCTCCGCCAGTACCTATCAGATTCTCCCCGCCTAACACATACGTCTCCTGTGGATTTCTACTTCCTAAGTGCATCACTTTGCATTTCTTCGCATTGAATTTTAATTGCCAAACCTTAGACCATTCTTCTAGCTTCCGTATGTCCTTTTTCATGTTTTCCACTCCCTCCGGGGTGTCCACAGAATGCGATGGCTCCTTATGTTGTGGCACAGAGGGAACCATCCAATGCATCCTTAATATATCCCTTTATAAAGTCTTCAAACATCCTTTGAAGAAATAACTGGGAATACTCAAGCAACTGAAAAGATGTTGATGAGGAAGATTCATTAATTAATTTAACCAATACTGGTATCATTTAAGAGTAGGACATTGCGCAGATAATTGTGCAGTGATAGGATGTTCTGTATTGAAGGAACTGGTCACAAGATCAGATGGCTCCTCTGAAAAGGCACTGACGCTTTGTGCAGAGACTGAATACAATCACCTACTTTATCAGGAGAATGTGAGCTAGGTTACTTGCACTTAACTAGCTCCTTAGCTGGAGTTGATGCAGGTGCCCAAGAAACTGCTGAACTGTCATCTTACATACTTCAAGGGCCTGTACTCTTAGAGCCACTATGCTGAGAGGTCCAAGGCTTTTCCATGGAAGATACTTGATTGGTCTGTGAGAGGAAGGCTGTCTGCAAGACTTTTCTAAGAACCTCTTTTCAGCATCCAAATGCTGAGTTGATATAGATGATCTCTTTGTACTCTTTGGGACAATTGAGAATAAAGTCATATTTAGGGCCAAGGTACAAGAGGCATTTGGTGTGCGTATCAAAATTCTGAATTTTAAGCCACATTTTGGGTATGGCTGAAAGCCTGACTTGGCGCACACAGTTAGAAGGAAGAATTATGATGTAGCATGATGCCAGAGTTGTTGAAGCATTTTGTTGGGTCAGATACAAATGTGTGTGGTGGTGGTGGTGGTGGCGGGGGGGGGGGGGGGGGGGGGGCGGTGCTGCTGCAGAGAAACTGGTCTGATTTCAAGTTCCTCTTTCTCCCACCTGGAAGACTGAACAAAAGCTTGGCTGGGTCCGGTGTGAATACCTGTCCATCAGCATAATAAAAGATGGGCAGCAGCCACAGAGACTGGGGTTTGTGAAACTCCACCTACCACAGACAAAGACTCAGGCCCAGATGCATCAACCACACGTAAAAAAAATCTAAAACGTTAAAGTCCTTAACGAATTTGAAAAAATGAAGCATGCACCAAAAAAAACAAGTCACACATGTTCGGTGCGGTATTGAAAAGTACAATGTATCAAAGATTCGTAATCCCCGTCGGTAATCGGCCCCTAAAGCATGCGCAGAGCAGCCAAGCGTTATGCTGGCTGCTCTGCGCATGCCACAAACGTCCAAAACAGCAACAAAAAACCCCCCCACAAACATATGGCTCCCTGGCTTCCCCCTGCATCAATACAAAAATAAACATACATCAAAAAAGGATCTGGAGGGGGCAAAGGCGCTCGTCAGAAGCATCCAGTATGGAAGGCCTTGCCCCCCCCCCCCCCCAAGGTTGCCGCTGCTCCCCACTTCCGCTGGTATAAAATAAAAAATTAAAACAAAACTAAAAAGTTTAGCAGCCCCAGTCCCCCTCCCTTCCTGTCTCTCTCTGTACTCCTCCCATAGCTCCGCCTCCCGGCATCCTCCGTCCCCGTGCCTCGCCCCCCTGAGGTCATCGCCACCGCTCCCCCCTCCACCGGACCCCCCCTCCGCCTTACCGGCCCGCACAGTGCCTCTCATCTCTGTGTGAAGGCGCTGCACGGGATGGAACAGCTGATCGGCAATCACTGCTGCCTCCTCCGACGTCTCTCTGTTCTTCCTGTGCCCGCCCTCTTCTGATGTTTGTTATCTACGTAGGTAACTTACGTCAGAGGAGGGCGGGCCCAGGAAAAACAGAGAGACGTCGGAGGAGGCAGCAGTGATCGCCGATCAGCTGTTCCAACCCGTGCAGCGCCTTCACAGCGGTGAGGCGCTCCGCGGGCCGGTAAGGCGGAGGGGGGGTCCGGTGGAGGGGGGGAGCAGCGGCGATGACCTCAGGGGGGCAGGGCATGGGGGCGGAGGATGCCGGGAGGCGGAGCTATGGGAGGAGTACAGAGAGAGACAGGAAGGGAGGGGGACCGGGGCTGCTAAACGTTTTAGTTTTGTTTAATTTTTTATTTTATACGAGCGGAAGCGGGGAGCAGCGGCAACCTCAGGGAGGGGGGCAAGGCCGTCCATACAGGATGCTTCTGACGAGTGCCTTTGCCCCCTCCCGATCCTTTTTCGATTTTGTGTTCATTTTTTATTTTATGCAGAGGGAAGCGGGGAGCCAAGTGTTTGTGTTTATATCTCACTTTTGTTTTTAAACATGCCAGCTTGGATTTTCATGGTGCAGGGGGAAGCGGGGAGATGACAGCTCAGGCCTTAATGACAGGTCTGACTTTAAATTTCTCACGGAAAATGATTCGTTGCAATCGTCGGTATGGTTAGTGCATTCCGAATTGTCCACATTTCAGTGGTAGTTTCTCGTTTGCATTCCGTTTTCGTTAGCTGCTAGCATCGTTGGAAAATGGCCTTTAATGCATGCTATGGTTGAAAATTTCTTCGTTAAAGGGTACTTAAGGTTTAGTGCATCTGGGCCTCAGACTGAAAAGCCATCAAGCTATAGAAAGCCATTTGCCAGCAGATATCCAGGAAACATGTGACCATGCTCCTCTGCAAACTACAATACCCAGAACTCAGTGCCCCTAGGAACATTATAAAAGCCAGGAACACACTCTCTTCGCCCTTCTCTCTCCCATCACTGGCTGCTGTAAGGACTTCTGGGCTCCTGTTATCCATGCCTCATGTTGCTCATCACTAAGCTGGACAACAGATTTTGTAAGTTAATTTATGATTCAGACCTGTTATCTTGTCGCAAATTTCTCCTGTAAGCAAGATTCTTAAAAACTACCTCTCGCTTGTAACATTATTACATTACCTGTAAATAAACCTTTTTAAAGTTGAATATATGGTCTTTTATGTTCCGAGCATATATCCTTAAACCTTACAGTGCAGGTTAATGTAATTTCACAAATATAATATTTATTTCACCCTTTTTTTCTTACAAATGTAAATCTTATTACCTTATTTATTACATTTGTACCCCGCACTTTCTCACATATAGCAGGTTCAGTGCGGCTTACATAGTAAAAAAAAAGCATTACAAAAGACATGTAAGAAGAATATTATAACCTGTGATAAACATAATGGCAACAGTGCCCAAGAGTATATGAATTGGAATAGGGGAGGTAGTCAAGGATAGGATAGGTAAAAGAGAAGGAGACAGGAAGGGATAAGGTATAAAAGGATGGAGAAGAGAAGATAGGGGATTGAGTATAAGGGGATTTGAAAATAAGGTCAGAAGTGCAATTGGTGTCAAAGTCATCGTCATCTTTAGAGCAGGAGTAGTGTAGGTGAGCTGGCAGAATTAAGTTGGTTCATTAGGGTAAACTTGCTTGAAAAAAATGGGACTTCAGTATTTTCCTGATTGGTAAATAGTTGTTAATTGCTCGGATGGGTCTTGGTAGGGCATTCCAAAGTTGACTACCCAAAAAGGAGAAACTGGATGCATAGTAGGTTTTGTATTTGATACCCTTGCAATTGGGAAGGTGTAAATTGAGGTACGTTCGTGATGATATTGATCTATTTCTAATTGGAAGGTCTATCAAGTTGTTCATATAGGTAGGGGATTCTCCTGATATGATCCTATGGATCATTGTATGGGCCTTGAAGTGTATTCTTTCTTTGACGGGGAGCCAGTGGAGCTTCTCTCGAAGGGGTGATGCGCTTTCAAATTTTGACTTGCCAAAAATAAGTCTGGCTGCTGTATTCTGGGCAGACTGAAGACCTTTCAGAACTTGGGTCTTACAGCCTAGAAAGATACTATTGCAATAATCGACATGGGTAATGACTGTAGATTGAACCAGGTTCCTAAAAGTATTCAAGGGAAGATACGATTTTACTCGTTTCAGAATCCACATCATGTTGAACATCTTTTTCGTGGTAAGCCTAGTATGGTTACCAAAGGATAAGTGGCTATCTATCATAACTCCAGGGATCTTTAAGCTATTGGAGATGGAAAGAGTAACATCTGGGGTATTTAGAGTAGCCGGGAGAAGTGGGGAGGATTGAGATGAAAGGACTAGGCATTGAGTTTTTTCTTTAATTTCATCTTGAAGGCATTAGCCCATGAGGTCAGGGTGGACATGCCAGTAGTGATTTTATCGGTGATTTCTGATAAATTAGATTTAAAGGGGATAAATATGGTGACGTCATCAGCATATATAAAGGGATTAAGGCCATGTTTGGCTAATAACCTAGCCAAGGGGATCATCATGAGGTTGAAGAGTATCAGGAAAAGAGGAGATCCTTGTGGTACCCCACATTCTGACGACCATGGGGATGATATATTTGTTGTTCCTTTAACTTGATAAGATCTAGTGATGATGAATTCTTTTATCCACTTGATAATATTGCCGCCAATTCCAAACTTGTCCAAAAGCATAGTAAGAATGTTATGATCAACATGTCAAAGGCGCTTGATAGATCAAATTACAAAAGGAGGATGTGGTTTCCGGTTGCAATTTCTTGTTTGAATTTGGTTATTAAGGTAAGGAGGACCGTTTCAGTGCTGTGGGCAGAGCGGAAGCCCGACTGTGATTCACGCAAGATGGAAAATTTCTGAATATATTCATTGAGTTGTGAGGTCACTCTATTCTCCATCAATTTAGTAATTAGAGGGATGGAGGCAACTGGACGGTAGTTGGTAACGTCATTTGCTGGTTTCTTTGTATTTTTTGGTATAGGTGTTAATATTACTATGTTTGGTGGGGAAGGAACCTCGTTGAAGCAGAAAGTTTATGTGAGTGGTGAGATCCAAGATAAAGCATTTTGGTGCGCCTCTCAGAAGGTAATTTGGACATGGGTCAAGATGGCATTGTGACTTGGAGAGTATAGAGATGGTTTTAGTGACTTCCTCGGTGCTAAGGAGGGTAAAATTAGTCCAAGATTGGTCCACTGGTATTTCATCTGATCCAGGATCCAGTTCGTCAAGAAAAGTGTCTGCAGTAAGATTGTCTAGAGGAATTGACTTATAAAACTTATAGGTAATTGGTGGAGAACAGAATATAGAATCAAAATATATAATATTTCTTACGGTACCTGTAGTAAAAATAAACTCTTCTAAAGTTAAATATGTATAACCTTTATGTGAGACCACATGGTCGGAACACATGTTCTTAAAAACTAGAAATACAGCACATGTTGCGACCACATGCTCTGAGTAATTCCCTCTATTCTTACATATTCTATTCCTATAGAGAAATTTATATTATATTTCAACTCAAATAACAGTTAAAGATAACAATGATGAAGCTGACAAAAAAATAAGGTTGGAGAACAACACCAAGTAAGAGATAGTTTTATTTCATGTCCATTCGGTTGAGCAGAAAAAAACAAAACTGAGGAGCCGAGGAGAGGGCAGTGCACATGCTCAGAACATGACATTTAAGTTCTGAGCTCTGAGGGGCTGATGCAGAAAGCTACTGCAGACAGAAGTGCATGGTTACTGAGAAGTCTATGTGAACGATGCAAAAAAGGGCTTCAGTGCAGAAGTTAATTTGCACAGAAGAGATCAGTACACAGCATATTAAAATGAATTGTAATGAGGCTATTAGCTATTTTGCCCCAATACAGAGAACGTCTGCAGAAGACTTCACTGGCTCCCTATCCGTTTTCGCATCCTGTTCAAACTTCTTCTACTAACCTATAAATGTACTCACTCTGCTGCTCCCCAGTATCTCTCCACACTCGTCCTTCCCTACACCCCTTCCCGTGCACTCCGCTCCATGGATAAATCCTTCTTATCTGTTCCCTTCTCCACTACTGCCAACTCCAGACTTCGCGCCTTCTGTCTCGCTGCACCCTACACCTGGAATAAACTTCCTGAGCCCCTACGTCTTGCCCCATCCTTGGCCACCTTTAAATCTAGACTGAAAGCCCACCTAACATTGCTTTTGACTCGTAACCACTCACCTCCACCTACCCTCCTCTCTTCCTTCCCTTACACATAAATTGATTTGATTTGCTTACTTTATTTTTTGTCTATTAGATTGTAAGCTCTTTGAGCAGGGACTGTCTTTCTTCTATGTTTGTGCAGCACTGCGTACGTCTTGTAGCGCTATAGAAATGCTAAATAGGAGTAGTAGTAAAATAAAAGCACGCACAATGCAGGAATCTGAATGCCAGGTCGAGGGCATAGAAGGGTTAGATTCCCCTTCTGCAGCAGTTACATCAGGACAGAAAAGCTAATAGGCCCCCAGACCTTCAAAACTCCCTGAGATGATCTTCCCCAAAATATAAAAATTGGCCCTGTATCTAATGGACCCTCCAAACCCTTTAACCCTCTAGGCTCCCCCCAAGACCTTTGATCCCCCGAGATGACCCTTCAGCTTACTGAGCCTCCACAAAACAGCCCTTGTGTCTAACCACTTCAGGCCCCTCCCCCAGTATACCTTGAAGAGGCAAGAATTATACCCATTCACTCCTGCCTCTGTATCACATCTCCGAAAATAGCACTGCACAACATGGAGTCATGTTCACCAAATAAAGGAATTTTCCCCTTATTTGGTAGTCTGGGTGGAGACCGTATGGAAAATATACCATAAATTGAAAAAATAAATCTCTTATTTACCAGGATGCACTGTGCAGAGCAAGGCACTGCCATTTTTGAAGATGGCATTGCAGAGGCATGAGTGAATAGGCATTGCTTTTGTCTGTTTGTGAAAGTATACTAGGAGCGTCTGGGATACTACTAGATAACAGGCTATTTTTTTGGATCAGAGCTAGGGGTGGGGATCCACTAGACTCCAATATTATTTGTTTGGGGAGGGGTTCAGGAAGATCAAGGATTGAGTCATTTCAGGAGGGCAGAGGAATTAGATGACTGGGTGGATTTTTTTTTTTTTTTTTGGGGGGGGGGGGGGGGGGGGGGGGGAGGATCAGAAAATTTTAGCAAGGGGTTTTATGCCTTGTGCAGCAGTGGGTTTAAAAAAAATGTCCTCCTTCCTGTCACTGTGTAAGCCAATCACTGCTCTTGCACTAACAGGAAGGGGAATACTTTAGCAATAAGTTGTAGATTAATGCCATGGTGTGCACAGTTTTGCTGATAGTGCACACTTTTTCATGCAGCAGTAATTTGCATGCTGACCACTGCATCTAGGTGATAAACTTTTGCATAATCTGTGCGCTCAGCCATTGGCACACAGTTTTCTGTATCGATGCGAGATAGTTCCATCTCACACCACTGGATGATGTCATTCACATGTGCCTGACTAAATCTGTTTGCCAATGAAAAAGAGAATGTAACCCCTGGTCAGGGTAGCGTGGGCATTGTTCTCGCTTACTGGATTTTCCTGGTTCCTCCCCCACCGCCCTTTAATCCTCATCTTTCATATTTCACAGCATAGGTGCCGACTCTGTGGGTGCTCAAGCAACGCCAATATTTTGGGGCACGGCTAGTGCAACGCTCCACAACAGGAACCCCCCCCCCCCCCTCCAATTCTTAGTCCATGACATCTTACTGCTGGCAGTTCTCCCTCTCCCTGTGGCTTACCAGTGCTGCTAAATACCTTGTTCGCTGCCAGTAGATGCATCGTGATTGAAAGGAGCGGAGCTACCTTGGGGCCTCAATCTTCCCTATGACGCATCCTGCCTCCTCTGATGCTGCAACTTCCTGTTCCGCGTGAGTAGGACGCTGTGTCACAGGGAAGCTCGAGGCCCCAAGGCAGCAACTTTCAATCACAGCGGTGCCTCTACTGCTAGTGATCAAGGTAGTTAGCAGCACCAGTGAACAGTGCGGGGGGGGGGGGGGGGGTAAGACAAAGGAGGAAAACACAGACCTGCAGTGCAGGCCAGAGGGAGGGAGAGACGCTGCTCTGCTGGACCAAGAAAGGAGAGAAGGGAGGGAAGGACAGACAGACAGGAAAAGGTACTGGATGGAAATGCGAGAGAGGGATGGATGCTGGACCAACTTGGTGGGGTGGGGGAAGAAATGGGGAAAGAAGATGCTGGATGGAACAGAGAGGGAAGAGACACTGGAGATCCATGAGGGAGTCATACTGAACTGAGGGGGTGGGTGGGAAGCTACAAGGATACTGGCTCTAGGGTGGAGGTAGGGGTGGGAAGCCACAGGGAGAGATACTGGCCCCAGGGGGAAGGGAGGGACAGGAAGACAGAAATGCTGGGCATGGAGGGGGATAGGGACACAGAGGGGTAATGGTGGACACAGGGGAGTGGGGACACAGAGGAGCAATGCTGGAAATGGGGGCAGGGACACAGAGGAGTAATGCCGGACAATGGGGTGGACATGGACACAGAAGAGTAATGCTGATCACAGGGGATGGGGGACAAATAAGGACAGAGACACAGAGGGGAAATACAGAATAAGGTAATACACACACACAGGGGAAACACTGAATATAAGGGCTGGATCGGGCCACTGAGAGGGCAGATGTTGAAAATGGAGGAAGATAAGGGACAGGGACACAGAGGAGAACTGTTACACAAGGTGGATAAGGATGCAGGAGGAGGATGGTGAATATGGAGCGAGAAGAAATGTCAAATGGACAAACCACAGCAAAGACAAGAGAAAAAAAACACACAGAAAAGAGACACTGGGACCAAAGCTAACTGAAAAATAAAATGCTCAGACAACAAAGGTTAAAAAAAAGCATTTTATTCTGAATTAATTAATTGGAATATGTCAGTTTTTAGAAATGCACATTTCTGAGATTTTCAATTTTAGTTGACTTCTTGAGATTTCCGGTTCAGTTTGTTTGCCTTCATATTTATTAATCTCTGGCCACTTCTGATATATTCGTTGTGTCATGTGTTTTTCATATGTGACCATGGTATGGTATTCTGCTTAGAGATTTTGTTTTGTTTTATTTCACTATCCAGCTTATAATTGAAAAAGAAAAATGCCTATATTGCGACCCAAATCGGGAGATAGACGTTTATCTCACAAAAACGAATAAAGCGGTATAATCGAAAGCCGAATTTGGACGTTTTCAACTGCACTCCATCGCGGATGCGGACAAAGTTGATGGGGGCGTGTCAAAGGCGGAACTGGGGCGTGGTTATCGGCCGATCAGAGATAGGCGCCTTTTGCCGATAATGGAAAAAAAAATATGCGTTTTTAGCGAGAATTTAGGGCACTTTTCCTGGACCCTGTTTTTCCACGAATAGGGCCCCAAAAAGTGCCCTAAATGACCAGATGACCACTGGAGGGAGTCGGGGATGACCTCCCCTGACTCCCCCAGTGGTCACAAACCACCTCCCACCACAAAAATATGCCGATTCACAACTTTTTATGTTCACCCTCAAATGTCATACCCACCTCCCTGGCAGCAGTATGCAGGTCCCTGGAGCAGTTATTAGGGGGTGCAGTGGACGTCAGGCAGGTAGACCCAGGCCCATCCCCCCCCCCCACCTGTTACACTTGTGCTGGTAAATGGGAGCCCTCCACACCGCCCCCCAAACCCACTGTACCCACATGTAGGTGCCCCCCTTCACCCCTTAGGTCTATAGTAATGGTGTAGACTTGTGGGTGGTGGGTTTTGAGGGGGATTTGGGGGGCTCAACACCCAAGGGAAGGGTGCTATGCACCTGGGAGTTCTTTTACCTTTTTGGTTTTTTTTTGTAAAAGTGCCCCCTAGGGTGCCCGGTTGGTGTCCTGGCATGTGAGGGGGACCAGTGCACTACGACTCCTGGCCCCTCCCACGAACAAATGCCTTGGATTTATTCGTTTTTGAGCTGGGCGCTTTCATTTTCCATTATCGCTGAAAAACAAAAACGCCCAGCTCACAAATTGTCGAATAAAACATGGACGTCTATTTTTTTCCCAAAATACGGTTCGGTCCGCCCCTTCACGGACCCGTTCTCGGAGATAAACGCCCATGGAGATAGACGTTTTCGTTCGATTATGCCCCTCTATGTATTGTATTGGTGTTTTGGGGACCAGTGTAGTATTTACACTGCTGCCTTTTCACATGAGTTGTAGCTTTTCATGTCCTGGTAGTTAGTGCTATTATGCTATGGTAATATTATGAGTGTGTCTTTGCCCAGGTTTGTATATACTGTTACAAGGTGTGGTTTGGATTTTAAAATGTGCAGGGGACAGTGCTTTGATGGTAGTAATGTCTGAGGAATAAGGAATGGTGTACAAGCTAAACTTCGGGAAATGGAGCCTTGTGTTAATCTTTGAATGCAATCTAGGACTATTTCTTTTTTTGGTGGTGGCAGGCGGAGAATGTCGGCTTGTGTTCGGCATCCCCAATCATTTTGAAAAGTTGGCTTCTATGTCTCAGGGACAAGCGCTCTGGCTACCATGTGTGTCTTCCAAAATAAGAAACCCACATAAGCAATATATAGCAACTTTGAATGAATTTTGCAGCATTGTGATAGTGACCCAAAGAAGAAAGACACGACACATCTATTTTCTATATTTTTTAGCCGTTTCCACTTTTGAAGGGTAAGGTGTGATTGTATCTTTATTCCCCCTCCCCCTCAAAATCTGGCAATCAGGAGATAACATTGGGTGGGATCATTTGGACTGAAATCTGTGAACAGATTTTGTATTACACATCTATAACTACCTCCAATCTAGCCCACCTCATCTACCCTTCAACTCCTTATCTACCCCACCACAACAGCTCATCCTTCCACCCTCCAAAAACTATCCCCTAAACCCTAAAAAAAAAAAGCCACCCCTTCCTTCTCTCCTCTGCGTTAAAGACTGACATAAAAGACAACATAACCACACATATACAAACATACACCACATAAAGAGGTTGGAAAGAATTCCATAAACCATCCTACAAAGGCTTTCCCCAACTGTTTATTTTATTTTTTTCTCCAGTGGTGGTAATGTAATTTTTTTTTCTATTTTCTCCAAACATTATGTTTCTTAAGACTTTTTTCCCCCAATTTTTAAGTTTGGGGAAAGAATGTAAAAGTATGAACTTTTCATAGTAAGATAACCCTCTGCTTTTTGAAGTTCATTCTCTGCCACAGTTATCTGGATTGTATTCAGATGGGTGAGGCCAACATAAGTTTCTCTGCTGGAGTGAATAACCCCCCTCCCCCCCCCCCCCAAAAAAAAGAAATCTACGAAGGGGTATATGAGTGATTTTATTTGTCCTTGTTGCTGAATAAATTATATAAAACAATGACTGCATTTATTCTTGTTGCTGAATAAAATATATAAAACATGCATCTTTTAATGTTGCCACTTTTAGTAGCCATTAGCCAAAGTGACAAAAGCTGTATCAGAAGCCATCCCAGAAATATAACTGCTTAAGACTAAAAACAATGGATATTCATCCCGCTGCTGTTGGCCTGTCTGCTGTCTCAGCTTAATTCAGGCAATTACCCAGTTAGTGGACTGAATATCACTGTTAACCAGGGGTATGCAACTCCACCCATGCTCCGACCCAGGACAGTGCTGAAGCAGTCTATCTAAATTTTTAGCAGCATTATCCAGATAATACCGCTGAGAATCTGGCTATTACCCCCAGTGAGCATGACCCATCTGGGTAGGAGCTGTTCCTTCTTTATCCACATGTCCTTCAAAATACCTTTGTACATTTTTCACATTCTGCCATCTAAATGCTATAATTAAAAATACACAATCACTGCTGTAGCATTTAATTTTAAAAAGGAAAACTATGATAAAATGAAGAAATTAGAAAAAACTGAAATGGACTGTTGCAAAATCTTAACATTTATATGAACCTCTCAGGTTTAAAAATACCATTGTGGAAGTCCCAACTAACTAGATGTATTTAGGGGACAGACTCAAGAGCAACCTAAGGATATACTTCTTCACAGAACGAATGCTGAATTCATGGAATGGCTTCCTGGTGCTGATGCTGGAGATAAAGACTGTAGCTGAATTCAAAAAAGCTTGGGCCGAGTACATAGGAAGGGATAGTAAACTGGGAAGACTGGATAGGCCATATGTGATCATCTCTGAGAAAAGGTGACTACAGTCTCCAGAAACAAAAAAATTAGGTTTTAATGGATTCTGTTAGAGCAAACAATCTATAATACAACAGTTCAAACCACATCCTTTTATGTGAAAAAATAAAATGTTACAGAAATTCAATCATATAAATTTTACAAACTGATTCTGGACCCTTGACATGAAAAATTAGCCATTCTCAACATTTTGGATTTGCTACTTTAGGGGCAAAATGTGGCCTGCGGTAGTGCATGTCTTTTGGGCATGCCCCGGGTCATTTTCTACTGAGTCCTGGAAAAAGGGCCTTTTAAGGGGCCAGAAAGTGGATGTGTAGCAAAATGAAAACCAGTGTGTCCATTTTCACCCTGAGACCTTACCGCCACCCACTGACTTAGCGGTAAGGTCTCACGCACTACCCGGGCTGTAAGAATGCAGCACTCGTCACCTGTTTACCGCTGGGTAAGTGTGCCTCATGGTAGAAAATATTTTCAACCTCGTGTTTTCGGCGTGCGCCAAGTTTGGAATTACCACCTGGGGCATGCAGCAGCCAGGCGGTAATGCAGATTTGGCACGCGCTGGACGCACGTAGGCCCTTAGGCACATTTGTAAAAGGGCCCCTTAGTCACCTTTCCCCAGAGACGGTCACATATGGTCTTTATCTGCCTTCATTTTCTATGTTGCTACTAGAAATAGTTGAAGAAAGATGAAGAGAGAAAGTTATCAATGTGGGTTACTCTTAAGATGGGTTAGTTTACACTTAGGAGTATGTACAATAAAATGTAACATAGTAACATAGTAGATGAATACTACTACTGGGGATCACGGCCCATCCAGTCTGCCCAACAAGATAATTTCACGTGTGCTACTTTTTGTGTATACCTTACCTTGATTTGTATCTAGTAAATGGATTTGCATTAGTAAATTGGCTTAGTGCACACTAACATTCCTGCCCCCTAAGCCCATTTCTAGTGCATCCAGGAAATACATCAATTTCCAGTATTTCTTTTTCAGGTCGTTCATTAATATTCACATTTGCATACATAACCTGAAAAAAAAATTGATGGGAGAGCACTTATGGCTTCTTATTTAGGAAGCAATAAAGGCTCCCATGTTATGGACACGCTAACCAGTTAGCACAAAGTAGTCAGAACATACTAGTTCTTTGTTCCTGACAAGCCTCCTCCAGAAAATAAATGCAAAAAAATAAATACTGCGTGCTTAGTACATGCAGATTACTTACCACAAAACATTTTAACGTGCTTTGAAGTAACATTAAGCATGCGTTAAGGCTTAAGGCCCTTTAGTAGACATACTTTCACCTATGCTATTTTAGCATAGGTCCCATTTTATTCAACGAGGCTAACAGTAAAATAACGAGTCTTAATGGTAGCACATATCAATACCCCCCCCCCCCCCCCCCCCAAAAAAAAAAAAAAAAGATTGACAACATAGTTAAAAAGTGAGGCAAGAGAGGTTATTAATGTCAAAATTACATCTTAAAAAAAACAGAAAAAGCAGATCCAAGTGAAGAAAAGAGGAAGGGGCATTAGAACTGTTAACAGAGGTGTAAAGCCTCAAAACAAGCTTTCCACAGAAGCAAAAATATTTAATAAAAATATTTTCACATATATTAGAACCAGAAAGCCTGTGCAGGAGTTGGACAGACCAGGGAGAATGGGCATAGCGGAAAGTCTAAATGAATTATTTGCTTTGGTCTTTATTGATCATATAAATGATATGTATTTGGTGATACAAGCTGACAGATGGGAAAACCAGGTATAACTTGAGCCATCTGAGACAAACGTATAACTTACCTATAGAGTGCCAATATTTGGAGTTGTATACATATATAAATAGAAAAAGGTTTAAATATATAATCAATAACGATTCTCAAGTGTGCACAACTATCATAAAAAATCACATGGAAGAAAAATACCTCAACAACTTTTCTATTTGTGTCTTACATATATAATATGTAGATACTCAGAGGCTTCCACTAAGTTATGACTCAAGGGGTGTAAAGACTGATGCAATCAAGGTCTCTTGGTTTATTATTCTTAATTAGTTTTTGAGTATTTCTATACTTGTTTTTTATGTTGAAAGTGTGATGTAGGTTATGTACAGCAGCAAAATATGTAACTCTTTTAATGCATTTTGAATTGCAGTTTTTAGAAAGCAGAATGTGAAAATTGTGAAGAATGTGAAGACTTTTACAAGACACTGTAAGTAAATCTAACAAGCTTCTTAAAGTACCACTAAAAGTATTTTTAGCTAATTATTACATTTTTTTTAAATGAAGCTAAATGTTTAACATTATTTTTTTAAACACATTATATTGTAATATATATTTATCAAACTTACATCCTGCCTGTCAATCAAAACAACATGTAACATCCATACAGCAAAAACATCACATACAACAAAACATATAACAAACTTACAACAAAACATAAAGGGCTAGATTCTATATAGCGCCTAAAAAATCTGCGCTGAAGAAAAATCCTTAAGCAGAATTCTATAAACCATGGTTTATAGAATTAATGCTTAACTAGAGAGGTCACCAACAAAAACGTAGTGCAAATGGCTGCACCTAAATTTACGTGCAGAGCACCGGTATTCTACAATTATGAGTGTAACTCGAAACCACACCCCTCCACCCCCAAACACACATGACCCGCCCATTTTTTGGGCTGTGCATAATTTTTTGGGGGGATCCCGCGCCTAAGTGCATACGTCCCAATTAAATCTAATTAGTGCCAATAGCTGTTTGTTAAAAAGCCAATTATTGGCACTAATTGGCTTGCTGGTCTATTAAATTGCGCACGCAAATCGGAAGCGCGTCTAAATTTACATATGCAATTTTGGCAACATTTATAGAATCAGGGGGAAAATAAATAAAAACAAAAAAATACACCCTGAAACCACACTATAATCAACATAAAATCCATGAAACAAATATGTTTTGAATTGCTTTCTAAACATTGGCAGAGAAGCAATTTGGCGCATTTCCAAAGGAAGAGCATTCCACAAGGTGAGCCCAGCTACAGAAAACATTTGCAAACGGTTCTCTGTAAGACAGACCTGGCGAAATGACGGAATATCCAGAAAACACCCACTTTGAGATCTAAAAACCTGCGAAGGATTGTAGGCCGTCAGACCCTGCATAATGGCCACTGGGGCATCACCAGGTACGGCCTTGAAGAGCAACAACAAAATTTTAAACAGTGCGTCAAACCACTGGAAGCAAATGCAACTTAATCAACTGAGGAGTAATATGGTCCATTCTTCTTGTCCCACCAATTATCTGAGCTGCAGAGTCCTCAGCCAAACTGAAAAACACAGTTCAAATAGTGCGTTCATAGATATACATATATACAAACACTAAAACTGCTCCAGGGACCTGCATACTGCTGTCATGGAGCTGGGTATGACATTTGAGGCTGGCAAAAAGTATTTTTAAAGTTTTTTTAGGGTGGGAAGGGGGTTAGTGACCACTGGGGGAGTAAGGGGAGGTCATCCCCGATTCCCTCTGGTGGTCATCTGGTCAGTTCAGGCAACTTTTTGAGGCTTAGTCACAAGAAAAACTGGACCAAGTAAAGTCGGCTAAGTGCTCATCAGGGATGCCCTTCTTTTTTTCCATTATCGGTCGAGGACGCCCATACGTTAGGCGTCCTGCCTTCACTATGCTTCTGACATGCCCCCGTGAACTTTGGTTGTCCCCGCGATGGAAAGCAGTTGAGGACACCCAAAATCGGCTTTCGATTATGCCGATTTGGGTGACCCTGGGAGAAGGATGCCCATCTCCTGATTTGTGTCGAAAGATGGGCGCCCTTCTCTTTCGAAAATAAGCCTGATGGTATACTGCGGATCTTCTCTGGTGGCAAAGCAGAGAAAGCAAAATCACTGTCTCTCCTCTCTTTATTCCACTGAAAATGTCAGAGATCTTCTTATTGCTGTTTCCCCTTTTTGTATGTCTGCATATCTTAATCAGTTCTGTTAGTTTTTATTTAAAAACAAACAAAACCAAAAAGCCAAATCCAACAGCCTCTGGAATGTGATCTCTACACATACAACGGTACAGAGTCGCATGAATTGCTGATGACAAACCAGTAGCCACTGCTGGATCCGAATCGTTTCCTTATTGTGGTCCATCTCCTAAATGAAACACAAAACATCATCAAGCTGAAACCTTGATCATCATTAACACAGGATTTACTCAACTGGAGCAGCTGCCATAGATATGTAGGAAACCAGGGTCTTATGACCAGGGTTTACAACAAGCTGGGTGGAGGAGGAGGAGGAGGAGGAGGAGGAGGAGGCAGCAAATAGTGATTGCACAGGGCTTTCAAGAAAATGACAGGGTAAATCTACATGGAGCAGTAACATGACAGCATTGGACTTCTAAGAAGGCTGGGGTGAATCGAATAGATAAACCATAGATCTCAAATTTCAGTGAGTAATAATCTCCACAGAATCACTAGCCTTGATGGCTGTGAGGATTATTAGAAACTTAATAATAAGATGGAGAAGAGGGCCTGGACAGTGGCTTAAACATTTATTTATAACATTTTATATACTGCCTCTCCAGAAGAAGAGGCTACTCAAGGCAGTTTACAATTCTATGCATATAAACACCATCAAAGATAGCAAATATCATAAACTGTTAAAACGAGTAATTTGTTTTTACCTGTTAATTTCCTTTTCTTGAATCCTGCTAGACCAGTCCACACTGACGAGTTACAGCACTCTACCAGTAGATGGAGGCAGAGACCTGAGTTTTCCAGTGACATTGGGAGTGGTACAGCTTGGAAGATGCCAGTATAAACTAATGACACACTGATGAGGAAAACAATAACCTCTCAAAGGAAACCCTCTGTAAGAATATGGTTCTAGGTCAGTTCCCAACTAGACAGCTCCCAACAGACAGTCTCTCCCCCCCCCCCCCCCCACCACCAATTCCCATCTGGACAATTCCAGCCAGACCAATTCCCACTACACCAGGGAGGACAATTCCTACCCAAAACAACAACAAAAAAAAAAGTAAAACACACTGCTACACAAAACAAAACTCACACCACACCATGGAGAACAATTCCCACCCAAAACCAAAAAAATTGTCCAAACAACTGTCAAACAAACAAGTGCAAATATAAATAATCATAAACACACCACTCCACAATAAAAAATCTAGTAATCAACTGTTCCAAACAACTGTAAAACAAACATATGCAAATAAAATAAACCAGAAACAAACTTAGAATTGAAGTATAAAAAATATAAGATATCAACTAGAAAGTAAGGTTATGAGCAATGCCACAAAGAAAATCCTCTACAAATTTCTTACCAAAATCTTCAAGCAATGCAACCAGCCATTCATGAGATGCTTTATATAGACGACACTGGGGAGGAGGTAGATGACCAGCTATAAGATGTTCCTGTTCAACCTCCACTATAGCTTGCTCCTTCTGTAGCACCCTGATGAAGCGCCAGATATTAGGATGGTGATCTGTAGCTCTGGACTGCAAGCAATTATGGTACCCCTCAATCTCATTGGTAGTACAAAGCAGGGTGAATTGGTGGGTGGGAACTGTCCGGTTAGGTACTCGCCAGATACCCACCTAAAAGTGCAGGGTCAGTAAACTTTGTGTTTGATCAGTAGAAATGAGCTGACAAAGTGCTTAAATACTGAGATAGCAAAGATCTGAACAGTAAAGGCTAGGAATGACAGCTAACGCGGGCACAGGGATTCAAATGGGGAAGTCTGGATGACAGCTATTAAGGGGGTACACTCACAGAGAAAGCACAAACATTTATATATTTGCGCACTAGTCACAGACCATGGAAATGTGCCCAAATATAACTCATGAAAAGGTTAATATATTTTTATGGTAGCAGAAAGAGGTTAAATCTCCACCCAAGGATCAGCAAGGGGCAAAGAAAAGGTAACAGGCCTGGACAGAAGTTGGTGAACTACAACAAATTTGTCAGAATGGGATCCAACAGCGACAGTACCTGCATCGGGGATCTGCATCAGCCTATTCCACAATATAGACAACGAGGAGGTACAAATGTAAATTGTTATGTCCAAGGAGGTTTAATAGACAGGAGATCAAGTGACGTCAAAACATTGAAACCAATTAGGTCAGTTTCGGTTTCCCCTTCCCTGCGTAGCCATCATCGCCATACTCTCAAAACAAAGCAAAACCTATGAGCTGCTGCATCCACATTGTCGTTCTTTAGTGTTGGTAGCATTTGTTATGAGAATCAGGTGCTCAACATTCAGCCTTGTTACAGATGGATCAACAATAAAGAATGACAACGTGAATACAGCAGCTCATAGGTTTGCTTGCTTTCTTCTGAGTGTATGGCGATGACGGCTGCACAAGGAAGGGGAAACTGAGATTAACTAAATTGGCTTCCTTGCTGGCAGTGAGCTAGATAGGATCACTTCCATTCCTGTCTATTAAACCTCCTTGGTCACGTCGCACCGCAAGAGGGTCAGATCAGCACCACATACTACAATACCAGAACTTCAAAGCGCTACAGCGTCCACAAGGTCACTGTCGGGTGGGAACTGTCCGGGGGGGGGGGGGGGGGGGATGTCCTGGTTGGGAATTGTCCCCCTAAAGTGGGAATTGTCTGGGAGGGAATCGTCCTAGTTGGGAACTGTCCGATTGGGTACTCGCTGGATACCAAGAATACATAAGAAAAATGCTGAAAGAACTGAAGCCAAGGTAAACAGAGATGAGAACCTCAGAATGTTACTATCTTGCTGAGTGGGACCTGGACTGGTCTAGCAGGAATCAAGGAAAGGAACTTAGCACCCTCCTTTTCATCCTGCTAGACCAGACCTGACTGACAGGATGTACCCAAGCTTTAACCCTCCAAAAGGAACTGGTCATTTCCAGACGGTGAATAAGGATCCTATAGACAACTAATTTATGCAGAGATTTAGTGACTATCTTTTACTTGCCTGGAAAAGGCTGGCAAAAAGACAGATTGGTTGATGTGACAAGGTGAGATCAACTTAAGCAAGAAGGCTTAGTCCACCTCAAATTACAGGTGTGGATCCTTACAAGGAAGCGTTTATAGCTCCTGAACAAACAGCCACCAGAAACTGTCTGGGAGGAAAGATCCTTCAGGGTTCCTTGCTATAAAAGCTCAAAGGGGGAACATGCTAAAACAGTGACCTCCACTGTTTTTCAAACAGGGGCTACACTGGCAAAAAAATGTCAGTGTGAGAGCCATTGCTGAACAAAGCAGATGGCATATTGAATGGGGGTGGGGAATCCTCCTCCAATGACACAGCTTTACTGAGGAGTTCCCTTCTGAAACAGTCAGCCCGGCTGCAGAGGTACATTCTGAGTAATTTGTGTAACTAAAGTTTACCGCACACATTTTCTCTTTCTAAGCCCATTTCCCCCCATACATTCTCTACCTTTGTTCCCCAGATCCTCTCTCCAGGACACTCTCCTCCAACTCTATCCCATCAGTCAGCCTTCATCATCTTTGTCTCCCCACTACTTGAAGCTGGATCTTCCACCAGTTTTTTAAATCCTTTTTTTAATGAACTGGGGAAATCTGGATTTTTTTTCCTGGATGCCATAAGATCAAATACCAAATGACTCCACTGCTCTACCACACATTCTCCACCCCACAGCGAATCTCTTGAGCAACAGCTGCACACTCTGGGCCCCCTTACTTGTTGACATAAGCCACTGCTATGGCATTATTGAACATTACCTGGACTACTTTCCTCTTCATAATAAGAAGGAAAAGCACAAGGGCTGGCAGAATGGCTCTCACTTTTAGGCAATCAATGGACCATGCCACCTCTTGTCTTGACCACAGACCCTGTGCCACCTGCCCTTGACAGTGGGCTCCCCATCCTGACAGGCTGACATCAGCAGTTACTACAATCCAATCTAATAGGTCCACATCCACATCAACACCTCAACAGACTCAAGAAAATGTCAGGAAGTATTTTTTCATGGAGAGGGTGGTGGATACTTGGAATGCCCTCCCGCGGGAGGTGGTGGAGATGAAAACGGTAACGGAATTCAAACATGCATGGGATAAACATAAAGGAATCCTGTTCCTCAGGAACTTAGCCTACAATGGGTGGCAGAGCCGGTGGTTGGGAGGCGGGGCTAGTGCTGGGCAAACTTATACGGTCTGTGCTGGGGCTGGTGGGTGGGAGGCAGGGATAGTGCTAGGCAGACTTATACGGTCTGTGCCAGAGCTGGTGGTGGGAGGCGGGGCTGGTGGTTGGGAGGTGGGGATACCGTGTTTCCCCGAAAAAAAGACATCCTCCGAAAATAGGACCTAGTAGCGATTTTGCTACATTTGTAAATATAAGGCCTCCCCTCGAAAATAAGACCTAGCAAACTTTTTTTTTGCAGCAGGGCCGCCGAGAGCCGGACAAGACTGCCCCGCGCCCCCCTACCCGAGGTCGCCCCCCACCCGAGGTCGCCGGGCCCCCCCTCCACCCTCCCTCTGTCACTCCGGAACTAACCTTAAACTCCTTTCACCTTCGCAACGCAAGTTCCTTCCCAGCAGCAAGCAGCAGCAGGGCAGACCTCTCCTTCCTTCCATGCCCCACCCTCGCCTGACGTTATGGTACGTCAGGCGAGGGCGGGGCATGGAAGGAAGGAGAGGTCTGCCCTGCTGCTGCTTGCTGCTGGGAACTTGCGTTGCGAAGGTGAAAGGAGTTTAAGGTTAGTTCCGGAGCGACGGAGGGCGGGTGGAGGGGGGGCGACCACGATCCCAGAAAAATAAGACATCCCCCCCCCAAATAAGACCTAGCGCGTTTTGGGGAGGATAAATTAATATAACACAGTGTCTTATATTCGGGGAAACACGGTAGCACTGGGCGGACTTATATGGTCCGTGCCCTGAAAAAGACAGGTACAAATCAAGGTAAGGTATACACAAAAACTAGCACATATGAGTTTATCTTGTTGGGCAGACTGGATGGATCGTGCAGGTCTTTTTCTGTCATCATCTACTATGTTACTATGTAACACCTGCTATACCAGAGGGAGCCAAAAGCTGAATCCTGCAGCCTATTCAACCGGAGGCCAGAATCCCATGAACATACTTACCAGCATCTGATCTATCAGAGGTAGCTAACAGCAGAATCCTGGCAGTCTGCTCAATTGAAGGTTGGAACCAGGGAGCACATCTACCAATACATGCTCTACAAGCTGAGCTTGGAAGCTTGTTCACCCACACAATCTGGTGATCACTGGATGCCAGATGATCACCTACTATAACATCAGAAACATTAGTAACCACTAAGTCCAGTTTGACACCATTCTGCGTGGGTTCTATTACCAACTGCTGGAATAGTTCTCCCTGTAGAGAATCTAGGATCTCCCTACTTCTAAAAGACTCCTCAATAAGGATACTCCCTCAGACTGTCACAACTGTGGTCGTGTCCCCACTGTCAGACTCACCTTGTCTTCCTTTGGTCAGCCTCTTCTGTGTTTCAAGCCTCATTCTGGTATTCAGTGTGTTTCAAGCCTCTTTCCTGAAGTCATGACATCATCAGTGAAGGCTCTCATAAGGACCATGAGGACTCTCAAATGGGACCTTTACAACTTCAAAGGTCTTCAGGTTTTCCTCTGTGCTTCTTTAGCACTTCTGCGTTGTTACTTGGTTGTTTACCTGCGTGCTTGTTTGGCACTTCTACTTGCTTCCTGTTTGTTTGCTAGTGTGTCAGGTGTGGCACTTCTGCCTTGTTACTTGGTTGTTTGCCTGTGTGCTTGTGTAGCACTTCTGCCTTGTTTCTTGTTTATGTGCTGGTGTGAAGGTTTTGTAGTCTATTCTGCCTTGGGATTTGTAAGTTGTGTGGGTGGTTGTGGTTTGGGGGGAGGCCTCTTACCAGTATAGGGTCGCAAGTAGTTTGAAGTAGTCAGATCAAGGTGTTTCTTTCCATTTTAGGTTGTTGTGTGCTAGGTGGTGTATTTCTATGAATCTGTGTGCTATAATGTCAAGAGTGTGGCCTTTGTTGTGGGTTGGTCGAGGAAATGGATATTGGAAGTTCCATTGTTGAAGGAAATTATAATATTCTTTGGATTTTACATCGTTTGTGTTTTCTAGGTGTAGGTTTAAGTCTCTGAGAAGCAGTATGTTGGAGTGGGATATGCATGAGTTGGAGATGAAGTCAGAGAATTCCTGATGGGTTTCTGGCTATTTTCCTGGTGGTCTATAGAAGAAGATGCAGCATAGTTGGTCTTGAAGGGTGTTGTTTTGTATTGTGCATGACAGTATTTCAAGTTGGGGAGAGCTGAATTTGGAGAGAAATTCTGCCATTCCGCCCCCTTTTTTTTTTTCTCTCTCGTGGTATCTATGGGGTAATTTTCGAGTTGAATCCAGGTTTCTGTGACGAAAACGGCTCCTAGGTTTTCCTTCTTTAACCAGTCTCTGATAGTTTCTTTTTTGTTTACTACTGATCTGGCATTTATATATGTGATTGGTATTGGTAGGTAGCTGAGGGCTGAGTCATTACTGCAGTGAATTTTAATGAGGTTGTGTGTGTCAGGTTTGCGTGACTTTTTTTGTTTCTGTTCTGTTTGCCTTCTTGTTTCTGTGGGTTCGGTCTGCAGATGATATTGTGTGGTAATGTGAGGTTGATGATATGGGTGTGTGGTGATATGATTGGGATGTTGTATGTGTTGATTGTTTGGTGGTAAGGTGTGCTGGAGGTAGAGGAAATGAGGAGTAGTGTGAGTAGAATGAATTTGAGGTATATGTATTTGTTAGTTCAGGTGTCAGACATTTTCGTTGATGAGTTTTGTTAATATTCTTGTGTTGAGGGATTTGTTGTAGGGGTAGTAACATTGGTTAGGGTCAGGGCTGTCATTGCTGAATTTCTCCTAGGTTACTGGGCGGAAGGAGGTGGGTGGGAATGGAAGCCGGGATTAATTTACTTTTAATTTGTCGAATTCTAATTTGGGCTTGGAGGGTGGATGGAGAGTTTCTTGCTGGGCAGCGTGGCCAGGTATGATATTTGTGAGGTAAAAGTGGTGATTTTTGTTTATAGAGTGTTGATAAGGGGGGCAGATAGATAAGTTTTCTGTAGAGTGTTAGGTTCTAATTTTTGCAGAATTTGAGGAGAGAGAGTGAGTTAAGAATTTAGAAGGATTTTTGGTTCAAAATTACACATTTCTTGAACAGTTATGGTATAGAGTTACATATTTCTGGAAAAAAGATTTTGGTTCAAAGTTACATATTTCTTGAAATCTTTTGGTACAAAGTTCTTGAGAAGTTTCTTGAGAGATTTTGGTACAAAGTTACATATTTCTAGAATGTAAAATGTCTGTTTCATACTGTTACCCAGAAGTCCGGCTTACTTTCCTACTTTGATGTGGAATTCTAATTTGTAGTAAAATTGCTCAACAATGTAGTATGTATTTGGACTAATACTTCTCGGTACATACTCAAGTATCTGTTTCATACAGTTACCTAGAAGTCCTGCTTACTTTCCCTACTTCAATGTGGAATTCTAGATTGTAATAAAATTGATAAAACAATTTGGTATGTATTTGGACTGATATTTCTCGGTGCATGCTCAACATTCAAACTGACAAGAACAAACTCTCTTAAACCTTGGAGCAGGGTGATCGGTTCACATATAAATCTATGCAAGATGAAAAACCTGTTCGCTTGAAAAGAGGATATGTAAAGTAAAAAGGTAAGAAATTGTTATATTATCTCTTGCTTGGGAGTGAAGAGTTACGAGCAGCTATATACTATCAGTTGCGCAGTTCCTGGGCTATCTTGTTGGTCTCACTGTTGGATGTGGGGTTGTTGAGCTGTAGAGCTGTTGAGCTGTGGGTGAGGGAGCTGTGGATGACGGACAGGCTGGGCTGACTCTACCATCTCACCTTCTCCCCAATAACGGTGACTCTGGGCACTCAGATGTTAGCGTACCTCTCCTCTCCACTCTTGTTCCAGTGCTCTCCTCCAGCCATCTGTTCTCCCCTTCCTGCCACTTTGATTTGGCGCTGCTCCCTCCTTGCAGTAGTGACCTTCTTTCAGCTCAGGTGAGCAGCTCCGCCGACGAAGCTGGCCCCTGCACTCCTCCCACTAGTAAAAGAGCCAGAGGCTGTGAGCAGCTGGCTGAGACGTGGGGGGCGTCTGTGTTTTAGCTGTTAAGGTGTTGTGGCGCACGGTGCTTGTACTCCTCTCGTCCATCTGCGGCTTGTCCTGAGGTCCATGAGGCGGTGTGTGTCGCACTTTTCACTCCTCTCGATGCGGCGTTGGTGAGTTCCTGGTGAGGTGTTGTTCGTCTGGCTCCTGAAGGAGTGATTATGAGATTGGACGCCTCAGTGGTCCGGCACCTGCACTCACTTCCCTCACCAATTTCTCGTCCAATGCCCACTCTACAGCGTCAGAAATGCTGATCGGGCTCACTGTTGAGCCGGTTCTTGAGGGTCTCCAACAGGCTGGCTCAGAGATTGGCAGAATGGGGGTTTGGTCTCCTGTGTGCGCTCCAGTCGCCGGCCTGTTGCTGTCTCCACTGGCTCAACTGGATTGATGGGGACGCAAATGGTAAAATTATGTATCATACCTGATAATTTTCTTTCCATTAATCATAGCTGATCAATCCATAGACTGGTGGGTTGTGTCCATCTACCAGCAGGTGGAGATAGAGAGCAATCCTTTTGCCTCCCTATATGTGGTCATGTGCTGCCGGAAACTCCTCAGTATGTCGATATCCAAGCTCCATCCGCAGGACTCAGCACTTAGAGAATTACACCCACAAAGGCACACTCTGCCCAGCTCACCACCGCCGAAACGGGGGAGGGGAATTAACCCAGCTCATCCCCAAACAAGTGGGGGAGGGGAATCCGTCCAGCTCATCCCCGCGGAGCGGGGGAGGGACACCACCCCGCCGATGCGGGGGGATCTGGCTTATCCTGCAACCGCAACCGCGGGAGGAGCTGACTGACCCTAACACCGCCGAAGCGGGAGGGGTACAAAGCTGCCCTACAGCCGCACGAAGTGGGAGGGAGCGCCGGCAGAATTTAGGTCTCAATCCAGCCCCGTAAAACGGAGGGGAGAGGAATGCAGCAGCTCACTGTAACACAAACTCGTCTCAACTCTTGAAGAATCCAATTGAAAAAACTTGAACACGAAGTCTTCCTGAAGGAACTGAAGACTAAACTTGAACCTGAAATGCAACCAGAATATAAACAGTACAGATATCTGGGAGGGGCTATGGATTGATCAGCTATGATTAATGGAAAGAAAATTATCAGGTATGATACATAATTTTACCTTCCATATCATCATGCTGATCAATCCATAGACTGGTGGGATGTACCGAAGCAGTACTCACCCAGGGCGGGACATAGAAATCCCTGACTGCAACACTGAAGCTCCAAACCGGGCCTCCGCCCGAGCAGCCACAGTCAAGCGGTAATGCCTGGAGAAGGTATGGGCCGATGCCCAAGTTGCCGCCTTGCATATCTCTTCCAAGGAGACGGACCCAGCCTCTGCCATCGAGGCCGCCTGAGCTCTAGTGGAGTGAGCCTTCAGCTGAATAGGCGGCACCTTCCCCGCGGCCACATAAGCCGCTGCAATGGCTTCCTTGACCCATCTTGCCACAGTAGGCTTTGCAGCCTGCAGACCCTTCCGAGGACCTGCAAACAGGACAAACAGATGATCCGATTTCCGGAAATCATTGGTCACTTCCAAGTATCTGATGATGACTCGTCTCACATCCAGAAATTTGAGAGCAGAGTATTCCTCTGGGTAGTCCTCCCTACGAAAGGAAGGGAGACAGAGCTGCTGATTCACATGAAAGCGAGAAACAATCTTGGGCAGGAAGGAAGGCACTGTGCGAATAGTCACTCCTGCCTCAGTGAACTGCAGAAAAGGCTCTCGACATGAGAGTGCCTGGAGCTCGGAAACTCTTCTGGCTGAAGTGATAGCCACCAAAAAGACTGCTTTCAATGTCAGGTCTTTCAGAGATGCCCTCGACAAGGGTTCAAAAGGCGGCTTCTGCAAGGCTCTTAGCACCAGGTTGAGATTCCACGCAGGCACCACTGAGTGCAGAGGAGGGCGCAGGTGATTAACTCCCTTGAGGAAACGTACCACATCTGGCTGCGAAGCCAGGGAAGCACCCTTCAGGTGGCCCCTGAAGCAAGCCAGTGCCGCTACCTGGACTTTAAGGGAACTGAGCGACAGGCCTTTCTCCAGACCTTCTTGCAGGAACGCCAGCACTGAAGAAATTGGAGCAGTGAAGGGAGAAAGTGAGCCTGCTTCACACCACGCTGCAAAGGTACGCCAAACCCTGGCGTAAGCAGTAGAAGTAGAGCGCTTCCTCGCTCTCAGCATAGTGGCGATGACCTTGTCTGAGAAGCCCTTCTTCCTCAGACGCTGCCGCTCAATAGCCAGGCCGTAAGACCAAAGGGGGAGGGATCCTCCATCACCACGGGACCCTGATGCAACAGGCCCTGCTCCACTGGCAGCCGCAGAGGGTCGTCCACTGAGAGCCTGATCAAGTCCGCATACCAGGGACGTCTGGGCCAGTCCGGACCCACCAGGATTATTCGGCCCGGATGCTTTGCCACCCGATCTAGTACCCTGCCCAACATGGGCCAGGGCGGGAACACATAGAGAAGCTCCTGTGTCGGCCACTGTTGGAGAAGAGCATCTACTCCCAGAGATCGAGGGTCCCGTCCTCTGCTGAAAAAGCGCGGCACTTGGCAATTGGCCGATGACGCCATCAGATCTAGGCTCGGCTGGCCCCAGCGCTTCGTGATGTCCAAGAACGCCTGAGCCGATAACTGCCACTCTCCGGGATCCAAGGTATGGCGACTGAGAAAGTCCGCCTTGACATTCATGACTCTGGCAATGTGGGCCGCTGACAGCTGTACCAGATTCGCTTCCGCCCACTGGCATAGATTCATGGCTTCCTTGGCTAGAGGGGCGCTCTTGGTACCTCCCTGGCGTTTGACATAGGCCACAGCTGTGGCATTGTCCGACAGGACCCGTACTGGCTTCAACGCCAGTACCGGGAGGAACTCCAAAAGCGCCAACCGAATGGCTCTGAGTTCCAGGAGGCTGATAGACCACTTTGCCTCTGCAGGAGACCAGAGCCCCTGCGCTGTCCTTCCCAAGCAGTGGGCTCCCCAGCCCGTCAAAGAGGCGTCCGTCGTGACGACAATCCACTCCGGGGTCACAAGAGGCATCCCTGCAGACAACTTGTCTGTCTTCAGCCACCAGCTCAGCGCCTTGCGCACTGCTGGGTCCAAGGGAAGGCGCACAGCATAACCCTACGACACCGGAGTCCAGCGCTGCAGCAGAGAGTGTTGTAGTGGTCTCATATGAGCCCTGGCCCAGGGCACTACTTCCATCGTGGCCGTCATAGAGCCCAACAGCTGCACATAGTCCCAAGCCCGAAGCGGAGAGGCTACTAGGAACTGGTCCACGTGAGCCTGAAGTTTGACAATCCGATTGTCCGGCAGGAACACTCTGCCTACTTGGGTGTCGAATCGAACTCCCAGATACTCCAGCGACTGAGTCGGGCACAGCTGGCTTTTCTCCCAGTTGATGATCCACCCCAGGGAGCTCAAAAGAGCAATCACCCGGTCCACAGCTTTGCCGCACTCTGCATAAGAGGGGGCTCGGATCAACCAGTCGTCCAGATAAGGATGGACTTGTACTCCTTCCTTTCGCAGGAAGGCCGCGATGACCACCATTACTTTGGAGAAGGTCCGCGGAGCAGTAGCCAACCCGAATGGGAGGGCTCTGAACTGGAAGTGTCGGCCCAGGACTGCAAAACGCAGAAAGCGTTGATGAGGAGGCCAGATGGGAATATGCAAGTACGCTTCCTTGATGTCCAAGGATGCCAGGAACTCCCCTGCCTTCACTGCCGCTATAACAGAGCGGAGAGTCTCCATGCGAAAGTGCCGAACTTTCAAGGCCCGATTGACCCCTTTGAGGTTGAGGATAGGCCGCACAGAACCTCCTTTCTTTGGTACCACAAAGTAAATGGAGTAACGTCCCTTGCCAAGCTGATTTTCTGGCACCGGAACGACCGCACCCAGGCGGATCAGATTGTCCAAGGTCTGCTGCACTGCCACAGCTTTGACCGGAGACTTGCAGGGAGAGAGTACAAACCCGTCTCTTAAGGGTCGGCAAAACTCTAGCTTGTAGCCGTCTCTGATGACTTCCAGCACCCAAGCGTCTGAAGTTACTCTGGTCCACTCGCCCAGAAACGAGGACAGGCGTCCTCCAATCTGCACTGGGCCATGGACCAGGACCCCGTCATTGGGTACGAGACCCTGGGGGAGGACCGGAGGGCACACCTCCGGGACGGCGGTCTCTGCGAAAGGAATGCTGCTTGGGGGAGAAGTTCCTCTTGAAGGAAGAGGGGGCAGAGGAGCCCGACTTGCCCGGGCGGTACCGACGGGCTTCCTGAAACCGTCCTCTGGAGATACCGGGGCGAGCACTGGCCCGAGCCCTGACCTCTGGTAACCTCTTGCCCTTAGACGTGCCGAGATCGGTCACAATTTTGTCCAGCTCGACCCCAAAGAGCAGCTTGCCTTTAAAAGGCAACTTAGCCAGGCGGGACTTAGAGGCGTGGTCAGCAGACCAATGTTTCAGCCAAAGCCACCGCCGCGCAGAGACTGTCTGAGCCATACCTTTAGCCGAGGCTCTCAAGACATCATACAGCAAGTCTGCCAAATAAGCCAAGCCCGATTCCAGGGCCGGCCAATCAGCCCTCAAGGAAGGATCCGAGGGGGAAGCCCGCTGCACAATCGTCAGGCACGCCCTGGCCACGTAGGAGCCGCAAACTGAGGCCTGCAAACTTAAGGCAGCCGCCTCGAAGGACGACCTTAAGGCCGCCTCCAATCTTCTGTCTTGGGCGTCCTTTAGGGCCGTGCCACCTTCCACCGGCAACGCCGTTTTCTTAGTCACCGCAGTGATTAAAGAATCCACGGTAGGCCAAAGAAAGGCCTCCCGTTCACTTTCAGGCAAAGGATAGAGGCGGGACATAGCCCTAGCCACTTTGAGGCTCACTTCCGGGACATCCCATTGAGCCGAAATTAAGGTGTGCATGGCATCATGCACGTGGAAGGTTCTAGGCAGGCGCTTCGTCCCCAGCATAATGGCAGAGCCAACAGGGGCTGAGGGAGAGACGTCCTCTGGAGAGGAAATCTTCAAAATGCTCATGGCCTGCACTAACAGGTTGGGCAAATCCTCTGAGCGAAAGATCCGCGCTGCAGAGGGGTCATCCGCTCCATCCGAGCGGGAATCCGTCTCCTCCAAGGAATCCCCAAAGGACCGTTGGGAGAACTCAGATACGCTGCCCTCATCTACATCAGAGGAAACAGAGTCCTCTAAGGCCTGGGAATCCACCCGAGGGCGTTTACTTCCGGGGGCCTCAACCCCTTTATTGGACAAGGGAGAAGGGGCAGCGTTTTGCATAAGGAAGGCCTGATGCAGCAGCAAAATAAACTCGGGGGAGAAACCCCCCAGACTGTGCACTTCAGCAGCCTGGGCCACAGCCCTAGACGCACCCTCAACCGGCGCTCGCAAGAGCAGGGGAGAGACATGCTGCGCATCCAAGATGGCGTCCGGCGCGACACTCCGCGAAGGAGCCGCGCGGGAAGAACGGCGCTTAACTTTAGCCGCTTTTTTGCCGTCGCCCAAATCAAGGGCGGCCATGGCATTAACGTCTCCCAGCTGAAGGGCGGCCCAAGAAGAAGCCGTCCGAGCAGAGTGGCCGGCCAAGATGGCGGAGGCGAGCAGCGGGGGATGGGCGTTTATGGCGGGAAAAACCGCCGCACAGGAGGAAGACCCGGGACACTGACTGGCCTCCAAACTGACACCCAACAAGGGCGAATCAGACTTTAAGACCCCCGCATCCCCGCTAGAAGCGCACACGCGGTCCGGGGAGCGATTCTTCGCGCCCTCGCCCTCCGACGCCATAGGCCACGTGGAGATCGATCGGGGAACCCCCTGCCCGCTATAAAAAGGTAAAAATTACCTGCTTCTCGCTCCGAGCTGTAACGACCTTGTGTCCCAGTGAGTAGCTGCACTAAACGTTTAAATAAACGTCGAAATAAACGCCCTTAAGGACGTCCAAATTTTTTTTTTTTTTTTAACGGAGGCAGCGGGAGGGGGGAGAAAAGGAGGGACCTGGCGCCACCAGGTTTGCACTTGCTCAAGAAGAGCCTTCAACCCCAGGTACTCAACAAAACCTAAAAATTAGGCTTGGAGACCTAGCCAGAGCTGCTGCTGTGTGTGACCACCACCTGCTGAGATAGAGAACATACTGAGGAGTTTCCGGCAGCACATGACCACATATAGGGAGGCAAAAGGATTGCTCTCTATCTCCACCTGCTGGTAGATGGACACAACCCACCAGTCTATGGATTGATCAGCATGATGATATGGAAGGCAGTATCGCCTGGTTGAGTGAACTCCTCTGGCTGAGTGGCCAATCAGGCACACAGGTAGGTCGCGCCTTTCTCCATTGATTGGTGTGATCTCACCTTCGTTCTTTTAGTTGGACATTGCCATTTGTCGACAATCTCTGTCCATACTCGTTCCGTGATGATCATGGTCTCACTCAGAGTCTGGTCATGATCTGAGATGGTTCGGGGTTTCAAAGCTCGTTGGTTCCATGTCCAGCTAGCTTGAGGTCATCTTCCACATGTGAAGAGAAGGAGTAAGGAGTATACTGATAGGGCTGCACTACTGTCCGTGAAGACAGAACAAACAGACAGATGAAGAAATGTTTACAGAAATTAGAAAAGCTGGCAAACTGGGCAATGGTATAATAGTGGATGATTTCAATTACCCCAATATAGACTGGATAAATGTTACATCAGGGAGTGGATAAATGTTACATGAGGGAGAACTAGGGAGGTAAAATTCGTAGACGTAATGACTGCTTCTTGGAGCAACTGGTCCAAGAACCAACAAGAGAGGGAGCTATTTTAGATCTAGTCCTTAGTGGCATGCAGGACATCGTACAAGAGGTAACAGTGTTGGGTCCGTTGGGAAGCAGTGATAACAACATGATCCAATTTGAGCTGATATCTGGAGTGAAGTCACTAAGGAAATCTACTTTAGCAGCATTTAATTTTCGTAAGGGTGACTATGTTAAAATGATGAAAATGGTTAAAAAAAAAGAAGCTAAAAGGATCAGCTGCAAAGGTTAGGACCTTAAATCAGGCATAGATATTGTTTAAAAACACCATCGTGAAAGCCCAGACCAAATGCATTCCACATATTAACAAAGGTGGAAAGAAGATCAAACAACAGCCAGCATGGTTAAAAGGTGAAGTGAAAAAGGCTATTAGAGTAAAAAGACCATTGTTCAAAGGATGGAAAATGATATGAATGAATAAAGTAAGAAGCAACATAAGCACTGGCAAGCTAGATGCAAAGCAATGATAAAGAAGGCTAAAAGACAATATGAAGAAAAACTTGCCTCAGCGGGAAAATACTCATGCAGTAACAATTTTTCCAGGTACATCAGAAGCAAAAAGCCTGCAAAGGAATCCTTGGGACTGTTGGATCATGAAGGAGCAAAAGGGGCACTCAGGGAGGACGAAGCCATAGTGGAGAGTTTGAATGAATACTTTGCTTCGGTGTTTACAGAAGAAAATGTAAGAGATCTACCTGTACCAGAAATGTTTTTCAAGGGTGACATGCAGAGACAGAAAGAAATCTTGGTGAACCTGGAAGACATACTGAACCAAATCAACAAATTAAAGAGTGATAAATCACCTAGACTAGATGGTATACACCCCAGAGTACTGAAAGAACTCAATCATGACATTGCTGATCTGCTGTTAGTGATATGTAACCTGTCTGTAGTACCTGAATATTGGAGGGTGGCCAATGTAACGCTGATTTTTAAAAACGGTTCTGGGTGATCCGGGAAATTACACACCGATAAGCCTGACTTCAGTGCCAGGAAAAATAGTGGAAACTATTATAAAAAATAAAATTACTGAATACATAGACAAAATGGTTTAATGGGACACAGTCAGCATGGGTTCAGACAAGGAAGCCTTTGCCTTACCAATTTTACTTCATTTCTTTGAAGGAGTGAATATACATGTTGATAAAGATGAGCCAGTTAATGTAGTATATCTAGATTTTCAGAAAGCTTTTGACAAAGTTCCTCATGAGAGGCTACCGAGAAAATTAAAAAGTTATAAGATAGGAGGTAATGTCCTTTTGTGGACTAGGAATTGGTTTTTGGACAGAAAACAGAGGGTAGGGTTAAATGGCCATTTTTCTCAATGGAGGAGGGTGAATAGTGGAGTGTCACAGGGATCTGTATTGGGACTGGTGATATTTAACATATTTATAAATGACCAGGAAATTGGAACGATGAGAGAGGTGATTAAATTTGCACATGACACAAAACTATTCAAAGTTGTCAAAACACAATGCAGACTGTGAAAACTTTCAGGAAGACCTTAGGAAACTGGAAAACTGGGCATCCAAATGGCACATGAAATTTAATGTGGACAAATACAAAGTGATGCACATTGGGAAATATAATCCAAATCAAAGTTACTTGATGCTAGGGTCCACCTTAGGAATCAGTACCCAAGAAAAAGATCTAGGTGTCATTGTAGACAATATACTGAAATATTCTGCCCAGTGTGCGGCGATGGCCAAAAAAAGGCAAAAAGCAAAAAGCAAAAAGCTAGGAATTATTAGAAAAGGGACGGTGAATAAGACAAAGAATATGATAATGCCTCTGTAATGCTCCATGGTGCGACCTCACCTTGAATATTGCATTCAATTCTGGTTGCATTATCTCAAAAATGATATAGTAGAATTAGAAAAGGTTCAAAGAAAAGTGACCAAAATGACAAAGGAGATGGATCTCCTCCCATATGAGGAAAGGTTAAAGAGGTTAGGATTCTTCAGCTTGGAAAAGAAATGGCTGAGGGTCCACATATGACTAAGGTCTACAAAATCCTGAGCGGTGTAGAATGGGTAAAAGTGAATCATTTATATGGAAATGTTTTAAAAATAAATAGGAGGAAATACTTTTTCACTCAAACAATAGTTAAGCTCTGGAACTCACTGCTGGAGGATGTGGTAACAGCGGTTAGCATATCTGCTTTAAAAAAAATTAGGACAAGTTCCTGGAGGAAAAGTCTACAGTCTGATATTGAGACAGACCCCACGGGGAAGCCACTGTACTTGCGACCTCGACTGGCCACTGTTGGAAGCAGGACATCATTGGTATGACCCAGAATGGCTAGTCTTATGTTTCTTTTCTCCCATTACATTTCTCAGCCCCTACTAACACCTCTCCATGTGTTTTCTGCCTCTAACATATTCCTCTCTTTCTCTATTGTGCCTCTGTCTCTCTCCCCTCCCCCTATAAGCCTGCTGCTTTTCCATTCTTCTTTTCATCCTCACTCTCCCCATGGCACAGGACCTTCTATCCCTGTGCTTCAGAATAGTGCCACCCCTATTGTTGCTACTTGGATTTTTGCTCTTCTGCACTTATACCGTGGGCATGATTTTTGTTTGCATTATTAGTCTCCAAATCAATCACATCTATTTCTTATCACTTAGGTAGAAAGATTAGGCTCTTTGCGATAAAACATGTTTAACACTGTATAAGCCCATCAACCTGACCAATTACTAACCAAACCCTTGTGGCTAATTATAGGGCATTCAACAGAAAAGGTGATACTCAAAGTCCTTACTAAGGAGGTGTCTGTTGGCAGGTTTTGAGCATGCTCTCACTTTAGGAACAGAGGAGGACAAAATGGTGGGGGTGGTCGCAGTAATAGTACTGGTTCCAGAGGGGCTACTGCACAACCGGAGGTGCATACTTTGG
This sequence comes from Microcaecilia unicolor, assembly GCF_901765095.1. Lineage (NCBI taxonomy): Eukaryota > Metazoa > Chordata > Amphibia > Gymnophiona > Siphonopidae > Microcaecilia > Microcaecilia unicolor. The sequence goes on along the minus strand of NC_044035.1, from coordinate 233,388,003 downwards.
CAGAATTCTGCGCAACTACATAGCGCAGAATTTGCACCTCTGCCAGCTTAGATCAGACTCTTTATGTGAACTACAGGGGTCCCGCGGTTCACATAAGCAGTAAGCCTGCAGAGGAAGAGGAAGTGACCCGATGTGCAGCGGTTCACTTCCTCCTCCTTCTGCTACACGATATCTGCAGGGGAGGGAGTGAGCAAGCTCCAGGAATACAATGAGGTGGTGGTGGGGGGGCACAATGTGCCATTGGGGAGGATGGAAAGGGGCCAGAAAAGGTGAATGTGCCACTGGGTGGACGGGAGGGGGAGCAGGCAAAGGCGAAGGTGCCATTGGGCGGGCGGGAGGGGGAGCAGGCAAAGGCGAATGTGCCATTGGGCGGGCGGGAGGGGGAGCAGGCAAAGGTGAGTGTGCCATTGGACGGGCAGGAGGAGGAGTTGACAAAGGCGAGTGTGCCATTGGGAGGGCAGGAGGGGGAGCAGACAAAGGCTAGAATGCCACTGGGAGGGCAGGAGGGAGAGCAGACAAAGGTAAGACTGCCATTGGGAGGGTGGGAGAGAGAGCAGACAGAGGTGAATGTGCCATTGGGCAGGTGGGAGGGGGAGCAGGCAAAGGCGAATGTACCATTGGGCAGGCGGGAGGGGGAGCAGGCAAAGGCGAATGTGCCATTGGACGGGCGGGAGGGAGAGGGAGCAGACAAAGGCGAATGTGCCATTGGACGGGCGGGAGGGAGAGGGAGCAGACAAAGGCGAGTATGCCACTGGGAGGGAGAGCAGAGAAAGGCGAGTATGCCACTGGGAGGGCAGGAGGGAGAGCAGAAAAAGGTGAGTGTGCCATTGGGAGGGTGAGAGGGGCAGGAGGGGGAGCAGACAAAGGTGAGTATGCCATTGGGAGGGTGGGAGGGGCAGGAGGGGGAGCAGACAAAGGTGAGTATGCCATTGGGAGGGAAGGAGAGAGAGTAGACAAAGGTAAGTGTGCCATTGGAGAGGGTGGGGGAGGCTGGAGCTTGAAGAGGGAATTAGGAAGAAATTTCAGGCCTTAGGATCAGTGGCGTAGCCAGACTGCCAATTTTGGATGGGCCTGAACCCAAAGTGGGTGGGCACAAAATTTTCTCTCTACCCCCCTCCCCCAGCAACATTTAGTCACACTAATCAGATGCATTTGTCACACAGGGTAAAGTGCTGCTTTTCAGTGCATCAGATTTCAGAAAATTTATTTAATAGCCTAACACCCTTTTCAGTGAGCTTTCAGAGGCCAAAACCTCCTGCCTCAGATCAGTATAATGCTGTTACGGTATCCTCGCCTGACCTAAGGAAGGAAGTATTGGTCTCTGAAACTTCATTAACACAGGTACCATATTACTTTATCCTAAATTAAAAATAAAATTATTTTCTTTACCTTTCTTGTATGGCCATTTACTTTTTCTCATTGTGTCGCTCGCAGTCTCTAGATTCTGCTTTCCTTCGTATTCGTTTAACTCTTCTGCCAGGTTTTCCTGGCCATTTGTCATTTTTCTCTCCTTTTTCTTTGCTTTCTTCAATATTTTTCTGCCTCTCTCTCTCTCTCTCTCTGTCCTGATTTAATTCATTCTTACTATCCATTCTTTAATTTCCTTCATCTACTTATGGCTTTTCATCTTTTTCTCACCCTTGTTCTCCCCATGCCCCTTCCTCTTATTTTCCAGTCTTTCACTACTCCCCTTTTCCATCCAGCAGCTCTCCTCTTTCTCTCCCCATCCTTCCAGTCTCTCCTCTCTCTCCCCATCCTTCCAGTAGTCTCCCCGCTTTCTTTCTGCATCCTTCCGTCTAGTGTTACCTCTTTCTCCCTACCCTTCCATCCAGCGTCTTCCCTCTTTCTCTCCCCATCCTTCCATCCAGCTACCCTCTCTCCTGATCCTTCCATCTAATGTCTCTCTCTCCCTCTTTCTAACCAGTGTCTCTGTATCTCTGTACCCTTTTCTGTTCAGTATCTCTTCTCTCTCCACATCCTTCCAGTCTCTCCCCTTTCGCTCTGCATCCTTTCATCCATCTCCCCTCTTTCTCTCCCCATCCTTCCATCCAGAGTCTCTCTCCCCATCCATCCATTTTCCCTCTTTCTCTCCCCATCCTTTCACCTGTTTTCCCTCTTTCTCTGCCATCCTTCCATGCTTTCCCTCTTTTCTCCCCATCCTTCCATGTTTTCCCTCTTTTCTCCCCATCCTTCCATGTTTTCCCTCATTCTCTGCCATCCTTCCATGTTTTCCCTCATTCTCTGCCATCCTTCCATCTGTTTTCCCTCTTTTCTCCCCATCTTTCCATCTGTTTTCCCTCTTTTCTCCCCATCCTTCCATCTGTTTCCCTCTTTCTCCCCATCCTTCCATGTTTTCCCTCATTCTCTGCCATCCTTCCATCTGTTTTCCCTCTTTTCTCCCCATCCTTCCATCTGTTTTCCCTCTTTCTCCCCATCCTTCCATGTTTTCCCTCTTTCTCCCCTTCCTTCCATCTGTATTCCCTCTTTCTCCCCTTCCTTCCATCTGTTTTCCCTCTTTCTCCCCTTCCTTCCATCTGTTTTCCTTCTTTCTCCCCATCCTTCCATGTTTTCCCTCTTTCTCCCCATCCTTCCATGTTTTCCCTCTTTCTCTTCCACCCTTCCATCTGTTTTCCCTCTTTTCTCCCCATCCTTCCATCTGTTTTCCCTCTTTCTCTTTCACCCTTCCATCTGTTTTCCCTCTTTTCTCCCCATCCTTCCATCTGTTTTCCCTCTTTCTCCCCATCCTTCCATGTTTTCCCTCTTTTCCTCGAGGCCCGCCCTGCAGGCCAGCGCCAGCCCCAGCTCCCATTGCCGGTCACTGCTGCTTTTCCTGTTGAGCAGCAGGGCCGGCGCTACAAAAAGAAGAAGCGCTAACGCTAAGGACAAAAAATGTTAAAAAAAAAAAAAACCCGGCACCGGCAGGCACTGTCTAGGCAGCCTTGAGGCATTGGCTGCTGGCTCGCAGGCTCCTCCCGTCTCCTACGTCACTGCCCCTGGAGCGACGCTGGGGCAGTGACGTAGGAGATGGGAGGAGCCTGCGAGCCAGTAGCCAATGCCTCAAGGCTGCCTAGACAGTGCCTGCCGGTGCCGGGTTTTTTTTTTTTTTAACATTTTTTGTCCTTAGCGTTAGCGCTTCTTCTTTTTGTAGCGCCGGCCCTGCTGTTCAACAGGAAAAGCAGCAGTGGCCGGCAATGGGAGCTGGGGCTGGCGCTGGCACTGGGCTGAAATTGGGTGGGCCTGGGCCCAGCCAGGCCCACCCGTAGCTACGCCCCTGCTTAGGATGAGACAATTCTGTGCAAAAATGCTACAAACAGTGCAGAATTTTGCAGAATTTTCAAAACTTTTGCACAGAATTCCCTCAGGAGTAATATTTCTGGAAGCAGATATAGAGGTAGTACAGAGAAAAATAACCAAACTTGTTTTGGGTCTGCACCAAAAAGATATGAGATGAAACTTGAAGATCTATATATATATACTCTACAGGAGAGGAGAGACCAGAAAGATATACAGATGCTTAAATATTTGAACGGTATTAATGCACAAGAAATGAATCATTTCTAAAAGAAAGGGAGCTGCTGAGCTAGGAACATGGTATGAAACAAGCTGTATTGAGGTGAGACTCAGGTACATCAGAAGATGTACCTGAAAGGGTGGTGGATGCCAGAGATGGGGAAAATGATGATAGAATTCAAACAGGTATGGGATAAACATAACATAGATGATCTCTTAACAGACAACTTATCAATTCTTTAAAAAAAAACTTCCATCTTATTAGAAAAAAAAAAGAATTAATACCTCGTGCTTTTCTAGGAGAGCTCTGGTCATTGTTAAGCATGGCAGAGTGGACTGTATCATCATCTTTTTGCTCATTATTGCTTAAAAAAGCTTTCTGCTCATCTGCGGAATTCTTCATTACAATTTCTTCCTCTTTGCTTGCTTTCCTTCTTTCTAAATAATAAGAACAAGAAAAAGCATGTTTCCTCCATGTACTCAGTTTCCAAGAGAATGATTTTCTGTTTATGTAATTAGAAGCAATGTCACCATTTAAAAATTTTTTACAAGGGGAAAGGGAAAGGGGTTGCAATGAGATATACCACCTTTCTATAGTTATAATCAAAGCGGTTTATACATTATATGCAGATACTTATTTTGTACCTGGGATAGTGAAAGGTTAAGTGACTTGCCCAGAGCCACATGGAGCTCCAGTGGGAATGGAATCCAGTTCCCCTGGTTCTCAGGCCACTGCACTATCTATTAGGCTACTCCTCCATCTAGATATTTCATTTTACATTGGAGTTTACATTCAGTGGCTCATATCTAACCAAGAAGCATCCAGATAGTTATACAGAACAAAGCATAATACTGACAGATTTAAGGGTCAATATACTAAGCATTTCTTCCATAACATTAATTCTTCCATAACATTAAGGGGACCATTTTTAAATAACCTGCCTAAGTGTAAAGTCAGTGTATACTTTGTTTTTGAAGGGAAAATATGTTCAAAGATTCCCTTTGAAAACTGTCCACTGGTATGAAGCAGTGTTTGGTCAGTCCTGAAGTATCCCCTTGCAAGTCAGGTTTTCAGGATATCCACAATGAATATGAATGAGATTTGCAAACAAGGACTGTCTCTCTTCTATGTTTGTGCAGCGCTGCGTACGCTTTGTAGCACTATATAAATGCTAAATAGTAGTAGTAGTAGTAGCAGTAATAGAGGAAGTAAGCAAATAAATCTCATGCATATTCATTATGGATATCCTGAAAACTTGACAAGGGGCTACTCCAGAACCGACTTAGGAAACACTGATATAAAAGACCTGTAGACTTTGCAGGTGCTTTTTCTGAAGATAACTTAAATTGTTAGAAAACAGGAAAAAAAAGGTCTGAAAAGCCAATCTTTGTGTGCTTCAGCTGTACACAAACATGATTCCAGGAATGCTTACCTTTAATTTTAAAAATACACATGTCATGGAACCTCAAGCTTACTTTTAGACAGAATAAGGCCAATTTTCAGACAACTGAGCCAGGTAAATTTATTTGACCACTGTCCCTCAAGATGGAATAAACCTTTTAGTACAAAAAGCTCTCAGGTCGTTATTTGTAAAAGTTTCATTCTTTGCGTTTAATGCTATGATAAAGGTTATTAAGGCACCTCTCGACTCACAATACTCTCCCTTTCTTCTAAGACAGGGGTGGGCAACCATGGTCCTCAAGGACCACAACCCAGTTGGGTTTTCAAGATCTCCACAATGAATATGCATGAGATCAATTTGTATACAATGAAAGCGGTACATGCAAATCATTCTCAGGCATAGTCATTGTGGAAACCTTGAAAACCTGACTGGATTGTGGCCCTTGAGGACCATGGATTCCCACCCCGTTCTAGGGAATGTCCATTTCACACTGCATTCCCTTTTCAAGATTGCTGGGTTTTTTGTTGTTGTTGTTTTTTGTTTTTTGCAACAGATTTTTAGTGAAAAAGAATTTTTGTTATTAACATTGCTTTCAAAAGTAACATCTAGTAATGAAAAAGCCATCAAATACATATAAGGAATAACCCTCCTATATCACTGATACCCCCCCCCCCCCCCAATTTCCCAGTTTAGCCCCCCCACCCCTGGCCCTATTCTTAACTCTTAGGAAGTCTTAACTAAACGTTCAAAGTGGATCCATAGATCTGATGTAGGATCATAGCATCCAAGTTTACGGTCTGTGAGTTTGTCCATTTCACCAATAACAGAAAGCTTTAAAATCCAGTTGAACACTGTAGGACCATTAGTCTGTTTCCAGTGAGCTGCAATGATACTTTTAGCAGCTGCTAAACCCATACGTTTAAGGCGAAGTTGCCACTTTGGACCACGCCGATTTCCCACACCCAACAGACATCACGAGGAAAAATACACCACACAAATGTAGAAATTCTACTCTTCTATCTGTTCACAGGACCACCATATATGAAAAAAGAGGTACCCCCACTCATTCCACAACTCCAGCAATTATCTTCAACTGTGGGAAACATTGTGTGAAGCTTATCTGGAGTGTAATACCAACATGTTAATACTTTATAAGCATTTTCCTTCAGAAGTACACACAATGAAGCTTTTTTCACTTCAAGGTCTATTGCCTTCCACTCGCTCGTAGTAAGCTCAGGATCTAAATCCCACTCCCAGTGCTGCATGTCAGTATGCTTGCAGAAACTTGTGCCCCTAATGAAGGGGCAAATAGTAACATACTAACATAGTAGATGACGGCAGAAAAAGACCTGCATGGTCCATCCAGTCTGCCTAACAAGATAACTCATATTTGCTGCTTTTTGTGTATACCCTACTTTGATTTGTACCTGTGCTCTTCAGGGCACAGACCGTATAAGTCTGCCCCGCACTATCCCCGCCTCCCAACCACCAGCCCCACCTCCCAACCACCGGCTCTGGCACAGGCACAGACCATATAAGTCTGCCCAGCACTATCCTCACCTCCCCACCACCAGCCCTGCCTCCCAACCACCGGCTCTGGCACAGACCGTACAAGTCTGTCCAGCACTATCCCCGCCTCCCAACCACCAGTCCCGCTTCCCACCACCGGCTCTGGCACAGACCGTATAAGTCTGCCCAGCCCTATCCCCGCCTCCCAACCACCAGCCCCGCCTCCCGATCTTGACTAAGCTCCTGAGGATCCATTCCTTCGGCACAGGATTCCTTTATGCTTATCCCACGCATGTTTGAATTCCGTTACCGTTTTCATTTCCACCACCTCCCGCGGGAGGGCATTCCAAGCATCCACTACTCTCTCCGTGAAAAAATACTTCCTGACATTTTTCTTGAGTCTGCCCCCCCTTCAATCTCATTTCATGTCCTCTCGTTCTACCACCTTCCCATCTCCGGAAAAGGTTCGTTTGCGGATTAATACCTTTCAAATATTTGAACGTCTGTATCATATCACCCCTGTTTCTCCTTTCCTCCAGAGTATACATGTTTAGTTCAGCAAGTCTCTCCTCATACGTCTTGTGACGCAAATCCCATACCATTCTCGTAGCTTTTCTTTGCACCGCTTCAATTCTTTTTACATCCTTAACAAGATACGGCCTCTAAAACTGAACACAATACTCCAGGTGGGGCCTCATCAACGACTTATACAGGGGCATCAACACCCCCTTTCTTCTGCTGGTCACACCTCTCTTTATATAGCCTAACAACCTTCTAGCTACAGCCACCGCCTTGTCACACTGTTTCGTCGCCTTCAAATACTCAGATACTATCACCCCAAGATCCCACCTAACACATACGTCTCCCGTGGATTTCTACTTCCTAAGTGCATCACTTTGCATTTCTTCGCATTGAATTTTAATTGCCAAACCTTAGACCATTCTTCTAGCTTCCGTAGGTCCTTTTTCATGTTTTCCACTCCCTCCGGGGTGTCCACTGTGTTACAGATGTTAGTATCATCAGCAAATAGGCAAACTTTACCTTCTAACCCTTCGGCAATGTCACTCACAAATATATTGAACAGAATCGGCCCCAGCACCGATCCTTGAGGCACTCCACTACTTACCTTTCGCTCCTCTGAGCGAATTCCATTCACCACCACCCTCTGGCGTCTGTCCGTCAACCAGTTCCTAATCCAGTTCACCACTTCGGGTCTTATCTTCAGCCCATCCAGTTTATTTAAGAGCCTCCTGTGGGGAACCGTGTCAAAAGCTTTGCTGAAATCTAAGTAGATTACGTCCATAGCTCGTCCCTGATTCAATTCTCCTGTCACCCAATCAAAGAACTCAATGAGGTTCGTTTGGCTCGATTTCCCTTTGGTAAATCCATGTTGTCTCGGATCTTGCAACTTATTGGCTTCCAGGAAATTCACTATCCTTTCCTTCAGCATTGCTTCCATTACTTTCCCAATAACCGAAGTGAGGCTTACCGGCCTGTAGTTTTCAGCTTCTTCCCTATCACCACTTTTGTGAAGAGGGACCACATCCACCGATCTCCAATCCCTCGGAACCTCTCCCGTCTCCAAGGATTTATTAAACAAATCTTTAAGAGGACCCGCCAGAACCTCTCTGAGCTCCCTCAATATCCTAGGGTGGATCCCATCCGGTCCCATGGCTTTGTCCACCTTTAGCTTTTCAAGTTGTTCATACACTCTCTTCCGTGAACGGTGCTCTATCCACTTCAATCTCATTTGTACTTTTTGCAGTCCATCGCGGTCCTTCTCCAGGATTATGGTACCCCTGAGTTTCCCCAGTGACCCCCATACATTTTCAAGACGCTCACTGTCATCTGGATCAACTCTTAGCCATCCTTGCTGGGTGATATAATGCTTAACTTGCAGGTATGTAAAAACATCTGAACTAATAAATCATAACTTTCCTTAAGCTCTTCAAATCAGTGTAATTCATCCACATCCAGGAAATCCCTAAAATGAACCAATCCATGGGCAGCCCATCATACAATAACCATTTTCCCAAAGCCCACCAGGAACCCCGGGTCAGAACCAACATAGGCAAAGGAAGATGGACCCCTGGAGCCCTGCTGCTTAGGTTTAAGAAAGCTCCATATTAGTAATAAATGGTGGACAAATGGATTGAAAGATAATCAACCACAGGCCCTGGAAGAGAGAGAGGCCCACAGAAATGCTCCCAGATTATAGATCTGCACTGATGTTTGTTCCATAGCAGTAACAACTGGTATTGGATCTTGGCTCAAGACTGAAATGAGCTTCAGCTGCAATGCCCAGTAATACCACTATATATTTTTATTTATTTATTGCATTTGTATCCCACATTTTCCCACCTATTTGCGGGCTCAGTGTGGCTTACAATACAGTGTGTTGATGGAAGTACAATTTGTTACAACACGATTATGGTTACAATGTGAGGAGTTGAGTTAGAACAAAGTCCAAGTATAGTTAAGGGGAAAAGAACAATCGACAAAAACGACACAACAATGGAAGAACAACAGATATTGATAGGGCAACAGAACAATAGCAAGAGAACGTTCGGGTTTAACATTTTATACCTGTAAATCAAGGTTTAAATGTTTTAAAATTGCGGGGAATAAGAGTACAGAAAGAATGTCCCCGACTCTCAACAGCATTCCACCTCAGTTTTCTGTTCAACCGGGACGGATGGCCTCCCCATAAAAACCCGGAAAGCTCCGCCTGAAGCCTCAAGAAGTCCATCTTAGGCACCAACAGTGGTAAATTCTGGAATAAGAACAATCGAGGCAGGACACTCATCTTGATGGCCACAATCTGACCCCACCAAGATAACCATCTACCATTCCATCGAGACACATCCCTACGTATTTGCTTAAATAAAGGAATATAATTCAAAGAGAACAACTGTAAAATATCATAAGGAATCTGGATGCCTAGATATTTAAAACCAAGCTGGGCGCACCGAAAGGGAAAGGCCTCACTCTGCTGCTGCATAGTAGTAATGCCCAACATGTCAGATTTATCATAGTTTATCTTAAAACCCAACAATTTACCGAACACATTTAGTTTATGTAAGAGCACTAGTAAAGTAAGTCTAGGTGCCCACACATAAAACAAGATATCATCAGCAAACAGTGCTAATTTATGTTCCACCTCACCCACTTGTACTCCCTTAATATCGGGGATTCTTTGTGCCAGAGGTTCTATAAACAGAGCAAACAACAAGGGAGAAAGTGGGCACCCTTGTCTCATGCCCCACTCAATTGGAAAGACAGAGGAATATCCCCCATTAATCTTAAGCCTCACTACAGGAGTCTCATACAGACACGTTAACCATCCTAAAAAACCCTGACCAAACCCCATATGTCTCAACACTTGCCACAGATAGGACCATTCAACCCTATCAAATGCTTTTTCAGTGTTTTTTTAGTGCCGAGAAAGGACACCAGTAGGCATATTTTCAAAGCACTTTGGGAGGCTAAGTTCCATAGGTTTCTATGGAACTTTGGGAGGCTAAGTGCTTTGAAAATATGCCTGCAGGTCTCCTCTCTGTTGTGCCGCCCACAAAGCTTTCAACGTGTGACAGATATTATCACCCACCTGCAGGACCTGGCATCTCTCTTCCTCCAGGTCCTGCAAAACCACCCCCACAGGAGAATGGTCAGAAACAGATATGCTTTCTATGTTAGAATCACAAACCCTGCCCCATAACTGGCGGCTGCAGCATTTCATATCTATTCAGGAATATGTTGACTGCGCATAAGAATAAAAGGAGAAGGATCTTTGTCTCAGGTGCTGTAGTCTCCAAACATCAAGTAAATCCAAACTATTTGTCAAGTACTGTAATTTCTTGCAGTGGGCCAAGCTAGAACCACTGCTTCCCTTAGAGTGATCCAAATCTGAAAGGAGAAGTTAAAATCAACCCCTAGCACTATAACCCCTTGTGCAAACTGTATTAATGCATCCTGTATGGTGTCAAAGAAGCCTCCCTGTCCGGTGTTCGGTGCATTAAGATTTGTGAAAGTAACCTGCTGCCCAGAGAGGTGCCCCCTAACAGCAAAACATCTGCCTATATCATCCCTACATATTGCTTCTTTGATAAAGGGAACCCCCTTGTGGATATAAATAACTAGTCCCCCCACCTTACCCCCTCGGGGATCAGAGTGAACATAACAATCACCGTAGGCTCTATGGTGAAGTAGGTAGGCATCCAGTTTGCGAATATATGTCTCCTGGAGCAAAAGCTCCCACTTAAGGCATTGCAAATCTTGATGAAAAATACTACGCTTTCCTGAAGAATTTAACCCATTAACATTCCATAATCCCACCCAAATCCCCGCCTGACCGTAATCCCTCCCAACCCTACCCTCCTCATCCCTCATGCCGGCTAACCATCACCCCCACTTGCCAGTGAGAGCCCTGAGGAACAGCGTCACTGCCACAGTGGACACCCAAAACAAAAGTACCATGACCCCCCACTCCACCCCTTTCATATTCCACATATCATCCTCCCCACCATTCTTAATCCAATTTTCACATTCACATGTATAACAATATCCCCAACCATACTTAAACACACTGCAGCCACACATGGATTCATTCCATATGTCTATCAAAGGCCACCTTTGAAAGTCCTCTCAGACAATACCATGACAATTACAGCAATCTGCAGACCCAAAAACAGTCAAAAATCTCAAGGTGGTTGCACTTATAGTGGAACACAGATGTGTTGAGAGTCCCCAACTAGGGCGGGCTATCTGCCATGTGGATTTCTGTCTTTGTTTCTCCGGAGCTGATGTCCCTGGTGACACACAAGCTGGGAGATCCTTGCATCCCAAATCTGATAGAGCTTTCCAGGCTTCTACAATAGTTTGTACTCTGCAGGATTGACCCGCCACAGTCAGTAACAGCCCAAACGGGTAGAGCCAGCGATAACGAAGTCCAGACTATTGTAAATATTTAGTAAATATTTCCTTGGCCAAATCCTGGAACACCATGATCTTACAATTATCACACTATAGCTTCCCAAACGACCTTGCCCTCTTCCACACTGCTTCCTTCACTGAAAAATCATGAAAGAAGGCAATTACATCCCTTGGGAGATCTTCACGTTGGGGCTCCAAGCTTCTATGGGCCCTATCCAACTTAATGGTGGCCACAGTCTCAGCCCCCACTTCCCCATTTACTGGAGTCAAAATAAAAGTACTTATCCCCTGGACCACGTGGGCACAGTTTTTAAATCGGTCCAACTGGGAATCCTTTAAAATGCAAATTACAGCACCGGGACTGGTTTTCTAGGTCCTCAAGAGTGACTTAAACAGTTACCCATTCTTGTTTCTCTTTCTGGAGCTCACAATGCAACTTTTGTAACTCTCCCTCCGCGCCCTCGAGTTTCTCCTTGACCTGTTCCACTTGATTCCCGATCTCATGTACCTCTCTCCATAGGTCTGACACTGCTGCTTCAATGGTCTTCCTGACCTCGGACATTTCCGCTTTCAGAGCCTTGAACCATCTGGCCACATCATTCTTTGTAAGTTCCCCATCGCTTTCTGCAAACTCCACATGGTCCTCCGTATCGGACCCCAAATTCTCTGGCGTGAACCTTAGCTGGCTTCTGCACAGAACCCAACGTGCGATCTCAGGAATCCGCCGCAAACTTGTATTTCTCAAGTCATTTTTGAGCTGCCATTGCAGCACACAAGCCGAGGTGCAGTGAAGGATTAAAACCCATGGGGGATCGGGATTATATGCAATTTACAGACAGCTTTGACGGAGCAAGGTATTCATGCATCCATCTTCCAGCGCTGACGTCACTTCCTCCTCCAAAATTGTTTTTATTTAAATCATTATTAAAGCTTATTCTGATAAATGAGGAGCTTGAAAAATAACTCAAGCTTTCTAACTGCATTAGTAGGCAATTAACTAATGATAGAACCTGCTGGGCTCTTTCTCATGAAAAATACTCACTCATGGAACCTCATTTCTGTAGAAGTTTGGCTTGAGCTTTGGCATTTGTTATCACAGTGGCATAGTATCTTGAACAGTGGTTGTATCTCTCACATCCAACTGGATCACAAACTGCTAAGTAGAATACTGTAGGAATAGGAGGCAGAACAGGGCTCCCATTTATTGAAGCCTTTTAGCTAAACAGCTAAAACAAACAGCTTTTATTTTGAGAACTGACAGTTGCTCTTGAGAGAAAGTGAAGATACTTACCTGTAGCGGTTATTCTCCAAAGAAAGCAGGCCATTCTTTTCATATGTGAGTGACGTCCTCCACATCACCCGGTGTGGAGCGCTTTTAAAGAGCATATGATTTTAAGAGCATGTGCTAGCATCCCCACTGCACGTGCGCGAGTGCAGGATCAGCAGTACAATGGCATTGAAAACAACTCCAAGGGGAGGAAGGAGGGTATGTTAGAATGAATGGCCTGCTACAGGTAAGTATCTTCACTTTCTTCAAGGACAAGGAGGCCATGTCCTTCTCACATGTGGAAATCCCTAGCTACCAGGTTCACAGAAAAAAACAAAAATAGGAAAATTGGAACTCACAATGGCAAGTTCAAAATATTAATTAACATGAATGTATATACATACTATGTGAGAGTGCAGCCTGGAACAGCATAAAACAGACCAAAGAGGGTGCAGTTGGATTTTAGACCCCAAACAAATTCTGCAGAACTGTCTGTCACGTCCAGTATCCTGCTCATGGCAGTAGGAAGATGAGAATGTGTGGACTGAAGACCATGTTGCATTGCAGCCGTACAAATTTTTTCTATGGAGGCTGATCTCAGGTGGGCAACTGATGCCACCATGGCTCTGACATTACAAACCTTGACATGACACTCAAGAGTCAGCCCAGGGGTGTATGTGAAAGAAATCCAATCTGCCAGCCAATTAGAGATTGTACGATTCCTGATGGCGACCCCCATCCAGTTGTAATAAAAAAAGCTGGGTGGACTGCCTTAAGGGCCTAGTTCGCTCCAAGTAAAAGGCCAATGCTCACTTGCAGTCCCAGGTGTGCAATGCGCTTTTGGAAGGATGGGAAAGAATGTTGGAAGAACAATCGACTGGTTCAAATGGAAAACTACTCTGTTGTGATAAAACTTAGTATAATATAGATCTGCTACTAGGGCCTGAAGCTTACTGACCCTGCAAGCTGAAGTAACAGCCACCAAAAACATGACCTTTCAGGTCAAGTACTTCAGAGGACAGGAATCAAGTGGCTGAAAAGGACCTTTCATCAGCTGGGTGAGAACGACGTTGAGGTCCCATAACCCAGGAAGAAGCTTGACAGGGGGCTTTATCAAAAGCAAACCTCTCATGAAGCGAACAACTAAACGCTGTCTAGAGATGGGCTTACCTTCTACACAGTAATGGTAACTAATTGCAATGGGGTGAACCCTTACAGAGTTGGTCTTAAGATCAGACTCAGAGATGTGTAAGAGATATTCAAGCAGGGTCTGTGTAGGGCAAGAAAGAGAATCTAAGGCCTTGCCCTCACACCAGATGGCAAACCTCCTTCATTTGAAAGAGTAACACCTCTTAGTGGAATCTTTCCTGGAAGCCAGCAAGGCTTGGAGACACCCTCCAGAAGATGCAAGGAAGCAAATTCTAAGCTCTCAACATCCAGGCTGAGAGAGTCGGAGACTGGAGGTTCAGATGTAGAAGAGACCCCTCATTCTGCGTGATGAGGGTCAGAAAACATTCCAATCTCCAAGGATCTTCGGAGAACAACTCCAGAAGAAGTGGAAAGCATATCTGCCTGGGCCAGAATGGAACGATCAGGATCATTGGTCCCCAGTCTTGCTGGAGTTTCAGCAAAGTCTTCCTCACAAGATGAATGGGAGGATATGCATACAGAAGTCCATTCCCCCAATGAAGGAGGAAGGCATCTGATGCTAGTCTGTCATGAGCCTGGAGCAATATTGAGGGACTTTGTGATTGTACAGAGTGGCAAACAGATTCACCGAGGGGGGTGGGGGGAGGTGCCCCACACTTGGAAGAACATGTGGGCAACGCCCATGCTGAGTGACCACTTTTGCGGTTGAACAACCCTGCTTAATCTGATGGCCAGGCTATTGGATTTGTACGCCGGGTAGGTGGCCCTGAGAACTATCCCGTGCTGGATAGCCCAGTGCCACATCCGAACAAATTTGTGATACAGAGAGTGTGATTTGGTACCCTCCTGCTTGTTGGTATAATACACTGTAACCTGATGAATTAGTACAATTTGGATGAACAACCGATCTCTGAAAGCCTTTAGAGTGTTCCAGGTTGCCCCTAAGTCCAGAAGGAGTCCAGAAGGTTAATGTGGAGATCCGTCTGCTGGGCTGATCGAGCACATTGAGTGTGAAGCTCGTCCAAGTGAGCTCTCCATCCTAGGTGGGATGCATCCATCATCAGCACCCTCTGCAGCTGAGAAATTTGGAATGGAAGTCCCACAGTCAAATTGGATCGAATTGTCCACCAAACCTGGTGTCACTTTGATGATATCTAATACCACTGAGAATCTAGGGTCCACTGGGAAGTTCTCATGTGAAGACATGCCATGGGTGTAACATGAACAGTGAAGGCCATGTGGCCTAACAACCTCAACATCTACTAAGTTGTGACCTGCCGGATGGCTCAAACCTGAGTGGCAAAAGCGAGTAGGGTGTCCACCCTCAGCACAGGGAGAAAAGGCTCGCGCCTGATGTATCTAGCAGGGCTCCACTGAACTCCAATTGCTGAACAGGGAGCAGATGGGACTCGAGGTAGTTTAAAACAAACCCTAGTAGCTCAAGCACCCGAACAGTTCTCCACATGGATGCCTGAGCACCATTCCTTGATATGGTCCTTACCAGCCAATCGTCCAGATAAGGAAACACATGGACTTCCAGTGTCACGGTCGTCATTGTCCATGCCTTGCTCGTCAGTGCCTCGCTCCATCTAGACCCATTAGATTTACCTGCAATTCTAGTCAGTGACCTGGGGAAGGGTCACTGTAGGATGGTGATAGCCAAGCTGGTGATGTCATCAGTACTGAGCCCTTCTTAAACTGGCCTCTGCATGCACTCAGTGTGCTGGCAATTACTCCTGATTGAGTTCAGGCCTGCCTGAGGCTCTGCTAGTTCCAACTGTGGTTTTCTTGTCAGGTTGTGGCCTGAAGCATTGCTACAGCTTTCACCTTCTAGCTCTGTTCCAGTGTGGCCTGCTTCCAAGCCTTGAAGTCCTGAGAGCTTCTTGTACTTCAGCTGAGATTCCAGTTGTCCGCAGTGAGTCCTTGGTCGCTGGTTGCAGTGAGTAGGCTCTGTGCTTTTTGGACTGTGTGGGCTGGGACGACATGGAGTGCTGTAGGTACTGTGGCTGTGGCCACATCCCGAGGTATCCCTGGATGAGGTGGCTGTGCTCGGAGCGTAGAGGGATCCATATGGGCTGTTCCTGGTTCCTGTTTGCTGCACTGTGCCTGTGTGTGAACTCTTGCCCTGGGAGCTTTGGCTCGGGCATTGCTTTGTTTAAACCTGTTTGCCCTGGGAGCATTTGGCTCGGGTGCTTCAGAGATTGTATTGACCTCTTGCCCTGGGAGCTTTGGCTCGGGCATTGCTTTACTTAAACCTGTTTGCCCTGGGATCCTTGGCTTGGGCATCGCTTGCTTAAACCTTACTTGCCCTGGGAGCATTCGGCTCGGGCGTCTCAGTGACCATTTGTTTTTTTGTGACATTTTTTACTCCTGCAAGCGGAGTGGTCTGCTCGAGTTCCCTACCCGCGGTGTGGGTCTCCTAGAGACTGTTTTTATTTCTTTTGTTTTGGTTCTGATCCTCTCCTACTTCCAAGAAAGCTGGCCGCGGAGGTCCCGCGGCTTACATGAGAGTCCTGACAGAATGAACCTTTTTCTGACTGCCCTCCTATGTGCTTTATTGTTGGCTGTATGTTTTGCTTTAGCTAGTGATAGGATGTGCAGCTAGGCTGCTTGTGTTCTCTCCCCTCTCTTGTTTTCTGAGCCGTTTGTTTGCCTTTTGTATTGTGTTCCTTTTGCTGCCAATAAAGCTACCTTAGTTCACCTCCACTTGCAATCCAGTCCAGTTCTTTGGGATACTCTTGACTCTATGGGATTCCGTCTACCAGAGGTGGTAGAGTGATTCTCACACTGCCACCTCTGGGTCAATTGCTCACAAATGTCACAATCAGTCTGCGTAGCAACGCTGTGACTACTGCAAGACATTTGGTGAACACTCTGGGAGCCGATGCGAGGCCAAATGGCAACACCAGGTATTGAAAGTGATGTGTCCTCAGCCAAAATTGAAGATACTTCCTGTAACCTGAAAGTATTGTGATATGAATGTAACCATCTTTGAAGTCCAGTAAGCATTGCCATTCTTGTTCTTGAATCATCGGGCGAAGGGTGCCCAGGGAAATCATCCTGAACTTTTCTTTGATCAGGAATTTGTGCAGCACCCTTAGGTCTACGATGGGATGCATCCCCCCTGTTTTCTTTGGCACAATGAAGTACCTGGAAAAGAATTCCTTCCCTTGTTGCCCTGGTAGAACTGGCTTGACCTCATGGGCCTTTAGATGGGAGGAGAATTCCTCTGCAATTACCTCCTTGTGATGAGAGCTGAAATGAGATGCTCTCGGTGGACAATTTGGTGTCTCTGTCGCCAATGCAAGGCGCAACCAAGAATGACTATTTGAAGAACCCACTGGTCAGAGGTTACAAGGGGCCACCTTTCCTGGAAAACATTTAGCCTACCCCTTACCAGCAGATTGTCCAGGACAGCCATTTTTACTGCGGCTATGCTCTACTGCAGTCAAAAAAATCAAACTCTGCTTTGACTGGGGAACTGGCTGGGCCTTGGACACACATTTTTGATGAGAATGAGCATGCTGAGCGAGAAGAACGACCGTACCTAAGCCTCTGCGAGTAATAGGGACCCCTCTTCAACTTGCCCAAAAACCTCTTGAATGAGGAGGAGGGTGCAGAAGGCATCTGGAAGGAGAGAGTATCAATAATGTCAGTGTGTTTCTCAATGAGGTCAGTGACCTCCTCCACCTTCTCTCCAAAAAGGTTATCCCCCCCAGCAAATGGCATCGGTCAATCTCTGCTGAACTTCCAGGTCCAAGTCAGAGACATGCAGCCATGAGAGTCTGCGCATCACTATAATTTGGGCAGAGATCCTAGAAGCAACATCAAAGTGTCAAATGAATCCATGGCCAGGAACTTACGACATGCCTTCTGCTGCTTGGCCAACTGGCGAAGCCATTCGGCCTGCTTCGATGGGAGAGAATCCGCCAAATCAATCATACTATACATCAAGTTCCACAAATGAAAGCTCGTGAAGAGCTGGTATGTGGATATGGGAGATGAGCATAGAGACGCCCATGAGAGCTCCTCATCAGTGTCAGCAAAGAATTCCTCATGGGAAGGCCGAGACCGAGCATCCCCGGAGAGAGAGGAATCATGTCCTTGTTTGGAGGGGCATCAAAGTGTAGACTCCACCCTCGACTTATAGTAGATATCCTGAAAACCTGACTAGCTGGGGTGCCTCCAGGACCAGGTTTGGGAACCACTGTATTACAGCATAGTTTCAATTGCCAATCATGGCATGTAGCACATCACTTGGTGTTTTGAAGCAAAAGAGGGAGGTGAAGTGGTGCAGGGATGACAAAGGAGCAGAATTATTGTTTTTATTCTATTTTTTTTTAATTATGCTGTTTTATTTCTTTAAAAATGTAAATGTAATCCACTCTGTTCATTTCAGTGGATCGAAAAAGCAAAGACTATGTGTTAAATTAAATTAATACTAATATCACTGCATCTCAGATTTTAGATGACAGATCTAAATAGATAACCTCAATATTATTTCTCCTACAATAGAATTTAACCTAAGACTGAAAACCTCAGCGGTGCACCTTGCCAGTGATTTTAAACTGTGGTAACAATTGCTTGCACCCACCTCGTCATCGGTTCTCAAGTGGTCTTAAAAATAAAACTTCCCAATACTTTTTCCACTGCACATACAGTTGTCTCAGTGTTATCTACTTTACTTTAAGCCAGTCAGAATTCTGGGGCTGAGTGACGTAGATGAACAGGAAGTAGTAAAAAAGTAGATAAAGAAAATGCCATCGACGTCTTGGCAGGAATAATCTGTATGCATGAGCTAAGCTGGCACTATTGAGATCTTGTGGTAAGATGTATGGTTTGTAAAGGGTTCACTGGTGGGGGTTGTTTGTATACATCTTCTCATGCAGTGTATAAATGCTTTTATGGGGGACAGTCCTTGGTGGCAAAACATGGTCGTATTGGAAGCTGTGTCCCCCGTCTGACAATGCTCTGCTACAAGATGAGTATTAGATTTATACATAGTTAATATATGAAAGTAGATAACACTAAAGGAGACAACTGTATGTGTAGTGGAAGTATTCGGAAGTTTACATTTTTTATTTTTAAAACCATTTGAGAACTGATGACGAGGTGGATGCAAGCAATTCTATTGTGGGAGAAATAATATTGAGGTTAAATTAAATTAAATCATGATAACTGACTGTACCAAGATTCTTCAAAGAAGACCACCCAGATTAGAAGAATTTATGACTAAAGATGAAAACTCGAACCAGACTGCACAAGAGACAAGGTTACAAAAAGGGGCACTTTCAATATGATGTCTAAGTCCAACTTTGGACATGTTGCTTAAAACGTCCAAAACTTGAGTAGTAAAAATGGCCATTTTCAAAACAGAAAAAAAGTTTTATCTTTTTTTTTTGGAAAATGGCTATTTGCTAAATGTTTTTGGGCTCTGTGATTTATCTTTTTGGTCTGTTTTGGAAAAAAAAAAAGTCTAAGTGAAAAACGCACAAAATCAGGCCACTGGGATATAGGAGGAGACATCCCAGGAGAGCAATGGGGCACTGCAGTGGACTTCAAATAAATGCTCCCAGATACACATCTCACCAATGCTCTCTAATCTTGTCTGTTGAGCCCCCCCCAAACCCACTACCCCCAACTGTACAGCATTACAATAGCTCTTATGGGTGAAGGGGGTACCTATATGTGGGTACAGTGGGTTTCTAGTGAGTTTTGGAGGGCTCATGGTTTCCACCACAACAGGTAGGGGCGGTATGGGGCCTAAGTCCACCTGTCTGCAGTACACTGCAACCAGCATTACACTACTCCAGGGACCTGCATGCCACTCTAATGGACCTGAGTATTACATCTGAGGCTGGCATAGGGGGTGGGAGGGGGTAATTGACCACTGGGGGAGTAAGGGGAGGTCATCCCTTATACCCTCCAGTGGTCATCTGGTCATTTAGAGCACCTTTTTGTGCCTTATTCGTTATAATACAGGTCTAGCTCAAAACGTCTCAGTTTTAGCCCTGGATGGTTTTGTTTTGTTCTATTATGGCATTGTTCTAAACATACAGAATCACATGCATTGTTGTGTAGTCTGCCTCCAGCAGTACCTCAGAACAAAGCAGACAAAATTACCAGAGCAGAAAAAATGACTTTGAAAAGTTCCCTCCATTCCAATGTAAAAAGTATTCACTACGTAACCCATGTCAAGTGCTTTAATTCAATGACATACAAAGCGATCTGGCAGAGACATCTATATACCACCAGTGAAAAACTGCTGGATTTGCACCAGCCTTGTGGTGACAGTATAGGGTATGATACATACCTGTAGCAGGTGTTCTCCGAGGACAGCAGGCTGATTGTTCTCACGACTGGGTGACGTCCGCGGCAGCCCCCACCAACCGGAAAGAAGCTTCGCGGGACGGTCGGCACGCAGGGCACGCCCACCGCGCATGCGCGGCCGTCTTCCCGCCCGTGCGCGACCGCTCCCGCCAGTTGAATGACTAGCAAAAGATGAAACACACAACTCCAAAGGGGAGGAGGGAGGGTAGGTGAGAACAATCAGCCTGCTGTCCTCGGAGAACACCTGCTACAGGTATGTATCATACCCTTTCTCCGAGGACAAGCAGGCTGCTTGTTCTCACGACTGGGGTATCCCTAGCTCTCAGGCTCACTCAAAACAAGAACCCAGGTCAATGGAACCTCGCAACGGCGAGGAAACAACAGAAATTGACCTACGAAGAACAACTAACTGAGAGTGCAGCCTGACCAGAATAAATTCGGGTCCTGGAGGGTGGAGTTGGATTTACACCCCAAACAGATTCTGCAGCACCGACTGCCCGAACCGACTGTCGCGTCGGGTATCCTGCTGGAGGCAGTAATGTGATGTGAATGTGTGGACAGATGACCACGTCGCAGCCTTGCAAATCTCTTCAATAGTGGCTGACTTCAAGTGGGCCACTGACGCTGCCATGGCTCTAACACTATGAGCCGTGACATGACCCTCAAGAGTCAGCCCAGCCTGGGCGTAAGTGAAGGAAATGCAATCTGCTAGCCAATTAGAGATGGTGCGTTTCCCGACAGCGACCCCTAGCCTGTTAGGGTCGAAAGAAATAAACAATTGGGCGGACTGTCTGTTGGGCTGTGTCCGCTCCAAGTAGAAGGCCAATGCTCTCTTGCAGTCCAATGTGTGCAACTGACGTTCAGCAGGGCGGGTATGCGGCCTGGGGAAGAATGTTGGCAAGACAATTGACTGGTTAAGATGGAACTCCGACACCACCTTCGGCAGGAACTTTGGGTGGGTGCGGAGCACTACTCTGTTGTGATGAAATTTGGTATATGGAGCATGAGCTACTAGGGCTTGAAGCTCACTGACCCTACGAGCTGAAGTAACTGCCACCAAGAAAATGACCTTCCAGGTCAAGTACTTCAGATGGCAGGTATTCAGTGGCTCAAAAGGAGGTTTCATCAGCTGGGTGAGGACGACGTTGAGATCCCATGACACAGTAGGAGGCTTGATAGGGGGCTTTGACAAAAGCAAGCCTCTCATGAATCGAACGACTAAAGGCTCTCCAGAGATGGCTTTACCTTCCACACGATAATGGTAAGCACTAATCGCACTAAGGTGATTCCTTACTGAGTTGGTCTTGAGGCCAGACTCTGATAAGTGCAGAAGGTATTCAAGCAGGTTCTGTGCAGGGCAAGAACGAGGTTCTAGGGCCTTACTCTCACACCACACGACAAACCTCCTCCACTTGAAAAAGTAACTCTTTTTAGTGGAATCCTTCCTAGAGGCAAGTAAAACCCGGGAGACACCCTCAGACAGACCCAACGCAGTGAAGTCTACGCCCTCAACATCCAGGCCGTGAGAGCCAGAGACTGAAGGTTGGGGTGCAGTAACGCTCCGTCGTTCTGCGAAATGAGAGTCGGAAAACACTCCAATCTCCACGGTTCTTCTGAGGACAACTCCAGAAGAAGAGGGAACCAGATCTGACGGGGCCAAAAGGGCGCTATCAGAATCATGGTGCCGCGGTCTTGCTTGAGCTTCAGTAAGGTCTTCCCCACCAAAGGTATGGGAGGATAAG
Source organism: Microcaecilia unicolor (assembly GCF_901765095.1). Taxonomy (NCBI): domain Eukaryota; kingdom Metazoa; phylum Chordata; class Amphibia; order Gymnophiona; family Siphonopidae; genus Microcaecilia; species Microcaecilia unicolor. Next base: position 233,366,161 of record NC_044035.1, on the reverse strand, counting down.
CATACAGGAGGTCGGTCCCCCAATGGAGGAGAAAGGCATCCGACACTAGCCTGCCGTGTGCCTGAAGTCTGGAACAGAACAGAGGCAGCTTGTGGTTGGTCTGAGAGGCGAAAAGGTCCACCGAGGGGGTGCCCCACGCTCGGAAGATCTTGCGTACCACTCTGGCATGGAGCGACCACTCGTGCGGTTGCATGACTCTGCTCAGTCTGTCGGCCAGACTGTTGTTTACGCCTGCCAGGTACGTGGCTTGGAGGAGCATGCCGAACCGACACGCCCAACGCCACATCCCGACGGCCTCCTGGCACAGGGGGCGAGATCCGGTGCCCCCCTGCTTGTTGACGTAATACATTGCGACCTGATTGTCTGTCCGAATTTGGATAATTTGGCAGGACAGCCGATCTCTGAAAGCCTTCAGTGCGTTCCAGATCGCTCGGAGCTCCAGGAGGTTGATCTGCAGATCCTTTTCCTGGAGGGACCACAGACCCTGGGTGTGAAGCCCATCGACATGTGCTCCCCACCCCGGGCGAGATGCATCCGTCGTCAGCACTTTCACGGGCTGCGGAATTTGGAATGGACGTCCCAGGGTCAAATTGGTCCGGATGGTCCACCAGAGCAGTGAAGTGCGGCAACTGGTGGAGAGGCGGATGACATCTTCTAGATTCCCGGTGGCTTGGAACCACTGGGAAGCTAGGGTCCATTGAGCAGATCTCATGTGAAGACGAGCCATGGGAGTCACATGAACTGTGGAGGCCACATGACCCAGAAGTCTCAACATCTGCCGAGCTGTGATCTGCTGAGACGCTCTGGTCTGCGAAGCCAGGGCCAAGAGGTTGGTGGCCCTCGCTTCGGGAAGGTAGGCCTGAGCCGTCTGGGAATTCAGCAGCGCTCCTATGAATTCCAGAGACTGAGTTGGCTGGAGATGGGACTTTGGGTAATTTATCACAAACCCCAGCAGCTCCAGAAGTTGAATAGTGCACTGCATGGACCGGAGGGCTCCTGCCTCCGAGGTGTTCTTGACCAGCCAATCGTCGAGATATGGGAACACGTGCACTCCCAGCTTGCGTAGGTAGGCCGCTACCACCACGAGGCACTTGGTAAACACTCGTGGGGCAGAGGCGAGCCCAAAGGGCAGCACACAATACTGAAAGTGCCGTGCGCCCCGGGCGGAATCTGAGATACTGTCTGTGAGCTGGCAGTATCGGTATGTGAGTATATGCGTCCTTTAAATCCAGGGAACATAGCCAATCGTTTTTCTGAATCATTGGCAGAAGGGTGCCCAAGGAAAGCATCCTGAACTTTTCTTTGACCAGGAATTTGTTCAGGCCTCTCAGGTCTAGGATGGGACGCATCCCCCCTGTTTTCTTTTCCACAAGGAAGTACCTGGAATAGAATCCCTGCCCTTCCTGCCCGGGTGGTACGGGCTCGACCGCATTGGCGCTGAGAAGGGCGGAGAGTTCCTCTGCAAGTACCTGCTTGTGATGGGAGCTGAAAGACTGAGCTCCCGGGGGACAATTTGGAGGCAGGGAGGCCAAATTCAGGGCGTATCCGCACCGCACTATTTGGAGAACCCACTGGTCGGAGGTGATGAGAGGCCACCTTTGGTGAAAGAATTTTAACCTCCCTCCGACCGGCAGATCGTCTGGTACGGACACTTGTAGGGCGGCTATGTTCCCGTGGATCCAGTCAAAAGCCCGTCCCCGGCTTTTGCTGTGGAGGCGCAGGGGGCTGCTTAGGCGCACGCTGTTGACGAGAACGAGCGCGCTGGGGCTGTCCCTGTGCCTGACGAGGCCTTCGGGCCGGCTGGTTGTACCTACGCTTCGCAAAAGAATAGGGTGCAGCCTGCCGGGCCCGGGAAAAACGTCCACCTGTGGAGGTGGATGCTGAAGGCGCCCGGTGGGAGAGCTTGTCGAGAGCGGTTTCCCGCTGATGCAGTTGGTCCACCATCTGCTCGACCTTCTCACCGAAAATGTTATCCCCCCGGCAAGGGACGTCAGCCAGTCTCTGCTGGGTGCGGTTGTCCAGGTCAGAGGCACGCAGCCATGAGAGCCTGCGCATCACTATACCTTGGGCCGCAGCACGAGATGCCACGTCACAGGTGTCAAAAATACCCCTGGACAGGAACTTTCTGCACGCCTTCAGCTGCCTGACCACCTCCTGATAAGGCCTGGACTGCTCCGGCGGGAGCTTCTCGACCAGGTCCGCCAGCTGTTGCACATAGGTCCGCATGTGGATGCTCATATAGAGCAGGTATGACTGGATGCGGGTCACGAGCATGGAGGATTGGTAGGCCTTCCTCCCAAACGAGTCCAGAGTGCGAGACTCCCGCCCCGGGGGCGCCGAGGCGGTATCCCTCGAACTCCGTGCCCTCTTGAGAGCAGAATCCACGACCGCTGAGTCATGGGCAATTGAGGCCGCATGAGCTCTGGGTCAGAGTGGATCCTGTACTGGGACTCTGCTTTCTTGGGAATGGTGGGGTTAGTTAATGGTCGCACCCAGTTCCGGAGCAGCGTCTCCTTCAGGACATTGTGCAGCGGCACCGTGGAGGACTCTCTAGGTGGTGATGGATAGTCGAGGACCTCGAGCATCTCGGCCCTCGGCTCTTCCACAGAGACCACGGGGAAGGGAATGCTGATAGACATATCCCGCACAAAGGAGGCAAAGGAGAGACTCTCAGGAGGTGAGAGCTTCCTCTCCGGTGAAGGCGTGGGGTCCGAGGGAAGGCCCGTAGACTCCTCTGAGGAGAAATATCTAGGGTCCTCCTCTTCCCCGGTATCGGACATTAGCTCATGTAGCTGAGTCCTGTACCGGGCCCGGCTCGACGTCGAGGCACCGAGGTCTCGGTGTCGTCGAGCGGTGGACTCCCGCGCCGGCGGGGACGGAGCTCCCTCCATCGACGTCGACGGGGACTCCACCTGCGTGGCGGTCGAGACCGGCACCGCAAGCGGCGGCGGTGTCGACAGCCCCGGCGCCGGGCTAGAGCTCGCCGGCGCCACAGTCATCGGCGCCGAGGGCGCAAGCACCCCCGGCGCCGGCACAGCCTGGCGCATCAGCCCTTCCAGGATCCCCGGAAGGATGGCTCTGAGGCACTCGTCCAGGCCCGCTGCCGGGAAAGGCGGTGGGGCCGGTAAGGGTGTCGGTGCCGGAAGCTGCTGGGGGCCAGGAGACGGCACCGAGGTGCCGGAACCCCGACGCGTCGGTACCTCCACAACCGACGGAGACCTCTCCTCACGACGATGACGCTTCGGCGTCGTCTCCTCTCCGACATCGGGATGCACCGAAGGCGACCGGTGACGACGCTTCTTGTCTTTCTTCCGATGCACGTCACCGGCGCCAGAGGGCATGGAGGAGGAGGAGGTCGATCCCCCTCGGTTTCGAGGTACCGGGTCAGACAGGGTTCGGTCCCGCGGCCCACGAGCTGAGGGCGTGACCGGGGCCGACTGCCCACGCGGCCTCTCACCCCCACTCTCACCGGAGGACCGGCGGGCCGACGGGACCTGTTCTCCTGGGGTCGCTGCCATCGGTGCCGATGTCTCGGGCATCGATACCGGTACCGAAGGGCCGGGCGTCGATACCGATGCCTTCGAGGTCGACGTCGAGGGGCCGGCGCAAGTTCCAAAAAGACGGTCCCGCAGAACTTGCCTCGCAACCTGAGTCCGTTTCCGGAGACCGAGACACAAAGAACACGACTTGAAATTGTGCTCCGGCCCGAGGCACTGGAGGCACCAAGCGTGGGTGTCGGTCTGCGAGATCGGCCGGCCGCAGCGACCACACTTTTTAAATCCACTCGGGACCTTCGAGGACATCGACGGAAAAATCGCGTCGGCGAAGTCAAAGTCGTCAATGGTGGCTAAAATCACACCACGAAAAACAAACGACCGAGCGGCCACTAGGCCGCAACGTGGCGTCCCCGCTGGAAGCGAGGGAAAAAAAGGGAGCGCGTGTCCCACACGCGCAGGGTTTCTTTTTTTTTTTTTTAAAAGGAAACCGGGCGGTAACTAAAACCGATAAACAAAATTAGAAAAAAGCACGATCAGCGTATACGCGATCGAACGATCCGGCGGCTGAACAGAGAGAGCGCAAAACACGACTCTCTCCAGGCGCGGAAAAAAAGGAACTGGCGGGAGCGGTCGCGCACGGGCGGGAAGACGGCCGCGCATGCGCGGTGGGCGTGCCCTGCGTGCCGACCGTCCCGCGAAGCTTCTTTCCGGTTGGTGGGGGCTGCCGCGGACGTCACCCAGTCGTGAGAACAATCAGCCTGCTTGTCCTCGGAGAATCATCTGCCACATTAACAGATACTTCTGTACCCTTATATTATGTGTAAACACTATATTCCACTGGGTTAACCTGAATATTCAATAACTGCACTGAATATTATAAATACAAACATACACACAGTTATGCTTTAACTTTTTATATGCTTTATTGCAATCAGTATTCCACATCAAAATAGTAAAATTACCTGCATTCATACCCATTCATTCACATCCATATAATCACCCCCGTAGAGACTGCTAACTAATACAAATGTTATCATCTGGCGGATGCTATTAACAAATGGAGCACTGATTCGTGAAACCAATTTATGGTTGTTAATGCACTTCGGTGGAAACCAGTATCGGATCTCAGTTCTAACAGAAAACAACATAAGCATTGCTAAGTTGCACGCTAAAGACGATTTTTGGGTCAATTAACCAGTGGATTTAGTATTCACTGGCAAAATAAATACTGGACTATCAATATTATGAGGTTTGGGGTTGGTTGGTAGATAGCTAACATTTGTATTAGTTAGCAGTCTCTACGGGAGTGATTGTATGGATGTGAATGAATGGGTATGAATGCAGGTAATTTTACTATTTTGATGTGGAATATTGATTGCAAAAAAGATAACAACTTATATTATGTGTGGAACAAGCAACGCAATGATCACTGGCAACAATGAACAGGGAGCCCACAGGACAACCCAGACTAATTTGAATGTTGGCATTCAATGTACAAGACTAATAATGCCCTTTTATTCTTTCTAAAATGTGCTACACCAGTGGTTCCCAAACCTGGTCCTGGAGGCACCCCAGCTGGTCAGGTTTTCAGGATATCCCCATATCATAAAACTAAATAACTGGGTACATCAATTCCACTATAGTAGCATAAATTATATCAAACACCATTCATTAGCAACTATGAACATATACAAAATCTTTATTGCATATCATAAATCATCTAAAAAAACCATTATATTCCTCTAGTACTATTGCTCATCCATATTGCACTTTCCTCCCAAATTTTCAAAACATCTATTACCTCTAAAAAAGAGCAAAAATTGACACAGCCAGCACCCAGCCTATTACCAAAAGTTCAAAAGACTCTGTACTTATCTTGGCAGTTCTTCAGCAAATAATTTCAAGACCAACTGTATGGCTCCCCTCGTTCTTCTGGCAAACACACCGTAGAAAAAATCCACAGCCAACTACACAGTTCATACAGTCCTCAAGATGAATCACTGTCCTTTGCGATCAGTTGAAGCAACCCCATTGAACTGGCCACAGAATCTTCACACACTTATAGTGGTCTCTCAAAATTGTATGGAACCAGGTGCAATGTCATGATACTTAAGTACTACTACTACTTATCATTTCTATAGCTGCATTTTTGTCCTTTAGATTGTAAGCGCCTTTGAGCAGGGACTGTCCTTCTTTGTTAAACTGTACAGCACTGCGTAACCCTGGCAGCGCTTTAGAAATGTTAAATAGTAGTAGTACTATAGCGCTACTAGACATATGCAGCGCTGTAAGGCTCTGATGTTAGCGTTCTCATCAAACCGTGACCCTACATGATCCGTGTTTCACTACACAAGCGTCATCAGGGGTCAATACTCTAAATATAGAGCAACACTTACTATAACTCTCTATAACACATATACATACAACTTACATAAGACAAAACAAAATCAGCCTATATAAACTTAACAAATATCTTACCGGCAAAATGGTTCGATACAATTTTGAGAGACCACTATAAGTGTGTGAAGATTCTGTGGCCAGTTCAATGGGGTTGCTTCAACTGATTGCAAAGGACAGTGATTCATCTTGAAGACTGTATGAATTGTGTAGTTGGCTGTGGATTTTATCTACACTGTGTTCATCAGAAGAACGAGGGGAACCATACAGTTAGTCTTGAAATTATTTGCTGAAGCACTGCCAAGGTAAGTACAGAGTCTTTTGAACTTTTGGTAACAGACTGGGTGCTGGCTGTGTCAATTTTTGCTCTTTTTTTTAGAGGTAATAGGTCTTTAGAAAATTTGAGAGGGAAGTGCAATATGAATGAGCAATGAGTATTCATGAGAGAGATTTGCAGGCAATGGAGGCAGTGCATGCAAATCTCTCTCATAAATATTCATTGTAGATATCCTGAAAACCTGACTGGCTGGGATGCCTTCAGAACCAGATTTGGGAACCACTGTGCTACACTATCTTTTTCAGACAAACATTGTCACTTACCAGACTTGAGATTTGCATTATCACCTCCCTCAGCCACTGTATCAGCATCTATAGAAACTAACACAAGCAAACATATGAGGTAAATACACTTCAAATATTCAACATTTGGGCAGAGGCAATGACACATAATGACATATAATGTGAATGCTAAGGACATTTATGTGCATAGTAACTATGTTACTATGTTACTATGCACATAAATGTCCTTAGCACGCACATTATATTTTAGTGAATGGGCCCCATAAGCTATTAGTGATGGGATTCAGTGGCCATTCTCTTACAGTAGATATCTAATAAATCCTACCAGTATTTCCACAACTTTAAAAATAAATCAGTAACTTGATTTATAAAGGGGCAAGTTTCAAACTGTGCACAATGAAACATAATCTATGGGTATTTTCATGTGTGGACTTTGTACCAATTTGGTGCAAAAAAGCATGCATAGTTTCATTTTGAAAGTTGTGGCCTTTTGTTTTTTGTATGTTGATACTTTTTTGCATGAAAAATAATGTACATTGGCTTGAACATGCATGGTATGTCCCTTCCTGACCTAAACACACCCCATAATATTTTCTCTCAATGTGGTTAAAAGTATTCATGTAATAGACTTTTAGGGGTTCTCAGAGAGGGCAGTTTTCAGACAGACCACTTACATGTGCAAATGGCTTTGAATATTGTTTTGAGAATTTTAATTTATAATTTTTTTTAAAGCAATTGGCCTCATTGTGAGCAAAGCATCTTTCCTCTTAGGCCATCTGATGTCTGGTGCAGACATTTTCCAGGTATTGCCAAGGAAGCTCTCCTTTTAATTAAGCAAACAGAAAGCTTTGTGTTAATCTGTTAAAACAGAAATTAGTGGAAAGAAACCTACAAAAAAGTCAGATGCTAATGATACTTTTTTAGGGCATGAGGAAAAGACCTTAGTAAAAAAAAAATTTCCATTCCAACACAATCAACAGCATAAGGCAAAGTCACTCATTTGTAATAGCTAGTTTCTGTTTCAAGTTGAGATTATTTTTTAGCTTTAACAGATGTTTTTCAGACAGCAGGATTTATCAGACACACAAGTGAATAACATCATCCAACGACGCAAGGTTGGAACAGCTCTCCCCAATCTCAGAACTAAGGGGTAGGTTCAAGGAAGTGTGCCAAAAATTAAGTGTAAAAATATGGGCACTAAATGCAAATTCTATAACCGCAACTGCGTACTAAATTGCCGTTATATAATAGAGTATATGTCGGCATGCACCCACCTAATTTTAGGCACAAGCACTTACACTGTGTCAAAGGCTGGTTTAAGTGGTTGTGATAGCATTCTATAACTTCCACATGAACTGCAAGGCATGCCCTGCTCTACCCATGTGCAATCCCCCTTAGTAGTTACACGTTACAGCATTTGGGCACTAAGGGCTAGATTCTATAAAAGGCGTCTGTAGGTGTGTTGGAATAATGCACGTAGCACTATTCTATAAACCGCATCTACAGTAAGACATAGCACATAGAACAGGGAAACATGTATAATTAGATGCAGTCATTTATGCCACTGAGAACCTGGTGTTAATGCCCACGCCTAAAAGTACATATGTTCCCACGAATTCTATAACAACGCACATACATGTGATTGACAACCCCGACACGCTTACACTCCTTCCATGGCTGTGCCTCCTTTTCAGTTACATGCGTTGGAATTTACCCACGCCTCTTTTTATAATATGTCTAAAAAGAAGTATGTGTAAACGCCAACTATTGCCAATTAATGATAATTTGTTATTGACCAAGTATCATGACTAATTGGCATGTTATTCAATTGAGTAGTGCACATAAATTGGTCCCGCACACAATTTAATGCATGCTACTTGCCGCACTTTATATAGAATCCGGGGGTAAGTTTATAGAATATATGCCTAAAGCGAAGATACTTACTTATAGCAGATATTCTCCGAGGACAGCAGGCTTCATATTCTCACAAGTGGGTGACACTGATCCGTGTTGCCCAGTTCGGCTTTTGCCATAGTAAAAAAGAGAGAGCTTTGTAGAGCACGAGCTGTGCTCCACTAAGCATGTGCAAGTGCCTTCCTGCCTGTCATGTGAATGCGGTCTCCTCAGTTTAATACTAAAGCAAAAAATAAAGTAAAAATAACCAAGAAGACAACTCCAAGGGGAGGTGGAAGGGATTGTGAGAATATGCTGTCCTCGGAGAATACCTGCTACAGGTAAGTATCTTCACTTTATCTGAGGACAAGCAGGCTTCTATCTTCTCACGTGGGGAATCCCTAGCATCCAGGCTCACCCAAAACAACAAACATTGGTCAAATGATCCTCGCAACGGTGAGGACATAACACAGATTAACCTGAAACTATATACAATCTGAATGAGAGTGCAGCCTGGAACAGAATAAAATGGGCCTAGGAGGGTGGAGTTGGATTCTAAACCCCAATCAGATTCTGCAACACTGACTGCCCGAACTGACTGTTGTGTCGGGTAACCTGCTCAAGGCAGTAGTGTGATGTGAATGTGTGGACCATGTCACAGCCTTGTAAATTTCTTCAATGGAGGCTGACCTTAAGTGGGCTACCGATGCAGCTATGGCTCTGACATTATGAGATGTGATATGACCCTCTAAGACCAGCCCAGCCTGGGCATAAGTGAAGGAAATGCAATCTGCCAGCCAAATTGAAATGGTGGGTTTCCCAATGGCGACCCCCCATCCTGTTGGGATCAAAAGAAACAAAAAGCTGGGCGGATGTCTGTGAGGCCTTGTCCGCTCCATGTAATAGGCCAATGCTCTCTTGCAATCCAAGGTGTGCAAGCTGCTTTCGCCAGGATGGGCATGAGGTAGGGGAAAAAATGTTGGCAAGACAATCGACTGGTTTAGATGGAACTCCAACACCACCTTTGGCAGGAACTTAGGGTGCTTGTGGAGAACTACTCTGTTGTGGTGAAACTTAGTATAAGGTGCATCCACTACTAAGGCCTGAAGCTCACTGACCCTACGAGCTGAAGTAACAGCCACCAAGAAAACGATCTTCAAGGTTAAATACTTCAGATGGCAGGAATTCAGTGGCTCAAATGAGCTTTCATCAGCTGGGTAAGAATGACGTTGAGATACCATGACACTGGTGGAGGTTTGACAGGGGACTTTGACAAAAGCAAACCTCTCATAAAGCGAACAACTAAAGGCTGTCCAGAGATGGGCTTACCTTCTACACGTTGATGATAAGCACTAATTGCACTAAAGTGAATGCTCAAGGAGTCTGGTCTTGAGACCAGACTCTGACAAGTGTAGAAGGTATTCAAGCAGGGTCTGTGTAGGGCAAATAAGAGAATCTAGGGACTTGCTCTCACACCAGATGGCAAACTTCCTCCATTTAAAAGAGTAACACTTCTTAGTGGAATCTTTCCTGGAAGTCAGCAAGACTCGGGAGACACCCTCCAAAAGGGCCCAAAAGAAGCGAATTCTAGGCTCTCAACATCCAGGCCGTGACAGACAGAGACAAGAGATAGGGATGTAGAAGTAACCCCTCTCATTCTGTCAAATGAGGGTCAGAAAACACTCCAATCTCCATGGTTCTTCGGAGGATAATTCCAGAAGAAGAGGGAACCATATCTGCCGCGGCTAGTACGGCACGATCAGAATCATGGTTCTGCATTCCTGCTTAAGTTTCAATAAAGTCTTTCCCACTAAAGGTATCGGAAGATACACATACAGAAGACCTGTCCACCAATTGAGAAGAAAGGCATCTGACACTAGTCTGCCATGGTCCTGAAATCTGGAACAGAACTGAGGAACCTTGTGGTTGAACTGAGTGGCAAAAAGATCCAGCGAGGAGGTGTCCCACGCTCGGAAGATCTTGCAGGCCCTACCCATATTGAGAGAGCACTCGTGTGGTCGCATTATCCTGCTCATCCTTTCGGCCAGGGTATTGTTTGTGTCCGCCAGGTAAGTGGCTCAATGGAACATGCCGTGTTTGTGAGCCCAATGCCACATCCGGATGGTCTCCTGACACAGAGGACGTGATCCGGTGCCTCCACGCTTGTTGCTGTAATACACTGTAACCTGTCTGTTTGAATGAGAGCAATTTGATGAGATAGCTGATCTCTGAAAGCATTTAGAGCGCTCCAGATTGCTCAAAGCTCCAGGAGGTTCATCTGAAGATTCGTTTCCTGGGAGGACCAAGCTCCTTGAGTGTGAAGCCCATCTACATGAGCTCCCCATCCCAGGAGAGACGCACCAGTGGTCAGCACTTTCTGTGGCTGAGGAATTTGGAATGGAAGTCCCAGAGTCAAATTGGATCGAGCTGTCCACCAAAGAAGAGAGCGTACAAGGTCTGGGGACACTTGAATGACATCTTGTAGACTTCCCATGGCTTGGTACCACTAAGAAGCCATGGTCCATTGAGCTGATATCGTGGGAAAACGTGTCATGGGTGTAACGTACACTGTGGACGCCATGTGGCCCAGCAATCTCAACATCTGCTGAGCTGTGTCCTGCTGAGAGGCACGAACCTTGCAGGCCAGCAACACAAGATTGTCCACTCTCATCTCCAGGAGGTAGACTCAAACCCTCTGTGTGTTGAGCAGGGCTCTTATGAACTCCAATCGCTGGGTGTAGATGGGACTTGCGGTAGTTTAGAATGGACCCTAGAAGCTCTAGCATCCGAATAGTCATCCGCATGGACTTCCGAGCACTGTTCTCCATGGTGTTTTCACCAACCAATCGTCGAGATACAGGAACACATGGACTCCCAGTCTGAATAGCGATGCTGCAACTACTGCTAGACATTTGGTGAAGACCCTGGGAGCGAGGCCAAAAGGCAATACGCAGTACTGAAAGTGATGTATTCCCAGCTGAAATCGAAGATACTTCTGGTGGGCTAGAAGTGTCAGGATGTGAGTACATGCATCCTTTAAGTCCAGACAGCATAGCCAATAATTTTTCTAAATCGCAAGGAGAAGGGTGCCCAGGGAAACCATCCTGAACTTTTCTCAGACTAGAAATTTGTTCAGGGCCCTCAAGTCTAGGATGGGATGCATCCCCCCTATCTTCTTCCGCACAAGGAAGTACCTAGAATAAAATCCCCGCCCTTCTTCCCCTGGTGGAACGGGTTTGAATGAATGGGCCTTTAGAAGGGCGGAGAGTTCCTCTGCAAGTACCTGCCTGTGTTGACAGCTGAATGAATGAGCTCTAGGTGGGCAATTTGGAGGTTTGAGATGCCAATTGAGGGCATATCCGAGACAATTTGAAGAACCCACTGGTTGGTGAAAAAATTTATCCTCCTGACTGGCAAGTCATCCAGGACGGATACTTTTACTGCAGCTATGCTCTGCTGGAGCCAGTCAAAAGCTCATCCCTTTGACTGTGGAGCAGCAGGGGCCTTAGGCGCACGCTGCTGATGTGAACAAGCACACTGGGGTTGAGCCTGAGTAGACTGGCTAGCTGAAGGAGTGTACCTATGCTTAGAATAGTAGAAGGGAGAGCTCCTTGGCTTGCCAAAAATCCTCCTTGCTGAGAAGGTGGATGCAAGAGAGAGAAGAGATTGTATCAGTATGCATCTTGATTTGGTCAGCGACCTCCTCAACTTTCTCTCCAAAAAGGTTATCCCCCCGGCAAGGAGCATCCACTATCCGCTGCTTAACAGAGTGTTCCAAGTCAGAAACAGGTAGCCATGAGTCTGCACATTGCTATACTTTGAGCAGAGATCCTAGACGCCACATCAAAAGTGTCATAAGTGCCACTGGCCAAGAACTTTCGACGCGCCTTCTGCTGCTTGATCAACTGGTGAAAAGGCTCGGCTTGCTACGGAAGGAATGCATCCACCAAGCCCGACAACTGTTGCACTGAGTTTTACAAGTAGACGTTCATGAACAGCTGGTAGGATTGTATAAGGGAGATGAGCATTGAAGCCTAGTACATCTTCCTCCCAAAAGAATCCAGGGTTCCAGCTTCTCTGCCTGGGGGCACCGAGGCATACTCCCTAGTACTTCTGGCTAAGAGTGGACTCCACCACCATGGAATTGTGAGGCAACTGAGGCCTAAGAAAACCAGGTTCACTGTGGATCCGATACTGGGTGTCAATCTTCTTGGGCACGACAGTGACTGACAGAGGGAATGGCCAGTTCCTGATGAGGACCTCCTTGAGTACCTCGTGGAGAGAGGCAGTCACAGCCTCCTTAGGAGGAGATGTGTAGTCCAGGACCTCAAGCATCGGCCCAGGGCTCATCCTCCACTTCCAAAGGAAATGGAATGGCATCAGCCATTTCCTTAACCAAAGATGTAAATGAAAGGCTCTCTGACGGAGACTGTCTCCTTTCAGGTGTGGGGGGAGGAGTTTGGAGGGGATCTCATAAGACATCTGAGGAGAAGTATCTGGGATCCTCCTCTGAATTCCATGAGCGCTCCTCCTCGGTGTCGGACAGTATCTCCCTATGGGATTGCCAAGACCGAACCTGCCTTGATGCCGAAGAACCAAGTCCTCGAGAGTGGCGTCGAGAAATTGGCTCCCATGTCAACTCATGAAGCTTCCTCCACTGACGTCGAGGGGGTGCTGACTTGGGTGGCATTTAACACCGGGGCCGCAAGTGGCACCAGCATCGGAGGCCGCACCACAGATGGAGGGCCAGGTGGGGCAGCAACAGGAGGTATGGCAAGTGCAATCACCCCCAATACCAATGAACACTGTTGCATGAGGCCATCCAGCAGCTCTAGAAGGAAGGAAGGAAGGAGCAGATGTGCTCATCGAGGGCTGACACTGGGAAAAGCTGGGGTGCCAGTTGAGGTACAGGTTGCAGAACCGCCAGGGTCGATGCGGGAGCAGGATCTCGGTTGCTTGGAGACAGGCGCATTGGCACCTCCTGTATAGAGGGAGAGTGATCCTCCTGGTGCCGACGCTTCTCAGGTGCCAAATCCTTCGACGCCCCAGAACCATGTTTCTTGGCCTTTTACTGAAGCATGTTACCAAGGCTCCTCAGTGCCAAGGAGACGTCAAATCCTCACGTCACCTCGGGGTCGAGTCCAATGGTGGATGGTCCCAGGGGGCCTGCACAGCAGGAGGCCTTGAGACAGGTGGGCCCACTCGACGCCTCACTGCTCCCAGTGTCTAAGGGTCTAGAAGCAGCCATGCTTGCCTAAGCTCCTGATACTGGTGCGATGTTCAACGTCAATGCCGACGCCTCCGACTTCAATGCCAATGCACCGGATTTGGCTCCAAAAATCCTCTCATTGAGCCTCTCAGGAAACCTCTTCTTCATACGAAGACAGAGAACACAGTTAGCAGATCTATGGTCGGGCCCAAGACACTGCAGACACCAAGAATGGGCATCCTTTCCAGAGACAGTCCGATTGCACCGGGTACAGCGCTTGAAGCTACTGGGAATCTTTGTGAACATGGACGGAAAAACTTTGTTGGCTAAATTAAATGACTCGATGGTGCCTGAAAAAGGGGGTAAGGCACGGAGAAAAAGAAAGGGAAAGACCCAACCGAAATCAGGGCCTAAAAACGGCCTGACGACGGAAAATAAATAAAACTTAAACCTGGGCAAAATAAAACTAAGAAAAAATAAAGGATGGGTTTGTAAGGTCCAATTAAAGGAGCCACAAGAAAAAAAGACCTAAACCACTAACAGCTCTCAAAAAACCGGGTGAGAAAAGGACAAAAAACACATCTTCGCCTCGCGTAGAAAAAAGACAACTGAGGAGACCATTCTCTGAGGTCCAGGTGATGCCTGCTGAGAAAATCTGCTTGAACACTGGTCACTTCTGTCACGTGAACCATGAAGAGACCTGCCAGATGGGCCTCCACCCAAAATGAGGAGAAATGCTTCTTCTGCCATGCACCTGCTCTTTGTGTCGCCCTGATGATTGACATAGGCGACTGCCGTGGCATTGCTGGACATCATGCGCACCTCCACACCTTGGAGAAGTGGCTGAACGCAAGAAGAGCCAACTGGATCGCTCTCGGAACTGAGAGCGATCCAGTTGGCTCTTCTTGCGTTCAGCCACTCCAGAAGGGATCACATGCATTGAGCTACCTGTCCAAAACAGTGCACTCCCCAGCCAGCCAGACTGGCACCTGTCGTTACCACTATCCACTGTGGAGAATCCAGACTCATGCTCTCCAAAGGGTGGACAGCCACCAGCCATCACCACAGGCTGTGTCGCACCAGTCCCTACAGTCGATCCTCCAGGGGGTTCAACTGTGGAGACCAGCGGGACAGAAGCGCCAACTGCAATGGTCTCATGTGCACCCTGGCCCACTGCACTACCTCCAACAAAACAGCCACGGAACCTAGGATCTGTAGATACTCTTTGGCCCTTGGGCTCCGGGACTGCAACAGAGACCGGACCCGAGACTGCAGCTTCCGAATCCTGGTCTCTGGAAAAAAAATTCTGCTCGCTTTGGTATCAAAATGAACACCCAAATACTCCAAGGTCTGGGACAGCTGGAGATGACTGATCACCCAGCCAATGACTGCAGCACATGCACCACTCAGCCGTGGCCCGGGCAGTCTCTTAGTACGACTTCGTTTGGGTGAGCTAGTCATCCAGATATGGATGTATCAAAATGCCTTCCTTGTGCAAGGCTGATGCCACAAAACTGATAATGTCTCCTCAAAACAGCAAAGCAAAGGAAACACTGATGAGCCAGGCACACAAGAATATGAAGGTATGCCTTTGTCAGTTCCAAAGAAGACAGGAACATCCCGGGCTGTATGGCCAGAATAACCAAGCGCAACATTTCCATGTGAAAAGAAAGCACCTGAAGAGCATGACTGACTCCCTTGAGATCCAGAATAGGGTGGCAGGAACCCTCCTTCTTTGGAACCACGAAGTAGATGGAATAATGATCTCTGCCTTTCTCCACCTCCAGTATGCGAACCACAGTCCTTAAGGCCATCAGCCGAAGAAGGTTTCTGGCGAACCGCTCACGCTTTCCAAGGCACCAAACTCCAGCGCATAGCTGTCGCAAACTACTGATCAGAGGTAATCCAGGTCCACTCCCCATAAAAGTCCCGCAGCCTCGTCCCTACAAGAACCAAGGACTGAACCCTGACACCTTCATTGGGCAGATCTTCCTGAGACAGCCGCTGAGGGTCCAAAATCTTGACCGCCCCGGCGGCCCCCTCCCGAAAAGACTGCACCCGCTGAAAGAAATGACTACTAGGCCTGTCAGTCTGCCAGAAGACAGAGCCTGGCAGACAGACTAGTATAACACCCAACACTTTCATAGATTCTTATGTGTTCTTATTAGTGGCAAATTTGCATGTTGTCAAGATCAACCAAGACAGAGCCAGCCAGCTGAGGCACACCAAAGAAAGACACCCTCAGAAAGGGTTGAGTGGGGGAAGGGGGGAGGGACCCAGTCACCTGGGTTTGACACCCCTGGGGCTAGAGAGACCCCCATGGGCGTCAGCCCCAATCCAGCAGTCACAGAGGCGGGAAATAAATAAGAAATATTGATTGTGGGTTTTTTTTCTGGAGAGAGTTTGCTCTTTGAATCAAACCAAAACACCAGGCCCGGGAGTACTACACACTAACCAAAACCCAGCGCCCCCAACTAACCGGACTGAACAGGCTTACCACTGCTACCATCTGCTGAGACTCAGAACAGACTGGCTTTCTGGGGACTGCCCAGCCCACTAACTGGCTTACTTGTAGTTCAGTTTGTTCTCAGTCTCCATCTGCTGATAGAAGTGCATAACCCATCTGTGCCGACCTAGAAGGATACTATGGAAAGGCATGTTTATTCTTTTAGCTAAGGTACTGCTTTTAAAGCAAATGTGAAAAGCATGCACAGCATGGCTCCTGCAACTATTTCCAACCCCTCTGTATGTAAATGAAGGACTGGCTCAAGGGACTGTGGTGCCCTGAGCCACTTATTGTACCAGAACATTGTACCAGTGATTTCATGGTAAGGATCCTGAAAGGGAACTTTAAAACAATACAGGAACGTAAGACCTTTGAATTCAAAATGATTAAATATTTTGACACCCACCAGATAGGACTTAACAAACATCTGGGTTTTCTAGCCCATTACAAAGCATAAAATTGTATTGCTTTGTAAATTGTATTGCTTTCCTGTCTCCCTGACTCTCACCTATTCACCCCCATCCTGTTAGACTGTCACTGAAATGCTTTGATGTTTCACTCATCCCGTCTCCATGCATATAGACTGTCACTGAAATGCTTTGATGTTTCACTAATATATACTGTCATCTACCAACATTTGCTTATTTCCGATCTGATGAAGGGCAACCTTCGAAAGATAATCAAGAAATGTATTAAGTTATGTCTCAATAAAAAAGGTATCATCTTATTTTCTTTTCCATGTTTTATTTTGTTTTAGTTACATAAGTACATAAGTAATGCCACACTGGGAAAAGACCAAGGGTCCATCGAGCCCAGCATCCTGTCCACGACAGCGGCCAATCCAGGCCAAGGGCACCTGGCAAGCTTCCCAAACGTACAAACATTCTATACATGTTATTCCTGGAATTGTGGATTTTTCCCCAGTCCATTTTGTAGCGGTTTATGGATTATTGATTACCTTTAGTAGTAGTAGTGGTGGTAGTAGTATATTTTAAAAGTACTTTAAGTAGTTTAGAACAAAATAACATTTCTATCATGTTATGCTCGCAGTATTGCATGTATTGTTCCTGTTTAAATGATTAATAAACATCTTTAAACATAAATGTTTTAGGGGGGAGGGGAGTCAGGTGATGCTGTGAGCGGTGGCGAACGCATTGTAGGCAAGCTGCTCGGGGACTCCCTCTTCTTTGCCATAATCTATCTCACAACCTTTACTATTGCCTGCAAGACAACAATATTGTCCGTAAACAATTGTATGGACAAATATCTAAGTAAAATAATGAACCTGATGTCTGCTTAACCACCACGCTGCGGCTAGGATCGAGGCCAGCCAGGAGAGGAGAAAATGGCGGCCTCCCTGACACATAAGCAGGGTGTGTCGGACTTTATACCAGAGCTGACGGAAACGGTGGTTAAGGCTCTAATTTGGGCTATAATTGGATCAAAGATTCGCCCAAATTGCAGGGATTGCAAAAACTATATCAGATTTATCCTGCAGGGCTGGGGTACTTGAATGCCACGTCTCTGAAGTGGAAGGCCTGCTTCAGACACAAAGTGAGGGGCTGGAACGTCTAGAGGCACTCACTCGGTCCCAACAACAAAAGATAGAAGATTTAAAGAATAGGGCCTGACATGATAATCTCAGATTTGTGGGGTTTCTGGATTTGGTCCCGGATGCCTCCCTGCACACTGCCCTAGAAACTTGGCTGCTGGCCCACTTCCCTCAAGTGGGGACTAATGGCACTATTCATCTGGAAAGAGCCCACCTTGCGGGACCATCACGTGCAGGCGGTACCAGGCCCTGGATCGTGATAGTCAAGTTCCACCGTTATTCACATAAGGCATAGATTCTCAGTCTCTACATGAGTATAGATGGGAGTACAATTTGATGGCCAGCCTATCAGAATCTTCCAAGACTATTCTGCTGCTCTTTCCTCCAAACGAAGGGCCTTTACTCCAGTGTGCTCTTGATTGGTAGCGAAGCACCTGCTGTTCAGTCTCCGGTACCCAGCTATACTAAAGATCCAGCATGAGAATCGATGGCAATCTTTCACTGAGCCAGAAAAAGTACTGGAATGGCTAATCGCATTGGATTCTACTTCAGCAACCATGGCACCCCAATTCCCCCCCCCCCCCTTCTCCAATGCTGAAAAAGCATCTGTCTCTGCACCCTAGGTGGCTTCCCCCTCCAAATACTGAAAAACTTGTCTATGGAGCTTTCTAAAAAAAACTGATCTGGTATAGAAACCAGCAGGGATGCAAACAGGTAGAAAAGTTTGGGGAGCAGGACCATCTTGACGACATGCACTCTGCCCAACCAAGAGATGTGTAAGCCATGCCATCTATCTAGATCCACCCATAGATTCCGTAATAGCCCAGGGTAATTAGCAGGAACAATCCCTCCAAGGACAGTGTCAGATTGACCCCCAAATATCTTATTGAGTTGACAGCCCAACTATAGACAAAACACCTTTGCAATTTACCCAACTCTGGTTCAACTACCGTAAGGTTTAATAACTCTGATTTTGTTTTACTAATCTTGAATCCTGATAGCTGCCCAAAGGCCTCCAACACTTCCTCCACAGCTGACAGGAATTTGACAGCGTAAATAAAATATCATCTGCAACTAAGAGAATCTTATTTTGTATTCTCCCGCAGCGGATACCACTAATCAGATCTGAACTACATACCATATGAGCCAAAGGTTGAGACAGCTCAGGCATTTCATGACTATTTCTCTAAAGTGTACTCTTTGGCGCAAAGGGATTCTGTTCCATCCGTCCAATGCAGTATAATCACATTCATGTTTCTTGCTCTGTTCATTGAATATAACTGACTTTCTGTTATGCCTACTAATATGGTGTGAAATTATGTCTTACCTGATCATTTTCTTTCCTTTAGTCACAGCAGAAGAATCCAGATACTTGTGGGTTGTGACCATCTACCAGCAGGTGAAGATAGTGCTGACCTGCACTGCCTTATAGGATGGAATGTTTATTTCTCTTAAAGTCCCATCTAACACTGAACCTGGAGAAGTACAGGAGGTCCGAAAGAGACCTGTGCCCAGGACTGCAGCTGAAGACCAACTTAGCCTCGGAAATAAACAGATGCCCTGCGACAGGCCAGAGAGATCTGGCAAAAAAGAATTTTCCACCAAAGTCAAGGAACACTGCCAGGGAGGCATTGGTCTTTTTGTTTGTTGTTTTGTTTTAAAGAAAAATAACAGGACCCGACAAAGGACCTCACACTCATGGAGCACTGCCTAAAGGCTGTTTGCAAATTCCCACACAGGAACCGCCATTAACCCACAGTGGAACGAAAGCAAAGGTAACACACCACAGACAAAGGAGAAAGCCGCAAGCCACCACGTGGCAGGTATGGGAAGCGGCTAGGAAGACCTGGGAACCGTGCATGCAGTCTGCAGCTCCCTGTGCCCTAAAAGGGACTAGGCAATGCCTAGTGCACACTATCACAGCGCCCTGAAAAAGAATAAAAAATATCATGGCATCATCCCCTTATATACGGCTGGACCAATGGAGGGCCATAGGGTTCCCTAATAAGAGCTCGAAAGCTTACCGTCCCAGCCCTCCTGCTCCTTTGCAACGGGCAGTTCACAAGACCTGTGCAGAAAAGGAGGAGAAATAGGGAACAGGAACATCTCTCTGAAACCTGACATAACTCTTCTCCTATGTACAGTTGTTTGAGAGGAGAGACTAAATCCAAGGAATGACACAGAAGCATGCAAAGAACAGGCGCTACCAAAAGCATGACCGAACAACTTCCCTGTGTCCTTGCATTATGTTTTTTCTTTTTTTAAGGCTACGCGACTCCTCGGAGAATGGTGCCCAGAAGGCCCTGTAGGAGCTGATGTTGGGGAACAAAACACGGTCGAGACAGGCAAAGGTCTCCTGCAGAGAATCAACAAAATGGCTGCCAGCACCCTCAACAAGAAACGAGCCCGAGTTTTTGCCATGCAGGAACAAGAAAGGCTCACCTGGTGCTGCACCTGTATACTCAGACAGGCCTATAGAGGCAGCAGGCCAACTCTGACGCTGTGAACTGCTAGCACTGCGAGAGCCAAACTCAAAAACGCTGCCTGAATACATTAGGGCGGTAAACAGAAAGAAGTGAGGAAACAAATATTGACACTCACCCCAGGAAGCCAAAGTGCTGCCAGTTGCTTCAAATCAGTCCAGTTGAAAGCAACATCCTCTCCTCCTCACTGATACTGGGAGAACCAGTATCCTTCCTGGATCCCGGAGAAAGCAGAAACTGAATGCCCAAAGCTTGGCTGACATGACTGCTTTAAAAATTTTTTTTTTACTCCACATCCAGGAAGGAGAATGGAGGAAGAGCAGGAGAGGACAAAAGGGTGGGGGAGGGACCTGGGTTGACCAGGTGTACCACCTAAAGGCAGCACCGCTCATCCGCACACCCCAAGCTCAACTGAATTGAGAAACCCAGAACAGGAGCTGCCACAGATGAGACCAGGAGTTCATGAGAGACCATCCATCCACCTGCTGGAGATAGAGAATACTGGCTGATCAGGAAGCATTCCATCCAAAAAGGCAGTGCAGTTCAGCGCTCTCTATGCCCACTTGCTGGTAGAAGATCACAACCCATAAGTATCTGGACTCATCTGCTGCTGACACTAAGGAACAGTGGTTAGTATATCTGAGTTTTAAAAAGGTTTGGACAAGTTTCTGGAGGAAAAATTCATAGGATGCTATTGAGACAGACATGGGGAAGCCATTGCTTGGCCTGGGATTGGTAGCATAAAATGTTGCTACTATTTGGGTTTCTGCCAGGCACTTGTGACCTGGATTGGCCACTGTTGGAAACAGGATACTGGGCTAGATGGAACATTAGTCTGGCCCAGTATGGCTTTTTCTATGTCCTTAAGGTTGTCCCCTCGGCAAGGGACATCAACCAAATCTCTCTTGAATCACTGGTTCCAGGTCAGAAATACTCAGCCACGAGAGTCTACACATCCCCAAACCCATGGCAGATATCCTGGATACAACATCACAAGTTTCATATCTGCCCCTGGCCAGATATGGTCTGCACGCCAGCTGCCTTTTGGCCAACTGGCAAAGCTCTGAGGCCTGCTCCTGAGAGAGAGAGTCCACAAGACTAAGCGTACTGCATGCCAGAGACTTCAGGTAAACACTCATATACAGCTGGAAGGTCTGGGTGCGGACAATGAGCATCAAGTCCTGATGTATCCTCCCAAACGAGTCCAGAATCCAGGGTCCAGGCCTCTCTACCTAGGAGAGCCGAGGCATGAGTCCTGGAGCTTCTGGTCTGTTTGAAGGCATATTCGACTATCAAGGAACGGTGAGGCAATTGTGCCTTTTTGAATCCGGGAGTCTTTTAGATACAATATTGCATAGTCACCTTGTTTGGCACGACCTGCAATGAGCATGGAGATTCCCACTTCTTCATTAGTGCATCCTTCAGGATAGCGTGTAGTGGAACTGTGACTCCTTCCTGGGGGGGGGGGGGGGAGAGATTCATAGTCTAAGACAGATAGCATCTCTGCCCTGGGATCCTACTCTGTTGCCAACTTAAATGAGATAGCAGTAGCCATCTCCTTGAGAAATCCAGTGAGAGACCTTCAGGTGAGGATTTACATCTCTCCTGTGGAGGGGTCAAAAGGAATACCATAAGACTCCTCCTCAGAGAAGTAATGTGGACTCTCCTCTGACTCCCATGAACGGTCCAGATCAGACTCCTTGAAGTACTCTGGATGGACTGAGTCTGTGCCTGCCCCAGCTCAGTGGGACCCTGCCCATGCCTCGAAGGGTGCCGAGGTACAGTCCTCAGACTCTGGGAAAGTTTCCTCTCCTGATACCGACAGCGGTACCGTATGGGTCAATAGTGTCAATGCCTCGAAGGGCGCCAAGGTACAGTCCTACTCTCAGACTCTGGAAAAGTTTCTTTTCCTGATACCGAGAGCGGTACCGCATGGGCCAATGTCAACGTCAATGCCCAGCAATGCACCGAAGACTGCTCCAAGGGCAGAGTTTGAGACTCAGGAAGGAGTTGAGGCTGGGCTGCAGCTGGCGCAAGTGCCTTTGATGCCTGAGCAGTGTGCAGCTGGAACATCTGCACCAGCTCTCCCTGAGCATGACCGGGTACTGTTCATCAAAAGTAGGCAACGATAAAGGCTGGGGAGCTGGATCAGGGACAGCCTGGAAAATGGTCATCACTCTAAAAACTTGAGAAGCAGCGCTGATGGGAGACTGAGAAAACATGACCTTCTAGCTCTGTGGAAAAAAAGAGACTGAGGGACCCTCGCATGCACAATGGGACACTGCCAGAATTTCTTAAAGATATATGTGCTAGGCAGCACCTAAGCTGGGCTCTGTCAGGTGATGTCACCCACATGTGAGAATACATCAAGCCTATTTGTCCTCAGAGAATATGTCCCACATGTAAGAGAATTAATTCTGCTATGAAAGTCAAATCAGCTGACAAAATGTTTTTATTAGATTCTTGATATACCACCTTTCTATGGTACAACAAAAGCGGTTTACATATTACAAAATCCTACTTTTCAATATGTAACATTATATGGGGCATATGTTCAGGTTCTGAATCTTTGAATCGTGTTCTCAAGACATTCTGATGCTTATTTTAGAAGCAGTATTCAAGTTTTAGACATGCATAATCCAACATTTAGAGATAAAGCAAATCACGCATCAAAAGAGTAGAATCATTTAATCATAGCAGGGACAGACCTCATATAAAAGTTGCCCTTTATAGCCACATTTTGCACACAAAAGGGCTGTGTCATAGCATACCAAAGGAGATCACAAAGTCATTTACAATGAATCTTTACAAACCAAGAAAAGATGGAAGCCAGCAGCACTTCAGTATATTATAGATGGCAGCATTTAGTTCAAAGCATCAAGATCCACTGTAAAGAACAATTGTATGTGATCTTCATTGGTATCCCCTGACGTATTCCTTTTGTGGGTGAAATGTGGCTACATCAGGCAACTTTTATGTGAGATCTACCTCTGCTATGAATAAATGATTCTACTCCCTTGATACGTTATCTCTGCATTTGGTTTACAGATCACTGGTCCTCTTTTTTTATTTCCAAATATGGCATTTATATTGCGTAAAAAGATCCATGTCAGAATTCACACCTGCTACTTGGGACATCTAGGATTCAGGAAACTGTTCATATTGAGCAACATTTTACTAGAACGATTAGGGGAGATCACCCTCTTAATCCCTCAGTGGTTGATGCCCCCAACCCCTGAAAGCAAAACTAGCAAGGGATATTGGGCTCTGTGGCAGCTTCGGGAAAAATAAACATTCAACCTTCTAAAGTGTCTAACATATACATGTTTATGTTCTGGAACGTAAACATTTATATTGCTATTTCATGATAAATGTTTTGATATTGATATTTTAGACATTTATATTTCTAAAATGGGTGCTCCTGCCACACATAACCAAATAATAAATGTACATTTTCTATGTATTTTAGAACAGGCTGTATGCCCTTTCGAAAATGCTACTCTTTATGCAGATGAGTTATCTATCAGACAATAAAAATATCCAACCTTTGGTGTCTTTAGCTTGGTTTTATTGTTCAGCATCTCTCTCTCTGGTCTCATTTGTTCCTTTTGTTTTTCTTTCTGGTGTCTTCCTCTTTTTTATTTTCAGTTTCAGCTCTGTTTGTCTCTTTCCTTCATCAGTAGATATCTGAATACTTTCCCCTCTATGAATGTCTCTTCTCCTTTCCTTATCCTTCTTGTTATTCTCCCTATTCCTTCTCTCTCCCGCTTTTCATCTTCTTACTCCAGCATTTTATTCTCAAAATTTTCCATTCATCCTATGCATATTCTCTCTCTCTCTCTTTTCTTCCTTCCCCCTTCCAATCCAGCCATCTCCACATCTCTCTCTCTCCCCTTCCAGCCCAGCCATCTCCACACTTCACTACTCTTATCCCCCCTTTCCAGTCCAGCTTCTCTTTCCTCTGCCTTTCCAGTCCAGTATCTCCATCCTTTAAAACTGCTATGGGTAACACCCTGAAAACAGGAAGTTTATGGCTTACTAGTCTTGATATTTCACCTTTCATTAAAAATGGCAAAGTGGTTTACAATAATCAAATAACAGAAAAGAACTACAATGCTGATAGGAAAAGATAGAAAAGACAGTTGCACCATAGGGGCAGGATGCGCCACAAGGAAGGCCCTATAAGCTGACAGAAGGCAGCCTGTCTTAAATGCCGTCACTGCTGGTAACCTGCATCAAGTTTAAAGGACCACCTGGGAGAGGAGGAAGTGATGGTGGGGAAGAGGAAGAGATACTGGATTCACAGTGTGCGGGAGCAGGAGAGTATACTTGTAGGATTCCCGGAGAGGAGGGCAGGAGGAAGGGAAGAGAAAGGGAGAGAGAAATGCCAGATAGCTCAAGGGCAGGAGCACATAGCCAATGCACGTGAGCAGGGCAGTTTGACAGGTGAGCTGGAAAAGGGGGCCAAATGTGTGTGTTACATGCCTAATACATGCAACTTGGCACATCTGCATAACTGGCACCATCCCACAAACTGCCCCATCCTAGAACTACACACCACCCCAGAAATTGCCCCTCCCTGACTCCAACTACCTCCCCCACAGTCACAACACATGCCCAACACACACATACACACACACACACACACACAAGACTAGACAGTCACTTAGGGCAGAAGCTTTTGGGGGAGGAGGGCAGCAAACAGCAGCTGGAAAGCAACAGTCTTGATAATCACACAAATGAAAAAGAAATATTGGCCTGTATTTTTTTTAACACACAGGGAAAGCGGGAATTTCCAAATAGGCCATATGCCCAGGTAAATTGCTTCATGAAATTGCCCTCATTATCTATAGTAAATAGAAATAAAGTTTAATATTTAAATATATGATGTCCAAGTTTAGGGAGGATGGCATTGAGGTGATCAGGAATATTGAGCTTTATCAAAATCTCAGGGGGGTGTCTAGGAGCCTTAAAGTTAACTGACGGGCCAAGACTGAAGATTCGCCCAGGGCACTTAATATCCTTGCATCAGCTCTGGAAGAGGTAGATATAACAGGTATCTCAAAGACCTGGTAGAAGGACGGTCAATGAGACACTGTGATTCCAGGATACAAATTAAATTGCAATGACAAGGTGAATCAAATTAGTGGAAGGGTGATGCAATATGTTAAAGAGGATATTGAATCAACAGAATAAAGGTACTGCAAGAAACAATGCACCATGGAATCTTTATACATAAATATCCCATAAGTGAAGGGAATACTATTGTCTGCCTGGCCAGAATGAACAAAGACATGAAATGTTAACAGAAATTAAGAAAGCTAACAAATTTGGCAACATAATTATAATGTGTGATTTCAATAAATCCCAATGCTAACTGAATAAATGTTACGTCAGGAAATACTAGGAAGGTAAAGTACCTAAATTAAACAGATGACTGCAAGTTAGAGCAAAGCATTGATAAAGAATGTTAAGAAAGAGTATGAAGAGAAACTTGCTGCAGAGGCAAAAACTCATAGAAATAACTTTATCAGGTATACAGAAGCATAAAGCCTATGAGGGCACCAGTGGGACCATCAGATCATCTAGGAGCAAAAGGGGCACTCAGAAGGACAAGGCCACGGACCTTCTTTTACCACAATAACATCTGTATTTGTTCATATCGCAACTGGTGAACACACCTGTATTTGTTCATATCGCAACTGGCGAACGCCGTTGCGGTACCATGTAAGCCACGTTGAGCCTGCAAATAGGTGGGAAAATGTGGGATACAAATGAAGCAAATAAATAAATAAATAGTGGAGAGACTAAAGTAATTCTTTGCTTCGGTCTTTACTGAAGAGGATGCAAGAGATCTTCCTGTGCCAGAAATGATATTCCGAAATGGTTTTCAAGGGTGAGGATACAGAGGAAGTGAAACAAATCTCAGTGAACATGGAAGACACACTGAGCCAAATCGACAAGTTAAAGAGTAGTAAATCACTTGGACCGGATGATAAACACCCCACGGTACTGAAAGAACTCAAACATGAAATACGCTGAAATCTCCTGCCCAGTGTGTGGTGGCAGCTACAAAAGGCAAATAGAATAGAAACATGATGGCAGATAAGGGCAAAATGGCCCATTCGGTCTGCCTTCCTCAGTAATCACTAACTCCAATCCAACATCTCTCCATCCTTCTGTGATTCAACAGTGCAAGTCTACCTTAAAGGTAGTCTTCTGTTGATCCTCACCAGCAGCAGCATTGCACATATGCTGCCTGCTGCTTGGTCTGAAGCTTTCCCTCTGACCTGTCCCATCCTGGCAGAAACAGGAATTGATGTCAGAGGAGGTGGGACGGGCCAGAGGGAGAGCTTCAGAGTAGGCCACAGGCAGCATATGTGCAACGCTGCCACTCCCAGGACCAGTACAAGACCACTTTTAAGGTGGACCAGTGGGGGTACTGGGTGGGGGCAGATGTGTGAGCTGTAGACCCGCAAACACAACTGGAGGGGTCACCGATGGAAGCTATGACCAAGGCAGTGAGCTCCAGAACCCACAAGAAGAGCTTGGTGCTGCTCACGGTGGTGGAGGTGAGAGAAAGAGATCATGGACTCCAGGAAAGAAAGAGAGATAATGGACCTGGGAGAAGAGGAGATGGAGGGAGGGAAGATTGAGAAAGGATGAGATGTTGGATCTGGGAGCGAGAAGGAGGGAGATTATTAATCTTTAGGGAAGGGAAGAGGGATGGGATTTGTTATACTGCCTTTCTGTGGCTACAATCAAAACAGTTTACATATTATATACAGGTGCTTATTTTGTAACTGGGGAAATGGAGGTTTAAGTGACTTGTCCAGAGTCACAAGGATCTGCAGTGGAGAATAAATAAATAGAATACCTTTAATTGTGTGATATCACATGTAACGCTTAAATCATGTAGTTAATCGCAATTAAAAATTTTAATCAAAATGCAGCCCTACTCTGTATCGCTCCATGGTGCGACCTCACCTTGAGTACTGTGTGCATTTCAGTTCATATCTCAAAACAGATATAGCAGAATTAGAAAAGGTTCAAAGAAGGGCGAACAAAATTATTACAGGGCTGAAACTCCTCTCATATAAGGAAAGCGAAGTTGTTCACTTGTAGCAGATGTTCTCCAAGCACAGCAGAGCAAGTATTCTCATAACTGAGTGACATCATCCAATGCAGCCAGTGTGGATGCTGCCCAACATACTGTTCTTTTATGAAGCCTTTGGCAGCATCCCATTGCACATGCATGGGTGCCTTCTCACCCAACATAGGAGTGCGGGTCCAGCAGTATAATAACAAAGCTGGAAAAGACAACTCCAAGGGAATGTGAGAGGGTTTGTGAGAATACTTGGCCTGCTGTCCTTGAAGAGCACTTGCTACAGGTAACTTTGCTTTCTCTAAGGACAAGCAGGCCATAACATGCTCACAACTGGGGATCCCTAGCTATCAGGCTCACTGAAAACAACAATGCCTGGACAATAGAGACTTGCAATGGCATGGTCTAAGAAACCAATCAATCTGAAACTACATACAGACTATTATGAAGGTGCAGCCTGGAACAAAAATAATGGGTCTAGGAAGGTGGAGCTGGCTTCTAGACACCTAACAGATTCTGCAGTAATGTCTGACCAAACCGGCTGTCGCATCGGGTATTTTGCTCAAGGCAGTAGTGAGATGTGAATGTGTGGACTGAAGATCATAAAGCAACCTTGCTTATTTCCTGGATAGTGGCTGACCTCCAGTGGGCTACTGATGTGGCCATGACTCTGACATTGTGAGCCGTGACATGACCCTCCAGAGTCAGCCCAAAGAGATGCAATCTGCCAGCCACTGGATAATATGTATTTACCGATGGCTATCCCCATCCTGTTTGGATCAAAACAAACAAAAAGCTGGGTGGATGGTCTATGGGCTTTAATCTACTCCAGACAGAAGGCCAAGGCTCGCCTGCAGTCCAAAGTGTACAGTGCCCTTCGCCAGGATATATATGTGGTTTTGGGAACTCCAACACAACTTTAGGAAGGAACTTAAGGTGCGTGTGGAGAATTACTCAGTTATGATGAAATTTTAGTAGGGCATGAAGCTCACTGTCCCTGATGGGGGGCTTTGTCAACAGCAAATCGCTTATGAAGCAAACAACTAGAGGCTGTCCAGAAATGGACTTACCGTCCACACAATGATGATAAGCACTGCTTGCACTGAGGTGTACCTTTATTTAGTTGGTCTTCAAACCCAGCTCAGAAAGGTGCAGGAGATATTTGTGTAGGGCAGGAGAGAGAATCTGGGGCCTTGCTCTCACACCACATAACAAACCTCTTCCACTTAAAGGAATAACTCCTCTTCATGGAATATTTCCTGGAAGCTAGCAAGACTGGAGAAACCCTCCAGCAGCTGTAAGGAGGCAAATTCTATGATCTCAACATACAGGCTGAGCGAGCCAGGGAGTGTAGATTGGGATGGGAAAAGACCCCTTGTTCTGAGTGATGAGCGTCGGAAAGCACTCCAATTTCCATGGTTCTTCGAAGGACAACTCCAGAAGTAGAGAGAACAATACCTGCCTCAGCTAGAACAGGGAGATGAGGATCATGGTCCCCTGGTCTTGCCTGAGTTTCAGCACAGTCTTCACTATCAGAGGAATGAGAGGAAACGCATACAGACCTGTTCCACAAAGGAGGAGAAAAGCATCTGTCGCTAGTCTGCCATGCAACCTGAGTCTGGAGCAGTACTGAGGGACTTTGTGGTTGAGATGAGTGGCAAAAAGATCCTTTGAGGGGAGGTGCCCCACTCTCAGAAGATCTTACAGGCTAGGCCCATGTTCAGAGAACACTTGTACAGTTGCAGGACTCTGCTCAGCCTGTCCACCAGACTGTTCCGTTTCCCCACCAGATATGTGGCTTGGAGTACCATGCTGTGACTGGTGGCCCAAATCCATATTCCATCTGCTTCCTGACACAAGTTGTAGGAACCCCTAGCCCCTGTTTATTCACATAATACATGGCAACCTGGTTGTCTGAATTAGAATAATCTGGTCCAGCAGCTGATCTCTGAAATCCTTTATAG
Source organism: Microcaecilia unicolor (assembly GCF_901765095.1). Classification (NCBI taxonomy): domain Eukaryota; kingdom Metazoa; phylum Chordata; class Amphibia; order Gymnophiona; family Siphonopidae; genus Microcaecilia; species Microcaecilia unicolor. The sequence continues at coordinate 233,336,976 of NC_044035.1, read as the reverse complement.
AGTGTTCCAAATTGCCCTGAGTTCCAGAAGGTTGATGTGCAACAAGATTTCCTGTGTAGAGCAAACACCTTGGGTGTGAATTCCATCTACATGTGCTCCCCACCCCTGGATGCATCTGTGGTCAACACTTTCTGAGGTGGTCAAATTGGATCAAATTGTCCACCAAAGCAATGAATGAGCTGAGGAGTGATCTGTATGATATCCGCTGTGGCCTAGGACCACTGGAAAGCTAGGGTCCACTGGGCACCCCGCCAATGGAGGCGTGCCATGGACAGTGGAGGCATGTGGCCTAATAGCATGAACACCTGCTGAGTGTGACCTGCTGGCTGCTCCAGACCTGAGCGGTATTGGCAAAAAGAGCATCTGCCCGTACCTGTGACAGACAGGTAGTCCTGAGCTAGTACCCCATCTAGCAGATCTCCAATGAATTCCAGTTGCTGTACTGGTTGCAGGTGGGACTTGAAAGTCGTTGATCATGAGCCCCAATAGCCCCAACACCTGAATGGCTCTCTGCATGGACACCTGAAACTTTCTTTTGATGTGCTCTTGATCAGCCAGTCATCCAGGCAGGGAAACACATGAACTCACGGCCTGCGTAGCAACACTGCGACTAACACTAGACATCTGATAAAGTCCCTGGGAGCTGATGCAAGGCCAAATGGTAGAAGGCAGTACTGGAAGTGGTGTTTCCCCACATGAAATCTGAGATACTTCTTGTGCCTGGGAAGTATCTGAATGTGAGTATAAGTATTCTTTAAGTCCAGAGAGCATAGCTAATTGTTTTCCTGAATTATGGGGAGGAGGGTGCCTAGGGAAAGCATCCTGAACTTTTCCTTGACTGGATACTTATTCAGGTCCCTGAGGCTTAGGATGGAACAAGATCTCTACCCCCACCCCTCAGTTCTTGGGCCCAAGGAAGTACCTGGAATAGAATCTCTTCCCTCCTTCTCCTGGTAGAACGGGTTCAACCACATTGGCCTTCAGAAGGGCAGAGAATTCCTCTGCAAGCACTTACTTGTACAGAAAGCAGAAGTAAGACACTCTCGGTGGGCAATTTGAAGGCAGTTTTCGCCAAGATTGATTAATAATGAACAAATGTGTGCCACTTTATTCAAGATTATTTACAATGAACAAACCTGTGGCACCACAATACAAATGCACAAAATATGTAACACTAAATTTCAGCCATGCAATACCAATGTAAAAATGTCATTTTATAAATTTTAACCATGTTTATCAGCCTCATCAGTGGCCTCCTGGTGCATCTATTTTTGAAGATAGTTTTACAATGTCCAGTTGGTAGCTTGTCATCTGCAGTGTAAGACATGCCTGAGAGTCTTCTGGAGTCAGTTGATTACGAACAGAATTTAATGTGTGTTTCACTGCTGAATAAACTTGCTCACAGTAATAACTTGTACCGAAAGCTGACAGCAGAGCAAATGCAACTTTCTTTGTGGCATTTGTGACCAATACTCAGATACCTAAAAAGTGGCTTCATTTTACATCAGCACCTCTCTCACCTCATTAAACTTGTGGAGCCATAATTCTGAGCTTTGAAAATTAACCATATCTACTTCCAATGAATCAATTCCAAGAAGCTCAAAGTACTATAGTTTCAAACTATTTTCTGTAGCCTTCTCTGAACACAAAATATACATAAACATGAGCCCATGGTATTGTAAGTCTTGAAATCTCACAAATTCCTCCTGTAGAAGTACAATGTACTGCAGCAGATCTTGTTGCACCAAACTCTTGTAACTTGGCTCAACATTGGTGAGCATTTTGAAACTTGGAAAGTGCTTCAAATTCCAATTAGAAAGATCATCATGGAAAACTTTCAACGTAGTGCAGAATGACGACCATTCTTCGTACAAATTCAGAACAGTTTGCCTTTTATTTTGCAAGTTGACATTTAATGTATTTAAATGTGTGATGATGTCAGTTAAGAACTTGAGATCAATAAGCTATTTGTTGTCCTCCAGCTGCGGATAATCACGACCAAGCTCTTGGACAAAACTTTTTACATTGAGGAGGCACTCAACAAATCTGGCAAGAACCCTTCTCCTGCTCAGCCACTGAATGTTGCAGAGCAAAACAAGATCACCATAAGTGGCTTCAATTTAAAGTGCCTGTGAGTCAATGATGAGCGGGCTATGATTGCATTTACAATTCATGTCACATCAGACATAATATTGTTGTTGAGTGTGTTCGATTAAATTTCTGCACTTAAGTTCTCCTGATGAATAACGCAGTGGAAAACTAACAAGGGCCTGACTGTTCCTGCAGAAGGCTAACAAATCTGACATTCTTACCCACAATTGCTGGTGCTCCATCAGTTATAACAGAAAAAAATATTGTTTTAAATTCTATGGGCTTTAATCTACTCCAGACAGTGTCTCCTTCATCATTTTCCATACTGATAAACTGAGTGATGACCTTCATAATATCTTGGCCTGTTGTGGTTGTAGTCATAGGTGAAACAGCACACACCTCCTCCATAACTGTGTTGTGCGCTGTGGAATAAAACCGTGCAATGGTATTATGTGATAAATGTATGTATATTGAATCCCTCATGAAAGAATTACAAGAACTAAGAGAAGAAGTGAATCCCTCATGAAAGAAGTACAAGAACTAAGAGAAGAGGTGAATCCTTAATGAAAGATGTCACATAGTGACTGTTTTCTTGTTTGTGCTCACCTCGCCCTCTAGTGGCCAGAACCGGTGGCTGCTATGGACTGTCACCCGTTCCAGATTTCAGCCCAGTCCAGTCTGGATCTTCCGGGCTGCCAGACTTGCTTCTCTTGTTTGTGTCTGAACAGCACCCGTAGCTGCCTTGTGATTCCTGCAGCTGAGCTTCAGCAGTGGATGGCTTTTATTAGGCACCTGGCCCTTTCAGCAGGGCCTTTGCATCGCCAAAGGTCCTGGTTGGTGTTTGTGCAGTTAGCACTTCTGCCTTGTCTTGCCTTGTTTCTTAGTTAGTATTCCTAGTCTGTATTTCCTTGCCTGTTTGAGTCTCCTGTATCCTGTCTTGAATCCAGTCCTGATTGCTCCTTTCCTGCCTGCTTGAGACCCTGTACCATGAACCCTGTTCTAGCCAAGCTTGTGTTTGTTTCCTGCCTGCTTGAGACCCTGTACCTTGAACCTTGTTCTAGCCAAGCTTGTGTTTGTTTCCTGCCTGCTTGAGACCCTGTATCTTGAACCCTGTTCTAGCCAAGCTTGTGTTTGTTTCCTGCCTGTTTGAGTCCCTGTATCCTGTACCCTGTCGAGTCATGTTTGTCTTGATCCACTCCGTCCAGAAAGTCTTGCTGGCTGCCTGCACCTAGGGGCTCAACCCCTGGGGAACGGCAGTCAAGTGTAGGTGAAGCCTAGTTCCAGTCCAGTGTGTTCTAGTCCGTGTGTTCTGGCTTGCCCAGTGCTGTTGGGGGGTTTTGCCTGCTACTGCCGCTCCTCGGCAGTGGTCCAAGGGCTCACAACCCAGTGTTTCCGCGAGAAGCCTGACAAAAGAAGTACAAGAACTAAGAGAAGAAGTGGCAAGACTAAGAAACATCTGGGCCAACCAGGAATTTGACAAAGAGATGCATGTTGAAACACTGGGGACTTCCAGCAGAGAGAGAGAAGATCTTGGGCAGACAGAGCACAGCTGGATGCAGGTCATCAGATCCTGAAAGATCAACCCCCCAACTCCATCTTTTGTGGAACTAAAGGAATCGGTTCACAGCTCTGGAGGCAGAAGAGCTAGAAACATCTAAAAAAACAGGGGGCAACGACCAAAAATGCCAACACCGCTGGACAAGTGGCCAATAAAAAGCAAAAGGTAGTGGTGGTTGGAGATTCACTTCTGAGGGGTACTGAGGCACCCATCTGCCGACCGAACAAGTTGTCCAGGGAGTTGTGCTGTCTGCCTGGTGCCAAGATTCGTGATGACGTGGAAAGACTGCCTACACTCATCAAGCCTACTGACCACTCTCTTATACTACTCATCCATGTTGGCACAAATGATACTGTTAAATATCCTACTGAACATATCATACGAGATTTCATGGCTTTTGGTCAGAGGGTGAAGAACCTAGGTGCGCAGGTGGTGTTCTCATCTATCCTCCCTGTCGAAGGTAAAGGCCAAATGAAAGAAGCTCGCATCCTGGAGAAAAATGCGTGACTGCATGAATGGTACCAACGAGAGTGCTTTGGTTTCCTAGACCATGGGATGATTTTCCAGGAGCTACTGAGCAGTGATAGTGTCCATCTATAAAGGAAGGGATGGAGTGTCTTCAACAGCAGAGTGGCTAAAGTACTAAAGAGGGCTTTAAACTAAAATTGCTGGGGATGGGTAAAAAAGGCCACAAAGCCAAAAATAACCCCAAGGAAGGTAGTACATCAAATGCCCCTATAGAAGAGGAAAAAAGAGTAACATCTGGAGAGCCTTGTACACCAATGCCCGTAGTATGGGAAACAAACTTCTAAATCTCGAGGCTACAATGATAGAAGCAGACTTGGATTTAGTGGCGATCACGGAGACGTGGTTCACAGAGAACCATGACTGGGATATTGCTATACCTGGCTATAATCTATTCAGGAAGGACAGAGTAGGAAAAAAGGATGGAGAAGTGGCATTATAAGCTAAGAATGATATTAAAGTGACAGAACTGAAGGACACATGGGGTACGGAAGAAGCGCTGTAGGTTAAAATGGAAAGAGGGAAAAGAAAATGTATTTATATCAGAGTAATATACAGGTTACCTTCACAGTCAGAGGAAATGGACAGACACTTAATTGAAGACATCCACAAGATAGCTAAGAAAGGGGAAGTACTACTGATAAATGATTTTAATATGCCGGATGTCAATTGGGGAAACCCTGCTGCGGGGTCATCTAGAAGCATACAGAAATTGGATTCCCTACAGGAAGAATTGTTTCAGCAGTGGGTAACGGAACCGATGTGGGATGGAGCTATTCTAAACCTGGTGCTTGCAAATGGAGAGAATGTTTCTGACGTCAAGGTGGGAGACCATTTGGCATCTAGTGATCACCGAATGGTGTGGTTCAATATTAAGACAGGGGAGAGGGCTCATTGGAGATTGAAGGTCCTGGATTTCAAAAGAACTAACTTTGCTGAGATGGGGGAATTTCTCAAGGAAGAGTTAGTAGGATGGGAATAGCTGAAGGAAGTAGAACAGCATGGACAAGACTGAAAGGAGCTATATTAAAGGCAACCCTTATGTTAGAAAATTACATAAAAGTAAGAGGAAAAGATGGCCACTCTGGTTTTCGAATGTAGTAGCTGAAAAGAAAAGGGAAAGGAGGTTAGGCTTCACACGTTACACGACGACTCAGAAAGAAGACAGGCGAGAATACCTGGATAAGCTAAGAGAAGCTGGAAAAGCTGTCAGGAAAGCGAAGAGGCAAATGGAAGAAAAGATAGCTAATAAGGTAAAATTGGGGGATAAGATTTTTTTCAGATATGTAAGTGACAGGAGGAAGTTCCATAATAGCATTGTGAGGCTCAAAGCTGAGGTGGAGGAATATGTGGAAGATGATAAGGATAAAGCTGAACTGCTTAACAATTATTTCTGCTCTGTGTTAACGGATGAAAGGCCGGGGGTAGGACTGCAGAAAACAAATGCTAAAGGGGATGGATGTATGGTAGACCAAGACCCGTTCACGGAGGACTGTGTTCGAGAGGAGCTAGCTAAACTAAGAGTAGACAAAGTAATGGGATACACCTGAGGGTGCTCAAGGAACTCAGAGATGTTCTGTCGGTTCCTCTGACTGACCTTTTCAATGCTTCCTTAGAAACTGGATGTCTTATCCACAAGGAGGGTGAGCCCTTAGGTCCTGTAAGGCCCAAAAGGACCTCAAAGGACAGCCGCGCAACCCCAAGTCTTCACCCGCGGCGACCGCCGTTCACCAAGGGTTGAGCCCCCAGCTGCAGGCGGTCAACGGGACTTCAGGAACCGCGGGGTTACCGGACTGACCTGGGCTGGAACCGGGAGAGAGGCGGGCAGGTGGAAAGAAAAGTCCAAACACTGGCAGCAGATCAGGACCGGCAGCTAACAGCGTAGTCGGGGTCAGGCAAGAGGTCAAGGCAGGCAGCTAGTAGAGAAGTCAAAGTCAGGCTGGAGGTCGAGGCAGGCAGCTAGGCAGAGATACCATGAAACAGTCTAAATTCCAGAATCAACAAAACCAGGAAAACGACAAAACACAGGAACCACGGAGAATGGCCTCGGGAACAGAACCTGAAGCAAAGTGCTAGCTCAGTTCCCTTCCTTAAATACAGCACAACATCAGCCGCCCCGCCCCCGCAGGGACAGCAGACCAATCCGGCCCTGGGTATTGGCAGAGCCCCTCTGATTGGCTCTGTCCGATTTCCCAGGCGGGACCACCAACTTGGCCTCTCAATCCAGCGCCTCAGAGGCGGAGCTCCGGGCCCTCCTGCCCAGGAGGGAAGAAGACGCCGACCATCGCGCCTCGGCGCCGCCTCCTTCGGCGGCGCGAACATAGCCCCCACAGCCGGCGACCGAGAGACCGGCGGCCGCAGGTGCCGGCCTTGGTCCCGGCCGGAACGGCCATCACTGTGGCGGCCCCCAACTCCCCGCCGAGGCCTCCGGGCTGCTACCCCTCGCCGCGGAGGACGCTGGCTCCCGCCCCCCGCGGCGGAGGAGCAGGTAAGAGCGCGGGACGCGACAGTATCCCCCCCGGATGCCCCCCTCCTCCCGGGGCCAGGTTTAAGAGGATAACGCTCATGGAAGGCCCTTAACAACTCCGGAGCATGTACATTGGTAGCCGGTTCCCAGGAATTGTCTTCGGGACCGAAATGCTTCCAAGATAGCAGGTAGTGTAGCTTCCCCCGCCGCCTCTTGGAGTCAATGATTTCTTCAACCTCATACTCGGGATCGGGGTCAGCCTCCGGAACGACAGATTCTTTATTCTGTAGATGCCATTTGGACCCCCGGAAACTCTTCCGCAGCGAAACATGGAAGGCATTATGTACCCGTAGAGTACTAGGTAGCCGCAGGTGGTATGTCACCGCTCCGATCCGAGACTGGATCGTAAATGGCCTGATGTACCGTGGTCCCAACCTCCGAGAGGGTACCCGGAGCCTTAGGTATTTAGTGCTTAGCCATACCTTTTGCCCCGGCTGCAACACCGGGGCGGGACGCCAGTGTTGGTCAGCAAACAATTTGTACTTGGCGGCCACTCTTTGTAGTTGTTCACGGGCCATATTCCAGGCCTCCTGCAGGTCAGCCAGGGTCTGAGTGACTATGGGCGTAGATGAGTCAGAGGGAATGGGCGAAGGAAGCCGCGGATGTTGTCCATACACCATGAAAAATGGAGATTGCCCAGAGGCAGAATGTTCACTGTGGTTATAGGCAAACTCGGCCCACGGAAGAAGGGATGCCCAGTTGACTTGTCGCTTGTTGACAAAGGCCCGCAAGAACCCTTTCAATGTTTGGTTAATCCGTTCGACCATACCGTTGGTCTGTGGATGATAGGCCGAGGAGAAATGGGTAATAACCCCCAGAGCGGTACACAGGGCTCTCCAGAATCGTGAAGTGAACTGGGCCTCCGGCCTCGGTCCCCAGCCGGAACGGCCATCACTGCGGCGGCCCCCGACTCCCCGCCGAGGCCTCCGGGCCGCTACCCCTCGCCGCGGAGGACGCTGGCTCCCGCTCCCCGCGGCGGAGGAGCAGGTAAGAGCGCGGGACGCGACACTGGAGTGGTCCCAGAGGACTGAAGAAGGGTGAATGTGGTTCCTCTGCACAAGAGTGGATGGAGGAGGTTGGGAATTACAGACCTGGCAGTCTGACCTCAGTGGTGAGTAAACTAATGGAAACACTACTAAAGTGGAGGACTGTGAGGTTTTTCGGAATGAATGGAATGCAGGACCCGAGGCAGCATGGCTTCACTAGTGGCAGGTCGTGTCAGACAAATCTGACTGATTTCTTTGACTGGGTGACCAAACAGTTGGACGTGGGAAGGGCGCTAGATGTGGTATACTTAGATTTCAACAAAGCCTTTGACATGGTTCCACACAGGCGACTGATAAATAAACTGAATGCCCTCGGTATGGGACTTAGAATACCGAGGGCTTGGATAAAAATTGGTTGAATGGAAGGAGACAGAGGGTAGTGGTAAACGGAGCTTGCTCTGAAGAAAGGGATGTTATCAGTTGAGTACCACAGGGATTGGTCCTTGGGCTGGCTCTTTGTGAGCGATATTGCGGAAGGGCTTTCTGGTAAGATTTGTCTCTTTGCGGATGATACCAAACACTGCAACAGGATGGATACCCTGGAAGGTGTGAATGACACAAGGAAGAACCCTAGCAAAGCTGGAGGAATGGTCCGATATTTGGTAACTAAGACTTAATGCTAAAAAATGCAGGGTCATGCACTTCAGTCACAAGAATCCAAGAGAAGTGCTTCTGTGTACAAAGGAAGAGCGGGACTTGGGGGTGTTTGTGTCTGAAGGCCTTAAAGTTTCCAAACAGCTAGAAAAAGTGACAGTCAAAGCCAGAAGGATGCTTGGGTGCATAAAAAGAGGGATGACCAGCAGGAAAACAGTCACAAGAATCCCCCATACATCTCTCTCTCAGTCACCAAATCCCATTCATCTTCTACTCTATTCAACACCCCCCCCCCCCGTGGGTCTTAGTCATCTTCTGCTCTGTCCTCCTTCCACCCACCCCCACCTCCTGTACCCATTTACTACTCTGGCTCCCTCTCCCTCTCCCCCTACCCCCAGTCCCATCCATCTTCTACTCTGTTTACATTCTCCCTCACCCTCTCATCTTCTGCATTCCAATCCATCCTATCCAGCATCTCCTCCATGTGTCCCCTTTACTATCCTCCCCATCCCCTCCCCATACAGAATTACCCCTCTGTGCTCCTGTCCCACCCCATATCCAGCCCCCTTCCCTTTTTCTCATCTTGCCAGACCAACATCTCTCTCTCTCCCCCCCCCCCCCCCCCCCCGTTCTCTTCCTGCAGTCCAGCATCTTTCTCCCCCCTCCCTCCCTTTGTGGACCCAGTGTTTCTACCTCTCTCTTCCTCAATCGCGTCATCAGATCTCTCTCTCCTCCCTCTGCTCCCCAGTCCAGCACATCTCTCCCTTCCCACCACCCATTCCCAAGTTCAGCACCTTTCTCTTTCTCCCCACCTCAGTGGACCCAATGTCACTTACCTCTCTTCCTCACCCCCTGTGTCCAGCACCTCTCGTCCTCCCCACCTTCTCTCCCACACGCTAGCCAAGTACCTCTACCCCTCAAATCCAGCACCTCTCTCCCTCCCCACCATCTGGCATCCTTCTCCCTTCCTGCAACCCCCCCCCCCCCCCCCCGTGCAGTCCAGCACCCTCTCCCTTCTCCCCCTCTGGTAGTCCTATAAATTTGCCTAGGTCTCTGGCAGCAGTTAGCAATGCAAGCAGGCTCCTTTCATTTGGTCCCAAGGGCCTTCCTGCAGCCGTGTCCTACCCTTGTGGAAACAGGAATTGTATTAGAAGAGGCAGGTTGACCCCTCCAAAGGGACACCACCTTGTAGTGGTGGAGGGACTTCTGTGTTTCAATGACTCAGAGGGCTATCCGAAAGGGTTACCCATATCAGACAGGCCTCTGAGGAGAAACCAAAGAGTGTCCCGAACTGGGAGAGTGGTAAGATGGCGACCTGTAGTTCGTATGCCCAGTGGCCTAGCTGCCCTCTGAAGTTTTGTCTTCTCTACGTAAATTTCCTCTTTGCAATTGCAGTTACCTTAACTGAGAGAAAGGGGACAACTGGCGGTCAGCCACCGATGGCCAGCGTTTTATCCCCTGAGCAGCAAGTGCGGGACCGCTGCGCCACGAACTGCCCACAGATGAAAGTGTTGGCGAGTCCTTTGATTAGCGCCGGCGAAGGACCGCCGATGCTCTTGCACCTGGAAAAAAAACAACTCCATCGCTCCCGAATTATTCAACCACCATGTCCAAAGGCGTGGAGGAGTGAGTTAGAGGCATATGCTGAAACGGAGGACGTTTACAGCAGAACCCGAATTGGCGGAACCACTCCTAAACACCTAAGAGAAATCAGCTTGGAGTTTTTGGCTCCCGTGGAGGTTACATTGAATATCATCTGGAAGGCCCTTCGGGACCTAACGGTGGCAGTAAATAATTTTGTTTCAGATTATAATCTTATTAGAGAGTTACATGGACAATTTAACTGAACCCATTGAGAGTGAAAAATTGATATAACAAAAGTTCTACACGAGCAAGAAGTGGTTATGATCTTGAAAATGATAACAGACCAGAAACTCTGAATAATAAAATGAATATTATTATAGATGATTAATATAGAGATTATTGTTTTTCCCAGAATTCCGGGTATGACTCCTAATGTTTTCCTCAAAAATATTTCCTCAATTATTACTTTAAAAGGAGTGAAGCCTGTGAAAACTGGGATTACTTTAATCAATGGGATCTGAATTAGAGACTTAAGTATATGTATTGTTAAATAACTTCTGTTTTTTTAAGAGAGAGAGAATGTAATCAGATGTATTATTTCTAACATATAGTAGATGACGGCAGAAAAAGACCTGCACGGTCCATCCAGTCTGCCCAAAAAGACAACTCATGTGTGCTACTTTTTGTGTATACCCTACTTTGATTTGTACCTATGCTCTTCAGGGCACAGACCGTATAAGTCTGCCCAGCACTATCCCCACCTCCCAACCACCAGCTCCGACACAGACCGTATAAGTCTGCCCAGCACTATCCCCGCCTCCCACCACCGGCTCTGGCACTGACCGTATAAGTCTGTCCAGCACTATCCCTGTCTCCCACCACCGGCTCTGGCACAGACCGTGTAAGTCTGCCCAGCACTATTCTAACTAATATTGGATAATAAGTATGTTTTCAATGAAATCAATTGACTATACACCGTATTGGGCTTGAAGAAGCCAACCAGATGATCAATGTGGAATAATGAATTAGATGAGTAATATCTGGGGAAAAACAGGTTAATACCATGTGTTTTTTTTTTTCTGTTTACTGTTTAATTGATCTCCTTGTCTTGTTTCACTCTCCCTATTTAGTGGTCTAAGGAAAAGAATAGAATTACCTGATTGAAATAATTCCTATATATTACCTTCTCTGTATTTCTGACAAGTTGTTTTATCGCTTGTAAAAATTTAAATGGTTATAAACAAAAAATCTAAAAAAAAAAAAAAAAAAAAGAAGAGGCAGGTTGTGGCTGCTGTAAGGCCCTCAGGACCAAATGGAGGGAGCCTGGTTGCATTTCTAACAGCTACTGGTGACCTAGGCAACTTCACTGGACTGCTGGAAGGAGAGGAGAGAAGGGAGATGCTGTACTGCGTGGGAGGGGGGAGAGGGAGGAAATACAGAGAAAGATGCCACACTGCATAAGGGGTGGAGGAGGAGCAAAGTTCACAGAGGGAAGGCAAGATGTAATACAGGACTGCACTGGGAAGGGGGAGGAGATTTCAGATCCATGAGAGCTGGGAAAGGGAAGGAATAGCCCAGCACAACAGACAGTATGGCTTGTGGTGGCTTTTGGCATCCCTGCCATGCTTACTGTGCTTATCGGGTTGCGCCAGCCCTGTATTCAGAATTCAGATTTTTCCATAAGCAGCAAAGAAACAACACAAGCCCTTCAAATGGCTTCCAAGGCATTTCTGCATTAACCAGGACTTAAGTCCAGGAAAGGTAACAGTCAGTATGCCCTTGCTCATCCATAACCATGTGAGTCACACATGTCTTCAACAGATAAATACTTTCTTTAAAAAAACAAAAAGTTAACATTTTCTTCTTTTTGCAAAACCATTTATTCCTTTGGTATTCAGGAAGGTAGTGTAAATTACTCAACCAAATTCAAACTCAAATAACTTTTGTAAGTAAACATTTTTTTAAAAAGTAGCTTATATTGAAAAGGAATGAGTAGTGACAGCACACAAAACTACACACAGTTGCCACCTCTAGTAGCAAACTTCCATTGATCTTCACCACTGTCATTATTGTCACTTAAAACTTTTAGTACGCTTAAATAAAGTATGCCTCCTTTAGTACACCACATGGAGAAGCTTGTAATTTTTTTTAAAAATCTTTAATACATGTTAACTTATTAAATGTTCAATATTATTTGTGTCAGTCTGCTTATACCACCTAATACAGGCAATCTAAAAATGCTGCCTTATCATCACCAAAACAGCCAGTCATTTTAACCATGCTTCCTCTCTCTTGCTATCACTGCTAGCTGTATATGCATAACCTAGAAGACTTGTGGTGTGCTCTTCACATTCATAGAAAGCTCAGGCTGAAAAAGAAGAAAAGAAAAGAAAATGAAAGAAGAGTTATAGTCTTAAGGTATATCTTCACAGCAGTACTTGTAGGACATTTGATTAAAGCTGCTTTATTACTAAGGTAAAATTATGTATCATACCTGATAATTTTCTTTCCATTAATCATAGCTGATCAATCCATAGACTGGTGGGTTGTGTCCATCTACCAGCAGGTGGAGATAGAGAGCAAACTTTTGCCTCCCTATATGTGGTCATGTGCTGCCGGAAACTCCTCAGTATGTCGATATCAAAGCTCCATCCGCAGGACTCAGCACTTATACACCCACAAAGGGACACTCTGCCCAGCTCACCACCGCCGAAACGGGGGAGGGGAATTAACCCAGCTCATCCCCACACAAGTGGGGGAGGGGAATCCGTCCAGCTCATCCCCGCGGAGCGGGGGAGGGACACCACCCCGCCGATGCGGGGGGATCTGGCTTATTCTGCAACCGCAACCGCGGGAGGAGCTGACTGACCCTAACACCGCAGAAGCGGGAGGGGTACAAAGCTGCCCTACAGCCGCACGAAGCGGGAGGGAGTGCCGGCAGAATTTAAGTCTCAATCCAGCCCCGTAAAACGGAGGGGAGAGGAATGCAGCAGCTCACTGTAACACAAACTCGTCTCAACTCTTGAAGAATCCAAGTGAAAAAACTTGAACACGAAGTCCTCCTGAAGTAACTGAAGACTAAACTTGAACCTAAAATTCAACCAGAATATAAACAGTACAGATATCTGGGAGGGGCTATGGATTGATCAGCTATGATTAATGGAAAGAAAATTATCAGGTATGATACATAATTTTACCTTCCATATCATCATGCTGATCAATCCATAGACTGGTGGGATGTACCGAAGCAGTACTCACCCAGGACGGGACATAGAAATCCCTGACCTCAACACTGAAGCTCCAAACCGGGCCTCCGCCCGAGCAGCCGCAGTCAAGCGGTAATGCTTGGAGAATGTATGGGCCGATGCCCAAGTTGCCGCCTTGCATATCTCTGCCAAGGAGACGGACCCGGCCTCTGCCATCGAGGCCGCCTGAGCTCTAGTGGAGTGAGCCTTCAGCTGGATAGGCGGCACCTTCCCCACGGCCACATAAGCCGCTGCCATGGCTTTCTTGACCCATCTTGCCACTGTAGGCTTAGCAGCCTGCAGACCCTTACGAGGACCTGCAAACAGGACAAACAGATGATCCGATTTCCGGACACCATTGGTCACTTCCAAGTATCTGATGATGACCCGTCTCACATCCAGATATTCGAGAGCAGAATACTCTTCTGGGTAGTCCTCCCTACGAAAGGAAGGGAGACAGAGCTGCTGACTCACATGGAAGCGAGAAACAATCTTGGGTAGGAAGGAAGGCACTGTGCGAATAGTCACTCCTGCCTCAGTGAACTGCAGAAAAGGCTCTCGACAAGAGAGTGCCTGGAGCTCGGAAACTCTTCTGGCTGAAGTGATAGCCACCAAAAAGACTGCTTTCAACGCCAGGTCTTTCAGAGATGCCCTCGACAAGGGTTCAAAAGGCGGCTTTTGCAAGGCTCTTAGCATCACGCAGGCACCACTGAGTGCAGAGGAGGGCGCAGGTGATTAACTCCCTTGAGGAAACGCACCACATCTGGCTGCGAAGCCAGGGAAGCACCCTTCAGGCGGCCCCTGAAGCAAGCCAGGGCCGCTACCTGGACTTTCAGGGAACTGAGCGACAGGCCTTTCTCCAGACCTTCTTGCAGGAACGCCAGCACTGAAGAAATTGGAGCAGTAAATGGAGAAAGTGAACCTGCTTCACACCACGCTGCAAAGGTACGCCAAACCCTGGCGTAAGCAGTAGAAGTAGAGCGCTACCTCGCTCTCAGCAGAGTGGCGATGACCTTGTCTGAGAAGCCCTTCTTCCTCAGACTCTGCCGCTCAATAGCCAGGCCGTAAGACCAAAGGGGGAGGAATCCTCCATCACTACGGGACCCTGATGTAACAGGCCCTGCTCCACTGGCAGTCGCAGACGGTTCGTCCACTGAGAGCCTGATCAAGTCCGCATACCAGGGACATCTGGGCCAATCCGGACCCACCAGGATTATCCGGCCCGGATGCTTTGCCACCCGGTCTAGCACCCTGCCCAACATGGGCCAGGGCGGGAACACATAGAGAATCTCTTGTGTCGGCCACTGTTGGAGAAGAGCATCTACTCCCAGGGATCGAGGGTCCCGTCCTCTGCTGAAAAAGCGCGGCAGTTGGCAATTGGCCGATGACGCCATCAGATCTAGGCTCGGCTGGCCCCAGCGCTTCGTGATGTCCAAGAACGCCTGAGCAGATAGCTGCCACTCCCCGGGCTCCAAGGTATGGCGACTGAGAAAGTCCGCCTTGACATTCATGACCCCGGCAATGTGGGCCGCTGACAGCTGTTCCAGGTTCGCTTCCGCCCACTGGCATAGATTCATGGCCTCCTTGGCTAGAGGGGCGCTCTTGGTACCTCGCTGGCGGTGACATAGGCCACAGCCGTGGCATTGTCCGACAGGACCCGTACTGGCTTCAACGCCAGTACCGGGATGAACTCCAAAAGCGCCAACCGAATGGCTCTGAGTTCCAGGAGGTTGATAGACCACTTTGCCTCTGCAGGAGACCAGAGCCCCTGCGCTGTCCTTCCCAAGCAGTGGGCTCCCCAGCCCGACAAAGAGGCGTCCGTCGTGACGACAATCCACTCCGGGGTCACCAGAGGCATTCCTGCAGACAACTTGTCTGTCTGCGTCCACCAGCTCAGCGCCTTGCGCACTGCTGGGTCCAAGGGAAGGCGCACAGCATAATCCTCCGACATCGGAGTCCAGCGCTGCAGCAGAGAGTGTTGTAGTGGTCTCATATGAGCCCTGGCCCAGGGCACTACTTCCATCGTGGCCGTCATAGCCCAACAGCTGCACATAGTCCCAAGCCCGAAGAGGAGAGGCTACTAGGAACTGGTCCATCTGAGCCTGAAGCTTGACAATCCGATTGTCTGGCAGGAACACTCTGCCCACTTGGGTGTCGAATCGAACTCCCAGATACTCCAGGGACTGAGTTGGGCGCAGCTGGCTTTTTTTCCCAGTTGATGATCCACCCCAGGGAGCTCAAAAGAGCAACCACCCGGTTCACAGCTTTGCCGCACTCTGCATAAGAGGGGGCTCGGATCAACCAGTCGTCCAGATAAGGATGGAATTGTACTCCTTCCTTCCTCAGGAAGGCCGCGATGACCACCATTACTTTGGAGAAGGTCCACGGAGCAGTAGCCAACCCGAACGGGAGGGCTCTGAACTGGAAGTGTCGGCCCAGTACTGCAAAACGCAGAAAGCGTTGATGAGGAGGCCAGATGGGAATATGCAAGTCCGCTTCCTTGTTGTCCAAGGATGCCAGGAACTCTCCTGCCTTCACTGCCGCTATAACAGAGCGGAGGGTCTCCATGTGAAAGTGCCTGATTGACCCCTTTGAGGTCGAGGATAGGCCGTACAGAACCTCCTTTCTTTGGTACCACAAAGTAAATGGAGTAACGTCCCTTGCCAAGCTGATTTTCTGGCACCGGAACGACCGCACCCAGGCGGATCAGATTGTCCAAGGTCTGCTGCACTGCCACAGCTTTGACCGGAGACTTGCAGGGAGAGAGTACAAACCCGTCTCTTAAGGGTCGGCAGAACTCTAGCTTGTAGCCGTCTCTGATGACTTCCAGCACCCAAGCGTCTGAAGTTATTGTGGTCCACTCGTCCAGAACCGAGGACAGCCGTCCTCCAATCTGCACTGGAGCGTGGACCAAGGCCCCGTCATTGGGTACAAGACCCTAGGGGAGGGCCGGAGGGAGCACCTCCGGGACGGCGGTCTCTGCGAAAGGAATGCTGCTTGGGGGAGAAGTTCCTCTTGAAGGAAGAGGGGGCAGAGGAGCCCGACCTGCCCGGGCGGTACCGACGGGCTTCCTGAAACCGTCCTCTGGAGGTACCGGGGCGAGCACTAGCCCGAGCCCTGACCTCTGGTAACTTCTTGCCCTTAGACGTGCCGAAATCGGTCACGATTTTGTCCAGCTCGACCCCAAAGAGCAGCTTGCCTTTAAAAGGCAATCTAGCCAGGCGGGATTTAGAGGCGTGGTCAGCAGACCTATGCTTCAGCCAAAGCCACCGCCGCGCAGAGATTGTCTGAGCCATGCCTTTAGCTGAGGCCCTCAAGACATCATACAGCAAGTCTGCCAAATAGGCTAAGCCCGATTCCAGGGCCAGCCAATCAGCCCTCAAGGAATGATCCGAGGGGGAAGCCCGCTGCACCATTGACAGGCACGCCCTGGCCACATAGGAGCCGCAAACTGAGGCCTGCAAACTTAAATCAGCTGCCTCAAAGGACGAACTTAAGGCCGCCTCCAATCTTCTGTCTTGGGCGTCCTTTAGGGCCGTGCCACCTTCCACCGGCAACGCCGTTTTCTTAGTCACCGAAGTGATTAAAGAATCCACGGTAGGCCACAGATAGGCCTCACGTTAACTTTCAGGCAAAGGATAGAGGCGGGACATAGACCTAGCCACTTTAAGGCTCGCTTCCGGGACATCCCATTGAGCCGAAATTAAGGTGTGCATGTCATCATGCACGTGGAAGGTTCTATGCGGGCGCTTCGTCCCCAGCATAATGGCAGAGCCAACAGGGGCTGAGGGAGAGACGTCCTCCGGAGAGGAAATCTTCAAAATGCCCATGGCCTGCATTAACAGGTTGGGCAAATCCTCTGAGCTAAAGAGCCGCGCTGCAGAGGGGTCATCCGCTCCAACCGAGCGGGGATCCGTCTCCTCCAAGGAATCCGCAAAGGACCGTTGGGAGAACTCAGATACGCTGCCCTCATCTACATCGGAGGAGACAAAGTCCTCCAAGGCCTGGGAATCAACCCAAGGGCGTTTATCTCCGGGGCCTCAACCTCTTTACCAGACGAGGGAGCAGGGGCAGCGTTATGCATAAGGGAGGCCTGATGCAGCAGCAAAACAAACTCGGGGGAGAAACCCCCCAGACTGTGCACTTCCGCAGCCTGGGCTACAGCCCTAGACGCACCCTCAACCGGCGCTCACAAGAGCGGGGGAGAGACATGCTGCGCATCCAAGATGGCGTCCGGCGCGACACTCCGCGAAGGAGCCGCGCGGGAAAAACGGCGCTTAACTTTAGCCGCTTTGTGCCGTCGCCCAAATTAAGGGCGTTCATGGCATCAATGTCTCCCACCTCAAGGGCGGCCCAAGAAGAAGCGTCCGAGCCGCGTGGCCGGCCAATATGGCGGAGGCGAGCCGCGGGGGATGGGCGTTTATGGCGGGAAAAACCACCACACCGAAGGAAGGACCGGGACACTCATCGGTCACGAAACTGTCACCCAACAAGGGCGATCAGACTTTAAGACCCCCGCATCCCCTCTAGAAGCGCACACGCGATCCGGGGAGCGACTCTTTGCGCCCTCGCCCTCCGACGCCATAGGCCACGTGGAGACCAATCGGGGAACCCCCTGCCCGCTATAAAAGGTAAAAATTACCTGCTTTCCGCTCCGAGCTGTAACGACCTGGTGTCCCAGTGAGTAGCTGCAATAAACGTTGAAATAAACGTCGAAATAAACGCCTTTAAGGACGTTCAAAAATTTTTTTTTTTTTTTTCAACGGAGCCAGCGGGAGGGGGGAGAAAAGGAGGGACCTGGCGCCACCAGGTTTGCACTTGCTCAAGAAGAGCCCTCAACCCCAGGCACTCAACAAAACCTAAAAATTAGGCTTGGAGGCCTAGCCAGAGCTGCTGCTGTGTGTGACCACCACCTGCTGAGATAGAGAACATACTGAGGAGTTTCCGGCAGCACATGACCACATATAGGGAGGCAAAAGTTTGCTCTCTATCTCCACCTGCTGGTAGATGGACACAACCCACCAGTCTATGGATTGATCAGCATGATGATATGGAAGAAAGCATTTAAGGTATTTGACTTGTTGAAGTATTTTGCTCTGATTGTGAACAGTTTAGTGGTGTAGCTTTGAGAAGATATTAAGGACCTTAAGTACTTTAGACAGAGGGTGTGAAAGCAAAGCTGAATAACAGAAAAGGGGTTCTTTGTGTAAAGGACTTGAAGTGTGCAGAACCAACTCTAAGACTAGGCAAATTAAGCAACTGTCTGGGTGCCAAACCGTTGGCACTGGCATTGCAATGTGACACGAAAGGTAGCTGTGGGAGTGAAAGGTGTATTTGATGCCTCTTCCATGGAGTCCTTTCCAGTCATGTTGAACTGGAGCTTCTTGGGATGAGGGGTGGTTGGCAGAGATACAGCAACAACCAGGAAGGGACTTCACATGGCTTTCATGGGGAGCAGGAAAGTGTGGGAGCATGTGTCAAGCATGTCTGGCAGCTTGGATTACCTGTCTGAGGTGCAAGTGGAGTCCTGGGAGAGTAAGACGAGACTTTAGCCTAGCCAATAGAGAACAGGCAGCAGACAGGGAGAAAGAAAGAAAGAAAGAAAGAAAGAAAGAAAGAAAGAAAGAAAGAAAGAAAGAAAGAAAGAAAGAAAGAAAGAAAGAAAGAAAGAAAGAAAGAAAGATGCAGGTGAAGCTGGGCCATGGAAGGGAGACTGGAAAGAGCGGTTTATAAACAACTGTGTGGTTTATAAATGTGTCCAAGTAAAATAAATAAAGGGGAGGGAGTCATGTGACTAGGGCTGCCAAGGGTTGGGGGGAGAGGTGGCTAGGGCTGAAAGGGTAGAGAGAGACTAGGAATGGTTAAGGCTGGGAAAGAGGATGCTGCTAGGGTTCAGGAGGTAGAGAGGGAAGAAGGCTGGAGAGACCTTCCTTAAGCAAAACGCCTGGTGCATCGGCAGAACAAACTCTGCGAAAAAAAACCCATGCTGCTTCTTGACTTATCTTTCTATTGCTGCTGAGGCTATTTTGGGGGTGTTCCAGGGGTGGAGTCAGCACTTGTCTGGTTATATGCCAATATTCAGCACTTAACTGGCCAAATAATTACATACATAGGGCCGCACGAAAGTCAGTCCTACCTTAATGCGGGTCACCATAGCCAGTTAAGTGCTGAATATCGCACTTAATCGGCTATGTTTTTGCTGCTCCCATATACTGAGAAATTCAATGCCAGAGACCGGAAATAGCCCAGTACTGAATTTCCGGGAATAACACCAGTGATGGTCAGCAAAACGCTGATCACCGCTGGCTGAATATCGGGCCCACAGTATCCAAGCCAGAATATAATAATCTAAATAATGAAAAGCTGTATTTTACCTCCAAGCAAAACAGCCTCCACATACATGGACTGCAGCTAATGAAAACTGAAACTAAACGCCACAATGATTTTATAGTGGCTGACTTTGCACCATACTTGGGAGTGATAGCTGACATTATAACTCCACAGAGTGGTTAATTCTTAAAGAGCTTATCATCCCAAATTTATAGACTTAAATTCTTGCTAATATTTTGTATCAAACGAATTTGGAGCACTCTATTTACCACATAAACTACTGTGCAAGTTCATAACTGGATAACTTGCAATTGCACTACCAAAAAAAAAAAAATACAAAGAGTAGCCCCCACCCAGGACTACTCTATAATTCATGGTGGTCTAGTGGTGTAGTCAGAGGAGTAATGCCCAGTTGCAGTAGCCATTTGACAGAAGAGCCAGAACAGGCAGGAGTAACTACAACCCTTCACCACCAGGGATTGTAAGACAGGCCCAGGGGGGCCTATGGGGGTACGAAAGGAAAGGTAACTCCTGTTTGGTGGTGGTGGTGGTGGGGAGATAAAGCACATATTTTCAGCTTACACAGAGTATATATGGTCATTTTTGGCCAGAACTGAAACCACAGCCGAAAATTAAAATAATCTTTCAGCCAAAACCAAAGTATGCCATAAAAGTGATGATCTGGGGTTGTATGGCAGCAACTGGTGTTGAAAGGCTACAAATGGTGAATACAAAGAACTACGTGGAAATCCTACAGAAATGTATTGTCGCCATCAGCTGAGCATTTGTTCTCTGGCAATTACATCTTCCAGGACGACAATGCTCTTTATCATATGGCCAAGACCATCGTTGAATGGACGAAGAACAAGGTGACAAAAACTGACTGGCCTGCTCAGTCCTCAGATCTCAATCTCATTGAGAATCTGTGGCACAAAGTGTAAGTAAATATCCAAATGACAGCCAATGACAAAGTGTGAGCTCAACTACTGCGTGCAGCATGGAACAGGATTATCACATGTGACCAACTTTGAACTGTAGGAGTGACTGTATGTATGAATGAGGCTAGGATTGGGAAGTTTTAATTAATTGTAATCTAAATATAAGGGTTTAATAAAGTAGATTGACACAGAAAAACTTTAAGAGTGATTACATTGGTAAGTTGATGTATATTTGTAATCAGATTGGAATTAAGTAACTCAATAGGGATATAATATTCTGTAAATGATCACAGACTTTCTCTTTATTCCTCCTCTTCGAGCATCTGGTCACAGGAAGTTCGACTTGCTCTAGGTCTACAGGTATGGGTACATTTGATATCAGAATATTTGCATATTTGATCTCATTACTGACAATATACCATTTTGAGTAAGATGGTTGTTCTGGAGAAAGCAAATTTTTGCAACTTATAGGCAAAGAGACATCAAACATTTGACTTCCATCTTCATTATCATTGCATTCGATATCTACTAAGTGAACCAACTTAATTTGATTTTGATGCAGCACCTTTGTGTTTCCAGTCTTATTTTTTAACCAGAAAAGTGAAGATACCTACTTGCAGCAGGTATTCTCCAAGGACAGCAGGCCTTATATTCTCACAAGTGGGTAATGTGGTCTGCGTTGTTCAGTCTGGTGCTTGTAACAAGTTTTACAGAGCTCTTTGGAGCGAGAGTCGCTGTTCACTGCATATGTGTGAGTTCCTTCCCGCCCGCTGTGAGAACACAGGACCAACTGTATAATACTATAGCTTACTACAAAGAGGAGACAACTCGAAGGGGAGGTAGGAGGATATGTGAGAATAAAAGGCCTGATGTCCTAGGAGAACATCTGCAAACTTATCTTCGCTTTCTCCGAGGACAAGTAGGACTATAATTCTCACATGTGGGAATCCTTAGTTACCAGGCTCACAAAAAACAACCACCATTGGTCAATTGGACCTCGCAACGGCGAGGCCAAATACAGATTAACCTGAAACTATATACAAACTGTGTGAGAGTGCAGCCTGAACAGAACAAAACGGGCCTAGGAGGGTGGAGCTGGATTGTAGACCCCAAATTCTGCAGTATTGTCTGTCCAAATTGATTGTGTGTCGGGTATTCTGTTCAAGGCCGTAATGAGATGTGAATGTGTGGACTGAGTTTTTCTTCACCCAATGCATAATTAAACTCTGGAATTAGTTGCCGGAGAACGTGGTGAAGGCGGTTAGCTTAACAGAGTTTAAAAAGGGGCTAGACGGTTTCCTAAAGGACAAGTCCATAAACCACTACTAAATGGACTTGGGAAAAATCCACAATTCCAGGAATAACATGTATAGAATGTCTGTACATTTGGACAGGATGCTGGACTCGATGGACCTTTGGTCTTTTCCCAGTGTGGCATTACTTATGTACTTATGAAGACCATGTTGCAGCCTTGCAAATTTCTTCAATGGAAGCTAAACTCAAGTGGGCTACTGATGCAGTCATGGCTCTGATATTGTGCGCCTTGAAATGACCCTCAAGAGTCAGCCCAGCTTGGGAGTAAGTGAAGAAATGCAATCTGCCAGCCAATTAGGGATTGTGCGTTTCCAGATAGCGACCCCCATCCTGTTGGAATCAAAAGAAACAAAAAAGCTGGGCAGACTGTCTGTAGGGCCAAGTCTGTTCCACGTAAAAGGCGAATTCTTGCTTGCAGTCCAAGGTGTGCAGTATGCTCTCGCCAGGACGGGTATGAGGTCAGGGAAAAAATGTTGGCAAGACAATCGACTGGTTCAGATGGAATTCCGAGACAACCTTACTTAAGAACTTAGGATGCGTGCAGAGGACTACTCTGTTGTGATGAAATTTGGTATAAGATGCATCCACAACTAGGGCCTGAAGCTCACTGACCCTGCAAGCTGAAGTAACAGACATCAAAAATACAACCTTCCAGGTCAAGTACTTCACTTGAATCAAGCAACTCAAAAGGAACTTTCATTAGCTGGGTGAGAACACAGTAACATAGTAGATGATGGCAGATAAAGACCTGTATGGTCCATCCAGTCTGCCCAACAAGATACCATGTGTAATGAGTTTATGTTGTGATATATCATATGTATACCTGATCTTGATTTGTCCTTGCCATTTTCAGGGCTTAGAGTGTAGAAGTCTGCATGGCTCTGTCCTTGTTCTAAAATTCTGAGTTGTCAAAGCCCTTGAAAAGCTCTACTCCAGCCCATCCAAATATATTCAGCAACGAACAGGGCAGATACCTTAAAAGCTTTGCCCAGCACTGGCTTTGCTTACCAATTAGTGGTGTTGCTACCTAATCTCCGCTAAGCTTCTTTGGATCCATTCCTTCCAATTAGGATTCCTTTATGTTTATCTCACACATTTTTGAATTCCATTACCGTTTTCATCTCCACCACTTCCTGTGGGAGGGCATTCCAGGTACTTACTACCCTCTCAGTGAAGAAATACTTCCAGACATTATTCCTGAGTCGGCCCTCTTTCAACCTCAATTCATGTCCTCTAGTTCTACCACCTTCCTGTCTCTGGAAAATGTTTGTCTGCAAATTTATACTTTTCAAATATTTGAACATTTGTATCATATCACCCTGGTTTCTCCTTTCCTCTAGGGTTCAGGTCAGCAAGTCTCTCCTCGTACATCTCGTTATGTAAACCCCATACCATTTTCGTCGCTTTTTTCTGTACCACTTCAAGTCTTTTATCCTTAGCAAGATACGGTCTCCAGAACTGGACACAATACTCCAAGTGGGGCATCAGCATGACACAAGTAGAGGTTTGATAAGGGGCTCTGACAATAGCAAACCTCACATGAAACGAACAATTAGAGGCTGTCCAGAGATGGGCTTACCCTCTACTTGACTGTAAGCACTAATTGCACTGAGGTGAAACCTTACTGAGTTGGTCTTGAGGCCAGACTTGGAAAGCTGTAGAAGGTATTCAAGCAGGGTCTGTATAGGGCAGGAAATTGGATCTAAGGCATTATCCTCACAACAGACAGTAAACCTCCTTCATTTGAAAGAGTAATATTTCTGCTTCAAAAAAATCACCAACACCTATAATAAATCAACCTCAACATTCACAATCTGTTTTACCAGCTTTTGATCTGACAGATTCAAGGTATAAGAATTGAAAATGTCAGGTACCTCTCACCTACTCTTAAAGGATAAAATAAAAAGTACAGGCAAAATTTTTCAGTGGTACTTTTCTCATATCCTTCACTCACACAGAACTTTGAAGCCAAATCAAACTGAAGGTTTCACAATTTAACTATGTCAATCACACTGCTCTGAAACTAAAAAGCAAATCCACCAAAATCCTTTCGAAATTAACTCAAACAGGATACAACACATAACCATTCCAGTCAGTGTTGCCCACCCAACTAACTGAACTGTTTACAACTCTCCTGGAGTTCTGTCAGCTAGCTTCACCACTCGTGCTTCATTCTCCTACCCAATTTCCCTAAACAATGTATCTTGGTCCAAACTTAAATAAAGTCACGACTTCTTTCTTTTCCTACTTTGCCAGGGTCGTCTTTGAGCATTAAACTCTTTTTTCATGTTGCATCCATCCATCATCCACTGCACGGCTCTGCTCACGAGCTGGCAGCCACTGACACTCGATGCTCTCCCTCCTCTACACATGCGTACATGGCAGTCCCGGTCCTGCACTGAACCCAGCACGAAAATCTTCAAGGAAGCTCACCGGAGCTTTCCCCACTATGGTTCTGGACACCACAGCTCAACTTCCAACTCAGGAACTGGCACAGCTGCTTGAATTGGGCCAACTTTGCTCAGGCCAGACTCCAGACATCCTCTGCGCATGCACGAGGAAATCTGCGCATGCTCAACACAGCTCCTTCAGGCCCCGATACAAAGCACATTACCCGAAGCCCAGCACACGTTCCCCACACGTGCAAGAAACCGCATATGAATGCTCAGCCTCCACTCAGCTCCTTCCCTCTCACTCTCTCCTGGCACCAACCCTTCCTGCTACCGCGGCAACTTTCAGCTTCGGCTTCCCATGACCCAGAACACCCGGACCCAAACCTGATGGCCACGTATTTTGATATTTAACTCTACAGGGTTACACTTTACAAGTGGTTCAGAATGCTGCAGTTCGGATGGTAATGGAATTCTTTAGAATTTCACATATCATGCCTGTCTTAAAACAACTGCATTGGCTTCCAATAGAGTATCATTGTGCGCAGTATAAATTTTTATCTATAATTCATCAAGTATTGTATGCAGTAGTCCCTTGGTACTTCTTTCAGACTCTGGTGATATATATTGGCTACCAATACGTGCACGAACAGAGTAAGTTAGCTTGCCACGTGTTCAAAATTTTATACGGCCTAGGATCAGTCTATCTAAACAGTCTAATTTCTATTGAAATAGGGGTCCTTTAAATAGGGCCGTATATCATTTTTCTCATAATTTTTCATCATTTAAAAATGTATCATCAACAAGGGCTCTTGAAACATCTTGCTGAAACCTATGCTGCAGTTTTCTCAGTAGCATGTCCACTTTTGTGAAATGCAGTACCAGGGAAAATGAGATTATGTCACAGATCTGTGCAGTTTAAAAAACTTCTGAAAACGCTTTTTTTTTGTCAAAGCATTTTTTTGAGTCTGTTTTTATCATTGTCAGTGGTTAAAGTGAGTAGGTTGAAGGCAAGATAACAAGTATGAACCGGAAAAGTTTTAATATAAATAGAGGCTGAAATCGAATCTGTGGCTGAAATTTGTCGTTCAGTTTCAGCTGAAACTGGCTCAGATCCCAAATAAGAACAGCACCCCCACCCCCACACAAGGAGCCTCTTCCTGGAAACCGGAACCACAGGTAGGGCACTCCTCACCCCCTAGCTTGAACAGAAAAAACCCTGCCCCCACACCCAACCTCAGAACCACAGGTAGGCTCCCCTCCATATCGCTGGTAGTCTAGAGGGGACAGAAGCGGTCCCCTGTCACTCCCGCCCACACCGGCATCACTGATAAAATGGCTGCCGGGATTTCCCGTGGCAGCCATTTTGGGATTGGAGACAGCATGGGCAGGAGTGATCCACAGTTGCTCCTACCCATGCAGACACCAACACCAAAATGGCTGCTGGGACCTCTCGTGGCAATCTTGCAAGAATTCTGCAGGAGGTCCTGGAAGCTATTTTGTCATTAGTGCTGGCATGAAGACCATTCCTGCACCCTCTAGACCACCAGAGATAGGGTAGGCCCGTGAGGTTTAAAAAGGGAGACTTCTTGTGTCGCGTGGGATTCTTTCTGTTCATGGTGGGGGCAAAAGGGGTCTGCCTTTGTTTCTGGGTTCTAGGAGGCGGCTCCTTGTATCAGGGAAGGGAGAGGAGGCTGTGGGCTGCACTGGCATTTTCAGCCAAAATCGAAACAAGACCAAATCCAAATTTCAGGCCAGTTTCGGTGCCAAAGCTGAAACCAAAATATTGCCGGCCTCCAATTTATGCTTCCTTTAGCTTGAGGCAGGCTTGCGGCCCCTTGTGGCAGGGGAGCCAAAGCCACCCCCTAAAACCAGTCCTGGTGAGAGAATAGGTTTATGTATTGTGAAAATAAAAATTAAAAATTATGTGCTTTAAGGGACAAGGTAAAATTATGTATCATACCTGATAATTTTCTTTCCATTAATCATAGCTGATCAATCCATAGACTGGTGGGTTGTGTCCATCTACCAGCAGGTGGAGATAGAGAGCAAACTTTTGCCTCCCTATATGTGGTCATGTGCTGCCGGAAACTCCTCAGTATGTCGATATCAAAGCTCCATCCGCAGGACTCAGCACTTAGAGAATTACACACACGAAGGGACACTCTGCCCAGCTCACCACCGCCGAAACGGGGGAGGGGAATTAACCCAGCTCATCCCCACACAAGTGGGGGAGGGGAATCCGTCCAACTCATCTCCGCGGAGCGGAGGAGGGACACCACACCCGCCGATGTGGGGGGATCTGGCTTATCCTGCAACCGCAACCGCGGGAGGAGCTGACTGACCCTAACACCGCCGAAGCGGGAGGGGTACAAAGCTGCCCTACAGCCGCACGAAGCGGGAGGGAGTGCCGGCAGAATTTAAATCTCAATCCAGCCCCGTAAAACGGAGGGGAGAGGAATGCAGCAGCTCACTGTAACACAAACTCGTCTCAACTCTTGAAGAATCCAAGTGAAAGAAGAACTTGAACACGAAGTCCTCCTGAAGTAACTGAAGGCTAAACTTGAACCTAAAATTCAACCAGAATATAAACAGTACAGATATCTGGGAGGGGCTATGGATTGATCAGCTATGATTAATGGAAAGAAAATTATCAGGTATGATACATAATTTTACGTTCCATATCATCATGCTGATCAATCCATAGACTGGTGGGATGTACCGAAGCAGTACTCACCCAGGGCGGGACATAGAAATCCCTGACCGCAACACTGAAGCTCCAAACCGGGCCTCCGCCCGAGCAGCCACAGTCAAGCGGTAATGCCTGGCAAAGGTATGGGCCTTCCCCGCGGCCACCTAAGCCGCTGCAATGGCTTCCTTGCCCATCTTGCCACTGTAGGCTTAGAAGCCTGCAGACCCTTACGAGGACCTGTAAACAGGACAAACAGATGATCCGATTTCCGGAAATCATTGGTCACTTCCAAGTATCTGATGATGACTCGTCTCACATCCAGAAATTGAGAGCAGAGTATTCCTCTGGGTAGACCTCCCTACGAAAGGAAGGGAGACAGAGCTGCTGAATCACATGGAAGCGAAAAACAATCTTGGGCAGGAAGGAAGGCACTGTGCGAATAGTCACTCCTGCCTCAGTGAACTGCAGAAAAAGCTCTCGACATGAGAGTGCCTGGAGCTCGGAAACTCTTCTGGCTGAAGTGATAGCCACCAAAAAGACTGCTTTCAACGTCAGGTCTTCCAGAGATGCCCTCGACAAGGGTTCAAAAGGCGGCTTCTGCAATGCTCTTAGCACCAGGTTGAGATTCCACGCAGGCACCACTGAGTGCAGAGGAGGGCGCAGGTGATTAACTCCCTTGAGAAAGCGCACCACATCTGGCTGCGAAGCCAGGGAAGCACCCTTCAGGCGGCCCCTGAAGCAAGCCAGAGCCGCTACCTGAACTTTCAGGGAACTGAGCGACAGGCCTTTGTCCAGACCTTCTTGCAGGAACGCCAACACTAAAGAAATTGGAGCAGTGAAGGGAGAAAGTGAGCCTGCTTCACACCACGCTGCAAAGATACGCCAAACCCTGGCGTAAGCAGTAGAAGTAGAGCGCTTCCTCGCTCTCAGCATAGTGGCGATGACCTTGTCTGAGAAGCCCTTCTTTCTCAGACGCTGCCGCTCAATAGCCAGGCTGTAAGACCAAAGGGGGAGGGATCCTCCATCACCACGGGACCCTGATGAAACAGGCCCTGCTCCACTGGCAGCCGCAGAGGATCGCCGACTGAGAGCCTGATCAAGTCCGCATACCAGGGACGTCTGGGCCAATCCGGACCCACCAGGATTACCCTGCCGGGATGCTTTGCCACCCGGTCTAGCACCCTGCCCAACATGGGCCAGGGCGGGAACACATAGAGAAGCTCTTGTGTCGGCCACTGTTGGAGAAGAGCATCTACTCCCAGGGATCGAGGGTCCCGTCCTCTGCTGAAAAAGCGCGGCACTTGACAATTGGCCGATGACGCCATCAGATCTAGGCTCGGCTGGCCCCAGCGCTTCGTGATGCCCAAGAACGCCTGAGCAGATAGCTGCCACTCTCCGGGCTCCAAGGTATGGCGACTGAGAAAGTCCGCCTTGACATTCATGACTCCGGCAATGTGGGCCGCTGACAGCTGTTCCAGGTTCGCTTCCGCCCACTGGCATAGATTCATGGCCTCCTTGGCTAGAGGGGCGCTCTTGGTACCTCCCTGGCGGTTGACATAGGCCACAGCCGTGGCATTGTCCGACAGGACCCGTACAGGCTTCAACACCAGTACCGGGATGAACTCCAAAAACACCAACCGAATGGCTCTGAGTTCCAGGAGGTTGATAGACCACTTGCCTCTGCAGGAGACCAGAGCCCCTGCGCTGTCCTTCCCAAGCAGTGGGCTCCCCAGCCCATCAAAGAGGCGTCTGTCGTGACGACAATCCACTCCGGGGTCACCAGAGGCATTCCTGCAGACAACTTGTCTGTCTGCGTCCACCAGCTCAGCGCCTTGCGCACTGCTGGGTCCAAGGGAAGGCGCACAGCATAATCCTCCGACATCGGAGTCCAGCGCAGCAGCAGAGATTGTTCTAGTGGTCTCATATGAGCCCTGGCCCAGGGCACTACTTCCATCGTGGCCGTCATAGAGCCCAACAGCTGCACGTAGTCCCAAGCCCGAATAGGAGAGGCTACTAGGAACTAGTCCACCTGAGCCTGAAACTTGACAATCCGATTGTCTGGCAGGAACACTCTGCCCACTTGGGTGTCGAATCAAACTCCCAGATACTCCAGGGACTGAGTCGGGCGCAGCTGGCTTTACTCCCAGTTGATGATCCACCCCAGGGAGCTCAAAAGAGCAACCACCCGGTTCACAGCTTTGCCGCACTCTGCATAAGAGGGGGCTTGGATCAACCAGTCGTCCAGATAAGGATGGACTTGAACTCCTTCCTTCCTCAGGAAGGCCGCGATGACCACCATTACTTTGGAGAAGGTCCGCGGAGCAGTAGCCAACCCGAACGGGAGGGCTCTGAACTGGAAGTGTCGGCCCAGTACTGCAAAACGCAGAAAGCGTTGATGAGGAGGCCAGATGGGAATATGCAAGTACGCTTCCTTGATGTCCAAGGATGCCAGGAACTCTCCTGCCTTCACTGCCGCTATAACAGAGCGGAGGGTCTCCATGCGAAAGTGCCGGACTTTCAAGGCCCAATTGACCCCTTTGAGGTCGAGGATAGGCCGTACAGAACCTCCTTTCTTTGGTATCACAAAGAAAAAGGAGTAACATCCCTTGCCAAGCTGATTTTCTGGCACCGGAACGACCGCCCCCAGGCGGATCAGATTGTTCAAGGTCTGCTGCACTACCACAGCTTGGACCGGAGACTTGCAGGGAGAGAGTACAAACCCGTCTTTTAAGGGTCGGCAGAACTCTAGCTTGTAGCCGTCTCTGATGACTTCCAGCACCCAAGCGTCTGAAGTTATTGTGGTCCACTCGCCCATAAACGAGGACAGCCGTCCTCCAATCTGCACTGGGGCGTGGACCAAGGCCCCGTCATTGGGTACGAGAACCTGGGGGAGGACCGGAGGGAGCACCTCCGGGACGGCGGTCTCTGCGAAAGGAATGCTGCTTGGGGGAGAAGTTCCTCTTGAAGGAAGAGGGGGCAGAGGAGCCCGACCTGCCCGGGCGGTACCGACGGGCTTCCTGAAACCGTCCTCTGGAGGTACCAGGGCGAGTACTAGCCCGAACCCTGACCTCTGGTAACTTCTTGCCCTTAGACGTGCCGAGATCGGTCACGATTTTGTCCAGCTCGACCCCAAAGAGCAGCTTGCCTTGAAAAGGCAATCTAGCTAGGCGGGATTTAGAGGCGTGGTCAGCAGACCAATGTTTCAGCCAAAGCCACCGCCGCGCAGAGATTGTCTGAGCCATGCCTTTCGCTGAGGCCCTCAAGACATCATACAGCAAGTCTGCCAAATAGGCTAAGCCCGATTCCAGGGCCGGCCAATCAGCCCTCAAGGAAAGATCCGAGGGGAAAGCCCGCTGCACCATAGTCAGGCACGCCCTGGCCACATAGGAGCCGCAAATTGAGGCCTGCAAACTTAAATCAGCTGCCTCAAAGGACGACCTTAAGGCCGCCTCCAATCTTCTGTCTTGGGCGTCCTTTAGGGCCGTGCCACCTTCCACCGGCAACGCCGTTTTCTTAGTCACCGCAGTGATTAAAGAATCCACGGTAGGCCACAGATAGGCCTCACGTTCACTTTCAGTCAAAGGATAGAGGCGGGACATAGCCCTAGCCACTTTAAGGCTCGCTTCCGGGACATCCCATTGAGCCGCAATTAAGGTGTGCATGGCATCATGCACGTGGAAGGTTCTAGGCGGGCGCTTCGTCCCCAGCATAATGGCAGAGCCAACAGGGGCTGAGGGAGAGACGTCCTCCGGAGAGGAAATCTTCAAAGTGTCCATGGCCTGTACCAACAGGTTGGACAAATCCTCTGAGCTAAAAAGCCGCGCTGCAGAGGGGTCATCCGCTCCATCCGAGCGGGGATCCGTCTCCTCCAAGGAATCCGCAAAGGACCGTTGGGAGACCTCAGATACGCTGCCCTCATCTACATCGGAGGAGACAAAGTCCTCCAAGGCCTGGGAATCAACCTGAGGGCGTTTACCTCTGGGAACCTCAACCTCTTTACCAGACGAGGGAGCAGGGGCAGCGTTTTGCATAAGGAAGGCCTGATGCAGCAGCAAAACAAACTCGGGGGAGAAACCCCCCAGACTGTGTACTTCCGCAGCCTGGGCAACAGCCCTAGACGCACCCTCAACCGGCGCTCGCAAGAGCGGGGGAGAGACATGCTGCGCATCCAAAATGGCGTCCGGCGCGACACTCCGCGAAGGAGCCGCGCGGGAAGAACGGCGCTTAACTTTAGCCGCTTTAGTGCCGTCGCCCAAATTAAGGGCGTTCATGGCATTAATGTCTCCAACCTCAAGGGCGGCCCAAGAAGAAGCCGTCTGAGCCGCGTGGCCGGCCAAGATGGCGGAGGCGAGGAGCGGGGGATGGGCGTTTATGGCGGGAAAAATCGCCACGCCGGAGGAAGGACCGGGACATTCATCGGCCACGAAACTGTCATCCAACAAGGGCGAATCAGGCTTTAAGACCCCCGCATCCCCTCTAGAAGCGCGCAAGCGATCCGGGGAGCGACTCTTTACGCCCTCGCCCTCCGACGCCATATGCCACGTGGAGATAAATCGGGGAACCCCCTGCCCGCTATAAAAAGGTAAAAATTACCTGCTGTCCGCTCCGAGCTGTAACGACCTGGTGTCCCAGTGAGTAGCTGCAATAAACGTTTAAATAAACGTCGAAATAAACGCCTTTAAGGACGTTCAAAATTTTTTTTTTTTTTTACGGAGCCAGCGGGAGGGGGGAGAAAAGGAGGGACCTGGCACCACCAGGTTTACACTTGCTCAAAAGAGCCCTCAACCCCAGGCACTCAACAAAACCTAAAAATTAGGCTTGGAGGCCTAGCCAGAGCTGCTGCTGTGTGTGACCATCACCTGCTGAGATAGAGAACATACTGAGGAGTTTCCGGCAGCACATGACCACATATAGGGAGGCAAAAGTTTGCTCTCTATCTCCACCTGCTGGTAGATGGACACAACCCACCAGTCTATGGATTGATCAGCTTGATGATATGGAATTAGTTCTTAGAACTACAACTATTCTTTACACCCTTAGTTTTTGTCCGAGGTGTAGCCCAGTAGCTAAACCCTGAGGCTTGAGCCATGAGCAATGCCATTTTTAGAACAGAACTGTACCAACAGATTTGTATCAAGATAGAAAAGCAGCTTGTTTCCAGAGATAAGAAATGAAAAGACCATAGAAAACAGGATGTTCCGCAGAAAGTACTAGTAGCTAGGAGTGCTGTCTAGATTGTGCAAGATAATGGCAGAGGCACAGAATATTTCTACCTATTGTAACATCCTTGTGCAAAATGGGCATGGGTATCCTGATTTCTACTACATGATATTGGTGCCGCAAATTAGTTTCATATTTTTCAATATAAAAAGCTGGCTTTGCAGACTGTAATTTGAAAAAGTAATTCTTTTTAGTGGAATTCTTTCTAGAGGCAAGCAAGACGCGGGAGACACCCTCAGACAGACCCAACGAAGCAAAGTCTATGCCTTCAACATCCAGGCCGTGAGAGCCAGAGACTGAAGGTTGGGGTGTGTAGAAGCGCTCCGTCGTTCTGCGAAATGAGAATCGGAAAACACTACAATCTCCACGGTTCTTCGGAGGACAACTCCAGAAGTAGAGGGAACCAGATCTGATGGGGCCAAAAAGGTGCTATCAGAATCATGGTGCCGTGGTCTTGCTTGAGCTTCAGTAAGGTCTTCCCCACCAAAGGTATTGGAGGATAAGCATACAGGAGGCCGGTCCCCCAATGGAGAAGAAAGGCATCCGACGCCAGTCTGCCGTGTGCCTGTAGTCTGGAACAGAACAGGGGCAGCTTGTGGTTGGTCTGAGAGGCGAAAAGGTCCACCGAGGGAGTGCCCCACTCTCAGAAGATCTTGCGTACCACTCTGGAATGGAGCGACCACTCGTGCGGTTGCATGACTCTGCTCAGTCTGTCGGCCAGACTGTTGTTTACGCCTGCCAGGTATGTGGCTTGGAGAAGCATGCCGAACTGGCAAGCCCAATGCCACATCCCGACGGCTTCCTGACACAGGGGGCGGGATCCGATGCCCCCCTGCTTGTTGATGTAATACATTGCAACCTGGTTGTCTGTCCGAATTTGGATGATTTGGTAGGACAGCCGATCTCTGAAGGCCTTCAGCGCGTTCCAGACCGCTCGGAGCTCCAGGAGGGTGATCTGAAGATCTTGTTCCTGGAGGGACCACAGACCTTGGATGTGGAGTCCATCGACATGAGCTCCCCACCCCAGGCGAGATGCATCCGTCGTCATCACTTTCGTGGGCTGCGGAGTTTGGAATGGACGTCCCAGGGTCAAATTGGTCCGAATGGTCCACCAGTGCAGCGAATTGCGGCAACTGAGGGACAGACGGATGACATCTTCTAGATTCCCAGTAGCTTGACACCACTGGGAAGCTAGGGTCCATTGAGCAGGTCTCATGTGAAGACGAGCCATGGGAGTCACATGAACCGTGGAGGCCATATGACCCAGGAGTCTCAACATCTGCCAAGCTGTGACCTGCTGAGACGCTCTGGTCTGAGAGGCAAGGGATAGAAAGTTCAGCGCCCTTGCTTCGGGAAGAAAGGCCTGAGCCGTCTGAGAATTCAGCAGCGCTCCTATGAATTCCAGAGATTGGACTGGCTGGAGATGGGACTTCGGGTAATTTATCACAAACCCCAGCAGTTCCAGAAGGTGGATAGTGCACTGCATGGACCGAAGAGCTCCTGCCTCTGAGGTGCTCTTGACCAGCCAATCGTCGAGATATGGGAACACATGCACTCCCAGCCTGCGCAGATACGCCGCAACCACCACGAGACACTTCGTGAACACCTGTGGTGCAGAGGCGAGCCCAAAGGGCAGCACACAATACTGAAAGTGCCGTGTGCCCAGGCGGAATCCGAGATACTGTCTGTGAGCTGGCAGTATCGGGATGTGAGTGTATGCGTCCTTTAGATCCAGGGAACATAGCCAATCGTCTTTCTGAATCATTGGTAGAAGGGTGCCCAAGAAAAGCATCCTGAACTTCTCTTTGACCAGGTATTTGTTCAGGCCTCTCAGGTCTAGGATGGGGCGCATCCCCCGTTTTCTTTTCCACAAGGAAGTACCTGGAATAGAATCCCTGCCCTTCCTGCCAGGGTGGCACGGGCTCGACCGCATTGGCGCTGAGAAGGGCGGAGAGTTCCTCTGCAAGTACCTGCCTGTGATGGGAGCTGAAGGATTGGGCTCCCGGTGGGCAATTTGGTGGAGTGGAGGCCAAATTCAGGGTGTACCCGCTCTGCACTATTTGGAGAACCCACTGGTCGGAGGTTATCAGAGGCCACCTTTGGTGAAAAACTTTCAACCTCCCTCCGACCGGCAGGCCGTCCGGCATGGACACTTTGATGGCGGCTATGTTCTCATGGATCCGGTCAAAAGCTCGTCCCCGGCTTTTGCTGTGGAGGCGCAGGAGGCTGCTTAGGCGCACGCTGTTGACGGGAACGAGCGCGCTGGGAATGTCCGTGCCTGAGGAGGCCTCCGGGCTGGCTAGGTGTACCTACGCTTGTTGTAGGCGTAGGGCGCAGCCTGCCGGGCCTGGGAAAAACGTCCACCTGCAGAGGTGGGTGCTGAAGGCGCCCGGTGGGAGAGCTTGTCGAGAGCGGTTTCCCGCTGGTGTAGTTGGTCCACCAACTGCTCGACCTTCTCGCAGAAAATGTTATCCCCCCAGCAAGGGACATCCGCCAGTCGTTGCTGGGTGCGGTTGTCCAGGTCAGAGGCACACAGCCAGGAGAGTCTGCGCATCACTATACCTTGGGCCGCAGCTCGGGATGCCACATCACAGGTGTCATAGATACCCCTGGACAGGAACTTTCTGCACGCCTTCAGCTGCCTGACCACCTCCTGAAAAGGCCTGGACTGCTCCGGAGGGAGCTTGTCGACCAGCTCCGCCAGTTGCCTCACATTGTTCCGCATGTGGATGCTCGTGTAGAACTGGTATGATTGGATGCGAGTCACGAGCATGGAAGATTGGTAGGCCTTCCTCCCAAACGAGTCCAGAGTGCGAGACTCCCGCCCAGGGGGCGCCGAGGCGGTATCCCTCGAACTCCGTGCCCTCTTGAGAGCAGAGTCCACGACCGCCGAGTCATGAGGCAATTGAGGCCGCATCAACTCTGGGTCAGAGTGGATCCTGTATTGGGACTCCGTTTCTTGGGGATGGTGGGGTTAGATAATGGCTTCAGCCAGTTCCGAAGCACTGTCTCTTTGAGGACATTGTGCAACGGCACCGTGGAAGACTCTCTAGGTGGTGATGGATAGTCGAGGACCTCGAGCATCTCAGCCCTCGGCTCATCCACAGAGACCACAGGAAAGGGAATGCAAATAGACATATCCCTGACGAAGGAGGCAAAGGAGAGGCTCTCAGGGGGCGAGAGCTTCCTCTCCGGTGACGGAGTGGGGTCGGAGGGAAGGCCCACAGACTCCTCTGAGGAGAAATATCTGGGGTCCTCCTCCTCCCCCCACGAGGCCTCTTCCTCGGTGTCGGACATGAGCTCTTGCAGCTCAGACCTCAACCGGGCCCGTCTCGACTGCGAGGAACCACGTCCTCGGTGATGGCGTCGAGCGGTGGACTCCCGCGCCGGCGGGGACGAAGCTCCCTCTATCGACGTCGGCGGGGACTCCACCTGTGTGCGGGTCGACACCGGCGCCGCAAGCGGCGTCGGCGTCGAAGGCCTCGGCATCGGGCTAGAGCACGCCGGCGCCTCCATCAATGGCGCCGGGGGCGCAAGCACCCCCGGTGCCGACAGAGCCTGGCGCATCAGCCCTTCCAGAATCCCCGGAAGGATGGCTCGGAGGCACTCGTCAAGGCCCGCTGGTGGGAAAGGCAGGGGGGCCGGTGTAGGTGTCGGTGCCGGAAGCTGCTCGGGTCCAGGAGACAGTACCGAAGCACCCGCGGACTGACGCAGCGACACCTCTTCAACCAATGGGAAACGCTCCTCTCGGCACTGCCGCTTCCTCGGCGTCGAGTCATCCCTCAAGGTACCGGAGCTGGCAGTCCCGTGCGCCGTGGGCGACCGATGAACGTGCTTCTTGGTTTTCTTTCGGTGCCCGTCAACGGCGCCTGGCGGTGGAGACGAAGAGGAGGTAGAACCCCCCCCCCCCCAGCCTCGAGGAATCGGGTCTGACAGGGTTCGGTCCCGATGGCCCTGGGTAGAGGGAGTGGCCGGGACTGATTGCCCGTGCGGCAGGCCTGCGGGCCAACGGTACCTATACTCCTGGGGTCGGTGCCATAGTCGGTGCTGATTTCGTCGACATCGGTACCGGTACTGAAGATCCGGCCGTCGACACCGATGCCGTAGAGGTCGACGTCGAGGGGCCGGCGCAAGTTCCGAAAAGACGGTCCCGAAGAACTTGCCTCGCCACCTGTGTCCGCTTCCATAAGCCGAGACACAAGGTGCACGTCTTGGTATTATGCGCCGGCCCGAGGCACTGGAGACACCAAGCGTGGGTATCGGTCTGCGAGATCTGCCGGCCGCACCGACCACACTTCTTGAATCTGCTCGGGACCTTCGAGGACATCGACGGAAAAATCGCGTCGGCAAAGTCAAAGTCGTTGATGGTGGCGGTGAAAAGCACACCTGAAAAAGAAACGACCGTGCGGCCACAAGGCCGCAACGAAGCGCCCTCGCGACTAAAAACGACGTTGGGGACTCTCTTTTGTTTTTTTTTTTAACACAATGAAAAAGAAAAGAAATACGCGAACGCGTACAAAGTGAGAAAAAGCTCGCGGCTAGGCCGCGATCCGGTTTCCGGGGCTGACAGAGAGATGGCGATACGTCTCTCTCCAGCGCGGAATAGAAAAAACTGAGCGGGAACGGTCGCGCACAGGCTGGAAGACAGCTGCGCATGTGTGGTGGGCGTGCCCTGCGTGCGGGACCGCCCGCAAAGTTTTGTTCCGGTTGGTGGGGGCTGCCGTGGACGTCAACCCAGTCGTGAGAACAAGCAGCCTGCTTGTCCTCAGAGAACCGCAACTACATTAAGGTGTGACCATTTACACCAATGAAAATCTGGTGTAAATGCCCACGCATATATTAGGTGCTGATCCCCCTAATGCTATAATGCACACAAATTTTAGGCACACCCCCAACCTGCCCATGCTTCACCCATTGCCATGCTCCATTTTTGGATCCACACACACCTCTTTATAGACTATGCTTAAAAACATCTGCGCATAGATTCTAATCATTGCTAATTGTTTGTTATTCCCAATTATCAGTGTTGATTGACTCATTCAATTAAGTTGCGTGCACAAACTGGATGCACGTCCAAATTTGTGCGTGTAACTCAACGCGCCATAGATAGTGGATTCTATTGTGGTTATTGGGAAAAAATATATGCCACATTGTGGCTTTTTCAGCACCATTTTGTCTTACCATTCCCTGAGAGCAGCATCTGTCTACATTTATATATGGTACTCACTGCAGGTTATTTGACTACTAGGAAAAAAATGCCCGTTTCTGAAGGGCAGGAAACAGGCGCTAGCCAGGCCATCCCCCACCCTCCCTCGCTGTTCCAGACTCCGCCCTCCCTCCATTTTCAACCCCCCCCCCCGCACCGTGTCACGGACCCCTATACCCCCTTCCGCGACCCTGTTGACCCCCCTTCGCGGCGAAAACCATCCCCCGCCACCGTGGAGTACCTGTGCTGACGAGGGATCCCAACCCCGTCAGCCGAAGTCCTGTGCTGGCCTTTGCGGCGTTGCTTCCTCAATGATCTTCTGTTGAAGTTCCTGTGCGTGCGTCTGATGTCAGACGCACGCAGAGGAACTTGAACAGAAGATCATTGAAAAAGGAACGCCGCGAAGGCCAGTACAGGACTTTGGCCGTCAGCAGAGGTACTGGATGGCGGCGGGGGAACGGTTTTTGGCGGGAAGGGGGGGGTCGACAGGGTCGCGGAAGGGGGTGCAGAGGGCCGTAACGCGCGGGGGGGGGTGTTAAAATCGGAGGGAGGGCGGAGTCTGGAACTCGGTGGGAGGTGCGTGAGGGGACACGGGGTGTTGATGCTCGTCGGGTGGGGGGGCGGGTTGGTGATGCGGCGAGGGGGGGGGGGGGTTCTGTGTTGCCCCGCTCCCTGCCACTTGCTCCGAAGTGGCAGGGAGCGGCGCACTGACAGCTGATTCCCATGCAGGTGCAGGAGTAGGCTACTCCTCCCCTTGCTTTGGAATCAGCTGTCACTGATGTCAGTGCGTGCCTGCCTAGCAGACCACCTCTGAGGGAGGCACGGTCCCAGGCACATTAGAACGTTGGAGGTGAGAATTATTGTATAGGATACTGCTTTCCAACATTCATCAGTGTCTCTACGACCCCTGAGGCAGGCAGATTTGCCCTGCTGAAACATGGTCCCGTGTTGGGTCTATACTGGTGAAATAAAAGTTTTTCCTGGACAGTTACCTGTGTGGGATTTTTTTCACATATGCTCTCAGGACTGTTACTCGTCACATATATGAGCACTGAGTAGTAGAGTATGGCCCAGAAGCCTGGCAGAAATGACATTTCTTCACTAGGGACAATCCATCTTTATAATTTCAAATTGAGGGTCCATTTAAGAGAAGCTTTAGAATATAAGTGATACAGGATCAGTCTAAGAATTTCAGATAATACGAGGAGGGCTTCAAAGGGACAAGTCTTATACTTTTCCAGGTTGAAGGATACAATGCAGAGAAAGAGGTCTGAAATAAACAACAAAGTAGATTCTTTTGGAAAAAGAGATTATTACAATATTTCAAGGGGATTGTAGACAGTCTGAAAAAATGTGTTTGTTTCCTGACGAATTGAAGTAAACCAAAAAGGGATGTTGGATATTTGACAAATATATTAAATGATGAATTAAGGTTAGTTTGATAACAGACATACAGATTTTAGCTCCCTATAGGAAGTTTTTCAATGTTTATGTAACTGTTTTGGACATTAAGGCAAATGTAAATAATTTTAAGTGGATGTATGAGTATAGTTTTTTTGAAAGTCCAAGTAAACAGGAATAGAGACTGACGAAAATATGAATCCAACGCTGGGGATAGTGTGAGGAAATACTTTATTATTGCTGATACAAAGGGACCAGACACGGTCCGTGTTTCGGCG
This sequence comes from Microcaecilia unicolor, assembly GCF_901765095.1. Classification (NCBI taxonomy): domain Eukaryota; kingdom Metazoa; phylum Chordata; class Amphibia; order Gymnophiona; family Siphonopidae; genus Microcaecilia; species Microcaecilia unicolor. The sequence continues at coordinate 233,298,037 of NC_044035.1, read as the reverse complement.
TCACAAAACACCTATATCAGGGGTCTTGTAATAATTTCTCAGAAAGCACTGTATGTTTCAAAAACAGTCAAAGGTAACAGCTCAAGGAACTATAGTGCAACAAAGGCAGCCTAAAGGCATGTGTACAAATAAGAAACAAACACTGCTTTCCCCAGTGGTGTCTGCTCATTTCATATAAACTGAAAACAGAAACATTTACCTACCTTTGAAGTCTGGTGATTTTATTTTTCTAAGCTTCTTGTTCCCAGTCTCTGGTTCTGCTTCCCTCTGTGCTTGATTCAGGGACCATGTGCCCATTTGCTATTTCTTTTCTCTCTTCCTTTCTTCACTTCCAATCCTATATCCATTTTTAACACTGTTCTTTCTTCTATTTTTCTGTCTACTTCTCATATCTAGCTAGCTTTCCATCTACTTCCCTTCCCCTCCATCCACCTGCACCATCAATACTCCTTCTCCTCTATCAATGTGTACTATCTCTTCCCTGTCTCTTCCCCTCTATTCAGCATTGCTCCTCTGTGTCCCTTTCCCTATTCTTCCACCCAGTCCAGTATTTTTACTGTATCACTGCCCTTTCCCATGTCCAGCTTCTCTTCTCTCTTTTCCTTTCCTCACACATCTGGGGTAAGCATCTCTCCCTCACTGTCCCCAAACACCCTCCCCCCATGGTCTGGCATCTTTACCTCCTTCTTCTCCCACCCCCAGTTCGGTGTCTCTGTCTCTCTCTCACCCACCCTCTTTGTGGATCCAGCAGATCTTCCTACCTTCCTCTCCCTGTCCACCCAAAGTCCAACAAAATTGTTGTCTTCGCCAACAGCAAATAAAACCAGACTACCAGAGGAGTAGCCAGGTTTTGACATCAGGAGGGGCAGGCATTTGTAAAATAGGAGCCAGTCAGTGTTGGCCAGGCAGCGGAGCCAATGTTGTCACTCAGGTGCAATGGCTGTGGCCAGCAATGATTAACACAGGCTGCCTCTGCTGCATCCCGCCTACAAGGAAACAGGAAGTTACATCAGGAGGCGGGATCCAGCAGAGGTCCTGTGACTGGCTAGAGCAGGCAGCCTGTCTTCTTAACTACAAGTAATAATATTCAAATTGTGACCATCACCTCAGGAACAGCATACATACTCCTTCCACTGCTAGACACTTGATTTAAATCAGATAGGCTTTTGTTTGTGTGGTGACTCCACAAGATGTGAAGACCACTAGTCCTGAGCATTTTTATTTTGGGGGCCACAGGAAGGGAAGGGGAGGGAGGGAGGGAGGGAGGGAGGGAGGGAGGAAGAACAGCTACCAGAACCACAAGGGGTGAGGGGGTGAAGAGAGAGAGATATTACATGCTGATGGGGGAAGACCCTGGACCCAGGCAATAATATTTAATGCAAGGTCCGTAGCCTGCATGCAGCCTTTAAAGAAAATACCCAGAATGACAGCGAGGACTGCTATAGAGGTCCCCGAGGGCTGCCGCTGTCCTGCAGGCTTTGCACTGAAGAACACTGTCAGACAATTTTCCAACATCATTAGTAAATAAAGCCTGACAACATATCGTTGAAAGAAGACAACATTAGTTTCATGTTACATCATCTCAGTGCAGCAGTCAAGCATGTGTAAAATAGTTTTAAACTTTATGCTGAGTAGATAAGAGCTTGAAACTGCATAGCAATGAGACCTAGCAAACAGAAATTTTATTTTATACAGCAACTTAAAAATATTATGACACTCAGGAATAACTTCATATGTGGGCAGCTCCTTTACACTATGATGGTTGGAACTCTTTATGAGGTTTCAGAAGGTTTTGTGTTTTAGAGTTTATTATTTTGCTTGACAGCCTGACAGCCTTTTAAACCTAAACACCAAGATGGCTTTCAAATAAGGGTGTTTTTTTTTATTCTGGCAATTTCCTCCAATTTTCTTGCACTTTCAGCTCAATTTTGAAGCTAGGCTGAGTTCTGATATTATGAAGCCCCTTATTTTATATCACCCAATATATCTAGTCTGAGTATTACAGTAATAGACTTGGGCTGGGGACTATGCACCAGGTTCCTTCTATGACTTTGCAATTATAGGCCCTGATTCTAGCCAACAGACATGTCCCTTACTCGATAACCATGATTTCCTCCTCACTCAGAGTCTGTGAATATTGCATTCTATACATCGCCACCAAAACCAAATCGAGGTTCTTTCACTAGAAATGTATAGTATTTGCCTCCAGGATGGTCCATAAGGATTATGTTTATTAGATGGATCATTATAAAGCTTTCAGCAAAACTGATTTTCAACTTACCCTTTCTGCAACGATTAAAGTACCCTGAAAAAGAAATTCTCAATTAGTCATGACATTTGCAAAGAAAGGTGTTTGCTACATACAGGGAAAGACAAAGAGGGGCATAATCGAAAGGGGTGCCCAAGTTTTCCTGAGGATGTCTTCGCAGGACATCCCGGCGAAGGGGTGGGGAAACCCGTATTATCGAAACAAGATGAGTGTCCATCTTTCGTTTTGATAATACGGTCGGGGACACCCAAATCTTGACATTTAAGTCGTCACTAGAAATAGTCGTCCTTGGTCGTTTCTGATTTTCAGCAATAATGGAAACTAAGGACGCCCATCTCAGAAACGACCAAATGCAAGCCCTTTGGTCGTGGGAGGAGCCACCATTCGTAGTGCACTGGTCCCCCTCACATGCCAGGACACCAACCGGGAACCCTAGGGGGCATTGCAGTGGACTGCAGAAAATGCTCCCAGGTACATAGCTCCCTTACCTTGTATGTTGAGCCCCCCAAAACCCACTACTACCATAGCCCTTACAGGTGAAGGGGGGCACCTAGATGTGGGTACAGTGGGTTTCTGGTGGGTTTTGGAGGGCTCACATTTACCAGCACAAGTGTAACAGGTAGGGGGGATGGGCCTTGGTCCACCTGCCTGAAGTGCACTGCACCCACTAAAACTGCTCCAGGGACCTGCATACTGCTGTCATGGAGCTGGGTATGATATTTGAGGCTGGCAAAAAATATTTTAAAACATTTTTTTTTAGGGTGGGAGGGGGTTAGTGACCACTGGGGGAGTAAGAGGAGGTCATCTGGTCAGTTCAGGCACCTTTTCGTGGCTTGGCCGTAAGGAAAAAAAGGACCAAATAAAGTCGTCCAAGCGCTCGATTATGAGTCAAGGACGCCCATGAGTTAGGTATGCCCAAGACCCGCCTTCACTACGCCTCCGGCACGCCCCTGGGAACTTTGGTCGTCCCCGCGATGGAAAGCTGTTGGGGATGCCCAAAATCGGCTTTCGATTACGCCAATTTGGGCGACCCTGGGAGAAGGATGCCCATCTCCCGATTTGTGTCGAAAGATGGGCGTCCTTCTCTTTCGAAAATAAGCCTGAAAGAGACAAGCATAGACTGATAGGAAAGGGGATGGGATTTCATATACTGCCTTTTCTGTGGTTACAATCATAGCAGTTTACATATTACATACAGGTACTTGAGTTAGGTGATTTGCCCAGAGTCACAAGGAGCTGCAGTGGGAATGGACCTGGTTCTGGTTAGGAGGAGTAACCTAATGGCTGCACTAACCATTAGGTTACTCCTCCACTCCAACCTAAGCTGGCTGCAGCTAAACAGATCTGCAGAGGGGGGAAGGGTTTGGAAGGAAATGAAAGACAGATGTGGCCTGGAGACGTGAGAGACAGTAGGGATGAGACATGAGGAGATAGAGACATGGCCTATAGACAAAAAAAAAGGAAGGGGAGGGAGAAACATGTCCCGGGGACAAAAAGATGGAAAAACAAAGAGAAACACTGTAAGCTCACCCATAAAGAAAGAGGGATGGGGAGAGACAGTCTAGTGATAGATAGAAATAAAGGGACAGGAAGACATGAAGGTGTGAAGAGAAAAACAGCCTCCTAATGAAAAGAGAAGGCCTATAATGAAAGGACTGGGAGTAAGACGGTCAGAATACAGAAAGTGGAGGAAGTGACATCACTGGTCAAGATGGATGGATAGGAGCTGTGCTCCTAACATCTTAAGCTAAATCTACACTCAGTAGGTGACTGTCTTTCTGCATTATGTAAGATGTTAAAGTTATTACTTTATTGATTATATCAAGCTGAAGCAATTGTAAATCACTCTGCTTGTTTTTAGAGAAGAGAAGTTTATCAAGCAGAATAAATAAAATAGCTACACCTAGCTCACAATCACGCTTGGGAGGTCCTTGAAGGGCCAGGATTTAATGGCTTACTTCGCCTATTGCAGCAGCCTGGCCAGGGGAAGATGGAAATAGTGGCAATGGCGCTGGAACTGTATGGGTGCAAAGAAAGCATGATCGAGAGGAATGAGTCTGCATGAGTCTGGCTATGAAAGAGTGGACGGCAGAGTTGAAAGGTGATATTTGGAAGTCCAGCCAACGCTGGAAGCAGGGGCGTAGCTACGGGTGGGCCTGGATGGGCCCAGGCCCACCCAGTTTGGCCTCAGGCCCGCCCAGAAGAAGATCTTTACCCTCTCCCACCCCTGCCGCAGTGCTTCTTTTAATGCTGTCGGCGCTGCTGTCCAGTCTCCCACCCCCGCGGCGGCGCTTATACCGCTACGGTGCTGCCTGCCTGACAGCAATTCTACAGATGCATCACAGACATCCAACGTCCTGCTCCAGGGCCTTCCGCGTCCCGCCTCCGTAAACAGGAAGTTACATCGGCGCGGCAGAGGGAAGGCCCCGGAGCAGGACGTCGGTGACGCATCTATAGAGTTGCTGTCAGGCAGGCAGCGCCATAGCGAAGTGTAAGCGCTGCCGCGGGGGTGGGAGACTGTGCACAGCAGCCGATAGCATTAAAAGAAGCGCTGCAGGGGTGGGAGAGGGTGAGGAAGTCAGTGGGGTGCTGGCCCGGGAAGGGGAGGGAACAGAAGGGTGAAGGGTGCTGGACTTGCTAGGGGCAGAGGGTTGGAGGGAAGGGAGAGAGGTTTGGGATTTGCAGAGGGGAGGTTGGAGGGAAGGGGAGAGGTTTGGGATTTGCAGAGGGGAGGTTGGAGGGAAGGGAAGAGGTTTTGGATTTGCAGGAGGAGGTGGAGGGAAAGGAGATGTGCTGGATACGCAGAGGGTTGAAGTGAAGGGGAGAGGTGCTGGACATGTAGGGGGGCTGGATGAAAGAGAAAGGTGCTGAACATGTAGGGGGGGCTGGATGAAAGGGAGAGAGATGCTGGACATGTAGGGGGGGCTGGATGAAAGGGAGAGAGATGCTGGACATGTGGGGGGGGGGGGGCTGAAGGAGAGGTGCTGGATATGCAGATGATGGCTGAAAGGAAAGGAGACAGATGTGGACCTGCAAGGAGGGCTGGAGCAAAGGGAGAAAGGTGCTGGACCTATGGGAGGGGTTAGAGAGAAGGGAGAGAGGTGCAGGGAGAAAGAGCCAGATGCATAAGGGGAAGGAAAGAGAGGACGAGAAGCTGGTTGGGGGGGTGGGATCAGAGAGGAGAGGGACACATTGGTGTGGAGGAGGGAGAAAGGGGACATAGGGAAGTATACAGATACAGAAGGGAGATTATGGGCATTAGGTGGGAGCATGGGGACAGGGACACAAATGTGAGATGCTGTATGGGGATGGCACATGGGCACAGAGGGGTAATGCCTGACGGGGGGGGGGGGGGGACGGGGATATGGAATAGAGATAAAATGCTGGACACTGGAGAGGGGGGTATATGGACACAGAGGGGGGGGAGATACCAGACAAGGGGGAGAATAGGAACACAGAAGGGATATGCTGGGCATAGGGTGCATAGGTGCACAGAGGAAATGATGATGGATGAGGGGATATGAACACAGGGGAGATTCTGGACAAGGAAATATAGGAAAACAGAGATGGGAGATGGATGATGGACATGAAGAAAGAAGAAATGTCAAATAGGAGACACTGGCAAGTGAGTTAAGAGAAGACAGAGGGAAGCAGAAACCAGAGACTGGGACCAATATGATTTGAGAAAAAATAACCAGACAACAAAAAGGTATAAAAAATATTTTATTTTCACTGTTGTGAATATAACATGTTGAATTTGAAATGTACATCTTGCCAAAGTTGATGTTAAACATGGCTGGGGTCCAGGACAGAAATCTAGGAAATGACCCCAAAGTCCATTACCAGGCTATGCCTTCAGCTTCCAGCAGGTGGGCTTTCTCTGGCCAGGGAACCAGGCACAATTGCCCTAGTTGCAACCACTAACACCATCCCTGGCATGTGCCATCTTTATATTTTACACAGGAGCAAATGCCTTTCTTTCTTGTTTCTCTGGTGTTGTACTACATGCAAGGTCTAGTTTCTTGGGGTTTCCGTTTAATTTATATTTCTAGAGTTTATGGTCACTTATTCTGTATTTGGCATTTGTGTCTTGTGTGTGTGACTGAGGTATTCTGTTAGCATGAAGTTTCCATGTAGCATTCTGTAGTAATTTGGCTTGTTCAGCTTTCCTGATAAATGTATTTGTATTTTAGGGCCCTACTATAATATTTAAGGCACTTCTTTTTCATAGGTAGGATCTTTGTTTTTGGAAGTTAGTGTTGGCATGGTAGATTTGCTCTAGGTTCTGAGTGACTTTTGTTTTATAGATTTTTTTTAAAGTTAATTTATGTCTGTAATTGAGATTACACTAGAAAACAAAATTTCTTTATATGATGAGTTTTATGGAGAATTGCCCTTGCTGTGCTCTGTATCCATTGTTGGTGGACGGCCAGGAGGTTCTCTGGATGCAGAATGTGTTTGGCTTCAATACCATATATGTGTTGGAGGACCATAGCTCAGTGGGGTTGAATAGTGCAGTCTATTGTACTTCCCTTAGCTCTAAATTGGCCTGCAGCCACTGAAGCCTGCACTAGAACCCTCATTGAAGTTATGGGGAGTGGGGTATGGACAGAGTATGAGTGCATCAGGTTGCTGTTTTTTCTCTTTCAAAAAAGTTGGCAACTCTAGTGCCCACCCATCCAACCTGTTGGCCCACCCAAAAATTGCCTTCTGGCTACGCCACTGGCTGGAAGTCCTAATAAGAGACTTAAAAACTGACCAAGATGGAGCTGTTTGCTGCTGTGCTGGGATGTGCAGAGTCGGAGACTATGTAAGTACATAAGTATTGCCACGCTGGAACAGACCAAAGGTCCATCAAGCCAAGCATCCTGTTTCTAACAGTGGCCAATCCAGGTCATAAATACTTGAAACGATCCCGAAAAAGTTCAATACATTTTATGCTGCGTATCCCAGAAATAGCAGTGGATTTCCCAAAGTCAATTTAATAATGGTCTGTGGACTTTTCCTTTAGGAAGTCGTCCAGACCTTTTTCAAACCCCACTAAGCTAACCGCCTTTACCACATTCTCTGGCAACAAATTTCAGAGTTTAATTACATGTTGAGTGAAGAAACATTTTCTCCAATTCGTATTAAATTTACTACTTTGTAGCTTCATCGCATGCCCCCTAATCCTAGTATTTTTGGAAAGAGTAAACAAACGATTCACGTCTACCCGTTCCACTCCACTTATTATTTTATAGACCTCTATCATATCTCCCCTCAACCATTTTTTCTCCAAGCTGAACAGATCTAGATGCTTTATCATTTTTGACGCCCTTTTCAACAGTAAGGATTCATGATGAAGGCAAATAGTTGATCCAGCATCGAAACGTTGACCAGAACGCTCTTGTAACAACTTCTGTTGATCAGACATAAGCTCTTCAATTAATTTCAAACCTTTATTTTTATTGTATGTCAGTAAATGACACTCTGATGTACTTGAACAGCCAACTGAGCAAAGTGGAAATTCATCTGATCTTTCTGGATCCATTGATGACCATTAGCATCAGTTCAACAAACGCATTTATTCTTGCAATCAGGTTTTCAATGGGTAGAAGAATGGTAGGCCTTCCTCCCAAAGGAGTCTAAGGTTCTAGAGTCCTTGCCCGGGGGCGCCGAAGCATGCTCCCTAGAACTCTTAGCCTTCTTTAGGGCCAGATCCACCACACCAGAGTCGTGAGGCAACTGAGTGCGCATCAGCTCTGGGTCCCCATGGATCCGGTACTGGGACTCGATCTTCTTGGGAATGTGGGGATTAGTTAAAGGCTTGGTCCAGTTCGCCAGCAATGTCTTTTTTAGGACATGATGCATGGGTACTGTGGACGCTTCCTTATATGGAGAAGGATAGTCCAGGAGCTCAAACATTTCAGCCCTGGGCTCATCCTGCACGACCACCGGGAAGGGGATGGTCGTAGACATCTCCCGGACAAAGGCCGCAAAAGACAGACTCTCGGGAGGAGAAAGCTGCCTTTCAGGGGAGGGAGTGGGATCAGAAGGAAGACCATCAGACTCCTCGTCAGAGAAATATCTGATGTCCTCCTCCTCCTCCCACGAGGCCTCACCATCGGTGTCAGACACAATCGGTGTCAGACACAAGTTCATGAACCTGTGTCTGAAGCCATGCCCGACTCGACTCCGTGGAAACACGGCCACGGTGAGAGCGTCGAGAGGTAGACTCCCTCGCCAGCGCCGCCGAAGCTCCCTCTGCCGACGTCGTCGGGGAGCCTTCCTGGGAGGCGGCCGCAGTCAGTACCGCAAGCGGCAGCGATGTCGGAGACCTCACCCCGGGCAAGGGGCCAGCCGGCGCCTCACTCGACGGTACCGGTGGCGCAAGCACCCCCGGTACCGGAGGGGAAGGGCACAACAGCTCTCCCAGGATCTCCGGGAGAATGGCCCGGAGACTCTCATGCAGAGCGGCTGTGGAGAAAGACATGGAAGCCGATGCAGGCGTCGAGGTCAGAGTCTGTTCCGGGCATGGAGGCTGTTCCGGGCTGTCCAAGGTGGAGCACATCGACACCTCTTGAACAGAGGGTGAGCGGTCCTCCCGGTGCCGATGCCTACTGGGTGCCGAATCCCTCGGCGACCCAGAGCTCTCGGTACCGATACGGGAAGGAGACCGGTGTCGATGCATCTTCGATTTTTTCAAACGAAGCATGTCACCGGAGCTTCCCGGTACCGACGAGGAGGACGTAGAATCCAGCCGTCTCTTCCTCGGGGCCGAGGCCGAAGAAGGTCGGTCTCGGGGGGGCTGTACCGCAGGAGCCCTCAGGGTAGGGGGAGACCCACCCGAAGGCTCACCGCCACCAGCAGGGGAATGGACAGCCCTCACCTGCACTCCAGTCGAAGCACCACCGTCCGACGACATCAACAACAGTGGAGGTCCCGGTACCGCCGACGCAACCTTTCGATGTCTCGGTACCAACGATGCAGAGGGTCGATACCTCGATGCAGTCGATGCAGTCAATGCCGAGGTCGAAGGTCTTGATGCTGCCGACGTTGATGCACTCGATGCCTCCGGTGCTGTTGTCGACGAAGAGCCCGAGAACAAAACGTTCCACTGGGCCAATCTCGCAACCTGAGTCCTCTTCTGTAAAAGAGCGCAAAGACTACAGGCTTGCGGGCGGTGCCCAGCCCCCAGACACTGAAGACACGAAGCGTGCCTATCAGTGAGCGAGATTACCCGGGCGCACTGGGTGCACTTCTTGAAGCTGCTGGGAGACTTCGATGACATGGGCGGAAAAATCATGCCGGCGAAATCAAAATTCGTAATGGCGACTAAGGGCACCAAAAAAGGGAGAGAAAAACCCGTACCGAGGCCCTAAAAAAGGCCTACCCCGAAAGCGAAAAGAAACTTACGTCGGGGAAAACAACTGGAAATACGGGAAGGGAAAAGACCGAGGTCTTCTTTTTTTTTTTTTAAAGAAATCGCGAAGACGCGTGAGGGTCAACTTTGAGGGGCACGAAACGGCGCAAAACACGACCGTCCCGAGCGCGGACAAAAGAAGACTGACGAACACGAGCCGGTTCGGGCGGGAAGACGGCCGCGCATGGGCACGCAAGGACTAGCAAAGGCCTTTGCTAATGAAGTTTCCGATTGGAGGGGCTGCCGTGGACGTCACCCATCAGTGAGAACAAGCAGCCTGCTTGTCCTCGGAGAACTGAATTTATAACACACCTGCAAATGTGATGGCTATTGTAGTGGTGTACCTTTAAGTACAGTAGGTTTTATATGTTCCTAGAAGGCTTGCAATAACATACAAAGAAATTAAGGTGGGATTTGTACCTGGGTCCCGTTGTTTACAGTTCACTGCACTGACCACTAGGCTGAACCTCTGCTGTGCAGGGACATCTGTATGGCCATTTTTCTACAAATGATGCCAGACGTTTTTGTGCCTGCTTTTTTGGCATTCATATTTCATTTTGGAAAATGGCTGTACATTTTGGATATTTTCAGTGCAAGAATATCATTATCACGTATTTTTGGAAAGGAAATCCCAATGTTTTTCCTGTTTGAAAATGGCTGTGAGATGGACTGGTTTTTTTTGGACGTTATGAGCAGGACATCCCAATTCTGACTTGGAAGTTCTTTTGAAAATGCTCTTCCACGATGAGGGAAGTCTATGTGATGAAAAAATAATGGAACGGATGCATGAGAGGGAGCTCCATCAAGGTTGAGCCAGCTGCTGGGATTGTTGGGGAGGGGGGTGTCAAGGGAAAGCATAAGCCTCTTCATGTAAAAGAGGTGTTCTATGTGTCAAGGACTCTCTCCATTTGTTGATCTAAAGTTACTGGATTGTAAGATGGAGATTTGTGCTCGGTCCTGCTATTTAGAAATTCTGGAAAATGTTTTATAGAAATGTGATTTAAGAAAAAAAAATTAAAAAAAGAATGCCTAGAAGTTTGGAAGAAAAAAGGTAAAAGCAGAAGAACAATTACGTAAGAGGAAGGAAAGTAGGGAGGTATACATACAAAAAATACAAATTCCTGCTTTCAGTATACCTGATAAGACCCATGCAGCAGTGTGGATGAACTATGGAAGGTGGAGGCCAGAATAGAATAATAATAATAATAATATATTTCTACCAGCAATAACATAGCTGGCAGGACATTCCTTGCTGATGACAGCAGAAAACAAAAGGCCTGCTGAATTCTAGAGGCAAAAGGAGTAATTAGATCTTACCTGCTAATTTGCTTTCCTTTAGTCCCTCCGGACCAGACCAGGATTGGACTGATGGGTTGTGCACGCCTACCAGCAGGTGGAGACTGAGAAAATTCTAAAACTAGAGAGCCAATGAGAGCCCTGGCCATGTGACCCTAGCCTCAGTATTTGACTAACAAAGCAGGAAAGAAAGAAAGAAAGACCAGCCTTCTGTGCCACATGGAATCCTAGCAGCCACAAAGCACTCGGCCATGCCAAGTATTAGAGCTCACCAGCAACTCTCACCAGAGAAGTGGTATGGCTTCACTGAGCACCCCAACAACTGTCAGCAGAGCAGTGGTATGTCCTACTTAAAGCTATATATATATATATATATATACCAGCAAGTGAGCCCACCAGCAACTCTCACCAGAGACGTGGAATGGCCCACTTAAAGTTCTATATAAATACTAGTATATGGGTTTTTTTTTTTCAGTATTCCGTGAGTGGAAAGGAACGAAATCACTGAAAACATAAGAAAAAGGAAAATGAGAAAAGTTGAATAAACATAGGAGGGGCCTGGTCCGGTCCGGAGGGACTAAAGGAAAGCAAATTAGCAGGCAAGATCTAATTTCTCCTTTCTTAGCGTCCCTCCGGACCGGACCAGGATTGGACTGATGGGAAGTACCAAAGCAGTAATCTTAAGGGAGGGACCCTATCAAACCCGCTAAGAATATGCGAGTGCATAGATCGCCCCCTGGCGACAATGAACATGTAGAGTGTGTATCAATCAAAAAAGAATGAAGCTAAGCCCAAAATGGCACCTTAGAAAATGTGCACCTAGGGCACCAAAAATCGCTCTGCGAAGGAAAAAACCCCACTTCTCAAGATGTAGCATATGTTGTAACACTATCCGAAAATGGTCCCCCAGTGAGCAGACAAATAAAAGTTATCTATTCCTTAATCCGTCGAGATATAGAGAGGCCGAAACAACCAAAAACCATACTCCAACTGGCTAGAAGGACCAAAAAGAAGGACCAAATAGCTTGCAACAGCTCTCTAAATATATAAGAGCTCTTTTAATATGAAAAACATATAATTTCCTGTGATCTTGCACGCTCGCAGAATACCCCAGACCAATAAGAAAAAAGTGACTGGAAAAGATGAAAATGGGAAACTACGGTAGACAGAAAAGAAGTAGCCAGATGTAGAAGAACTCCCTACACAGACGTACTTGCTGCTTGGAAAAAAAAAATTCCAAAAAGAGAAAACTGAAACCTGTACGAAAGAAACTTGCAGTTCCGACTCTCCAAGCTGAAGCAATGGCTACTAAAACACTGTCTTAGAAGAGAAAGAAAACCTTAAAGTAAACAAGATGATATTCGGACTATCGGGCGAAGAAGACTAACTCCCTATCGCTCTATAGTTTGACAACGACGCTAAGGCACAGAGACTGAAAGCTGAGATGAGAATACTGTAACTACAATGGACGCCGTCCTGCTTAGCAAGGCTGGATGCCTGTCCCAGACTGAGAGCATGCGCCAGCCTGAGTAAGAGAGAAACAAAGAAAGCAGACTGGGGAAGAGAGAAGCTCCTCTAGAGAAACAAAAAACCCAAGGCCTCTAAAGCAGAAATCCAAGCCCCATAACACAAAAAGGCAAGATGACAGCCCGAAAAGGTAGCCTGGTATCTCCGCAAGGAAACATAAGGGTTACCCCCCTGAGATCCAAATGCCTGATCAAAATGCCGAACCTGAAGAGAAGGCCACCATGCCAGATTGGGACAGCACGCTACAGGGCTTGCCAGATGGAAGATCTATACAAAGGACACCCCTGGAATAAAACAGACACCAGCCATGGAATAAACTAAATGTCAGTGCTGTAAAAGACCAGATGTCAACCCTCCTAGGGGACAGAACGTCTAGAGAGAGAGAGGGAACATAACCTGGGCCTCCCAGATGACATCCCACTGCACTGTTCGCTAGATTACACCGCAGTCTGCAGAGAGAGATGAGTGAAACATGCAGAAACAAAATGACCTACGTGTCAACCCTGTAAAAAGGCTACATGCGAGCCCTGTAAAAAAAAAAGTAAAAGGAACATCTTGAAAAGAGGGAACACGCCTTTCCTATGAGAGACCAGATGGCAGATCTGCCAGAGGAAAAGATGCGCCCTCTGTACACAAGATGGCCCCGACCTACCAGGGGACCATATGTCTATACTGAATGAACTTAAGAAGGCAACAGATGTGCCAGGAGACCGAAGACCATACTGAAAGAACATAAGATAGAAACCGTCCTGCCAGAGAGCAAGACTGAGTATTTTGAAGTAACCTAAGATGATAACGGTCCGACCAAAGAACCGGAAGAGTATTCCGGACTAACATAACATGAAACAATGCTGACAAAAGACAGATTGCTCAGAATAAATCAGTAGCCCCCAGGGACACCTACTTGATCCGAGAGCGACTTACAGTCCCCTAGAGCACCAAAATGCCACCCGGAGACAAAGTAAGTTGCAATGTAAAGAGACCACATGCTAGCTCTGGAAGCAAATCGAATGCCAATAGCAAAGGAGGAAAAGTAATGCCAATAGCAAAGGAGGAAAAGTATGTTGCAAAGTAAAGACACCACATGGTAGTCCTGGAAGGAAAACCCGAATGCCAGTAGGAATCTCCTACCCAACAGATGCACAAAGACAAGAGCAGCAGTCTCCGGAATGTCCTACCCAACTGATGCACAAAAACAAGACCAGCAGTCTGAGGGGAAGATACCAAAGGGAAGCTGAAATGCCAAGGACCTGCCCCATAAACGTCAAAATTAACACTGGCAAAGAAGGTTGAAAAATGCTTCAGGACACCCAAAAAAAATAAAAAGAAAGAGTACGAGAGTGCAGCTCATGCGACTGGAAAAGGCAATTGCCAAGGGAAAAAAACCCCCCTGCAACTAAGTTGCAGGTAACCCTGAAATATTGAGGAGACTGCGAAAGATTTAGACAGCTCTTGGCCACCATTACTAGGCATCCTGAGAACAATAAAATTGCACCCCTTGGTCTGTGGCCTGTTGACTCTGTCGACAAGATGGTTCTTTTTTTTTTTTTTTTTAATAGCTAGACGTCTAGCCATGAGTGAACAAGAATGTCCTCTTTTCAGAGGGGTAGCCTATCTATGGTGAACTTTTAGATACTGGTCCCGAGAGAAATATGCAGAAAAGTTTCTGTCAAAAAAAGTGCTGCACAAAGCGCCACTATGACGGATGAAAGGTCTTTTGTGAGAAAGACTGGAGACTTTGAGAGCGAACTAGGAACTAGAAAGTAAAATTGCATTCGGAAGAATCTAGCGAGGAAATGGTCTATGATCCAAGAGCCTTTAGGGTGAGTCCCCTACTTCATCTGCCTTGCTGTGAGAGCAATAGGGAGACTGCCGAAAGACATCCGAGAGAAAGTTGGCGAAGTGAAAGCATAACCATCGTAAATAAACTGCAAGAACTCCTGGACAGAGGAAATAAGAAGATGACTGTCATGTAAGAGGAGAGATAAATATGCACACCTAGAACATATCTCATACCAGAGAAAAAAACGGTATAGCATCTTCTGACACAGAGTTAGCTATAGTCCCATATGCACAAACTATCCTTCAGGCACGTATGAAATCTGAAGAAATAATGTGTAAAAGTGTAATACATAACAGGCAGAAACCACCTGAAGATGCAGCCCCTGCAACCAGATCACCAGAGGGTTTGTAACAGAGACTAAACTTAAGAATGCTAGAAAAGAAGTTACCTGGGCATAAGCATTACTTATTTATTTATTTATTCATTCATTCATTCATTCATTCAATTATTAAGATTTCACTGTCGATGCTGCAATGAATGTAAACATGCCAAGGAAAGGAAACTCTGGGTATACACAAATTGAAATCACAGAATTAGTGAAAAGTGAAGGTACAACCATGTAGTATCTGCATACCCTCAAGAAAAAATTTGAATTAGAAACATGGTACAGCCACAACACTGGGCGCCAGCAAGTAAAGATTACATGTAAAATATATATGACAAGCATACACCATAGAGAAGTGTAATATCCTAGTGGTGTGATTCTGGGCAACAAAGAAGCCCCTTATGGATCTCAACCAGTATAGGGTTACCATTTGTCCGGATTTCCCCGGACATGTCCTCTTTTTGAGGGCATGTCCGGGGGCGTCCGGCGGATTTTGCCCGCACGCTTGTCCGGATTTCTGGACGTGGGTGCGGGCGGGGCGTGTGCGGGTGATCGGCGCCATGGGTCTGGTCTCCCCTCCCCTTCCTTACCATGTTCCCTGGTGGTCTAGTGACGTCTTTGGGGCAGGAAGGAGCCCCCTCTTTCCTGCCCGGAGCGCTGCCTCCCTTGTCCATCATCCTTCTTGGTCTCGGCTGGGGATTCAAAATGGCCGCCGAGAGTTGAAGTCTCGTGAGGCCGCTTCAACTCTCGGCAGCCATTTTGAATCCCCAGCCGAGACCGAGGAGGATGCAGGCAGCGCTCCGGCCAGGAAAGAGGGGGTTCTTTCCTGCCCCAAAGACGTCACTAGACCACCAGGGCTAGATAGTAAGTGAGGGGAGAGTATGTGACGGGGGAGGGGGGGGGGAGTATGTGACGGGGGGGGGGGGGGCGGGGGGGTATGTGACGGGGGAGGGGAATAGGGAGCGGAATGAGGATACGAAAGGGGCGTGACAAAATGGTAACCCTAAACCAGTAGGTCTTATGAAGGAGAAAAAAACCTGGATGACTCCTCTGGTATTTAAGTCCCAATACGAAATTTAAAAGAGTGACATTGAAGGACAAACTGAAAGGAAAAAACCCCTCTCCTAGGGTCCCCCAGACTGCACCATAAACACTACCTCCGTTTCCTTCTGCCCTTTAGCAAACTGAGAAACAAAGAAGAGCTCCCGTGTTGAAAAAACTGGAGCTGCAGGGAAAATGGCGGCTTTCCGCCTGAATCAGGTTCTCCTGGATATGCAGCACTGCCTACAGCAGAGACGTCACCCGACTGAGAAGATGGAGGGTGATTCAAAATGGCCGCCGTCCACGCCACTTTCGCTGTGGCGGTCCCCGAAAGCACGCCTGACACCTCCGCAACAAGCGGAGTAGAGCGGGATGGCGAAGAAATAACAGCCGGCGAAATAGACCCCGAAGCCGGAGGAAGCACAGGCCCCGAAGCAACATCCAAAGCAGAGCATAATTTACAAGTGCCGGCTGCGTTAACTCCGCGACGCTGACAGCAGAGCTCTTGAGCTTTTCAGCCATATCGGAAAAACGCGTGCACGCGCTTCGCGCCTTTTTATTTTATTTTTTTACTAAAGCTCCGCTCGCACGACTACCGGTAACAAAACGAAGAAAAATATCCCAGATACTGAAAGAAATGAGAGGCTTAATTCGATCGTTGAATTAGATACTTAACAGCTGATCAGCTACAAGAAAGCACTCACAGAGAACTAAACGGAGCTGCTTGCTCGTTAGGTCACTGGGGAAAGCACTGCTTCTCTTTTCTCTGTTTGTATTTTTTATTTATTTAATACTGGCTGCCTCTCCCAAAGGCAAATACCCCCTTCTAGCAACAAGGGTAGCCCTTCCCTTTCTCTTTTTTTTTTTTAAGGGAGATGGGGAGGAAAAGGGGGAGGGACTCGGGACACCCGACTGTAACACCCCAGAGGCTGAAATGTAAAAACGCTGACTACCTAACAAGACTCTAAAGGATTCCCCTGGCACAGAATAAAGATTAAACAGAATAAAGATTAAACAGAAAAAAGTTATAGACCAACCAAGAGAGACTAATGGGCTCACTTCCTACCTGCTGGAAGACTGAGAAAATACTGAGGCTAGGGTCACATGGCCAGGGCTCTCATTGGCTCTCTAGTTTTAGAATTTTCTCAGTCTCCACCTGCTGGTAGGCGTGCACAACCCATCAGTCCAATCCTGGTCCGGTCCGGACAGACGCTAAGGAAAGGCCCTTTCAAATGAGCACTCTATATGCAACGATGACCCAAAAATCAATCAATATGGAACCATCTAGGCTGTTAGGGACCATGAAGCTGCCCTCTAGAAACAGACGCTAATGTCATTCTGTCTGGTGAATTTTAGTTGGTTTTAGTTTGTAGATTACGCTTCTGCTGAAACAGATTTGTCTTTTGTCTATAATTTTTAGCTATAAGCTATACAGTTTTATTTCAGGTATACTGCACTATTTCCCATCCCCCATCTCTCTTTTTCCTATCAGCCACATGAAGGAATGACCTGGATGTCAAACCGCCACTTGAAACTGAACATGGCCAAGACCGAGCTTATTGTCTTCCCTCCCAAACTCGCT
This sequence comes from Microcaecilia unicolor, assembly GCF_901765095.1. Lineage (NCBI taxonomy): Eukaryota > Metazoa > Chordata > Amphibia > Gymnophiona > Siphonopidae > Microcaecilia > Microcaecilia unicolor. The sequence continues at coordinate 233,280,752 of NC_044035.1, read as the reverse complement.
TCTCCTCTCCCTCCACTATCTATCTCTGTTGATAACACCCTCATCGTCCCCATCTCATCTGCCTGCAACCTCGGGGTCATCTTTGACTCCTCCCTCTCCTTCTTTGCGCACATCCAGCAGATAGCCAAGACCTGTCGCTTCTTCCTCTATAACATCAGCAAAATTCGCCCCTTCCTGTCTGAGCACATCACCCGAACTCTCATCCACTCTCTCATTACCTCTCGCCTTGACTACTGCAACCTACTCCTCACTGGCCTCCCACTTTGCCATCTATCCCCCCTTCAGTCCGTTGAAAACTCTGCTGCACGTCTTATCTTCCGCCTGAACCGGTACACTCATATCACCCCTCTCCTCAAGTCACTTCACTGGCTTCCGATCAGGTACCGCATACAGTTTAAGCTTCTCCTTTTAACCTACAAATGCACTCGATCTACAGCCCCGCCCTACCTCTCTACCCTCATCTCCCCTTACATTCCTACCCGTAACCTCCATTCTCAGGACAAATCCCTCCTGTCAGTACCCTTCTCCACCACCGCCAATTCCAGGCTCCACCCTTTCTGCCTCGCCTCACCCCATGCCTGGAATAAACTCCTTGAGCCCATACGCCAGGCTCCCTCCCTGCCCATCTTCAAAGCCTTGCTCAAAGCCCACCTCTTCAATGTCGCCTTCGGCACCTAACCATCATACCTCTATTCAGGAAATCTAGACTGCCCCTACTTGACATTTCGCCCATTAGATTGTAAGCTCCTTGGAGCAGGGACTGTCCTTTTTTGTATCTGTAAGGCGCTGCATAACCCTAGTAGCACTCTAGAAATGTTAATAGTAGTAGTAGTAAGGAATTTCTGGCTGGTCACATGCTCTAATGGGGTCTCATGTTGCTAAGGCAACTACTCAGATACCTGGTATATCCTGTTATGAAAATAAGTTACTGAGAAGAGGAATGGCAATGACCAATTGTAAGCTTCCAGCACATATGAAAGTCCCAATTACAAGTCTCCAGCCCATATGCAGCACCTATGATTGGTCCAGGGTAGAGGACAGGTGGATGCTCACCACAGCCTATAAAACCACGCTGCAGACAAAGGACCTCTGAAAAACTAGGCTTGAAGAGAGAGTTTCAGATCTGTCCAATGGCCTATGCTTTTCCCGAAGGGGTTTGCTTTCCCCCCTCCCTTCGTACCTGATAGAAACTAACTCACTATAGCTATGAATCTTTCTTTCATTTATTCTCTGCCTTCTCTTTGCTTTCTCTCTGTTCTGTGACCTTTGTATGAGGAACAAACTTTTCTTCCTTCTTCATATAATTAGTCTAAATACTTATAATTACCAGAGGTACTGATGTTAGATTTTGTAAGTTTGTTATACCTTGAAACTGATGTCTGATGCTGTGCAGGTGGGTGAGTAATTAAAGACAATTAATTCTCTAATTCCTGTATAATGTTTTCTATAATATTTGATAAAATTCGTGTTTTAGTGAATGGCAAACCAAATTGCACAGCCTAGTACACTTTAGTCTTTGCCAGATGGATTCCAGCATTTGGACAGTCTCAAGGACTACACAGCCCCTCGGTGGTCACTAGCTACATTTGACTGTCCTCAGAACAGTCACTTAGTACTCTTCACTTGGACAAGGGAAAAAAATAAGAGGGACTGTATTTTGTTTGCTTTATCCACAATATTTACTTATGTGATTTGTTTCTTTATTTTTGTTTTAGTTCTCTCTTTACCCTTGTTATTCACAGTTACATACCTTTGTAGTAGAGAACTCCTACAACTAGTGCTGCAATCACTATCAGTGTCAGTGATACGGCAAGTCCAATTTTCAGAGATGGTGTTGGTTTTGCTAAAAAAAAGAAAAAAGAAAAATAGTATCAGTAGAAGATAGTCACAAAAGGCATATCTATGAAAATACCACAAATATTTCCTAACAGTTTGCTACATGTCCTAAAAAAGTTTCTTCCTAGTTCATGTGGAAGATAAGGATAAAGCTGAACTACTTAACGATTGATTATTTTAGCTCTGTGTTCACGAATGAACGGGGGTAGGGCTGCAGAAAACAAAGGCTAAAGGGGATGGATGTATGGCAGACCAAGACCCATTTACAGAGGACTGTGTTCGTGAGGAGCTTGCCAAACTAAAAGTTGACAGAGCGATGGGGCCTGTTGGGATACACCCGAGGGTGCTTAAGGAACTCGGAGAAGTTCTGTCGGCTCCGCTGACGGACCTCTTCAATGCTTCCTTAGAAACTGGAATGGTCCCAGTGGACTGGAGAAGGCGGATGTGGTTCCTTTGCACAAGAGTGGAAGTAAGGAGGAGGTTGGGAATTACAGACCTGTCAGTCTGACCTCCGTGGTGAGTAAGCTAATGGAAACGCTTCTAAAGAGGAGGATTGTGAGATTTCTTGAACTGCATGGAATGCGGGACCCAAGGCAGCATGGTTTCACTAGTGGCAGAACGTGTCAGACGAATCTGACTGTCTTCTTCGACTGGGTGACCAAACAGTTGGATATGGGAGGGGCACTTGATGTGGTATACTTGGATTTCAGCAAAGCCTTTGTCGTCAGTGGAGTACCGCAGGGATCGGTCCTAGGGCTGGCTCTTTTTAACGTCTTTATGAAAGATATTGCGGAAGGGCTGTCTGGTAAGGTTTGCCTCTTTGCGGATGATACTAAACTCTGCAACAGGGTGGACACCCTGGAGGGTGTGAATGACATGAGGAAAGACCTAGCGAAGCTAGAGGAATGGACCGATATTTGGCAACTAAGGTTTAATTCAAAAAATGCAGGGTCATGCACTTGGGTCGCAAAAATCCGAGGGAACGGTACAGTATAGGGGGTGAAGTGCTTCAGTGTGCGAAGGAAGAGCGGGACTTGGGGGTGATTGTGTCTGATGACCTTAAAGCTTTCAAACAGGTAGAAAAAGTGATGGCCAAAGCCAGAAGGATGCTTGAGTGCATAAAGAGAGGCATGACCAGCAGGAAAAAGGAGGTGATAGTGCCATTGTATAAGTCTCTGGTGAGGCCCCATTTGGAGTACTGCATGCAGTTCTGGAGACCGCACCTAAGGAAAAATATAAACAGGATGGAGTCGGTCCAGAGGGCGGCTACGAAATTAGTAAGCGGTCTTGAATGCAAAAATTATATGGACAGGCTTATGAACCTCGATATGTATACGCTGGAAAAGAGGAGGGAGAGAGGAGACATGATAGAAACGTTTAAATATCTCAAGATTTATGTACAGGAAGAGAGCCTTTTTCAAATGAAGGAGAGCTCTGGAATGAGGGGGCATATGACAAAGTTAAGAGGGAATAGGCTTAGGAGTAACCTAAAGAAGTATTATTTCACAGAAAGGGTGGTGGAGGCATGGAATGGCCTCCCAGTGGAGGTGGTGGAGTCGAGGACTGTTCTAGAATTTAAAAAGGCATGGGATAAGCATGTGGGACCGCTTAGGAACAGGTAGAATTGGGGGATACAGAGGATGGGCAGACTGGATGGGTCATATGGCCTTTATCTGCCATCATGTTTCTATGTTTCTATCTAACTAGCCCCCAACTTGATGGGCTGTAATTTATTTAGGCCCCTTTTTACTAAAGTGCGCTCACATTTTTAGCGCATGCTAAAATCGTAGGCGCGCTAAACGTTATTTAATTTATTTATTAGGATTTATTTACCGTCTTTTTGAAGGAATTCACTCAAGGCAGTATACAGTAAACATGAGCAATAGGCAATTACAGCAGTAAAAATATTCAAAAACAATACAGAGTATGGCATGGCATACTACTTACAATGTTAACACAATACGTAATAGAACATTACAATTCATAACGAAGGGTAAAACAAAGATGAAACATACAGATAGGTAAGAAAGTAGGATGAGTTACAAAGTAAGGTGATTGATATTCATATTCTCACAAGTGGGTGACGCCAATCCACTTCGTCCAGTCCGGCTTGTGCCATCGTAAAAAACAGGGGTCGTCGTCGATAATACACTGAAACCTTCTGCCCAGTGTGCTGCTGCGGCTCGGAAAGCGAATAGAATGTTGGGTATTATTAGGAAAGGTATGGAAAACAGGTGTGAGGATGTTATAATGCCGTTATATCGCTCCATGGTGCGACCGCACCTTGAGTATTGTGTTCAATTCTGGTCGCCGCATCTCAAGAAAGATATAGTGGAATTGGAAAAGGTGCAGCGAAGGGCGACTAAAATGATAGCGGGGATGGGACAACTTCCCTGTGAAGAAAGACTAAGGAGGCTAGGGCTTTTCAGCTTGGAGAAGAGATGGCTGAGAGGAGACATGATAGAGGTATATAAAATAATGAGTGGAGTGGAACAGGTGGATGTGAAGCGTCTGTTCATGCTTTCCAAAAATACTAGGACTAGGGGGCATGCAATGAAACTACAGTGTAGTAAATTTAAAACAAATCAGAGAAAATATTTCTTCACCCAACGCGTAATTAAACTCTGGAATTCGTTGCCGGAGAACGTGGTGAAGGCGGTTAGCTTGGAAGAGTTTAAAAGGGGGTTAGACGGTTTCCTAATGGACAAGTCCATAAACTGCTACTAAATGGACTTGGGAGAAATCCACAATTCTGGGAATAACATGTATAGAATGTTTGTACGTATGGGAAGCTTGCCAGGTGCCCTTGGCCTGGATTGGCCGCTGTCGTGGACAGGGTGCTGGGCTCGATGGACCCTTGGTCTATTCCCAGTGTGGCATTACTTATGTACTTATGTACTAGCCACGCTCCACAGCGAATGCGCGAGTGCCTTCCCGCAGTCTCCTCAGTTTAATACTAAAGCAAAAAATAAAAGTAAAAATAACCAAGGCAACAACTCCAAGCGGAGGTGGGAGGGATTGTGAGAATATGAAGCCTGCTGTCCTCGGAGAATATCTGTTACAGGTAAGTATCTTCGTTTTCTCCGAGGACAAGCAGGCTTCTATCTTCTCACAAGTGGGGAATCCTGAAGACTGTTTTCCAACTTCTCCCAATGAGGGAACAGGAAAAACTGAACCCAAAACAGCATTAATTAATCAATCAATCAAACAAACAATCAATCAATCAGGGAGGGCTCATGGATTCATCTGCTATGACTAAAGGAAAGAAAATTACCAAGGTAAGAACCTAATTTTCCCTTCCTTGGCATCAAGCAGATGAATCCATTACGAATGGGATGTATCACATGCAATCCCTAGATAGGGTGGGAACAGGCCACACCACGCGCCAGCACTTGTGCTCCAAAATATGCATCCCTCCTGGCAGCCACATCCAGCCTGTAATGTCGGGCAAATGAGAGCTTAGAAGCTCATGTCGTTGCACTGCATATCTATTGAAGAGAGAGTGCTCCAGTTTCAGGCCAAGAGGAAATCGCTCTTGTGGAATGTGCCTTAAAGGCTTCAGGCAGAGGCGGCTGGCCAACAAATATGCAGAAAAAATAATTTCTTTGAGCCAGCGGGCTATAGTGGCTTTAGATGCTGGAGACCCTCTGCGAGGACCTGATAACAACACAAAAAGGTGATCAGAGGTCCTGAAAACATTTGTCCTTTGCAGATACTGCAACAGAGTCCTGCGCACATCCAGAAGGTGCAACTGCCCAAAAGATTCTGGACACTCCTCCCTAGAAAAAGAGGGTAGAAAAATAGGCTGGTTTAGGTGAAACGCTGAAACCACCTTTGGCAGGAATGAAGGCACAGTACGTACCGTTACTCCGGACTCTGAGAATTGCAGAAATGTGTCTAGACAGGACAGCGCCTGGAGCTCAGACACCCGTCTCGCCGAGGTAATGGCCACCAAAAAGACAGCCTTTAGAATCAAATCCTTCTCTGAAGCCCGCCATAGCGGCTCGAAGGGCGAACCCTGAAGAGCCTTTAAAACTAGCCCCAGGTTCCAAGCTGGACAAGGTGCCCGCACGGGAGGACGGAGCCGAAGCACCCCTCTAAGAAACCGTGCAATGTCTGGATGCGCAGCCAAAGAGAGGCCTTCAACCTTCCCACGAAGGGAGGCCAATGCTACCACTTGCACCCGCAGGGAATTATAGGCCAAGCCTTTTTGTACATCATCCTGTAAAAAGTCCAGAATCGGCGAGACAGAAGCCCGCATGGGTATGATCGCTTTTGAAACACACAAAGCCTCAAACTGGCGCCAAATCCAGGCATAAGCAACGGAAGTGGACCGCTTGCAGGCCTGCAAGAGAGTGGTGATGACCTTGTTGGAGTAGCCCTTGTTTCTCAATTGCGCCCTCTCAATAGCCATGCTGTAAGACCAAAGCGGCAGGATTCCTCCATGGTCACCGGACCCTGTGACAACAGGTGCGAGACCAGAGGCAAAGGAAGAGGAGCCTCCACCAGCATCTTCCGGAGGTCCGCATACTACGGCCTCCTGGGCCAATCTGGAGCAATTAGAATCACCACTCCCTGGTGCAGCTGAATTCGCAGGAGTACTCGCCCAATGAAGGGCCAAGGAGGGAACACATACAGGAGGCCCTGAGGCCAGGCATCCAACCCCACTGAGCGAGGATCTCTCCGTCTGCTGTAAAAGCACGGGACTTTGGCATTTGCGCTTGTCGCCATAAGATCCGCTACGGGCGTCCCCCATTTGGCACAGAGCTGAAGGAACACTTTGTCTGCCAGTTCCCACTCCACTGGGTCGATTTTATGCCTGCTTAGATAATCGGCTTGCACGTTGCTCTGACCTGCAATGTGAGCTGCTGACAGAAACTGCAGACGTAGCTCGGCCCAGTGGCAAATTTGCGCGGCCTGCGCGGCCAATGCACTGCACTGAGTGCCACCTTGTCGATTTATGTAGGCCACTGCTGTCGTGTTGTCCGACAGAACTCTGACAGCCAGTCCCTCCAGGGTCGTGCGAAAGGCCAGAAGCGCCTGGAAAATCGCTTTCAGCTCCAAGCGATTGAGGGACCACTCCAATTCCTCGGGTGTCCACAGACCCTGGGCATGCTTCCCTTGGCAAAGTGCTCCCCAGCCCTTCAGGCTGGCATCTGTTACCACCAGGCACCAATTGGAAAGCGCTAGCGGCATTCCTCACCACAGCATGCTGTCTGAGAGCCACCACTCCATACTTAGCCGGGCCGCAGGAAGCCACGTTAGTCTGCGCTGATAATCCTGAGACATTGGAGACCAGCGCCGAAGCAGGAAATACTGCAGCGGTCTCATGTGCGCTCTCGCCCAAGGCACCACTTCTAGGGTGGCCATCATCGACCCCAACAGCTGGACAATGTCCCAACCTTGCGGGTGAAGCATCCTCAGGAGCAAACGGACCTGGTTCTGAAGCTTGCACCGCCTTAGCTCAGGGAGGAAACCCCGAGGCTGTGTCAAACCGGACCCCCAAATATTCTAGAGATTGAGAGGGAGTCAGGTGACTTTTGGCAATATTGACAACCCAGCCCAGAGACTGCAGTACTGAGACCACTCTGGCTGTAACATGACAACTCTCCTCTGCAGAGTCCGCTCTGATGAGCCAGTCGTCTAGGTACGGGTGAACCCGAATACCCTCTCGCCTGAGGAAGGCAGCTACTACCACCATTACCTTGGAAAAGGTTCGGGGAGCTGTGGCGAGGCCAAAAGGCAAGGCCCGAAATGCTTTCCCAACACTGCAAACCGGAGAAACCGTTGGTGCAGGGGCCAAATACGAATGTGCAAGTAAGCTTCATTCAGGTCCAGAGATGTGAGAAACTCTCCTGGCTGTACCGCCGCAATGACGGAGCGCAGGGTTTCCATGTGGAAATGCCAAACTTTGAGGGGCTCGTTGACTTTCTTTAAGTCGAGTATGGGTCGGAAAGACCCGCCTTTTCGCGGCACCACAAAGTAAATGGAGTATCGACCACAGCCGCATTCAGCGGGAGGCATGGGGATCACCACTCCCAGGTGCAACAAGCCTTGCAAGGTCTCCTCTACTGCCGCCTGTTTGACAGCAGTGCCGCATCGGGACTCCAGAAACACATCTCTGACCGGGGCATTGAATTCCAATCTGTATCCGTCTCTGATCAGGTCCAAAACACACTGATCTGAGGTAGTCTTGACCCATTCCTCGAGAAAGAGGGAAAGACGTCCTCCTACTGCAGGAATCGAGGAGTGGGCCGGCGCACCATCACTGAGAGGGTCGCCCATGAACTCCAGGCCTTGAGCCGGGCGCTGCAGAACGTTTGTCCGAGCGAAAGGAGTTACTCTGCTGAAAACGGGTACGTGAAGTAAACCCAGCAGAACGCCCCGGGCGGTACCTTCTAGCTTCACGGAAGCGAGGTCTAGAGGAGGAGGGAACCGCCTGACCCTTGGAAGAAGGCCACGGCCTATCCTCAGGTAGCCACTGGGGTTCAGCATCCCCCAGGCCCTTCACAATTTTCTCCAACTCCTCACCAAATAGAAGAAGGCCCTGGAAGGGCAACTTCACCAACCTTTGCTTAGAGGCCATGTCTGCCGCCCAATGCCGCAGCCATAAAGGGCGGCGAGTGGCCACTGCCACAGACATCTGTTTAGCCAAGGCTCTGACCATATGAATAGGGCGTCAGCTAAAAAGGACAAGGCCGATTCCATCCGCGGTGCCACCTCCGCAAGGGGCTCCGCACCATCCCCGGGCTGTTCTACTGCCTGTTGCAACCAAGCGAGACAGGCTCGAGCAGCATAACAATTGCACACAGACGCCCGTAAGGCTAGGCCTGAAATCTCAAAGGACTGCTTCATTGCTGATTCCAGACGTCGGTCCTGCATGTCCTTCATGGCGACTCCTCCCTCAACTGGGAGGGTAGTCTTCTTTGTCACAGCTGTGACCAGGGCATCTACTTTAGGCACGGCCAAGCGCGCCAAGTGCTCCTCACTCAGAGGGTATAAGTGCCCCATTGCCCTGGCAACTTTCAAAGGCCCCTCAGGGTCAGCCCATTGAGCCGAAATAAGCTCTTGGATGGAGTCATGCAAAGGAAAGGCTCGAGCAGGCTTCTTAGTACTTGCCATCCTCGGATTACCAGAGGAGGCCTCGCCAAGCGCAGGATCTTCAATAGAGAGGGCCTGCGAGGTGTCAGAAATAAGTGCTGGCAGCTCCACGCGGTGGAAAATCCTAACCGCGGTGGGATCATCAGGATCCAGTGGCAGTCCGGCACCTTCCTCTAGCTCCTCAGACCACGAAGGCCTGCCAGACCCCTCAGAATCCCCACAGCCCGACCATGAGGGGAAAAGGGGGGTGCGCCACTCTCGGGAATTTACCCTTCCACGCTTATCATGCGGCCAAGTATCTGGGGAAACCTCTCAAAACACGACGAAAGGAACCAAAAAAGAAGCTCTTCAGACTGGGAATGCAGAGAAGTCAGAAACAGTCTTCTCCTCACCGCGGTAAAAAAAAGAACTGTGGTAATCGCACCAGAGTGACAGGTGGGAAGGCACCCCCACATGCACGGTGGAGCATGTCCCATGCTCCACAAAAGCTTTTGTGGCTTGTCAAAGCCCGGACCAGGCAATGCGACGCCATGCTACCCAATTGTGAGACTTATTGCCCTGCTTGTCCTCAGAGAAATATATTTATGCACAATGAGCTAGATTCTATATATGGTGCCTGAAAAATCTGTGCCAAAAAATATATGCCTAAGCGTATTCTAAATTTAGGCGTACTTTATAGAATACACCTATATTTTCACATGGATTATGGAACATACCGAGCACTCGTCTGCGCAACTAAATTTAGTTGCAGGCAGTTATGCCAAGTAAAACTTGGTTTAAATCTCAATGCCTAAATTAGGCACTGACCAGGTGTATTCTATAGCAATGTGCATAGATCTTAGAAATGCCCATGACCCACCCATTCCATGTCTATGGCTATGTCCCCTTTTTAACTATGAGACTTAGAATTTACGCACATCACGTTATAGAATATGCTTAAACAGTTCTACGCATAAATATTAATTAATGCCAATTAGTGTCAATAATTGCTTAAGCGTATACTCTGGTGGTTCCTCCTTCACATCTATCCCGCTAACAGTTGGTGTACCCCAAAGATCTGTCCTAGGACCTCTCCTCTTCTCCATCTATACCTCTTCCCTTGGTGCTCTGATCTCATCCCATGGCTTTCAATACCACCTTTACGCTGATGATACCCAGATCTACCTCTCCGCACCGGATATCTCAGCTGAAATCCAGACCAAAGTATCGGCCTGCCTGTCTGACATCGCTGCCTGGATGTCTCGCCGCCACCTGAAACTAAACATGACCAAAACCGAGCTTCTCCTCTTTCCCCCTAAACCTGCCTCTCCTCTCCCCCCCGTTCTCTATTTCAGAAGATAACACTCTCATCCTCCCTGTCCCGTCTGCGCGCAACCTTGGAGTCATCTTTGACTCTGCTCTCTCCTTCTCTGCTCATATTCAGCAGATTGCCAAAACCTGTCGTTTCTTTCTCTATAATATTAACAAAATTCGCCCTTTCCTCTCCGAGGACGCTACCAAAGCCCTTACCCACACCCTTATCACCTCTCACCTAGACTACTGCAATTTGCTTCTCGCTGGTCTCCCGCTCAGCCATCTATCTCCTCTTCAATCTGTCCAAAACTCTGCTGCGCATCTTATATTCCGCCAGAGTCGCTATACTCACGTTAGCCCTCTCCTCAAGTCACTTCACTGGCTCCCCATCCGCTTCCGCATACAGTTCAAACTTCTCCTTTTGACCTTCAAGTGCATCCACTCCGCAGCTCCTCAGTACCTTTCCGCTCTCATCTCTCCCTACACTCCTCCCCGTGAACTCCGTTCGCTGGGTAAATGTCTCCTGTCGTCCCCCTTCTCCCCCATTGCTAACTCCTGGCTCCGTTCCTTCTATCTCGCTGCTCCTTATGCCTGGAATAGACTCCCTGAGCCAGTACGTCAGGCTCAGTCTCTGGCTGTCTTCAAGTCTAGGCTTAAAGCCCACCTCTTTGCTACTGCTTTCGACTCCTAACCATGACTCTCTTACTCAACACCCTCACTTATCACCCCTACCACTGCAATTTCCCCACCCCTAGCTAGCTGTTCATCTGTCCAATTTAGATTGTAAGCTCTGTTGAGCAGGGACTGTCTTTTCATGTTAATTTGTACAGCGCTGCGTAAGTCTAGTAGCGCTATAGAAATGTTTAATAGTAGTAGTTCTTACCATGATAATTTTCTTTCCTTTAGTCATAGCAGATGAAGCCATTACGTATGGGTTGTGTCCATCAACCAGCAGGGGGAGATAGAGAGCACTCAACTTTTCACAGTGCCTCATGGCCAGCTAGCTCCACTGCCTCTTCAGTATTTGAAGCTTCCAAAGCAGTATGGTAAACCGCAATGGGAATAACATGAACTTTCCTCACAGCGAACGATAGCCCCTTAACAAGGGCATGAACTCACAAAAGGAGGGAATGAACTCATCCTCCTGGAGGGAATAAACTCGTCCTCCACTTTGTATAAACGGAGGGAATACTTGCATTCTCCTGGAGGGAATAAACTCATCCTCCCAAAACATGAACTGGAGGGAATGAACTCATCCTCTTATAACTGTAACAAGAATCCTGAAGACTGTTTTCTGACTCCCCAAGGAACGAATATAACTTCAGGAAACAAGAACAGCACCTAAAATCAGAATCACTGCAATACAGACAATCATACAGGGAGGGCTCATGGCTTCATCTGCTATGACTAAAGGAAAGAAAATTATCATGGTAAGAACCTAATTTTCCCTTCCTTGTCATCAAGCAGATTAAGTCATTACGTACGGGATGTAACAAAGCAATCCCTAAATAGGGTGGGAACAAGCCACACCACATGCTAGCACCTGTGCTCCAAAACGCGCATCCCTCCTGGCAGCCACATCCAGCCTGTAATGTCGGGCGAAAGAGAGCTTAGAAGCCCATGTTGCAGCACTGCAAATCTCATGAAGAGATAGTGTTCCAGTTTCCACCCAGGAAGAGAAAATCGCTCTTGTGGAATGTGCCTTAAAGGCTTCAGGCGGAGCCCGGCCAGACAGCAGATATGCTGAAAAGATAGCTTCTTTGAGCCAACGGGCAATAGTGGCTTTAGACGCTGAAGACCCTCTGCAAGGACCTGCAAACAGCACAAAAAGATGATCAGAGGTCCTGAAAGAATTTGTAATTTGCAGATACTGCAACAGAGTCCTGCGCCCATCCAAAAGGTGCAACTGCCCAAATGAATCTGGAAACTCTTCCTCAACAAAGGAAGGAAGAAAAACAGGCTGGTTTAGGTGAAACGCTGAAACCACCTTAGGCATGAAGGAAGGCATGGTCCGAACTGTGACCCCTGACTCTGAGAATTGCAGAAAAGGGTCTCTACAGGACAGCGCCTGGAACTCTGACACCCATCTTGCCAAGGTAATGGCCACTAAAAAGACGGCCTTCAGTGTCAAATCTTTCTCTGAAGCACGCCGAAGCGGTTCAAAGGGAGCCCCCTGAAGGGCCTTCAATACTAACCCCAGGTTCCAAGCTGGACAAGGTGCCCGCACGGGAAGACGGAGCTGAAGCACCCCTCTAAGAAACCGTGCCACATCTGGATGAGCAGCTAAGGACACGCCTTCAACCTTGCCATGCAGGGAGGCCAATGCTGCCACTTGCACCCGCAGGGAATTATAGGCCAAGCCTTTGTGTACACCATCCTGCAAAAAGTCCAGAATTGGCGAGACAGGAGCCCGCAACGGAGAAAGCGCTCTTGAAACACACCAATATTCAAACTGGCGCCAAATCCTGGCATAAGCCACGTAAGTGGAGCGCTTACGGGCCTGCAGGAGAGTGGAAATTACCTTATTTGAGTAGCCTTTATCTCTAAATTGCGCCCTCTCAATCGCCATGCCATAAGACCAAAGCGGCAGGCGTCCTCCATGGCTACCGGACCCTGTGACAACAGGTGCGGAACCAGAGGTAACGGAAAGGGAGTCTCCAACAGCATCTGTCGGAGGTCCGCATACCAAGGCCTCCTGGGCCAATCCGGGGCGAAAAGCACCACTTCTCCTGGATGCAGCCGAATCCGCAGGAGCACTCGCCCTATCAAGGGCCACGGAGGGAAGACATACAGCAAGCCCAGGGGCCAGGGTTGAGCCAAGGCATCCAACCCGGCAGAGCGAGGATCCCTCCGTCTGCTGAAGAAGCACGGGACTTTGGCATTGGAACTGGTCGCCATAAGATCCATCACTGGCTTGCCCCATTTGGCACATATCTGCAGGAATACATCGTCTGCTAGTTCCCACTCCGCTGAATCGATCTGATGCCTGCTTAGATAGTCGGCTTGCACGTTGCTCTGACCTGCAATGTGAGCTGCTGACAGGGACTGTAGATGCAGCTCGGCCCAGTGGAAAATTTGTTCGGCCTGCGCGGCTAGAGCTCTGCACTGAGTGCCGCCTTGTTGATTTATATAGGCCACTGCTGTCGTGTTGTCCGATATCACTCGGACAGCCAATCCTTCCAGGGTCACTTCAAAGGCCAGAAGAGCCAGAAACACCGCTTTCAACTCCAGGCGGTTGATGGACCACTCCGACTCGTCAGGGGTCCACAGACCCTGGGCATGCTTCCCCTTGCAATGTGCGCCCCCAGCCCTTCAGGCTGGCATCTGTCACCACTAGGCACCAATCGGGGAGCACCAGCGGCATTCCTCGCCGCAACATGCTGTCCGAGAGCCACCACTCCATACTGAGGCGGGCCGCAGGGAGCCAAGAAAGTCTGCACTGATAATCCTGAGATACTGGAGACCATCGTTGAAGTAGAGAATACTGTAGAGGTCTCAGGTGCGCTCTCGCCCATGGCACCACTTCCAAGGTGGCCGTCATCGATCCCAACAGCTGGACAATGTCCCAAGCTCGCGGGCGGGGCATCCTCAGGAGCAGACGGACCTGATTCTGAAGCTTGCACCGCCTTTGCTCGGGAAGAAATATATAGCCCGAGGCTGTGTCGAACCTGGCCCCCAAATATTCTAGAGATTGCGAGGGGGTCAGGTAACGTTTGGCCATATTGACGACCCAGCCCAGAGATTGAAGGTCTGAAACCACTCTGGCTGTAGCTAGATGACTCTCTTTTTCTGCTCTGATGAGCCAGTCGTCTAGGTACGGGTGAACCCCGATACCCTCTCGCCTGGGAAAGGCAGCTACTACCACCATTACCTTGGAGAAGGTTCGGTGTGCTGTGGCAAGGCCAAAAGGCAAGGCCCGAAACTGGAAATGTTTTCCCAACACCGCAAACCGTAGAAACATCTGGTGCGGGGGCCACGTTGGTAAATGCAAGTAAGCGTCATTCAGGTCCAGAGACGTGAGAAACTCTCCTGGCTGTACCGCCGCAATGACGGAGCGCAGGGTTTCCATGTGAAAATGCCGCACTGTTAAGGACTTGTTTAGCTCTTTTAAGTCCAGGATCGGGCGAAAAGACCCGCCTTTTCGTGGCACCACAAAGTAAATGGAGTAGCGGCCTAGAACTTGTTCGGCGGTAGGCACCGGGGTCACAGCCCCTATCTGGCACAGACTGTGCAAAGTCTCCTCTACCACCGCCCGTTTGGCAGCAGAACCGCATCGGGACTCCACAAACACGTCTCTCACCGGGGCATCGAATTCTATTCGGTATCCGTCTCTGATCAGGTCCAAGACCCACTGATCTGCGGAGATTTTGGCCCACTCCTCGAAAAAAGAGGGAAAGTCTTCCTCCGATGACAGGAAACGAGGAGGGGGCAGGCGCACCATCATTGAGAAGGTTGCCCCTGAACTCCAGGCCTTGAACCGGCAGCTGCGGAACGTTTGTCCGAGCGAAAGGAGTTTCTCTGCTGAAAGCGGGCACGAGAAGTGAACCCAGCAGCATGCCCCGGGCGGTACCTTCTAGCTTCATGGAAGCGAGGTCTGTAAGAGGAGCGGACTGCCTGACCCTTAGAGGAAGGCTTCGGCCTATCTTCGGGCAAGAGCTGAGGTTTGGAATCCCCCAGGCCTTTAACAATGTTTTCCAGCTCCTCACCAAACAGGAGAAGGCCTTGAAAGGGCAACTTCACCAACCTTTGCTTAGAGGCCATGTCCGCCGCCCAATGTCGTAGCCAAAGATTGCCGCGAGCCGCCTCTGCTACAGCCATTTGTTTAGCCGAAGCTCTGACCATATCATAAAGGGCGTCAGCCAAAAAGGACAAGGCCGACTCCATCCGCGGAGCCACTTCAGATAAGGTCTCCGCTTCATCACCGGGCTGTTCCACTGCCTGCTGTAACCAAGCCAGGCAGGCTCTAGCAGCATAACAACTGCATGCAGACGCCCGAACAGTGAGACCTGCCAAATCAAAGGACCGCTTCAGAGCTGAATCAAGCCTGCGGTCTTGAATATCCTTCAGGGCAACACCTCCTTCAACAGGGAGGGTAGTTCTCTTTGTCACAGACGTGACCAGGGCATCCACTAGGCATTGCAAAGCGAGCCAAATGTTCCTCACTCAGAGGGTATAATTGCCCCATGGCAACCTTCAAAGGTCCCTCGGGGTCAGCCCATTGAGCCGAAATAAGCTCTTGGATGGAGTCATGCAAAGGAAAGGCTCGAGCAGGCTTTCTGGTACTAGCCATTCTTGGAATAACAGAGGAGGCTGTGCCACTCCCAGGATCTTCAATCGAGAGGGCTTGTAAGGCATCTGAAATAAGCGCTGGCAGCTCCTCGCTGTGGAAAATTCTCACCGCAAACGGATCATCAAGCTCCTGTGGCAATTCTGCACCCGACTCTGGCTCCTCAGCCCAAGAAATTCTGCCAGACCCCTCAGAATCCTCATAGCCCGACTACGGGGGGAGGGGGGGGGGTGCGCCACACTCAGAAGGGGAATTAGCCCTTCTGCGTTTATCAGGAGGATAAGAAACAGGCAAAGCCAACTCCAAAAGGCCAGGATCCACTGGGGGGGCAGGCAGAGGGTCCAAAGATCCCTGTGGAAGAGCTCTTTTAAGCATGTATGCCCTATGCAGCATTAAAACAAAATCAGGGGAGAAAACCGCTCCCTGACCGGCCGGATCCTGCCCAGGGCTATCAGCTCTATTATTAGCCTCTCTCAGAGGACCCCCCCCCCCCCCCCCCCCCCCGGATTCAGGGCTCTCCATCGCAACGGAGGCCGCGCCATGTGGAAAATCCAAAATGGCGTCCGCTGCCAGCTCAGAGCGCTAAAGATCGCCGCTCGCCATGCTCGGGCTGGCTCTACCGTCTGTACAGCACAAATTACAGAGCCCCGCTGCTGATTTGCGCTTGCCACATTTACAACAGCGCTTTACAGTCTCCGCAGCCATCGCCGAAAACGGCGGTAAAATTCAAAAATGGCGGTTCGCGCCAAAAACATCCCGATCGTGGGCCCACCCCGGAGGAGTCAGAAAACACTCTTACCTCACTAGACCGAGTATCACAGCTCCGGTCCTGCAGAAGAATCTCAAGAAAAAAACCTCTTTTCCAAGATCGCTGCGCTAAAGCGCGACTTTAATTATTTATTTATTTATTTATTTTTAACGCTGTGAGGAAAGCAGAGGCAAAAGAGGTAAATAAAAACACTCCGGAGGCTCAGATAAGTGGGAAAGGCAAACCAATGTGCCTGCATCCACTGAGTGGGAAAGGACAGGGAAAAGCAAGCTAATATGTCCACATCCACGGGGGCATGGGTAAGGCAGGGAAAGGGCTGACCTTTGTGCCTTCAAAGTGAAGCTGCTATAGCCTCTAACACCCCGGCTAACAACTGGCAAGCCAGGAGCCACCCCCAGGCAGATTTTTGATGGAGCTCGAAGAAGCTGTAGCCACCCTGCTTGGGGAGATAGAGAATACTGAAGAGGCAGTGGAGCTAGCTGGCCATGAGGCACTGTGAAAAGTTGAGTGCTCTCTATCTCCCCCTGCTGGTTGATGGACACAACCCATACGTAATGGCTTCATCTGCTTGATGACAAGGAAGTGGCAATTATCGTGCTAATTGGCTTAACTAATTAAGTTGTGCACGCAAAGCCAGAATACAACTGGATTTGCATGCAAAACTTAAGTCGCGCTATATAGAATCTGAGGGAATGTGCATAAATATTAGCGCCTATGTTACAGAATTGCCCCCTAATGGTTAGATATATTATAACACTTTGTTTCATTACAAAGGAATGTATGGGAATTATTTCATTCAAATTTCTTCTCCCCACTTCCCTCCAGGTCAGAATCATGAACAGACACAATAACAACCATCACCTCACCTGACATTCTTCAACCAATGCCCATTATGCCTACAATAATTCTTTCTGGTTTCTATTGTCTCTATTGACAATTCAACCTTCCACAAGCTGCTGAGAGAAAATGTCCCTCGTTTCTCCAATATCAGCTCCAGGAGAAAACAAAGCATAATATGACTGGGTCATCCAAATATTTGTTTTTAAAAAATTAAAATTAATACAGTTCTATTGGATTTTCACATAGCTGCCAGTGCGTTCTTGGCCACTGTTAAGACTGTCAGCTAAAGAACAATGATAAAGGGCTTTTATAATGTGAGATCCATTTGCTGCAATCTAGTGTGAAACTATGACACATTTCACAGTCCTTCACATGACCACCAGGTAGTACAGCTTTCAGTCCGAGTAATTTGAAAGTGCAAAGCTGCGCCTCAGTGGTGTAGCGAGGGTGGTTGCCACCCGGGACGGTTCGCTGCTGCGCACCCCCCCCCCCCCGGGTGCAGCATGACACCCCCCCTCGACGCATCACCCAAGCCCCCCCCCCCCCAAGTGCATTCTTGCCTGCCGTGTGCACGCCGTTAGGGGAGGTGTCAGTTCCGCTGGTTCCCTGCTCCCTCTGCCCCAGAACACCTGTTCCGGGGCACAGAGAGCAGGGAACCAGCGGAGCCAACACCCCCCCCAGCGGCGTGCACCCGCAGCAGACAGCCCCCACCGCCCCGCCCTTGCTACCCCACTGCTGTGCCTCTCTCTTATGTAGGGATTGCCTCCTTCTAGCTCCTGATCCCCTAACTCTACATGAGTACCAGCAGGAAGTACTTACTCAGACATTCGCTGATAAAGATGCTTTCAGTCTTCTCTGATGCAGGGCTCTTTACAACACACACCATGCTCTTCTCTGGGTGTTCCTTTGCCAGACTAATATTGAGAGTCTTGTTATCATCTAGTAGCTGGTAGATATCAGTTGTCGATACCACCTCTCCATTGCTGTGTTTCCAGGTGTATTCTTCAGATGCACTGCTGGTCGCATTACAGGTCAGGATGACAAAGCCCTTCTCTTCTCTGCAAGTCACTGAAGGTTTATTCAGAGGTGCTAAAAAAGAGAGAGAGAGCACATTGTATGTGAACATCATAACTACTGCATGTTATCTGAGATAGAAAGAGAAATAAAAAATACTATTTAGGCATAAGTTAACTGTAACTATCTGACAGGCACACCATGGACAGCTTTCCTTGAAGCCTTCACCCCAAAAAACTGGATAATGATCTTATTATCCTGTCACTGTGTGTCATGCTAATATACTTTTAAATTTCATTTTCGGATTAGAAATATCTTCATGGGAATCAGACACAAGTCTACCTAATGGTAATATAAGACTAAGGCGCCCTTTTATCAAGCCTTAGCAGCTGTTGCACAGTAATGCCAACAAAGCCCATTCACTTTGAATGGGCTTTGTCGGAAATATCGCACCGGCAGCCGCTAGTGCGGCTTGATATAAGGGCTAGGCCAATTTAGGCAGTACCTGAAATTATGTTGTCATTAGCACAAATCCTCCAGGACAAAAAAGAGGTCTGAAAAAACAATGTAGTCGTCTCGATGTCAGCAAATCAACCAAATAAAACTAGCTAGTTACCCCAACATAATGAAATTGAATGAATCATTACCACCCCGCCCCCCCAAATTTCAAACCATTTTTTCATCAGAGTTGGCTATCGCATTTTTTCTATAATCCTGATGAAAATGCCTCATATGAAATCAAAATGCGGGTTGTCATGTTTGGTTTTTTATTACAAACATTGTTCTTTTGAACTTTAACATGTTTGGCTGCTTTCTTTCTATTGATTTATCATTTTCATGGATTAAAGTCTCAGCCAGGAGTGGGAAATATTTAGAAAACACAGGAACTAGCCAAAATATTTAGACATTTCCCCCTTATAATTTACTACTTTACTTTTCTATACTTGCATTATTATTCTTGTCTTTCTTTCTTTTTTTTCTGTTTGCTCCATTTGTTTGGGGTTTTTTTTTTTTTTTTTGGAAGATTGATTTTCATTGTTTGTTTTCTTTTCCCTTTTTGTTTTTTAATTATTGTTTTATAACTTTTCTTCCACCAGTCACTTCCTCTCCTTTTCTCTCCCCCAGCCTTTCTCCCTTTTCCCTTATGTTCTTTACCCACACCCTCTTCCCTCCAATCGCTGCCAGGGACAGACCAAGTGTAAAGATGCCCTAGGTGAACCTTCAGCCATGCACCTCCCCCCCACCGAGCATCTCAAGGCCCTATTCCCCTCCCTTTCCCATAGTTCAGCACCTCCCTTCCCCTCTAGACCATAGGCGCCCCCCGTATAAGAGACTTGGGGAGGCTAAGCCTCCCCAGCCCAACCGTGACCTTCTTCCCCTGCTGCCCCCACCCTGCGAGCTGCAGGCTTCCCTGCTCCCCAGGTCATCCGTCATCTCCCGTCTGCCCTCAGCTCCCCGATAGCCCTCCTTTCCTTCCTGCCGCCGCCCTGCCTTTAAATATTCTATTTTTCCTCGAGTTGTGGCACCAGCATTGAAAGCAGCAGCAGGCTGGGCTCAGCTCCAGCCTTCCCTTCCCTTGCATGGTTCTGCCCTTGCGGAAACAGGAAATACATCAGAAGAGGGCGGAACCATGTGAGGGAAGGGAAGGCTGGAGCCGAGCCCAGCCTACTGCTGCTTTCAATGCCGGCGCCGTGACTCAAGGAAAAATAGAATATTTAAAGGCAGGGCGGCAGCAGGAAGAAAACGAGGGCTATCGGGGAGCTGAGGGCAGACGGGAGATGATGGACGACCTGGGGAGCGGGGGATCGGGGGGGCTGGAAGAAGGCAGGAAATGTCTGGCGTTGAGTGGGGGAGGGGCTAGAAGGGAGATGGTTGACATGGGCTGCTGGTGGGGGGAGGCTGGAACGAGATGGTTAACATGGGTGGATGGAGGGGAGGGCAGGGGGGAGAGGAGGGTTGCTGGACATGGGAGGATGGAGGGGAGGGCAGGGGAGAGGAGAGTTTCTGGACATGGGTGGATGGAGGGGAGGGCAGGGGGGAGAGGAGGGTTGCTGGACATGGGAGGATGGAGGGGAGGGCGGGGGGAGAGGAGGGTTGCTGGACATGGGTGGATGGAGGGGAGGGCAGGGGGGAGAGGAGGGTTGCTGGACATGGGTGGATGGAGGGGAGGGCAGGGGAGAGGAGAGTTGCTGGACATGGGTGGATGGAGGGGAGGACAGGGGAGAGGAGAGTTGCTGGAAGGGAGGGGAGAGGGTTGCTGGACATGGGTGGATGGAGGGGAGGGGAGAGAAGGGTTGCTGTACATGGGTGGATGGAGGGGAGGGCAGGGGGGAGAGGAGGGTTGCTGGACATGGATGGAGAGGAGGGAAGAGTGAGGAAGGAGATGAGATGAGGGAAAAGGAAGAGAGAAAAACTGCACATGGATGAAGAAAATAGGCAGAAGCTGGATCCACTGGACAGTCAAGTCTGTGGCGGACCCAGCTTTTACTTACGGATGTAAGGCAAGAAATGAAGAAGAAAGGCGGAAAGTAAAGAAATAAATGGAAAGGAGGCCCTGGAAACAGAGTTAAGAGGACAGATAGCAGCAGAATCGGATACTGGGCCAGCATGATCAGAAAAACAAACTCACCAGACAACAAAGGTAGAAAAGATCATTTTATTTTCATTATAGTGGTTGGAATATGTCCACTTTGAGAATCAGCTGCTCAACATTGAAAGTTTATATTTATTTACTTATTTATGGCATTTTATCCCACATTAAACATGAATTAGGGTGTTTTGTGGCTCTACATGAGAATTGTGATATTATGATCCCTTGTTTCATATTGTTGACGGTCTGCATTTTCCGTATGGGTGGTATATTGGTGTATTAGGTTCTGCCCAGTGTAATATTTATGGTACAGTAAGGTTCTGAGAATTTTTTTTGCACAAAGTTGTGCATAGTGTTTTGCAGTTGAGTGATTGTGGTTAGTATATGCTTTGAGCAACTACTTTATTCTTTGACATATGATACATATCTAATATCTAAATTTAATAAAAGGTATTGTGACTTTTATTTTTATTTTCTGTGTGTTATCAGACAATTATGGATTTAAGCTCCACCCCCGGCCCCACCCCTAACCACGCCCCCTTTAGCCTCCCCAACCAGTTGGGCCACCGACCGCCTATGCTCTAGACCCGTCCCCCCCAAGATGGCCAGCATTTCCTTTTCCTTCTCATCCTCCCCCCAAGGTGGCCATCATTTCTCCTTCCCTTTTCTATACCTTCCAGGTATCCAGGCACTCAGAAATGGTCAGCAACTTTAATCCACAGCAGGCTCTACCACACCAGAATGAGATGGCTTCCGTTGAGGTCAGAACAACCTTTTTGTCATCAATGCTGCTTCAAGTGACCCAATTTCTAAAAGTAGATATTTAGTCATTTCTTTTCCTCTTCATGTATGTATAAACTTTTTATATTTAGGCACAAAATGGTGGAACTCTCTTCCAAGAGAAATAAAACAGAATGATAACTACCTGCCCTTCCACAAATCCCTAAAAACTTTCCTGTTCATAATTTTTTTGTTTTTTTTAATCTCAAGATACTAATTAACCCCCCCCCCCCCCTTACAAAGCCAAGCAGTAATGCAGACACTGTGTCGGCATAACCGTGCAGCATCCGCTAGCACGGCTTGATAAAGGGGAGTAATTTCAGTATTTCCATTGACCATCATAACACTGCACTAGTAAAACTGTTCTCTCGCTTTGTAATAATCTTCAAATCTCACACTCACTGTAATTCAACTTTTGTAACGTATGTAAGCCTCCTTGAACTGAAATTGATTTTGGATAATGTGGGATATAACAGCCAATATATAAATAAACTAGTATATAACTGACGGCCTTGCCCTCCCTGGCTCCGGATTAGAGCTTTGTGGGACGGAGAGCTATCGGAGCCTCGTAGTGTGCCGCGAGCAAGAGAGTACTCGGAACTTCACTGTGACTGAGAGGCGCAAGCTACAAGTGTCGCCAGATTGCTCTCAAAAGGAAGGTGAGTGGCACGGTTGATCACACACAGGTCCGAAAAACCTCCCAGACAGAGCGAAATTGCCAGGGGACCCGACCGGGCGTAGCTTCCCTCCACGACGTAAAGCCCAGAGCAGCCCATGCCTGGACCACGTGAATCGCACAGAACACGACTGTTTGGCGCTAACGCAGATCTTGGCCGACAAACACCACCAGCGAACCTACACAGGACAAGACGGGACCCTGCCTGAAAAGTGCTGGACTTAATCCCACTCGTATGAGCAGAGAAGCGAACAAGTACGGACCTGGGCTAGAGAGCAGACGGTGGAACGCACCCTCAGACCTCTGCCTGTTCAGGTCAACCCTTTGTTTGATTGCCATAAGTACATAAGTAATGCCATACTGGGAAAAGACCAAGGGTCCATCGAGCCCAGCATCCTGTCCTCGACAGCGGCCAATCCAGGCCAAGGGCACCTGGCAAGCTTCCCAAAACATTATAGCAAGAAACTCTAGTGATAAACTTTAAGCATAGATGCTTTAATCGAACTGCTGGTTGCTGAAATATTGTTGTAAGAAACTTTCTAGAATCTAACTAGCATAAATGTTATAATTGCATTGTTACTCTTAAATGCACCTCAAGATCTTACAAGCCTTGCTTCTAGCTGCCTTACTTCTAAATGCTTTTAAGTGCCTTGTATTATAATTGACTGCTACACTTAATTATTTAAATGCTAGCATAAATGTTTTAATTGCATTACTGCCTTCAAACACATGCTAAAAGCCTCTAATATTGTTTTGCTTCTAAATGCTCTTATATGTCCATCTTATAAATGTCTTATAAATGACTGCTAGATCTCTAATAACACCATAACGAGGCACGATCTGTTACCTGTTATATACATTTAAATACATATCACAGATCTCAGAATAATAGCCAACATGAACACCAACAAACTGATTATGATAATCTACTTCCTCCCCTTAATATTCTACGCATGGACTATTCCTAACTCAAACACCAATTTACCAATTTACAACACACACACCCTACAAACAAATTACGCATAACCCACCAGAACAAAAGAACAACAATCAATTAAAAGGAAAAAAAAATACATACGGAAATAACCAACAGAAAGGGAAGAAAGGACACAACAAAAGTAGACATCAAGAAAACAGGCAACTAATAAAAATTAAAACATCAACGCCCCGAACAGAACCTTACCATTCAATCCAAATGGGATACATAAATGCTAGATCAGTGGTAACCAAAACAGAGACCATAACAGACTGGATCACTGCAGATAACCTTGACCTCCTATTCATCATGGAAACCTGGGTTCACAGCCTTCAAGACCCTATAATCTTAGAATTGTGCCCACCAGGATACAAAATTACACACTGGACAAGAAACGGAAGAAGAGAAGGAGGAATAGCCATAATATACAAATCGGAGTTGAACATCACAAACACAGCTGAATCCATACTGCCACAACTTGAAATCGCTTCCATAAGAATTAGCCACCCAAACTTGCAGGAGAACCTTAACGCAGTTATATTTTACAGACCACCAGGCAACTGGCGAGACTGCCAAACATACTTCATGGATTTTATCTCGAACACCTGCATCTCCTCCTCTAACCTCATCATAATAGGAGATATAAACCTACACCTGGAAGATCTCACCATAACAAGTACCCAAGACTGTAAAAAGTTCCTACAATTATGGGACCTACAAGGACAAAACACGGAACCAACACACAAAAAAGGACACACATTAGACGTCATAACACACAAATTTGACCATGACGCAAAGTTTACATTAACAAACACTAACTGGTCACCTATATTGTGGTCAGACCATTACAAAGCACATATCACCCTCCTATGGAGAATGAAAGACTTACCCAACAAACAAAAATGAAAAACCTACACCACAAGAGGTAAAATAGACTCGGATAAGTTCTGGCAACAAATCTACATCAACGGATGGACAACAAAGACAGACACAATCCAATTCCTCTCAGAATGGAATAACAGATGTAAATTAATACTAGACAACATTGCCCCAATCCAAACCAGAACCTTGCACAGAAAGAACTCAATACCATGGTTCAATGAAGAATTGAAAAAACTTAAAACACAAGTTAGGAAACTAGAACACGCATGGAATAAAAAGAAAGATGATCTTAGTCTCAACGCTTGGAAGCAACTCCGAAGGAAATATAAATATACAATAAGACAAACCAAAAGACAATACTACAAAACTGAAATTGGCCCAAACTACAAAGGCACACACAAACTCTTCCAACTCGTGAATAAATTACTAGATACTACCCCGGTCACTAACAACAGCAAAGACACACCAGGGAGCTGACGACTTGGCGAAGTACTTCAAGGAGAAAATCATACAACTGCGACTCAAAATACCTGTCAGCCCCACCGACTACACTGCACTCCTAGAATGCCTAGACCCAGACCCTGGAGTTTACCCAGCAGACAGGATCCGGACTGAATTCACAATACTACCGGAAGACCTCATCTCACAAACGCTTAAAAGATTCGCCAAATCTCATTGCAAATTAGACATGTGCCCAAACAACCTTATGAAGTCAGCCCCTCAACAATTCATAATGGACCTGACAAACCACGTAAGCTTTATGCTACAAAATGGACTCTTCCCAATGGAGAAAGGTAACATTTTACTCACCCCCATACCCAAGGATGCAAAGAAAAATGCCAACGAACTAACGAACTACAGACCAGTAGCATCCATTCCCTTAATCACCAAAATAACAGAAGGTATGGTGACCAAACAACTCACAGAATATCTAAACAAGTTCTCAATATTACACGATCCCCAGTCAGGATTCCGCGCCAATCACAGCACTGAAACCGTATTAGTTACATTCATGACAAAACTCAAACAACTGATAGCAAACGGGAACAACATACTACTGTTACAATTCGACATGTCAAGCGCATTTGATATGGTTGACCATGGAATTTTATTACACATCCTCGAATACTTCGGTATCAGAGGCAACGTTCTCAACTGGTTTAAGGGGTTCCTAACTACACGCTCTTATCAAGTGACATCAAATTCGACTACATCAGCTACATGGACACCCGAATGTGGTGTTCCACAGGGATCCCCTCTCTCATCGACCATATTCAACCTAATGATGACACCCTTGGCCAGACTACTATCGAATCAGAACTTGAACCCACATATATATGCTGATGATGTAACGATCTTCATCCCATTCAAACAAGATCTAAGGGAAATCTCCAACGAAATCAAGCATAGCCTACACATCATGAAGTCCTGGGCAAACGCATTTCAGCTGAAACTTAACGCAGAAAAATCCAATGCCTTGTACTCACTTCGCAATACAATAAGAATAAATTCACCACCATTAACACACCTAATCTCAACTTACCAGTTTCGGACACCCTAAAAATTCTTGGAGTCACCGTTGATCGACACCTAACACTTGAGAATCATGCTACAAACATAACCAAGAAGATGTTTCACTCAATGTTGAAACTAAAAAGAATTAAACAATTTTTTCCAAGGTCCGTCTTCCGCAATCTGGTACAATCACTAGTACTCAGTCATCTGGACTATTGTAATTCACTATACGCTGGTTGCAAAGAGCAAATACTTAAAAAACTCCAGACAGCCCAGAACACAGCAGCCAGATTAATATTCGGTAAATCACAATATGAATGCGCGACACCACTACGAGAAAAACTACACTGGCTCCCACTTAAAGAACGCATCACGTTCAAACTTTGTACCCTAGTCCACAAGATCATCCATGGAGACGCCCCAGCCTACATGTCAGACCTAATAGAACTACCTCACAGGAACGCAATAAAATCTTCTCACACATTCCTCAATCTTCATCCTCCCAATTGTAAAGGTCTGAAATACAAATTGTTGCATGCGTCTACCTTTTCCTATATGGGCACGCAGCTATGGAACGCACTACCATGCAACCTGAAAACGGTCCATGAACTGGCCAATTTCCGCAAACTACTGAGAACTTATCTCTTCGAAAAGATATATCACAAAGATCAACACGTGTAACTGCACAATCTTTAATATAGATAGGAATGTCTTTAACATCTTTTGCTGTAATACAACCATATACTTCACCACCATGTAACCCAAACCCTCTATAAACCAAATGTATATTTTCTATTTCCAATATCCACAATGAATTGTAAGCCACATTGAGCCTGCAAAGAGGTGGGATAATGTGGAATACAAATGCAATAAATAAATAAATCAGAGTGTGTGCCAGGGGCCCAGCCCATCACTCCCTCCTTCCTCCCAGTTCCAGGGTCTCCCTCCCCCTCCCTGTGCACTCCAGCTGACCTTGTTAATCACCCAGGGCAAGACTCTGGGAGGAGTTAATTGCTTTACTCCAGCTGACCTTGTTAATCACCCAGGGCAACCACTCCAGGTGCCTGAGAAAACAACTGTGGTAGGAGTTAATTGCTTTACTCGCAACTCTCTTTTCCTTTGTGTACTTGCTAAACCGGATATCTATGCCACCTCAAGTTTCCGGTTGGAGGCTTCAATTAGAATGTTGGAGGTGCCTTTTATATATAGAGATAAGGGCTAGATGCACTAAAAACATTGTTAAAGCCCTTCCCTTACCGATTTCTTAGCGAATCGGTAAGCAACGGGAATGCATCAAGGAAATCGCATGCAAATGAGCTGGTCGCTGCTAGCTCATTTGCATGGGATTTCCTTCCAAGCCAGTCGACCAGCTGAGCATGCGCAGAGCAGCCAAGCGTTATGCTGGCTGCTCTGCGCATGCCAAGGGCGTCCTTTATGGACGTCCTTCACTGAAAGAAAAAAAAAGTCGTCCCCATAATCGGGAGGGAGATCAAAGGGCTACGAGGAGGCTCCCGATGCTGCTGGCAGCTATTGGCGGCTTCTGCTCCGGCCGCCTTGCTCCTTTCTGTCTGCCCCCGGGTGTTAGCAGCACATCTGATGCCCCTCCTCCAGGTCTCTCTCAGCCAATCAGAGCGTGTTTAGCTGTCACTGGTGTCAGCTAAACGCACTGAGATTGGCTGAGAGAGACCTGGAGGAGGGGCATAATCGAAAGAGATGTCCAAATAGTTTTTTGGACATCCTCGCACGTCTCTCTCTCCAGCGGTGGTCATTACAGAAGGACACCCATCACAAAAAAATCTGGGGGAAAACCATCCAAGTGCACGTCAGGGACGTCCTTTTTTGTTAGTGAAGGACGTCCATGTTAGGCACTTTATAAGGACGGCCCTGACGAGCACTT
Organism: Microcaecilia unicolor; assembly: GCF_901765095.1. Lineage (NCBI taxonomy): Eukaryota > Metazoa > Chordata > Amphibia > Gymnophiona > Siphonopidae > Microcaecilia > Microcaecilia unicolor. The sequence continues at coordinate 233,253,296 of NC_044035.1, read as the reverse complement.
GGACGTGGCTAAGCAAAGGTTTCCGGCCGGTTGCTTTTTTTTCTAGTTGTTGTTTTGAGTGAAGGACGTTCATAAAGGACGGCCCTGACGAGCACTTGGACATTTTTTTCCCAAATTTTTTTTGGGTTAAATTTATAGAAGTTTTTAGAGGCGAATAAATCCCGCGCAGCCTCAACGAGAGGTACAGACCTCCCGTTAGATTTTCCACGGTTAGGCAATTGGAAAACGGTAGTGCATCTCATTACAATACGATTTATACACATTATAATACTAATTTGCTCATCTGCATTCCGTTTTTGTTAGCTTCTACCGTGATAGGACAATGCCCTTTTGTGCATGTCACGTTAAACTGGCTAGAACCAGTTTAAACGTTAATGGATCGTTAAGTTTAGTGCATCTGGCCCTGAGTGCACTATCACACAAATACCCCAGGATTCTATATATGACGCACTGAGTAGCACATGAAAATTTGTGTGCACGGCCAATTTATACTCGTTACTTAATTGCTTAACAAGCCACTTGGTCATAAGTGGCTGATAATGACCTATTATCATCACTAACTGGACAACTGGAATTTACGTAGGCACTTTGCTAGGCGTATTCTATAAAGCAGTGCGCGTAAATTCCAACACGTGCCACCAAAAAGGGGGCAAAGGGGGCGTGGTCATAGAAGAAGCATGTTGGACCTATCGATCACATCTACACATGTGGTTACAGAGTTTTGGCCCATGGGCGTAGATGTAGGCACACACATTTACACCAGCTTTTGACTGGCATAAATGGACACACCTAAATTTAGGCACGCCCACCTGGCCCAGGTATATTCTATATACCACGCCTGAATTTAGGTGTGTCTTACAGAATACGCCTAGTCACCTCTATTGGACACTGTAACCAGGTACCTCTCTTGTGCAGCCAAGGATAGAACAATCTCCTCCAGCCACAGGCTCCCGGCACAATAAAGAAATAGATGTCCACCAGTAACTTCAATCTTAAGGACTTTTATTCCCTGCAGGTTTCTAGTACACAGTTCCAACAGCAGCATAGCACATACCAGGATTCAATACAGGCTTACAGGCTTCAGTCTGGGCTCTTTATCCAGTGCACAATCAGCAGTAATTCAATTCCCAAGACAAACAGTTCTTTCAGTTCATCATCACAGTTCAGTCACCAAGTAGCATTTTCTACCTTCTATCCTCTTTACCTTCATGAGAGTTCAATATTTTAGGGACTCCTTCTACCCAAGGGTTTTCCCCTGCATCTGCTTCACAGTGAATTCAATACTTTTGGGACTTCCTCTCACCCAAGGAATCTCAGCCTGCTTCAGTACTTTAGGGACCTCCCTGCCCAAGGGTTTTCAGCCTGCAAATACTTCTCTCCTTCTGCTTCTGACTCCTGAACTGAACTCCCCTCCTCTGCTGGGACTCCTTCCCATCTGCCTAATCAATCCCTGGCTTCAGCTCCCACCACCAATCATTCTCCTTCCATTAGCTTCCTCACACCCCAAACCAGCTGAGTTAAGCATTAGACTAATGAGACCAATGATGAGCTCCTGCACACAGGGTTTCCTAACTCTCTTTCCACCTAGTGGCAGCCACTCTACACAATCTGCCAGCCTACACCCATGTCTTCCCTGATTGCAGCTAGGAGTCCAGTCCGGGTTCTTCATCTCCCCCTCTGGCTCCTTGCCTGCAATGCCTTCTGGGACTTGTATTTCAGACTGAAACTGCCTTAACCCAACTATCCTGGAGGTGACTTTATCACAACACGCCTAGATTCTAGGCGCCATATATAGATTCGGGTCCACAGTACTATTTCTTCACATGAAACTATCTCAGCAGAGACCAAAATTCTTCGGGAGAGAATAGAGTGGCAGTTACAAGGAGATGGAAGTTGGATGCAGCTCCCTCAGCAACTGATCAGCTGTATAAAGCAGGGAAAATATGTTTCAATAAACTAATCTATATACGATGGTGCAGGGAGGAGGGCTTTAGATTTGTTAGGAACTGGGCAACATTCTGGGGAAGGGGGAGCCTATTCCGAAAGGATGGGCTCCATCTTAACCAGAGTGGGACCAGGCTGCTGGCATCGGCGTTTAAGAAGGAGATAGAGCAGCTTTTAAACTAGAAATGGGGGGAAGGCCGACAGTCGCTCAAAAGAGCATGGTTCGGGATAAGGTATCTTTCAAAGATATCACCATAACAGGGAAGATAGAGTATCCTGATAGTGAGGTTGCAAAAGAGATTGTAGTAGATCGGGTATCTTTAAATAACAATAAAAATCAGACAAAAGATTGCCAATTAATACTGTCAAGTACTAAGCATGATGTACTTAGGAACAACAAACATAGTTTGAAATGTCTATATGCGAATGCCAGGAGCCTAAGAAATAAGATGGGGGAGTTGGAATATATTGCACTAAATGAAAAATTAGATATAATAGGCATCTCTGAGACCTGGTGGAAGGAGGATAACCAGTGGGACACTGTCATACCGGGGTACAAATTATATCGTAGTGATAGGGTGAATCGGATTGGTGGAGGGGTAGCATTGTATATTAACGAGAGCCTTGAATCAAATAGATTGAAAATTCTGCAGGAAACAAAACACTCCTTGGAATCACTGTGGATTGAAATTCCATGTGCAAAGGGGAAAAGGATAGTGATAGGAGTGTACTACCGTCCGCCTGGCCAGGACGAACAGACGGATGCGGAAATGTTAAAGGAAATCAGGGACGCAAACAAACTGGGCAACACAATAATAATGGGGGATTTCAATTACCTGCATATAGACTGGGTTAATGTAACATCTGTACACGCAAGGGACATAGGATTTCTTGATGAAATCAAGGACAGCTTCATGGAACAGCTAGTTCAGGAGCCGACAAGAGAAGGAAAAATACTAGACTTAGTCCTTAGTGGTGCTCATGATCTAGTGCAGGGGGTAACGATACGAGGGCCGCTTGATAACAGTGATCATAATATGATCGGTTTTGATATTGGCATTGAAGGAAGTGAAACTAGGAAATCAAGTACGCTAGCGTTTAACTATAGAAAAGGTGATTACGACAAAATGAGAAAAATGGTGAAAAAAAGACTGAAAGGAGCAGCTCGCAGAGTAAAAAACTTGCATCAGGCGTGGATGCTGTTTAAAAACACCATCCTGGAGGTTCAGGACAAATATATTCCACGTATTAGAAAAAAGGGAAAAAAGACTAAACGTCAGCCGGCGTGGCTAAACAGTAAGATAAAGGAAATCATTAGAGCCAAAAAACAATCCTTCAGAAAGTGGAGAAGAGAACCAACTGAAAGTAACAGGATAGATCATAAGGAATGCCAAGCCAAATGCAAAGCGGAGATAAGGAGGGCAAAAAAGGACTTTGAGAAGAAATTAGCGTTGGAAGCAAAAATACATAGTAAAAATTTTTTTAGATACATTAAAAGCAGGAAACCGGCCAAAGAGTCGGTTGGGCCGCTGGACGAAAATGGTGTTAAAGGGGCGATCAAGGAGGACAAAGCCGTAGCGGAGAAATTAAATGAATTCTTTGCTTCGGTCTTCACCGAGGAGGATTTGGGGGGGACACCGGTGCCGGAAAGAATATTTGAAGCGGGGGAGTCGGAGAAACTAAACAAATTCTCTGTAACCTTGGAGGATGTAATGGGTCAGTTCAGCAAGCTGAAGAGTAGTAAATCACCGGGACCTGATGGTATTCATCCCAGAGTATTAATAGAACTAAAAAATGAACTTGCGGAGCTACTGTTAGAAATATGCAATCTGTCCCTAAAATCGAGTGTAGTACCGGAAGACTGGAGGGTAGCCAATGTTACTCCGATTTTTAAGAAGGGTTCCAGAGGAGATCCGGGAAATTATAGACCGGTGAGTCTGACGTCGGTGCCGGGCAAGATGGTGGAGGCTATTATTAACAATAAAATTGCAGAGCATATACAAAAACATGGACTGATGAGACAAAGTCAGCACGGATTTAGTGAAGGGAAGTCTTGCCTCACCAATCTAATGCATTTTTTTGAGGGGGTAAGCAAACATGTGGACAATGGGGAGCCGGTTGATATTGTATATCTGGATTTCAGAAGGCGTTTGACAAAGTGCCGCACGAAAGACTCCTGAAGAAATTGCAGAGTCATGGAATCGGAGGTAGGGTATTATTATGGATTAAGAACTGGTTGAAAGATAGGAAGCAGAGAGTAGGATTGCGTGGCCAGTATTCTCAGTGGAGGAGGGTAGTTAGTGGGGTCCCGCAGGGGTCTGTGCTGGGTCCGTTGCTTTTTAATGTATTTATAAATGACCTAGAGATGGGAATAACTAGTGAGGTAATTAAATTCGCCGATGACACAAAATTATTCAGGGTCGTCAAGTCGCAGGAGGAATGTGAACGATTACAGGAGGACCTTGCGAGACTGGGAGAATGGGCGTGCAAGTGGCAGATGAAGTTCAATGTTGACAAGTGCAAAGTGATGCATGTGGGTAAGAGGAACCCGAATTATAGCTACGTCTTGCAAGGTTCCGCGTTAGGAGTTACGGATCAAGAAAGGGATCTGGGTGTCGTCGTCGATGATACGCTGAAACCTTCTGCTCAGTGTGCTGCTGCGGCTAGGAAAGCGAATAGAATGTTGGGTGTTATTAGGAAGGGTATGGAGTCCAGGTGCGCGGATGTTATAATGCCGTTGTATCGCTCCATGGTGCGACCGCACCTGGAATATTGTGTTCAGTACTGGTCTCCGTATCTCAAAAAAGATATAGTAGAATTGGAAAAGGTACAGCGAAGGGCGACGAAAATGATAGTGGGGATGGGACGACTTTCCTATGAAGAGAGGCTGAGAAGGCTAGGGCTTTTCAGCTTGGAGAAGAGACGGCTGAGGGGAGATATGATAGAAGTGTATAAAATAATGAGTGGAATGGATCGGGTGGATGTGAAGCGACTGTTCACGCTATCCAAAAATACTAGGACTAGAGGGCATGAGTTGAAGCTACAGTGTGGTAAATTTAAAACGAATCGGAGAAAATTTTTCTTCACCCAACGTGTAATTAGACTCTGGAATTCGTTGCCGGAGAACGTGGTACGGGCGGTTAGCTTGACGGAGTTTAAAAAGGGGTTAGATAGATTCCTAAAGGACAAGTCCATAGGCCGCTATTAAATGGACTTGGAAAAATTCCGCATTTTTAGGTATAACTTGTCTGGAATGTTTTTACGTTTGGGGAGCGTGCCAGGTGCCCTTGACCTGGATTGGCCACTGTCGGTGACAGGATGCTGGGCTAGATGGACCTTTGGTCTTTCCCAGTATGGCACTACTTATGTACTTATGTACTTATGTACTCATGGGGAAACTACACCTGTTTGAGTATGTTTGCAGCCCATTCACACAAAGATATGCTGCTGAATATTTTTTAAAAACACAAATATTACAGGTAGGTGAGATATGCTGATGAAGAATTTGGTTGGAATACACTGCAGATGTCTTAAATTAGAGATTGTAGACTACTGGATTTGTTAACTCTAGTTCTGAGTTTCAGACAATATGTTAGATATGGTGATATTATTGTAAATTCCTTCTAACGTGAAATGGTTTCTTATATGTAATCCGCCTTGCATCCTTTTGGTTAAAGGCAGAATAAAAGTGATACAATACAATACAATGTCCTGAATTATGTTCTGTTTACTTTATTTGTAATGATGTTCAGTTCAATATTTTAGAACTGGTTTTCCTAGAATTTCTTCATGCAGACATGCTTCTATTACATTTAATGGGTCTTAGCCTGGAATTAGTGATATGGGACATGAGCAGAAAGCATATTGGAATATTTTGGAGGGGGATATGTGGAGGGGTGGGAGTTTAAGGGAAACAAGGAGAACAAGATCCTCACAGGTAGAAACCAATAGAGATGTAGTGTAGTGAAAAACCAGTACAGATGTAGTGGCCCCCATCCCTACCCCAAGGTCTACTTTTCCCTCCATGCTGCTGCTACCAGCCCTCTTACAGCCCACAACCAACACTGCTATCATCTCCCACCTTCTGAGGAGCTTGCATAGGCCCATTTATAGTGTAGGCTGGTTGGGATGTGTGGGCCCATGAAGGTTTTTTTTTTTCCAATACACCTAGTTTGCAACCCCAAACTCAGATTTTGCAACCACTTTTGGGGTCATGACCAACAGTTTGGGAAGCAGTGGCTTAGTGATTAGAACAGTGGTCTCAGAACCAGAGAAATCAAAGTTTAAATTCCACTTTTCCCACTGACTCCTCCTGTGACCTTGGGCAAGCCACCTAATCTTCCACTGCTTCAAGAACAAACTGACTGAAAGCCTCCTGGGCTGTAAAATGTCTACTATACTTGAATGCTACTTGCCTCGAGTGAAGACTTCAGTAAAGGCAAGTAATTAAATGTCTGCCCAGCACTATCCCCGCCTCCCAACCACCAGCCCCGCCTCTCACCACTGGCTCTGCCACCCAATCTCGGATAAGCTCCTGAGGATCCATTCCTTCTGAACAGGATTCCTTTATGTTTATCCCACGCTGCAGCTTTGCAAATCTCTTCAATAGAGGTTGACTTTAAGTGAGCCACCGATGCAGCCATGGCTCGGACATTATGAGCCGTGACATGGCCCTCCAGAGTCAGCCCAGCTTGGGCATAAGCGAAGGAAATTCAATCTGCTAGCCAACTGGAGATTGTGCATTTTCTGATGGCAACTCCTCTCCTGTTGGGATCAAAAGCAACAAACAACTGGGCGGACTGTCTGAAGGGCTTTGTCTGCTCCACGTAAAAGGTTAAAGCACTCTTGCAGTCCAAGGTGTGCAAGCTGCTTTCGCCAGGATGGGCATGAGGACGGGGAAAAAATGTTGTCAAGACAACTGACTGGTTCACATGGACCTCTGACATTACCTTTGGCAGGAACTTAGGGTGTGTACGAAGGAATCCTCCGGGAGGACTACTCTGTTGTGATGAAACTTTATATAAGGTGCATCCACTATTAGGGCCTGAAGCTCACTGACCCTACGAGCTGAAGTAACAGCCACCAACAAAATGATCTTCCAGGTCAAGTACTTCAGATAGCAGGAATTCAGTGGCTTAAAAGGAGCTTTCATCAGCTCGGTGAGAACGACGTTGAGATCCCATGACACTGGTGGAGGTTTGACTGGGGGCTTTGACAAAAGCAAATCTCTCATGAAATGAACAACTTCATGAACAACTAAAGGCTGTCCAGACATAAGCATATCCTCTACACGGTGATGATAGTCACTAATCGCACTAAGGTGAACTCTTACCGAGTTGGTCTTGAGACCATACTCGGAGAAATGTAGAAGGTATTCAAGCAGGGTCCGTGTAGGACAAGATAGAGGATCTACGGCCTTGCTGTCACACCAGACGGCAAACCTCCTCCATTTGAAAGAGTAACACCTCTTAGTGGAATCTTTCCTGAAAGCAAGCAAGACCCAAGATACACCCTCCGAAAGAGCTAAGGAAGCGAATTCTAGGCTCTCAACATCCAGGCTGTGAGAGCCAGAGACTGAAGGTTGGGATGTAGAAGTGATCCCTCGTTCTGGGTGATGAGGGTTGGAAAACACTCCAATCTCCATGGTTCCTTGGAGAACAATTCCAGAAGAAGAGAGAATCAAATCTGACGTGGCCAGTAGGGCGCAATCAGGATCATGGCTCTGTGGTCTTGCTTGAGTTTCAGCAAAGTCTTTCCCACCAGACGTATGGGAGGATACGCATTCAGAAGGTCTGTTCCCCAATGTAGGAGAAAAGCATCTGATGCTAGTCTGTCGTAGGCCTGAAGTCTGAAACAGAACTGAGGGACCTTGTGATTGATCTGAGTGGCAAAAAGATCTACTGAGGGGGTGCCCCACGCTCGGAAGATCTTGCGGGCAATGCCCATATTCAGCAACAGAGGACGAGATCCGGTGCCCCCCTGCTTGTTGGTGTAGTACATCGCAACCTGATTGCTTGAATTAAGATGATTTGGTTGGACAGCTGATCTCTGAAAGCCTTTAGAGCATTCCAGATTGCTCGGAACTCCAGGAGGTTGATCTGAAGACCTGTTTCCTGGAAGGACCAGGCTCCTTGAGTGTGTAGCCCATCCGCATGAGCTCCCCACCCCAGGAGGGATGCATCCGTCGTCAGCACTTTCTGTGGCTGAGGAATTTGGAATGGTCATTCCATGGTCAAATTGGGTCAGATTGTCCACCACTGAAGAGAGTTCTGAAAGTCGGTGGACAGATGGATTACATCCTCTAGATTTCCCGCAGCTTGATACCACTGAGAAGCTAATGTCCACTGAGCAGATCTCATGTGTAAATATGCCATGGGTGTAACATGAACTGTGGAGACCATGTGCCCCAAGAGTCTCAACATCTGCCAAGCTGTGACTTGCTGAGACACTCGAACTGTGGACACCAGGGACAGAAGGTTGTTTGCCCATGTCTCAGGAAGATAGGCCCGAGCTGTCCTTGTGTCCAGCAGTGCTCCAATGAACTCCAATTTCTGAACAGGAGTGAGATGGGACTTGATGTAATTCCTAGTAGTTCCAGCACCTGAATAGTCACCCGCATGGACTCCCGAACACCGTCCTCTGAGGTGCTCTTCACTAGCTAATCATCGAGATAAGTCAACACATGCAGTCCCAGACTGCACAACGACGCTGCAACTACCGCTAGGCGTTTTGTGAAAACTCTGGGAGCCGAAGTTAGGCCAAATGGCAGTATGCGGTACTGAAAGTGTTGCGTTTCCTGCCGAAATCAAAGATACTTCCTGTGAGCTGGAAGTATCGGGATATGTGTGTAAGCATCCTTTGTCCAAAGAGCATAGCCAATCGTTTTCCTGAATCATGGGGAGAAGGGTGCCCAGGGAAACCATCCTAAACTTTTCTCGGACTAAGAATTTGTTCAGGGCTCTTAGCTCTAGGATGGGACGCATCCCCCCTGTTTTCTTTTGCACAAGGAAGTACCTAGAATACAATCCCAGCCCCTTTCCCTGGTGGAATGGGTTCGACCGCATGGGCATTTAGAAGGCCGGAGAGTTCCTCTGCAAGTATCTGCCTGTGCTGGGAGCTGTATGAATGAGCTCTCGGTGGGCAATTTGGAGGTTTGGATTCCAGACCGAGTGTGTATCCTAACCGGACTATTTGAAAAACCCACCAGTTGGAGGATATGAGAGGCTACCTTTGGTGAAAAAACATTAACCTCCCTCCAACCGGCAAGTCATCCAGCACGGATACTGTTATAGTGGCTATGCTTCTCTGGAGCCAGTCAAAAGCCCATCCCTTGCTTTTGCTGGGGAGCAGCAGGGGCCTTGGGTGCACGCTGTTGACAGGAACAAGTGCCCTGGGGTTGAGCCTGAGCAGGCTGGCGGGACGCCGGAGCATACCTATGCCTAGCATAGGAATAGGGAGCACTCTGCGACCCCAAAAAGACGTCCTAATTGAGGAGGATGTAGCAGAAGGCGTCCAGCAGGAGAGAGAAGCCATAGCATCCATGTGCTTCTTCATCTGGTCGACCAGGTCTTCTACCTTCTCTCCAAAAAGGTTATCCCCCTGGCAAGGTACATCCACCATCCTCTGATGGACTGAATGGTCCAGGTCAGACACGCAGCCATGAGAGTCTCCATATCGCTGCACCTTGAGCAGAGATTCTGGATGCCACATCAAAAGTGTCGTATGTGCCCCTGGCCAGGAATTTACAACACACCTTCTGCTGCCTGACCACCTGGCGAAAAGGCTTGGCCTGCTCCAGAGGAAGGGCATCGACCAAAGTAGACAACTGCCTCACCAAGTTCTGCAAGTGTATGCTCGTGAAGAGCTGGTAAAATTGAATACGGGCAGCAAGCATAGTGACCTGATACGTCTTCCTCCCAAAAGAATCCAAGGTCCTAGCTTCTCTGCCTGGGGGCGCCAAGGCATAGTCTCTAGTAGTCTTGGCTTTCTTGAGGGTGCAGTCCACCACCATGGAGGTAAGGGGGTAACAGACCTCATCAACTCAGGTTCACCATGGATCCGATACTGGGAATCAGTCTTCTAAGGGATCAAGGGGCCAGACAGAGGGAACGACCAGTTTCGCATAAGGACTTTCCGGAGTACCTTATGCAAAGGAGCAATTACTGCATCCTTAGGTGGAGAGACGCAGTACAGGACCTCGAGCATCTCAGCCCTGGGCTCATCCGTCATGTCTGCATGGAATTGAATGGCCTCAGCCATTTCCCGCACAAATGATGAAAAGGAGAGGCTCTCAGGAGGAGACAGTCTCCTTTCAGGTGTAGGGGAAGGTTCAGAGGGAATCCCAAAGGACTCATCGGAGGAAAAGTACCTGGGATCTTCCTCTGACTCCCACGAGCGCTCCTCTTCAGTATCGGAAAGCACTTCCCTTAGGGACCTCCGAGACTGAGCCTGCCTCAACGCCGAGGACCTACGTCCTTGATGGCAATGTCGAGGGGCCGACACCCGCATGGACTGCAGTGAAGCTTCCTCCACAGACGTTGATGGGGAGTCAACCTGGGTGGCAGCCGACACTGGAGCCGCAAGTGGCACCGAGCTCGGGGACCTCACCACAGGTGGAGGGCCAGACACCGCTGAAGCAGACGGCACGGCACGGCAGGCGCAAGCACCCCTGATGCCGAAGCAGACTGGCGCAGTAGTCCTTCCAGAAGCTCTGGAAGAAAGGCCCGGATGTGCTCGTCGAGAGCCGCCATTGGAGAAGGCTGCGGAGCCGGCGAAGCAGTTGGTGGCAGAATCTGTTGAGTCTCGGGAGCAGGAACTGGACTGCTGAGAGGCCGACACGTCAGCACCTCCTGGATGGAGGGGGAGTGGTCCTCCCGGCACCGACGCTTCTCGGGTGCTGAATCCCTCGGCGCCCCAGAGTTCCCGGGACTGTGCGTCGAGGGGGAATGGTGTCAATGCTTCTTAGCCTTCATTTGATGCACCTCACCAAGGCTTCTCGGTGCTGATGAGGAAGACGACAAATCGCCACGTCACCTCGGGGCCGGGTCCGACAATGGACAGTCCCAGAGGGCCTACACAGCAGGAGGTGTCGAGACAAGTGGAGACCTACTCGATACCTCACTACTCCCAGCATGTCTTGGCCTCTCAGCAGCCATGCCTACCTCCACTCCCAACGTCAATGCATCCCTCAATGTCGACGCCACAGACCTCGGTTCCGATGCCAATGTCAAAGGACTGGACCAAGTCCCAAAACGTTTCTCTCTCTGGGCTTCTCAAGCAAGTTGGGTCCTCTTCTTCATATGAAGACAAAGGACACAATGAGCTGGGATATGGTCGGGCCCAAGGCACTGGATACACTAGGAATGGGTATCTGTACCTGAGATGGTCCGGTTGCACCGAGTACAACGTTTGAAGCCACTGGGAGTCTTTGATGACATGGAAGGGAAGACCGCACCGGCGAAATTAAACAGTTCGATTGTGATGAAAAAGGGCACAAAAAGGGAGAGACCCGACCACGCGGCCTAAAAGACGGCCACTATTGAAAAAGAAAGGAATCTTAAAAAGGGAAAAACAACTAGAGCTTGAAGGACACTTACAGTGAAGAAGGGACTTGAAATCCTCGGCGAAAAGAGCTCTTTGATGGGGCTGCATATGTGCCCTCATACAGGAGACCACCTCTAGGGAGCAGCCATTAAACTCTCAGGAACTGCATAGTCTCAAGCCCTGGAGGCCAATTAGTCACAGAATTAACTTTTCTGGGCACACATCCCTATTTGGTATGAAACAAACCCACAGAAACTCCAAATCCTAAGACAGGGTAAGGTGACTCTTTGGGTAGTTCAGCGTTTCCCAAAATGTGCGTCACAGTGAACTCACAGGGGTGCCGTGGCGCAGGTGGAAGTTTCACAGTCATGGGGGAGAAATACTGGACATGATGTGTAGCGGGGGGGGGGGGGGGGGCGGTAGAGACCTGTGTGGTGGTGGTGGTGGGTGCCGCAAAAAAATTTCTCCGACACTAAGGGTGCCTTGAACCGAAAAGTTTGGGAACCAATGGGGTAGTTTATCATCCGATCCAGATGACTTTGCGTGTAACAGACTGAGACTCCTCCACTGAGTTGGTCCAGATCAACCAATTGTCCAGACAGGAGGAAGCTGCAACCACTACCATACCCTTTGAGGTCCTGGGTGCAGTGGTGAATCTAAACAGAAGAGCCTGGAACTGGAGAATGCAGTGCCTGGATATGCCTCACAGAACCTCTTTTTTCTCTTTCCTAACCATTGATGTAGTTCTTTTTCAATTCTCAGCTTCTTCCTTTTAACATTATTTGAAACGTAAACCGCTCTGAAAGAATTTTCAATGGGCGGTATATCAACAAATTTGATAAATTTGGAAACCTGAACAGTCACGACAGGGCCCTCAGGTCCATTCCAGCATGGAAGCCCTTCTTCCAGACTCCTAACTCACCACTCTAGGTCCCCCCCACGCCTCTCCTTTAGCCCCAGAACTTTGCAGCTGACAATAGGCCTGGTGGAGAAAACCTGGAGAAAAGCCTCCAATCCCTGGGGCCATGGGCACTGAGGCCCCTTTCCCCCCTCCACCCCTACTTTCCGATCACAATGAAGGGATGCCTGGATACCCTGGAGCGCCAACTGGAACAGGTCCTGCAGTCACTCGAGGCATCACAAGGCAGACTCAAAATAGCAAAATCTCTTGCCACTCTCTATCAGCTTTGTGTGTGGGTTAACTGGTAGCCAAGGGACTTCTATCCTGAGCAGCCCCCAATTCTGTCACAAGTCGAGCAGGACCAAGCACTGGATCCCTCACAGCAGTGGCTGAGCTCAAGCCCACCCAACATTTATCTGCACAGGTCCAGAATGACCAGCGAAAAGCACACAAATGCTGGCCCCAGGAAGAAGAGCGGTACCTTCCTGAGAGCTGTGCTGTTCAGTGTGTTTTCTTGAAGGAAGCTGGCTGGAGAACTCTGGGGGCAGAGGGATGCTGAAGATTGCACCAGAAAGAAGTCCTGCCCCACTGCTGACATCATCACACCGCAGACTTTTATTCAAGTCTTCCCATGGAGTGGCTGTATGCCTGAAGGGACATCTTATGTTTGTAGAGTATTTTGAATCCTGCAGAATAGTCAAAGGAAGGGAAACTAGAACTGTGTCAGGAACACTATTGGAACTCAGTGAGTGACTCTAATCAAGCTGGTGGTTCTTCTCACTTATTCTCTCTATCTGGGGTGTCTTTAACTCCATTATGAGAAGGCCTCCTCTTCTTTCTGGGAATAAACCAACTGAAGATGCATGCCATCTACCCCTATTGCTTTGTCAATGGGAGTTGGAATGGAAACTCCTACTTTAAAAAGTGAGCCTGGGGAGGTATCCCTGGGAGTTATTTGGTGCTTACCACAAAAGACTAATTTATTGCTATTAGGTATGGTTAATCAATTTGTTAAATTTTCTCAAGAAATGTGTGATAAATTACAGGAACATGACCTATGTTTACAGCAAGTGGAGAGCAAATACAGGAGAATTGAGGCTCAGGTTCATGTGGTGCAAGCTGCAGGAACAGCCCAGATTAGAGACACCTTGGGCCTGCATAGAGAATATGGAGAAAATCTTTAAGGTAAGGAACCTGAGGTTTTAAAAATTACTCAGGACACATCTCTCTCCTTTGATTTTGTTTAAAAAATTACTTTAAGGATGATTGTTACGGTTGTCTCGGTCTTGCCATGTCTGAGTAAGTGGAACCGACTTTTCAGCTATCGTGCTGTGGCTTTCTATGCTATGAGGTCTGCAGTTTGTCTTTATATATAGTGGGTTTTCAAACCTGATTGGCTGAGGTTTGAGGTGAGTGGTTTTCTCAGGAAGGCAGGAGATAGTGGCAGGAAATTGAGGGAGGAAAATTTGTTGGCCACAATTTAAATTCTGGAGGGAAATGAGGCTTGAAATTCATTGGAACAGTTCTGTCTGTGTCTCACAGATAAGTAACAAGTCAGATAAACAATGCCACTTCCATCGAGCCAGAGAAAATCCAGTCTGAAATTAGGTAACCACCTGACCCTCAGATTCTACCTACCCAAGATCCACAAACCAGACATTCCACTACGACCCACTGTAAGTTCAATCAACTCCCCAATCCACCCCTTAGAACATTTCTGGCCCCAAAATTAACATTTTTGGCCAAAAAATTAAGATCTTTAGCTGATGTCATGGAGGGGAATAATCGAACGGTGCCGGCGAAATAGATTGCCGGCGATTTATTTTGGCGGCGCCGCAAACAGCTGGCCGAACCGTATTATCGAAAAAGATGGCCAGCCATCTTTTCTTTCGGTAATAGGGTTTGGCCCGGCCAAATGCCAGAGTTTGCCGGGTTTCAGATGGCCGGTTTTGTTTTTCAGCAATAATGGAAACTAAAAGCGGCCATCTCAACCCTGGCTAAATCCAAGGCATTTGGTCATGGGAGGAGCCAGCATTTGTAGTGCACTGGTCCCCCTGACATGCCAGAACACCAACCAGGCACCTTAGGGTATGACATTTGAGGCTGGCATACAGGCTGGCAAAAAAGATTTTTATTTTTATTTTTTTAGTGTGGGAGGGGGTTGGTGACCACTGGGGGAGTATGGGGAGGTCATCCCCCATTCCCTCCAGTGGTCATCTGGTGAGTTAGGGCACCTTTTTAGGCTTGGTCGTGAAAATAAAAGGACCAAGTAAACCTGGCGAAATACTGATTAACGCCGCTTTCTTTTTCCATTATCCGCGAAAGCCGGCCATCTAGTAGCCATGCCCATGCCCGCCCATGTCCCGCCTTCACTACGCCGCCGACACGCCCCCTTGAACTTTCACTGGCTCAGCGACGGGAAAGCGGGAATGGTGTCAAAAAAGCAGCTTTCAATTATACCGATTTCACCGCTTTTGAGAGATTGCCGACCATCTCCCGATTTATGTCGGAAGATGCCCGGCGATCACTTTCGAAGATAAGCCTGATAGCCTCAAACATCAGAGATCATTAATGACCGTGACTAAAAGACACAGACGTTCTGGTTAGTTTTGATGTGGTCTCCCTCTTCATCAGTGGATGAAGCAGGCCAGGTCATAAATCAGAAACTAGAGACACATGGACTGCCAATGGAATGGGCTAACCTATCAGCATTCTGTTTAAAGACAACATTCTTTCAGTACCGGGAACAGTACTATGCCCAAACAGAAGGCACAGCGAAGGATTCTCGCCTCTTCCTGGTGGTAGACAACATATTCATGGAGTCTCTCGAATCCACCATACTGGAAAGTGCCAAGCTCAAGCTCAAACCCAAACTGTGGATTCACTATGTAGATGACACATTAGTCATATGGCCCCACAGATAGAAAACCTCTGATTTTCTAAATCATCTGAATAGTGGCTACCCCAACATAAAATTCATCATGGAGACTGAGATCAACGGATGTCTTCCCTTTCTAGACATAATGATCAGAAACCAAACAGATAGAAACCTGGGTCACACCATACAGAAAACCCACCCATACCATACCACCATCCAGCCACAAAATGAGGTGTTCTACATACACTAGTGAACAGAGCACTTGAAAGAAAAGGACACTCTCTGGGACACATTCTTAGCTAATAGCTACAACAGAAGGGCCACTTCTCAAGCCCTAAAACTTCTGGACAATCCAACCTGCAAAATCAACAATAACGAACAACCATTAGACGCTGACCCCCCAACAGAACAAAAACTCGTAGTGCTCCCCTATGTCCAAGGAGTGATGGATCGAATAGGAAAACAGCTAACGAAGAATTACATCAAAACTGCCTACAATGCACCAGAGGCGTAGCCAGGTTTTTATCGCAGGGAGAGCAGACTTTTATAAAATAGGCGCCAGTTGGTGTCAGCTAGACAGTAGTGTCTGTGTTGTTGCTCAGGGGCTGTAGCAGGCACTGATTAATACAGGCTGTCTCTGTTGCGTCCTGCCTACAAGGAAACAGTAAGTTACATCAGTAGGCAGGACGCAGAAGAGGTCCCTGGACTGGCCAGAGCAGGCAACCTGTCTTCTTAATTTCAAATAAAAATATTCAAATCGTGACCATCACCTCAGGAATAGCACACCCAGTCCTTCCACTGCTAGACACCTTGTTTAAATCAAAATGGCCTTTTTTTTGTGTGGTGACTCTACAGGATGTGAAGAACACTAGTCTTGAACATTTTTATTTTGGATGACAAGGCCCCAGAGCCTCAAATAGGGCTAGACACTTTAGGCCCTGTTTACTAAGCAGCGTTATCATTTTTAATGCGCGTTAACCATGTATGTGCCTACAATATCCCTATAGGCGCCTACATGACTAGCAAGCGCACTAAGTGTAGGTGCTCTAAAAACACTAACGCACCTTAGTAAACAGGCCCCTTTGTGAAATAACACAAACCTCTGCAAAAAGACACCCAAAACCTATACTGAAAACTTACCACATCATAACAGCCCTAACCCACTTATGAAAAGACAGTGATATAAATATTACAGTAGGACCTAGAGAAGTGTTTCCCTAGGTGGTCCTGGAGTACCCCCTTGCCGTTCAGGTTTTCAGGTTATCCACAATGAATCTGCATGAGAAAGATTTGCATTTAATGGAGGCAGTATATATAGATCAATGTCATGCATATTTATTGTGGATATTCTGAAAACCTGACTGGCAAGGGGGTACTCCAGAACTGCCCTAGAACAGCAAACTTACCACACCATAACAGACTGAACCCACCTATGAAAAGACAGTGCTATATATATTACACTAGGCTCTGGAACACCAATATACCTACTGTTGGGAAACTGGAACAAGCTGCACTGTTACACATTCCTACACAGACACTACATGCTAGCAGAATCCTTCACCTCAGTCACACATGCAGAACATGGACAGACCCTCGTCTATATAACATAAGAGTAGCTATACTGGGTCAGACCAACAGTCCATCTAGCCCAGTATTCTGTTTCCAACAGTGGCCAACCCAGGTCACAAGCACCTGGCAGAAACTCAAATTGTGACAACATTCTTTGCTACCAATCTAATACAGAATATGGAGCCACCAAAACAAAACAACAAAAACTGAAATAGAGACCCTCCCCCCAATCTGCCCAAGGAAGCCAGACTCTATAAACAGTGCAATACTGGTTAAAAAAAAAGAGACAGAAATGCAAAATAAAACATTTTTTACAATGTACATTTTTGCAAAATAAAAATAGAAAAAAAATGTACATTTTACAAAGCAGCATCTCAGTCCCTACAAAGTATTAAATACAAATATTTTTTTTCTACCTTTGCTGTCTGGGAATTTGGCTGGTCCCAGTCTTTTTTCTTCCATGTTCCATGAGTCAGCCTTACAAATTCTTTCCCAGGTTGGGTTTTCCATTTCTTCTCCTCTTGTCTTCTTCCTTTCCTTCTCTACATCTGTTTAGCACTGAACGTGCGTTTTAGGTTCCCACTATCAAATAGCTGTGTATAGAGCTGCCAAGTGATCCACTACCAGGCATCCTATTAAAGAATTTCTCTTTATCTGTCTAATAGTGCATATATGAAGCTCCCAGTGTTTAGAAATAATCCTGTAACTCTTGTTAAGACAGACTAGGATCAACTACTGGTTTTTAAGTTTATTTTGACTGAGGGATGGTGAATTCTTACTAACTCTTATGGTGAATATCAAATTCAAAACCTTTTTGGTTTTTATTTTGGACAGATATTCATATTCAGTCATGCACTGAATGACATACTAATGGCATCTGTTATCTATTGACAATTTGATGGACTGCAATAATGAGACTTTCAGTAAGTGGGTAGCGTCTCCTCCTTTATCTAAGTTCGTTGCCTTCAACCCCCCTCCCTGAGTCCAGCACTGCTTTCTGATTCCCCTCTCTGCCCCTCCCCGAGTCCAGCACCGCTGTTTCCCCTCTCTCCTTCCATTTCCCCTCCCCGAATCCAGCGCCGCTTTCTGTGTCGTCATCCCCCCCCCCCCCCCGGGACCGTCAAACCTGCTTCATTCAACGGAACCTGTTCCTTCCCTCTACCGCGTCTCGACTCACTCCTCCAGCTCAAACACTTCCTGTTTGCGTAAGGGCGGGACTTGCAACGAAAGCAGAAGGATCCGTCGCCGGGCCCAATCAAGCAGTTTGTTGTTGCTGCAGCAGCGACTGAGAGTGATGTTGGGCTTGGAGACTCTGGAGAGGGAAGCGTGTTGTGGAACGGTGGGGTGGGAAGGGAAGGGAGAGGAGAAACTGCAAATTAAAAAAAAAAGTGCCAGCCCCGCCGGTTCAAAATTGCATAGGCACCATTTTGTTTAAAAATCCATTTAGGGGAGCGACTGCTCCCCCTGCGCCCCACCTGGCAACGCCACTGCAATGCACCACAAACACTGGCATCCACACTCACACATATGAAAGACCAGCTACCTCTGCTACAAACCCTTGGATTGTATGAAATCCCATGCAGTTGCAATCAATCGTACACTGGCAAAACTGGACACACTGTAGAAGAAAGTCTACGAGCATAAGAGACACCACAAGTTCTGCAATTCTGAAAAATCAGCTATAGCCCTTCATTGGTGGCTGAGAAGAGACAATAGAGATAGCAAGACACTACTACTACTACTTCTTATCATTTCTATAGCGCTACAAGTCATACGCAGCGCTGTACACCATACACAAAAAAAGACAGTCCCTGCTCAAAGAGCTTACAATCTAGATAACACAGGCAGACAGACAGAACAATTAAGGGTAAGGGAATAAAGAGGTGAGGATAAAAGGACAGGGCAGGTGACACCTAATAACTTCAATGGAGACAAAAGGCTCATCCTAAACAAAGCATGGCAACCACTCGTTCAAAAGAAATTTAGCGTAAAAAGGACTGGTGCCCAGGACAAACGTCTTTTTTCCCATCCCAAAATTTTAGAATATGACCTATAGAAATTCCTTCCACCCTCCAGAGACAGAACAGTTCCAATGAATTTCCAGCTTTATTTCTTCATTTCCCACCAGAATTTAAAATTGCGACAACACACTTTCCCTCCAAAATTCAAAATTTGTGTTCAACGGGTTTTTCTGTCTCAAGTTCCCACAGATATCTCCTGCCTTCCTGAGGAAACCACCCACCTCAAATCCCAGCCAATCTGGTTTGAGAACTCACTATATATAAAGACAAACTGCAGATCTCACAGCACACTCTGAAGAAAGCCACAGCATGACAGCTGTAACATTGGCTTCACTTCCTGAGACATGGCAAGATACAAACAACCGCAACAATCATGACACCAGAAGCGGAAACCTAAGAACATTCAAGTTTCAAATTCTGGATCGTCCAGTGAGTGTATAACCAAGGCCAACTACTACCCAGGGCTGGGATTCAGACTACCCCTACCAGTCCTACCTGTGGAACACAACACAATTTCACTGAGGAAGACGGCCAACAGCCCTAGGAGACCTGAAAGGAGCACTATCAAAGGAAACAGCCCTAGGACCATTGCCTTGGGAGAATCTGGGCATACTCAACTGGTCAACAGAGATCACCCCACCCCAGGAGCTGTTCTCTCAACCAGGGGAGACCATTCAGAGACCAATCCAGTGCTCAACTTGCAGACCGCATCAGGCCAAGAGAGTCTTACTCCTATTAAATCAGGACAGCACATGCCACCATCTGTTAGAAGCAGAGAATACTGGTGTGTATCTTGTGAGCACAGCCCCTTATAGGCAGTGGTTATGTCACAGCAAAGTTGTGTTCTATGCCTCTATCTGCTGGCAAGGTGGAATAAATTCATTGGTCTGATCTAGCAGGATGACAAAGAAATATTTATTTCAAAAATGTTATTTAACTATTTTTGACGTTGCATTTTACTGAAAATTTATAAAATGAAGGACTCCTGGTTTGATGATTTAAATATCTGAAAGATTAGTGATGTCTTCCACCAAATTCTATATGAGATTTCCATTCTGATCAAATAATTGAGAGGTTTAAATTTAGCTAGCACATGATTTAATATTTCTTCACCTCAGCCACTTCCCTGAATTCCCTTTTGATTTAGAAACAGATGTTGAGCTAAGCAGTTTAAAGAGCAAAGCTG
This sequence comes from Microcaecilia unicolor, assembly GCF_901765095.1. NCBI lineage: Eukaryota > Metazoa > Chordata > Amphibia > Gymnophiona > Siphonopidae > Microcaecilia > Microcaecilia unicolor. Next base: position 233,233,254 of record NC_044035.1, on the reverse strand, counting down.
TGGTTGATCCTATTCTTTCAATCCCTAGATCCTCCTCTAAAACATGATACAGGAAAGGACTGGATTATCAATGACCTCATAAGCTTTTAACAGCAAGTAGCTGAACGAGTGCATCTACCTAGGACTGCCAGCATGTTAGGAGAGAATATAGTAACATAGTAGATGACGGCAGAAAAAGACCTGCATGGTTCATCTAGTCTGCCCAACAATTTAAACTCATATGTGCTACTTTATGTGTATACCTGACCTTGATTTGTTTCTGCCATTTTCAGGGCACAGACCGTAGAAGTCTGCCCAGAACAAGGCCCACCTCCCAAGCACCAGCCCCACCTCCCCCCACCGGCTCTGTCACCCAATCTTGGCTAAGCTTCTGAGGATCCCTTCCTTCCAAACAGGATTCCTTTATGTTTATCCCAAGCATTTTTGAATTCTGTTACCGTTTTCACCTCCACCACCTCCCGCGGGAGGGCATTCCAAGTATCCACCACTCTCTCCGTGAAAAAAATATTTCCTGACATTTTTCTTGAGTCTGCCCCCTTCAATCTCATTTCATGTCCTCTCATTTTACCGCCTTCCCATCTCTGGAAAAGGTTAGTTTGCGGATTTATACCTTTCAAATATTTGAACGTCTGTATCATAATCACCCCTGTTTCTCCTCTCCTCCAGGGTATACATGTTCAGGTCAGCAAGTCTTTCCTCATAAGTCTTGTAACGCAAATCCCATACCATTTTCGTAGCTTTTCTTTGCACCGCTTCAATTCTTTTTACATCCTTAGCAAGATACGGCCTCCAAAACTGAACACAATACTCCAGGTGTGGCCTCACCAATGACTTGTACAGGGGCATCAAAACCTCTTTTCTTCTGCTGGTCACACCTCTCTCTATACATCCTAGCAACCTTCTAGCTACCGCCTTGTCACACTGTTTCGTCGCCTTCAGATCCTCAGCTACTATCACCCCAAGATCCAGTCCGTACATATCAGACTTTCCCCGCTTAACACATACATCTCCCATGGATTTCTACACCCTAAGTGCATCACTGCATTTCTTCGCAATGAATTTTAATTGCCAAACCTTAGACCATTCTTCTAGGTTCCATAGGTCCTTTTTCATGTTTTCCACTCCCTCCCGGGTGTCCACTCTGTTACAAATTTTAGTATTTTATTTATGTATTTATTTGTAGCATTTGTGTCCCACGTTTTCCCACCAATTCGCAGGCTCAATGTGGCTTACATTTGCCGTAATGACGATTGCCATTTCCGGGTAACAGAATTACAAATGGTATTGCGTTAAGGTGCATACATACATTTGCCGTAATGGCGGTTGCCATTTCCGGGTAACAGAGTTACAAATGGTATTGCGTTAAGGTGCATACATACATGATAACATACATACATTTGCCGTAATGGTGGTTGCCATTTCCGGATAACAGAGTTACAAATGGTATTGCGTTAAGATGCATACATACATGATAACATACATGGAACATAACATATATGGAACAGTTCATGGTATATATATATTTACCATGTGCATACATACATGGTAAAGAAGAATAACTTATGTATTGCATGAAGGTTCCTTAGTAATAAATTGGATCGTGACATACATTAGATCGTCGACTATAGAGAGACCCTACAGCATGAGGTTTAAAGTAGAATTGCTTGATCAGTCATGTGATAAGAGTTCGGTTTTGTATAGATCGTGTATAGTGTTATTATATAGTATTTAAGATGGATGTTTATGGTATGCCTTCTTGAAAAGATCTGTTTTCAGTAGCCTTCAGAAGACGGTTAAGTCTTGCGTTGTTTTTATGGCCTTCGGTAGTGCGTTCCATAGCTGCATGCTGATGTATGAAAAACTGGTCGCGTATGTGGATTTATATTTTAGCCCTTCTCTGCGCATATCCAGCAGATAGCCAATACCTGTCGCTTCTTCCTCTATAACATTAGCAAAATTCGCCCTTTCCTTTCTGAGCACACCACCCGAACTCTCATCCACTCTCTCATTACCTCTTGCCTTGACTACTGCAACCTACTCCTCACTGGCCTCCCACTTAGCCATCTATCCCCCCTTCAGTTCGTTCAGAACTCTGCTGCACGTCTGATCTTCCAGCTGGACCGATATACTCATATCACCCCTCTCCTCAAGTCACTTCACTGGCTTCCGATTAGATACCGCATACAGTTCAAGCTTCTCCTACTAACCTACAAATGCACTCAATCTGCGGCCCCTCCCTACCTCTCTATCCTCATCTCCCCCTACGTTCCTACCCGTAACCTCTGCTCTCAAGACAAATCCCTCCTTTCAGTACCCTTCTCCACCACCGCCAACTCCAGGCTCCGCCCTTTCAGCCTCGCCTCACCCCATGCGTGGAATAAACTCCCTGAGCCCATTCGCCAGGCCCCCTCCCTGCCCACCTTCAAATCCTTGCTCAAAGCCCACCTCTTCAATGTCGCCTTCGGCACCTAACCACCATACCTTATTCAGGAAATCTAGACTGCCCCAACTTGACATTTCGTCCTTTAGATTGTAAGCTCCTTTGAGCAGGGACTGTTCTTCTTTGTTAAACTGTACAGCGCTGCGTAACCCTAGTAGCGCTCTAGAAATGTTAAGTAGTAGTAGGATAATGGAGATTGAGGAATGTGATTGATGATCTTTTTGCATTCCTAGTAGGCAGGTCTATAAGGTCTGACATGTAGGTCGGAGCTTCCCCGTGAACGATTTTATGGACCAGGGTGCAAACTTTGAATGCAATTCATTCTTTTTGTGGGAGCCAGTGTAGTTTTTCTCTTAGAGGTTTGGCGCTTTCGTATTTCGTTTTCCCAAATATGAGTCTGGCTGCTGTGTTTTGAGCGGTTTGAAGCTTCTTAATGATTTGTTCTTTGCATCCGGCATAAATAGCATTGCAGTAGTCTAGATGACTTAGCACCATTGATTGTACTAGGCTGCGGAATACTTCCCTTGGGAAAAAAGGTTTAATTCTTTTAAGTTTCCACATTGAGTAGGACATTTTCTTTGCTGTATTTTTCGCATGGTCTTCGAATGTGAGATTTCGGTCAATTGTGACTCCCAGAATTTTCAGGCTGTCTAAGACCGGAAGGGTGCAGTCTGGGGTGTTTATGGTATTGGGTTTGTTTGTGTTATATTGTGAGGACAGGATGAGACATGGTAAAATTATGTATCATACCTGATAATTTTCTTTCCATTAATCATAGATGATCAATCCATACACTGGTGGGTTGTGTCCATCTACCAGCAGGTGGAGATAGAGAGCAAAGCTTTTGCCTCCCTATATGTGGTCATGTGCTGCCGGAAACTCCTCAGTATGTCGATATCAAAGCTCCATCCGCAGGACTCAGCACTTAGAGAATTACACCCACAAAGGGACACTCTGCCCAGCTCACCACCGCCGAAACGGGGGAGGGGAATTAACCCAGCTCATCCCCACACAAGTGGGGGAGGGGAATCCGTCCAGCTCATCCCCACGGAGCGGGGGAGGGACACCACCCCGCCGATGCGGGGGGATCTGGCTTATCCTGCAACCGCCGAAGCGGGAGGGGTACAAAGCTGCCCTACAGCCACACGAAGCGGAAGGGAGCGCCGGCAGAATTTAGGTCTCAATCCAGCCCCGTAAAACGGAGGGGAGAGGAATGCAGCAGCTCACTGTAACACAAACTCGTCTCAACTCTTGAAGAATCCAATTGAAAAAACTTGAACACGAAGTCCTCCTGAAGCAACTGAAGACTAAACTTGAACCTGAAATGCAACCAGAATATAAACAGTACAGATATCTGGGAGGGGCTATGGATTGATCAGCTTTGATTAATGGAAAGAAAATTATCAGGTATGATACATAATTTTACCTTCCATATCATCATGCTGATCAATCCATAGACTGGTGGGATGTACCGAAGCAGTACTCACCCAGGGCGGGACATTGAAATCCCTGACCGCAACACTGAAGCTCCAAACCGGGCCTCCGCTCGAGCAGCCACAGTCAAGCGGTAATGCCTGGAGAAGGTATGGGCCGATGCCCAAGTTGCCGCCTTGCAAATCTCTTCCAAGGAGACGGACCCGGCCTCTGCCATCGAAGCCGCCTGAGCTCTAGTGGAGTGAGCCTTCAGCTGGATAGGCAGCACCTTCCCCGTGGCCACATAAGCCGCTGCAATGGCTTCCTTGACCCATCTTGCCACTGTAGGCTTAGCAGCCTGCAGACCCTTACGAGGACCTGCAAACAGGACAAACAGATGATCCGACATCCGGAAATCATTGGTCACTTCCAAGTATCTGATTATGACTCGTCTCACATCTAGATATTTGAGAGCAGAGTACTCCTCTGGGTAGTCCTCCCTACGAAAGAAAGGGAGACAGAGCTGCTGATTCACATGGAAGCGAGAAACAATCTAGGGCAGGAAGGAAGGCACTGTGCAAATAGACACTCCTGCCTCCGTGAACTGCAGGAAAGGCTCTCGACATGATAGTGCCTGGAGCTCGGAAACTCTTCTGGCTGAAGTGATAGCCACCAAAAAGACTGCTTTCAACGTCAGGTCTTTCAGAGATGCCCTCGACAAGGGTTCAAAAGGCGGCTTCTGCAAGGCTCTTAGCACCAGGTTGAGATTCCACGCAGGCACGAGTGCAGAGGAGGGCGCAGGTGATTAACTCCCTTGAGAAAACGTACCACATCTGGCTGCAAAGCCAGGGAAGCACCCTTCAGGCGGCCCCTGAAGCAAGCCAGAGCCGCTACCTGGACTTTAAGGGAACTGAGCGACAGGCCTTTCTCCAGACCTTCTTGCAGGAACGCCAACACTGAAGAGATTGGAGCAGTGAAGGGAGAAAGTGAGCCTGCTTCACACCACGCTGCAAAGGTACGCCAAACCCTGGCGTAAGCAGTAGAAGTAGAGCGCTTCCTCGCTCTCAGCATAGTGGCGATGACCTTGTCTGAGAAGCCCTTCTTCCTCAGACGCTGCCGCTCAATAGCCAGGCCGTAAGACCAAAGGGGGAGGGATCCTCCATCACCACGGGACCCTGATGCAAGAGACCCTGCTCCACTGGCAGTCGCAGAGGGTCGTCCACCGAGAGCCTTATCAAGTCCGCATACCAGGGACGTCTGGGCCAGTCCGGACCCACCAGGATTATCCGGCCCGGATGCTTTGCCACCCGGTCTAGCACCCTGCCCAACATGGGCCAGGGCGGGAACACATAGAGAAGCTCCTGTGTCGGCCATTGTTGGAGAAGAGCATCTACTCCCAGAGATCGAGGGTCCCGTCCTCTGCTGAAAAAGCGCGGCACTTGGCAATTGGCCGATGACGCCATCAAATCTAGGCTAGGCTGGCCCCAGCGCTTCGTGATGTCCAAGAACGCCTGAGCCGATAACTGCCACTCTCCGGGATCCAAGGTATGGCGACTCAGAAAGTCCGCCTTGACATTCATGACTCCGGCAATGTGGGCCGCTGACAGCTGTTCCAGATTCGCTTCCGCCCACTGGCATAGATTTATGGCCTCCTTGGCTAGAGGGGCGCTCTTGGTACCTCCCTGGCGGTTGACATAGGCCACAGCCGTGGCATTGTCCGACAGGACCCGTACTGGCTTCAACGCCAGTACCGGGAGGAACTCCAAAAGCGCCAACCGAATGGCTCTGAGTTCCAGGAGGTTGATAGACCACTTTGCCTCTGCAGGAGACCAGAGCCCCTGCGCTGTCCTTCCCAAGCAGTGGGCTCCCCAGCCCGTCAAAAAGGCGTCCGTCGTGACGACAATCCACTCCGGGGTCACAAGAGGCATCCCTGCAGACAACTTGTCTGTCTTCAGCCACCAGCTCAGCGCCTTGCGCACTGCTGGATCCAAGGGAAGGCGCACAGCATAATCCTCCGACACTGGAGTCCAGCGCTGCAGCAGAGAGTGTTGGAGTGGTCTCATATGAGCCCTGGCCCAGGGCACTACTTCCATCATGGCCGTCATAGAGCCCAACAGCTGCACATAGTCCCAAGCCCGAAGAGGAGAGGCTACTAGGAACTGGTCCACCTGAGCCTGAAGCTTGACAATCCGATTGTCTGGCAGGAACACTCTGCCCACTTGGGTGTCGAATCAAACTCCCAGATACTCCAGGGACTGAGTCGGGCGCAGCTGGCTTTTCTCCCAGTTGATGATCCACCCCAGGGAGCTCAAAAGAGCAATCACCCGGTCCACAGCTTTGCCGCACTCTGCATAAGAGGGGGCTCGGATCAACCAGTCGTCCAGATAAGGATGGACTTGTACTCCTTCCTTTCCCAGGAAGGCCGCGATGACCACCATTACTTTGGAGAAGGTCCGCGGAGCAGTAGCCAACCCGAACGGGAGGGCTCTGAACTGGAAGTGTCGGCCCAGGACTGCAAAACGCAGAAAGCGTTGATGAGGAGGCCAGATGGGAATATGCAAATACGCTTCCTTGATGTCCAAGGATGCCAGGAACTCCCCTGCCTTCACTGCCGCTATAACAGAGCGGAGTGTCTCCATGCGAAAGTGCTGAACTTTCAAGGCCCGATTCACCCCTTTGAGGTCGAGGATAGGCCGTACAGAACCTCCTTTCTTTGGTACCACAAAGTAAATGGAGTAACGTCCCTTGCCAAGCTGATTTTCTGGCACCGGAACGACCGCACCCAGGCGGATCAGATTGTCCAAAGTCTGCTGCACTGCCACAGCTTTGACCGGAGACTTGCAGGAAGAGAGTACAAACCCGTCTCTTAAGGGTCGGCAGAACTCTAGCTTGTAGCCGTCTCTGATGACTTCCAGCACCCAAGCGTCTGAAGTTACCCTGGTCCACTCGCCCAGAAACGAGGACAGGCGTCCTCCAATCTGCACTGGGCCATGGACCAGGGCCCCGTCATTGGGTACGAGACCCTGGGGGAGGACCGGAGGGCGCACCTCCGGGACGGCGGTCTCTGCGAAAGGAATGCTGCTTGGGGGAGAAGTTTCTTTTGAAGGAAGAGGGGGCAGAGGAGCCCGACTTGCCCGGGCGGTACCGACGGGCTTCCTGAAACCGCCCTCTGGAGTTACCGGGGCGAGCACTGGCCCGAGCCCTGACCTTTGGTAACCTCTTGCCCTTAGACGTGCCGAGATCGGTCACAAAGAGCAGCTTGCCTTTAAAAGGCAACTTAGCCAGGCGGGACTTAGAGGCGTGGTCAGCAGACCAATGCTTCAGCCAAAGCCACCGCCGCGCAGAGACTGTCTGAGCTATACCTTTAGCCGAAGCTCTCAAGACATCATACAGCAAGTCTGCCAAATAAGCCAAGCCCGATTCCAGGGCCGGCCAATCAGCCCTCAAGGAAGGATCCGAGGGGGAAGCCCGCTGCACAATCGTCAGGCACGCCCTGGCCACATAGGAGCCGCAAACTGAGGCCTGCAAACTTAAAGCAGCCGCCTCGAAGGACGACCTTAAGGCCGCCTCCAATCTTCTGTCTTGGGCGTCCTTTAGGGCCGTGCCACCTTCCACCGGCAACGCCGTTTTCTTAGTCACCGCAGTGATTAAAGAATCCACGGTAGGCCAAAGAAAGGCCTCCCATTCACTTTCAGGCAGAGGATAGAGGCGGGACATAGCCCTAGCCACTTTGAGGCTCGCTTCCGGGACATCCCATTGAGCCGAAATCAAGGTGTGCATGGCATCATGCACGTGGAAGGTTCTAGGCGGGCGCTTCATCCCCAGCATAATGGCGGAGCCAACAGGGGCTGAGGGAGAGACGTCCTCCGGAGAGGAAATCTTCAAAATGCTCATGGCCTGCACTAACAGGTTGGGCAAGTCCTCTGAGCGAAAAATCCGCGCTGCAGAGGGGTCATCCGCTCCATCCGAGCGGGAATCCGTCTCCTCCAAGGAATCCCCAAAGGACCGTTGGGAGAACCCAGATACGCTGCCCTCATCCACATCAGAGGAGACAGAGTCCTCTAAGGCCTGGAAATCCACCCGAGGGCGTTTACTTCCGGGGGCCTCAACCCCTTTATCGGACAAGGGAGTCGGGGCAGCGTTTTGCATAAGGAAGGCCTGATGCAGCAGCAAAATGAACTCGGGGGAGAAACCCCCCAGACTGTGCACTTCAGCAGCCTGGGCCACAGCCCTAGACGCACCCTCAACAGGCGCTCGCAAGAGCGGGGGAGAAACATGCTGCACATCCAAAATGGCGTCCGGCGCAACACTCCGCGAAGGAGCCACGCGGGAAGAACGGCGCTTAACTTTGGCCGCTTTTTTGCCGTCGCCCAAATCAAGGGCGGCCATAGAATTAACGTCTCCCACCTCAAGGGCGGCCCAAGAAGAAGCCGTCCGAGCAGAGTGGCCGGCCAAGATGGCGGAGGCGAGCAACGGGGGATGGGCGTTTATGGCGGGAAAAACCGCACGCACCGGAGGAAGAACCGGGACACTGACTGGCCTCCAAACTGACACCCAACAGGGCGAATCAGACTTTAAGACCCCCGCATCCCCGCTAGAAGCGCACACGCGGTCCGGGCAGCGATTCTTTGCGCCCTCGCCCTCCGACGCCATAGGCCACGTGGAGACCGATCGGGGAACCCCCTGCCCGCTACAAAAAGGTAAAAATTACCTGCTTCTCGCTCCGAGCTGTAACGAACTGGTGTCCCAGTGAGTAGCTGCAATAAACGTCGAAACAAACGTTGAAATAAACGCCCTTAAGGATGTCCAAATTTTTTTTTTTTTTTTTCAACGGAGCCAGCGGGAGGGGGGAGAAAAGGAGGGACCTGGCACCACCAGGTTTGCACTTGCTCAAGAAGAGCCCTCAACCCCAGGTACTCAACAAAACCTAAAAATTAGGCTTGGAGACCTAGCCAGAGCTGCTGCTGTGTGTGACCACTACCTGCTGAGATAGAGAACATACTGAGGAGTTTCCGGCAGCACATGACCACATATAGGGAGGCAAAAGCTTTGCTCTCTATCTCCACCTGCTGGTAGATGGACACAACCCACCAGTCTATGGATTGATCAGCATGATGATATGGAATGTGTTTTTTCTGCGTTTAGCTTTAGTTGGAATGCATCCCAAAAAGGCAAACTTTACCTTCTAACCCTTCGGCAATGTCACTCACAAATATATTGAACAGAATCGGCCCCAGCGCCGATCCCGGAGGCATTCCACTACTCACCTTTCCCTCCAGCACCCTCTCTCTTCTTTCCTAACTTTTGAATAACCGCGATCAGATCCTTATCTAGTTCCTCCAGTTGTGTCGGGGGTCTGTAGACAACACTCAAGTGGACAGAGGTTCTATCATCTCTTTCTAAGGTGATCCACATCGCTTCTTCTTTTCCCCAGGTCCCTGTCATTTCAGTCGCTGCAATATCATTTCTCACATACAGAGCTACTCCTCCACCTTTACGACCATCTCTATCCTTCCTAAATAGATTATAGCCTGGTATGTTTGCATCCCATTCATGGGAACTATTTAGCCACGTCTCTGTGATTGCAACAATGTGTAAGTCTGCCTCCAACATCAGGGCTTGAAGGTCATGAACTTTATTGCTTAGACTGTGAGCATTTGTGGTCATCGCTTTCCATCTACATTTCCTGGTATGTGTTTCAACATTAGTGATTTGGGGGTGTCTTATCCCTTTGGGTACCTTCCTATCTTTTTGTTCCACATTCATTGCTTTTTCTTCCGGCTGCCTTCTATTTTCAGGAACATCACAGTGCTGTAATGGAGCAAAAGAATTCTGTAGGGGCAACACTTGTGAGGGCAGATGCTTCTGTGTCACATAACGAAGTCTGCCTGAGGCTACTGTGAACCATCTATTCTTAGGTGGTTTTATCCTTTGAGGCAGTGGTGTGAATTTGGCTTGATTCTGTGCAGTATGATTTTGTGGAGTCTTTGAAGCTGCTTTAAGTGCATCTAATTCCTGCTTTACTTTACTGAGCTCCTGTTTTAAACTAGCGAGCTGATGACATATAGGACAAGTCTTTAGTCTCCAAATGACTGGCCTTGAACCTAAAGCACCACAATTATTACAGAGAATAAGAGTCATCCTGATTTATTGGAATGGGTATGAATAGGTATGCTATGATGGGGTTAATAGTATGCAAGATTAACTTTACTCTTCAGCCACACAGGCAATCAGAGAGATTTGTATTTGGGTAGAGTTAATTTGTGATAAGTAGTGTATTTAGGAAAGCTATTTAGGAAGTGGAAGTCTTGGAGTGGGAGGGCTTAAAATTTAAAACCTGTGGAATGTGTTTGCTGTAAAACCTCTCTCTAGAACTGTATTAAGCCACTTATCTACACAGCTGGTTGGGATAAGGGGAAGACAAGGTTAAGTCAAGGGGAAGACCAGATTTCGAAATGCACCAGAAATGTCCAAAACCACAGCTTTAGGGTAGGAATATCCAGGAATAAAGCCAGCACAAGTCTTATCTGAGTGAGTTTCCTTCAGGCAGGAGACAAGCAAAGATCTTGAAGCTGCCCAGCTCTCAACAGAAACTAGCTACTCTTAATCGTTTAGATTGTCTGCAGAAAACCAGGTGGGATGGGATGGGGGAGAGTTCAGCACAATTTTAGTAAAAGAAAGAGAGTTCTAATACTATCTGGCAGTTTTGAAATCTGAAATCTAGTTTTCAGATTTTCAGATATCAATAAACCAGTTTGAAAACAACAACCAGATCACAACAGTCAGATCACAATATTTGCAGAGCAGATTAAAAACAGTTTTGTTTTGTTTTTTTCTTTTTAGGAAAGATATAAGTGCAGTGACAAGGACAGACAAGGATAGAAGGGAGAGATGTCCAAAACCACAGCTTTAGGGTAGGAATATCCAGGAATAAAGCCAGCACAAGTCTTATCTGAGTGAGGTTCCTTCAGGCAGGATGAAATGGACGTTTACAACCCATTTCCATTCCTTACAAGTTCACAGTGGGCAAAGCATAGACTAGGCCTTGGAATTTTGGCCTGACATACGACACACAAAAGAGCTAGTCATGGAACAACAGTGACTGTGAATCTCCTTGTCACAATTTGGATAACTATCTATCTCTTCTACTTGGTGCATCAGCCTAATAAGTGCACCAAGAAAAGAGATGCAATAGTTAGAAAAACACTTTTTTCCCTTGATTGACTCCTCAAGCAAAGAATTTCATACTTACGAAACACTCTCAGTGGAAACTTCTCAGTTTGATACCGGTTGTCCTTGCTGATGAGAATGTCTGCATAATAATCTCCTGCATCTTCTTCCATTAGGTTTGTGATGGTCAGTTTGCCAGAAGAATTATCAACTTTAAATCTTGCTTTATAGGCAGGATAAACATGTAATTTTCCATTCTCCAATTCAGCAACTTTGTTTACCCCTTTCTTCCACACAATTTCTTCTTCCAAAGACAGAAGAGGTTGTAGAACGATCTCACCACCCTTTTCACCATTTATATAATCCTCTTGTCCTAGGGAGAGAAAATCCACACAAATTATTAGTAGTCATTCAATCCATGAGATTTGATTGAGAATTACCCTCTCCCAGTTTGTCATCTTCAGTGAAGAGGTTTCCTAATCTACAGTATATAGGGAAAAGTCTACAAAAAAGCAAGGACTAACACTTTTGCAACCTCTCATTATCATAGCCTGGTTCTTTCCACTTATTTCAGGATGTGCGATACGTTCTCGTTTGAACAAACGCAGAAGAGAGAATAAGAGTACTGCTTAGAGATCTCATCAAGAGAAAAAGAACATTTAAATCACTGAGATAATGATATAGACAGCTAGTCTGTTTTATATGAACATGCTAGAAAATATTAATGAAACACTAAACTTACTTTTTGCACATTCTTACCTACACATTGTAAATAAGGACTTTCTTGCACAAACTGAAAGCCCATACACAACTCTTTTACATAAAACAGACACCTCCTTCAGTCTCATGAGCAGCACCATTTCTCATTAGCATCAATTTAGTCAAACCACAGTAGGGACACTTTAGACTCCCCCCCCCCCCCATCCCTCCCCCCACACACCCAGTGATCCCTTGACCCCTTGACATGCACTACATATTTCATGAGTGAGGTCTACTGCAAAATATCATTAACAGACTATTTACTGTCATTTGAATTAAGCAGAGAACAGATGTTCCTTTTTTCAGTTCAAATGACTATAGTAGTTCACATATATATATCAGTGCAACAAGCATTTTATTTCTTTTCTATTGCTGCATGTTACTAATATTTGTTAGCAATGAGTTTACTTTGGAAGAAAGAGAGAAATACATTCTTCTTCATCTTAGTCCCCAACAGACTCTATTCCTTCACTAACCATCACTGCTGCCAAAGAAGGAATTAGTGTGACTTTTTCTCCAGTAATGACCTCACTAAGCCTAGGCCACTATTGCCCTATACTGAGCCATCATCTACACCTTATCCTATTTACTCCCGTGAGCCATCCGTTGCACCCATTCATTATAAGCTAATCAAAGCATTTATTACACTGTCCTAATATCTTAATAATGATCATCACTGTGTTTGCTGTTAGCATAACAGACAAAAATACAAACCAGGTACAACGGTATGGATAGCTGTAAAACAGCATATGTCTTCAGTGCGTGTTTCCTAGGATCTTATGCTCTTGTCAAGGAATATAACATACTCACAGAAATCAAACAGAGATATACAATTCTGCAGTTCAGGAACAGCCTTTGTGCAAAATTGGTAGTGTTAAGAAAAAGTTTGAAAGATGAGGGAGATATTTGTATCAGTGTAGGAATTTCTATGCTCATTTACTCAAAATAGTGTAGCACCAGAGGAAAAATTAAACACTATGGGCCTGATATTCAACACTATTTAACTGGTCAGGAACGGATCCTGACTGGTTAAACAGTGCCCGGCCGGCTAAGCACAAATATTCAGTGCAAGATTGCTGGTTATCTCCGTTGAATATTAGCACTTAGCAGCCAAATGATAGCCGGCTATCTGTGAATATTCAAGCTCTGGTCAGCTAAATTTAGCAGGCAAATCACTCCGCATAAATAGCGGTCCTATATTTTCCCACTATTAACTTAACTGGCCAGCGCTAAATATTCACATAGCCAGTTAAGTTACAGCTGGTCAAAAAAACCCAGATATTCAATGCCAGTCACCGGAGATGGCCCGGTATTGAATATTTGGGGTCAGCGCCAGCTGCTAACTGTGCTGCCTGCCTCCGGCTGAATATCGGGGAGGTATCTGTTTTGTAGGACCTGGATACTGCTGCCATCTTTTTGGAAGTTCCTTTCAGCCTGGAAGCAGGTTAAAGTTAATTTGAATTGTTATTATACGTTCTCGTATATTTTTTACTTATGTTGTAAATATATATTGCTACTTCTTATTTCTATAAAGAGAAATTACTCACCTGTAGCAAATATTCTCCAAGAACAGCAGGATGCTAAATTCTGACTGATGGGTGACATTATCTGAAGGAGACCAGCCCAGGAATTCCACACCCCCCCCAAGCAATTTTTCTACAAGCCTTTGAAAGCATGCACACGTTTTCTTGTCCACTGTTGTTGCATGGGACCAGGTCAGTCTAATTCTACAGCTTATAGAAAACAACTCCAAGGGGTGCTTGGTGGAGCAAAAAAAATAAGCATCCAGCTGTCCTTAGAGAACACCTCTAAATGATTATTAAGAAAATTCAAAATGTGGCTGTACGTCCTATCTTTTTCCTTAAGTTCATATGAGGGTACCAAGAACAGCCACGGAAGACACTGCTGACACTCCTGGAACACAGAACACCCGTCGACAAGCAAAAGCTGTAGATGTCATCTATGAGCACCACCCACAGTACTACCTCCAAAGTGTCCGCCACAAAGCCCAAGATATGAATGCATAGTCAAGCCTGAGGACTCAGCGCCCTGAGCAGACTGCACATCCAAGTCTGAACCTAGATCCTCCAGTCCTGGTCAAGAAACAAATTGAACCAGCGCTATCTGGAATGGGACGAGGTGGCTCATTTGAAGGGTAACCACCCAGCTCAAGGATTCCAAGAAGACCCAGGAAGATAAACTCTCGGATCTCGTCTAGAGCGAGATGCACTCTGATGCTGTCCTTGCAGAGAATGCCGCAAAACTCCCAAACCTAGAAAAAGGTGAATGGAGCTATAGCCATGCCCACAGGCAAAGCCTGGAACTGAACATGAGGGCTCAGAACGGTCAAACAGAGAAACTGCAGATGAGGGGGCAAAAGAGGAAAGAAAAGAAGCGCTTCCTAAGGGAGAAGTGCAGGGAAAATTGTAGGCTAAATTGAAGTAGCTCTGAATATAGCTAGCTGTCCAATATAAAGAAAAAGCGCAAAAGTGCAATAAAAACCTTAGAGACACTGCAACAAATAGCTAGCTAGAGGTGCCACAGATATAGTGGAAGCTAGAGCTGGAATGCAATAGTTTGATCAGTGTCAGAGAGCAAATATAGAAGAGCAGAGTTGCTGTGGGAAACAACCACAGCTAACTTTTGGCACTGTAGCCTAGTGTAAACTACATAAGTACATAAGTAATGCCATATTGGGAAAAGACTAAAGGTCCATCGAGCCCAGCATCCTGTCCCCGACAGCGGCCAATCCAGGTCAAGGGCACCTGGCAAGCTACCCAAACGTACATTTTATACATGTTATTCCCGAAATTGTGGATTTTTCCCAAATCCATTTAGTAGCGGTCTATGGACTTGTCCTTTAGGAAACCATTCAACCCCTTTTTAAACTCTGCCAAGCTAACCGCCTTCACCATGTTCTCCGGCAACGAATTCCAGAGTTTAATTATGCATTGGGTGAATAAACATTTTCTCCTATTTGTTTTAAATTTACTACACTGTAGTTTCATCGCATGCCCCCTAGTCCTAGTATTTTTGGAAAGCATCAACAGACGCTTCACATCCACCTGTTCCACTCCACTCATTATTTTATATACCTCTGTCATGTCTCCCCTCAGCCATCTCTTCTCCAAGCTGAAAAGCCCTAGCCTCCTTAGTCTTTCTTCTTAGGGAAGTTGTCCCATCCCCACTATCATTTTAGTTGCCCTTCGCTGCACCTTTTCCAGTTCTACTATATCTTTCTTGAGATCCGGCGACCAGAATGGAACACAATACTCAAGGTACGGTCGCACCATGGAGCGATACAACAGCATTATAACATCCTCACACCTGTTTTCCATACCTTTCCTAATAATACCCAACATTCTATTCACTTTCCTAGCCGCAGCAACACACTGAGCAGAAGGTTTCAGTGTATTATCAATGACAACACCCAGATCCCTTTCTTGGTCCGTAACTCCTAACGTGGAACCTTGCATGACATAGCTATAATTCGGGTTCTTTTTTCCCACATGCATCACCTTGCACTTGTTCACATTAAATGTCATCTGCCATTTAGCCGCCCAGTCTCCCAGTCTCGTAAGGTCCTTCTGTAATTTTTCACAATCCTGTCGCGAGTTAACGACTTTGAATAACTTTCTGTCATCAGCAAATTTAATTACCTCGCAGGTTACTCCCATCTCTAAATCATTTATAAATATATTAAAAAGCAGCAGTCCTAGCACAGTCCCCTGAGGAACCCCACTAACTACCCTTCTCCATTATGAATACTGCCCATTTAACCCCACTCTCTGTTTCCTATCCTTCAACCAGTTTTTAATCCACAATAGGACATTTCCTCCTATCCCATGACCCTCCAATTTTCTCTGTAGCCTTTCATGAGGTACCTTATCAGACACCTTTTGAAAATCCAGATAAACAATATCAACTGGCTCCCCTTTGTCCACATGCTTGTTTACTCCTTCAAAGAATTGAAGTAAATTGGTCAGGCAAGATTTCCCCACACTAAAGCCATGCTGACTTGGTCTCAGTAATCCATGTCCTTGGATGTGCTCTGTAATTTTGTTTTTAATAATAGCCTCTACCATTTTCCCCGGCACCGACGTCAGATTCATCGGGGATGGGACAACTTCTCTATGAAGAAAGACTAAGGAGGCTAGGGCTTTTCAGCTTGGAGAAGAGATGGCTGAGGGGAGACATGATAGAGGTATATAAAATAATGAGTGGAGTGGAACAGGAGGAGTGGCCTAGTGGTGGTGGACTCTGGTCCTGGGGAACTGAGTTCGATTCCCACTTCAGGCACAGGCAGCTCCTTGTGACTCTGGGCAAGTCACTTAACCCTCCATTGCCCCAGGTACAAATAAGTACCTGTATATGTAAGCCACATTGAGCCTGCCATGAGTGGGAAAGCACAGGGTACAAATGTAACAAAAAATTTTAAAAAAAATTTCCCAGATCTCCTGGAATCTTTTTAAAAAATCAGCGTTACATTGGCCACTCTCCAGTCTTCCGGTACCACGCCCAATTTTAAGGATAAATTGCATATCACTAACAGTAGCTCCGCAAGCTCATTTTTCAGTTCTATCAGTACTCTAGGATGTATACCATCTGGTCCAGGAGATTTGCTACTCTCCAGTTTGCTGAACTGCCCCATTACGTCCTCCAGGTTTACTGTGAATTATGTAAGTTTCTCCGACTCGTTCGCTTGAAATACCATTTCCGACGCCGGTATCCCACCCAAATCTTCCTCGGTGAAGACTGAAGCAAAGAAGTCATTCAATCTCTCCACTACGTCTTTCTCATCCTTGACCGCCCCTTTTACCCCTCGGTCGTCCAGCGGCCCAACCGATTCTCTTGCCGGCTTTCTGTTTTTAATATACCAAAAAAAATTTTTACTATGTTTTTTTGCCTCTAATGCTATCTTTTTTTCGTAATCCCTCTTGGCCTTCTTTATCTGTGCCTTGCATTTGCTTTGACACTCCTTATGTTGCTTCTTGTTATTTTCAGACGGTTCTTTCTTCTATTTTCTGAAGGCGTTTCTTTTAGCCCTAATAGCTTCCTTCACCTCACTTTTCAACCACGCCAGCTGTCTTTTGGACTTCCGTCTTTCTTTTGTAATTCGCAGAATATGTCCCAACTATGGAAAGAACTGCTTGTCAAGGCAAGCAATATGAGAGAGGGAAGTAAAATAGTAAAATATGCCCTATAGAAAAGGAGCCGAGGGCCACAGCTTCTAATATAATGCACAAACCAGCCTTAGACCTGTAACCTTCAGGCTGAAAGCCAACCATCTTCCAGAAAAATTAAACTATTTTGCAGAACTACTGCACCTAGAGCAAATGCCCCATCTGAGAGTGGCGCATTTCCCTTCCCCCTACTCCCCCCCCCCCCCCACGTGGTCGGGCTGTGGGGAATCTGAGGGATCTGGACGGCCCTCATGGACGGATGATCCAGATGAGGGTACCTGCAGGCCACAGGATTTGGATGATTCTATAGCGGTACGCATTTTTCACCGCGATGAGCTGCCAGTGCTCATTTCTGACGCCTTACAGGCCCTTTCTATTGAAGATCCGGCCGAGGGCGAGGCCTCCTTGGTTAATCCTAGGATGGCTAGTACTAAGAAGCCTTCTCGGGCTTTTCTTATGCATCCAAGAGCTTATTTCAGCTCAATGGTCTGACCCTGATGGGCCTTTGAAGGTTGCCAGGGCTATGAGTCAGCTTTACCCACTGAGTGAGGATCACTTGGTCCTGTTTGGAATGCCTAAAGTGGATGCGTTGGTCACGGCGGTGACTAAAAAGACCACTCTCCCGGTAGGAGGGGTCGCTTTGAAAGATATGCAGGACCGGCGGCTAGAATCCGCACTGAAACAGTCCTTTGAAATCTCGGGCCTCTCATTAAGGGCGGCTATTTGAAGTTCCTATGCAGCCCGGGCCTGCCTTTCCAGTTTACAGCAGGCAGTTGATCAGCCCGTGGATGGTGCGGGGTCCCTCGGTGAGGTTGGCCCGCGTATGGAGTCTGCCCTGTCCTTTTTGGCTTATGCCCTTTATGACCTGGTCAGAGCTTCGGCTAAACAGATGTCTGTGGCGGTTTCAGCCCGCCGCCTTATTTGGCTGCGGCACTGGGCAGCTGACATGGCCTCGAAACAAAGGCTGGTGAGGTTACCCTTTCGGGGCCTTCTGCTATTTGGAGAGGAATTGGAAAAGATTGTTAAAGACTTAGGGGATTCTAACTCCCAGCAGTTGCCTGAGGATAGGCCGAGGCATTCTTCCAAAAGTCCTGTTTCTCCCTCCTCTTCCAGGCCACGTTTCCGTGAAGCTCGCAGGTATCACCCAGGGCGCTCTGCTGGGTTTTCTCAACATGCCCGTTTTCAGCAGAGGAACTCCTTTCGCGCGGACAAATGTTCCACGGCGGCCGGGCCTTGGCCAGGAGTTCAGGGGCATCCTCCACAATGATGGGACGCCGGTCCAGTCCTCGATTCCTGCAGTAGGAGGGCGTCTATCCCTATTCCTCAAGGAGTGGACCAAGATTTCTTTGGATCAGTGGGTGCTGGACCTGATCAGAGAAGGTTACCGATTGGAATTCGGTGCCCCGGTGAGAGACGCCTTTTTGGAGTCCCAATGCGGGACTGCCGTCAAACGGGCGGCAGTAAAGGAGACCTTGCAAGTCTTGCTGCACCTCGGAGCGTTGATTCCAGTGCCTCCCGCTAAACGCGGCTGCGGTCGCTACTCCATCTATTTCGTGGTGCCTCGGAAAGGCGGGTCTTTCAGACCAATCCTCGACTTACACAGAGTCAACGAGGCCCTAAGAGTGCAACACTTTCGCATGGAAACTCTGCGCTCCGTCATTGCGGCGGTACAGCCAGGAGAGCTTCATACGTCTATGGACCTCAAAGAAGCGTATTTGCACATTCCTATCTGGACCCCACATCAGCGGTTTCTCTGGTTTGCGGTTTTGGGCCAGTATTTTCAGTTTTGGGCCTTCCACAGCTCCCCGTATCTTTTCCAAGGTGATGGTGGTGGTAGCTGCTTTTCTCAGGCGAGAGGGTATCAGAGTTCACCCTTATCTCGGCGACTAGCTCATCAGAGCAGATTCGGCAGACGAAAGCCAACTTGCCACAACCAGAGTTGTTACAGTTCTCCAGACTCTGGGCTGGGTGGTCAATATACCCAAAAGTCACCTGACCTCCTCTCAGTCTCTCGGGTATTTGGGGGTTCGGTTCGACACGGTCTCGGGGTTCGTCTTTCTCCCCGACCACAGGCGATGCAAGCTTCCTGCGGATGCCTTGTCCTCAAGCTTGGGACTTTGTCTAGCTCCTGGGATCGATAACGACCACCAAGGACGTGGTTCCCTAGGCGAGAGCTCATATGAGGCCGCTGCAGATTGCTCTGCTCCAGCAATGGTCTCCGATTTCCCAGGAATATCAACGCAGGCTAACATGGCTCCCTGCAGCCCGGCACAGTTTGGATTAGTGGCTCTCCGACAGGATGTTGCGAAAGGGAACACCACTTGCGCTTCCTTCTTGGTGCCTGGTGATAACGGATGCCAGCCTTTCGGGCTGAGAAGCGCATTGCCAGGGAAGCTATGCTCAGGGTTAGTGGACACCCTTGGAAGCGGGTTGGTCCATCAATCGCTTGGAACTGAGAGCGATATTCCAGGCTCTTAAGGCCTTTCTCAAGACTCTGGAGGGGCTTCCTGTCCGTGTTCTGTCAGACAATATGACAGCGGTGGCCTACATCAATCGCCAGGGCAGCACTCAGAGCAGGGCACTGGCCGCGGAGGCCGCTCAGATTTGCCACTGGGCCGAGCTCCACTTGACTTTTCTGTCGGCAGCTCATATAGGTCAGAGCAACGTGCAGGCCGATTTCTTCAGCAGACATCAAATCAACCTGGCGGAATGGGAACTGGCAGAAGTGTTTCTTCAGATTTGTGCCAAATGGGGAAATCCTGGAGTAGATCTAATGGCGTCAAGTGCAAATGCCAAAGTCCCTCGCTTTTTCAGCAGAAGGAGAGATCCTCGCTTGGTGGGGTTGGATGCACTGGCTCAACCCTGGCCCTCGGGCCTCCTGTATGTGTTCCCTCCTTGACCCTTGATAGGGCGAGTCCTACTGTGGATTCAACAGCACCGGGGATTGGTGATTCTCATTGCTCCGGATTGGCCAAGGAGTCAGATGCTGGTGGAGGCTCCACTTCCTTTGCCTCTGGTACCGAACCTTTTGGTTCAGGGTCCGGTGACCTTGGCGGATCCCTGCCGATTTGGTCTTATGGCCTGGCTCTTGAGAGGGCGCAATTGAGAGACAAGGGCTACTCTAACAAGGTCATCTCCACTCTCTTGCAGGCCCGCAAGCGATCTACCTCTGCAGCTTATGCTTGGATCTGGCGCAAGTTTGAGGCGTGGTGTGTTTCAAATGCAATCACACCCACGCGGGCTACATTCTCACCAGTTCTGGACTTTTTGCAGGACAGCTTACAAAAAGGCCTGGCTTACAATTCCCTGTGAGTTCAAGTTACAGTGTTGGGATGCTTCCGAGGAAAAGTCTCTGGCTTGTCCCTTGCTGCTCATCCAGACATTGTCCAATTTCTCAGAGGGGTGCTTAGGCTCCATCCTCCTGTGCGGTCGCCGTGTCCGGCCTAGAACTTGGGGCTGGTGTTGAAGGCTCTTCAGCGTGCGCCTTTCGAGCCGCTTCAGCGAGCTTCTGAGAAGGATGTGACTTTCAAGACAGTCTTTTTGGTGGCCATGACATTGGCTAGACGCGTATCTGAGCTTCAGGCGCTTTCCTGTCGGGATCCCTTTCTACAGTTCTCAGAGTCTGGGGTTACGGTACATACAGTGCCTGCCTTCCTGCCTAAGGTGGTTTCAGCATTTCACCTGAACCAGCCCATTTTTCTACCCTCCTTTTCTAGGGAGGAGTTTCCGGATTCCTTTGGGCAATTGCATCTTTTGGATGTCCGCAGGGCTCTGTTGCAGTATCTACAGATGTCAAATGACTTCAGGACCTCTGATCACCTTTTTGTATTGTTGTCAAGTCCTCAACGCGGATCCACGGCGTCTAAGGCCACTATAGCACGCTGGCTCAGGGAAGTCATTTTTTCTGCATATCTGCTTTGAGGACGGTCTCCGCCTGAAGCATTTAAAGCACATTCCACGAGAGCGGTTTCCTCCTCGTGGGCTGAAACGGGTGTCCTTTCTCTGCAGGAGATCTGTTGTGCGGCTACGTGGGCTTCTCAGTTCTCGTGTGTACGGCATTACAGGCTGGATGTTGCAGCGAAGCAGGATGCACAATCTGAAGCGCAAGTACTTGCTCGCGGAGTCACCTGTTCCCACCCTACGTAGGGAGTGCTTTTGTACATCCCATCAGTTAATGGATTCATCTGCTGCTGATGACAAGGAAGGGAAAATTAGGTTCTTACATTAGTAATTTTCTTTCCTTTAGTCACAGCAGATGAATCCATGATCCCTCCCTGTCTGATTTTGTTTTGTTGTTTCAGATTTTGCAGATATGGTATCTCATCGGGAGAAGTTGAGGACCAGTTCTCAGAGTTTCTATATGCTGGTCTATTGCAGGAGGTTGAGTGTGTCCCTCCTTTGTTTGGTTATTGCTCCGGTTCTGGGGCATTTGTTTACTATGAGGAAAGTTTAAGTTATTTTGCCTTTCTTATTCACTCTGCTTTGGAAATTTCATATACTGAAGGCAGATGGGGTTAGCCGTCCAGAGTCACTATGGTTTTCAGTGTTCTCTATCTCCACCTGCTGGTAGGCGGATACAACCCATCAGTTAAAGGATTCATCTGCTGTGACTAAAGGAAAGAAAATTACCAAGGTAAGAACCTAATTTTCACATTTCCCACAAAAACTTGGAGTCAAAGGCACTAAGCCTAGAAACTCCCACCTGTAAAGGACCAAAAGGTGCAGAAAAAACAAGAAAACTTACTGCACCTGGAATTCCCAGGCAGTCTCCCATCCAAGTAGAAACCTGCCAGGCCCAACCCTGCTGAGCTTCCAAGATCTGAGCTAAGGCACACTCAGGGTGGTGTGCTCATAGGAAAAGCCTGTACTGCCAGTATAAAAAGAGTTTCACAAAGGAAGGAGGGAAACTTCCAAGCTGTTCAAGCAACTGCCCTCAGAAAAACTGAGGGGACAGAAAAGTCTGTAAATAAAAACACTGAATAGGCCCTTTCAGCAGCCCAACATACAAGGAGCCCTGCTCTGATGCTGTTCACTGTTTCTCACACTAAGAACAGCCTTAGCCAATGCAGGAACTCTTAAGAAAATCTAAACTCACCACAGACAGTGAGGCCTATGCTATCAATGTACCCACTTAGGCAAACATGGCTTTCCAGCTCAGGTGATTCTTGCTGCCTTTGTGCAGAAAGGGACTGCTCTGAAAAGACTCCCTCCGAATAGAGGAAGACAGGGGAGAAAAGGACCCTACTGCTGAGCTGGACAGAAAACATCCCCTCTTTGGGGCAGGGTCCATCAGAGAGACTGAGACAGGGAACAAGCCAGAAAACTCCAAAGGCTGAACTAAAAAGGAACTGTAAGTTCCCCTACCAGACTTCTGCAACATATATTTATTTATTGCATTTGTACCCCACATTATCCCACCTTTTTGCAGGCTCAATGTGGCTTACAGAGTGTTGTTATGATATAGTCATTACATGATCTTAAATACAGTCGATAATAGGCTGAAGTTAGGTGATTTAGATGCAAGGTGCTAGGTAGAGTATTGTGAAAGGTGTTTTTTGGTGCACCTGAGTAATTTGAGGAATGATTTATTAAGGATGACTTTTGTAGGCTTTGTTGAAGAGATGTGTCTTCAAAGATTTGTGAAAGCTGGTAAGATTGTCCATAGTTTTCAGGGCCAAGGGTAATGCGTTCCATATCTGTGTGCTTTTATATGCAAAAGCAGTAGCGTATGACTGTTTGTATTTAATTCCTTTACAGCTGGGGAACTTCAGATTGAGGAATTTGCGGGCCGATCTTTTGGCGTTTCTAGGCGGTAGATCTACTAGGTTTAACATATAGAGTGGGGCATCTGTGTGAATGATTTGTGGACGGTTGTGCAGATCTTGAACTCAATTCGTTCCTTGAGTGGTAGCCAATGTAGTTTCTCTCTTAGAGGTTTCACCCTTTCGTATTTAGTTTTTCCAAAGTTGAGTCTGGCTGCTGTGTTCTGGGCTGTTTGGAGTTTTTTTAATGGTCTGTTCTTTACAGCCTGCATACAAAGTGTCACAGTAGTCCAGATGACTTATCACTAATGACTGTACTAGGGTACGGAAGATGTTTCTTGGGAAAAAAGGTTTTATTCTTTTGAGTTTCCACATCGAGTGGAACATTTTTTTCGTTATATTCTTCACGTAGGTATTGAGTGTGAGGTATCGATCGATGGTGACTCCAAGAATTTTCAGATTTTCTGAGATAGGAGTGTGCAGTATGGTGTGGTTATGGTAGGGTAGTTGTTTGTGTTGTATTGGGAAGTGATAACTAGACATTGAGGTTTTTTTGCGTTCAGTTTTAACTGGAATGAGTCCGCCCAAGAGTGCATGATTTGGAGGCTCTGGTTGATCTAATTGGTTATTTCGTTTAGGTTATTTTTGAACGGGATGTGGATCGTGACATCATCTGCATATATGTATGGGTTAAGGCTCTGATTGGCTAGAAGTTTGGCTAGTGCTATTATCATAAGGTTGAAAATAGTTGGCGAGAGGGGGGATCCCTGAGGAACTCCACATTCCGGTATCCAAGGTGGTGATCTGTCATTATTCGTTGTTACTTGGTAGGATCTGGTGGCGAGGAATCCTTTGAACCATTTGAGAACTGGGCCTCCGATTCCGAAGTATTCTAACAGGTGTAGTAATATTCCATGATCCACCATGTCAAAAGCACTAGATATGTCGAATTGTAGTACGAGTATGTTCTTGCCGGTTGCAATTGTTTTTTTGAATGAATTCATTGCAGACACTAGTACAGTTTCAGTACTATGATTTGATCGAAATCCTGATTGGGACTCATGTAGAATTGAGTGTTTGGTTAGGTATTCTGTGAGTTGTTTCATCACTATTCCTTCCATCAGTTTTGTTATGAGTGGGATAGAAGCAACTGGTCGGTAATTGGTTAGGTCCATTGTGCTTTTCTTAGCATCTTTTGGCAGAGGAGTGAGAAGGATATTTCCCTTGTCCATGGGGAATAGACCATTTAGGAGTCTGTAATTTACTTGGTTTGCGAGGTCTTTTTTGAATTGTTCGGGGGCGGCTTTTAATAGGCTAGTAGGGCAGATGTCAAGTTTGCATTGAGATTTGGCTTATTTTCTGAGCCAGTGGTTGAGTTCGTCTACTGAAATCAAGTCAAAGTTGGTCCATGATCGATCGGCTGGATATTCCCCGGGTTTTGGGTCTAAGCATTCAAGAATGCTTGTGTACTCAGTGGTATTGCTTGGTATCATGCGTAGGAGCTTTATGATTTTTTCCTTGAAATAGTTCGCTAGGTTGGTTGCCGATGGGGTTTCTGTGCTATTCGAAGTGATCTGTGTGGTGTTTAGGAGATTGTTTATAAGTGAAAAGAGTTTATGCATATCCTTGTAATTTGGTCCTATTATAGTTCTGTAGTACATTCTTTTGGTTTGTCTGATTTTGTATTTTCTTTGTAACTGTTTCCACTCTTTGAGTGTGTGTTCGTCTTTTTTTTTTTTTTGCTCCAAGCTCTTTCTAGTCTTCTAACCTGTGTTTTTAGTTCTTTCAGTTCTTCGTTAAACCATGGGATTGAGCTTTTCCTATGTGAGGTTCTAGTTTGGAGTGGTGGTATCTTGTCTACAACTGTTCTGCATCTATTGTCCCATTCTTGTAGAAATTGGGGTGAATCTGTAGTTGTTATCCATTCGTCAGTGTACATTTGTTGCCAAAATGTTAGAGGGTCTATTTTGCCTCTTGTAGTATATGTTCTTTTTTCTTGTTTTTGTTGTGTCACTTTTGTTTTCCAGAGGAGGGAGGTGTTTGCCTTGTAGAGGTCTGACCACGATGTG
The DNA here is from genome assembly GCF_901765095.1 of Microcaecilia unicolor. Taxonomy (NCBI): domain Eukaryota; kingdom Metazoa; phylum Chordata; class Amphibia; order Gymnophiona; family Siphonopidae; genus Microcaecilia; species Microcaecilia unicolor. Next base: position 233,208,458 of record NC_044035.1, on the reverse strand, counting down.
GCTGTCCATTTTGTGTCTTTGATTGTGAGGTTCGCTTCCGATGAAAATTTGTAGGTTATGATATCTAATGTGTGTCCTTTCTTGTGGGTGGGTTGCGTGTTAGGCCAGTGGATCTCCCAGAGTTGAAGGAATTCCTTGCATTCGTGTACATTGTTTGTGTTGATATCTTCAAGATGAAGGTTGATGTCTCCTGCTATAAGAATATTTTGGGAGGTCAGACAGGTATTTGATATGAAGTCCATGAAGTGTATCTGAGCATCTTGCCATTTAGCCATAGGATTATGTTTAATTGATCATGCAGATTCTGACTGAGGCTATTTCGAGTTGGGGAAGGATAGATTCAGCTGTTGTTGTGACTGTGAATTGGGATTTATAAATTATAGCTATGCCTCCGCCTCTTTTTCCTTCTCTTGTCCAATGGGTAATTTTGTACCCTGGTAGGCAAAGCTCTAGGATAATTGGGTCTTTAGAGTCATGAATCCAAGTTTCATTGATGAGAAGGAAGTCAAGGTGATCTGCCATTATCCAGTCAGTTATCGTTGTGGTTTTTTTGATTATTGATCTAGCATTAGAGTACCCTATTTGTATTAATTGGTGTTGCTCCCTTGGGCAGGGCCGTGCCAACACGGTAAGCGAGGTAAGCATGGCAGGGGGGCGCTTCCCTCTGGGGGGCGCCGCCGCACCATGCTCACCTCACTCGCCCTCCCCCCAACAACCCTTTTCTTTTTTTTTCCTTTTTAAATGTACCTCTGTAGCGGTTCAGGCAGCGCAGCGTCAGTGAAGGAGGCGGCGCTCCCGACGTCGCTAGCCTTCCCTTCGCTGTGTTCCGCCTTCTTCTGATGTCATTTCCTTGACGTCAGAAGAAGGCGGAACACAGCGAAGGGAAGGCTAGCGACGTCGGAAGCGCCGCCTCCTTCACTGACGCTGCGCTGCCGGAACCGCTACGGAGGTACATTTAAAAAGAAAAAAAAAGAAAAGGGATGTTGGGGGGAGAGAAGAGGGCGGGCAGTTGAACAATGGGAGCGGGAGGGCAGGGGAGAGACGAGAGCATGGATGTGAAGGGGGAGGGGAGAAGAGGGCGGGCCAGGCCAGGCCAACTGGGACATGGGAGCGAGAGGAGAGAGAGGAGCATGGATGCGAGGGGGGGTCATGGAAGGGAGAGAGGGGAATTGCTGGATAGGGATTAATGGAGGGTGACAGAGGAGCATGGATGGGAGGGGCAGGGCTCAGGGAGAGAGGGGAATTGCTGGAAAAGGATGAATGGAGGGGGCAGGGGACAGAGGAGCATGGATGGGCATGGATTGGGAGGGCAGGGCTCAGGGACAGAGGGGAATTGCTGGAAAGGGATGAATGGAGGGGGCAGGGCTCAGGGAGAGAGGGGAATTGCTGGATAGGGATGAATGGAGGGGGCAGGAGACAGAGGAGCATGGATGGGCATGGATTGGGAGGGCAGGGCTCAGGGAGAGAGGGGAATTGCTGGATAGGGATGAATGGAGGGGGCAGGGGACAGAGGAGCATGGATGGGCATGGATTGGGAGGGCAGGGCTCAGGGAGAGAGGGGAATTGCTGGATAGGGATGAATGGAGGGGGCAGGGGACAGAGGAGCATGGATGGCCATGGATTGGGAGGGCAGGGCTCAGGGAGAGAGGGGAATTGCTGGAAAAGGATGAATGGAGGGGCAGGGGACAGAGGAGCATGGATGGGCATGGATTGGGAGGGCAGGGCTCAGGGAGAGAGGGGAATTGCTGGAAAAGGATGAATGGAGGGGGCAGGGGACAGAGGAGCATGGATGGGCATGGATTGGGAGGGCAAGGCTCAGGGAGAGAGGGGAATTGCTGGAAAAGGATGAATGGAGGGGGCAGGGGACAGAGGAGCATGGATGGGCATGGATTGGGAGGGCAGGGCTCAGGGAGAGAGGGGAATTGCTGGAAAAGGATGAATGGAGGGGGCAGGGGACAGAGGAGCATGGATGGGCATGGATTGGGAGGGCAGGGCTCAGGGAGAGAGGGGAATTGCTGGAAAAGGATGAATGGAGGGGCAGGGGACAGAGGAGCATGGATGGGAGGGCAGGGCTCAGGGAGAGAGGAGAAATTGCTGGACATAGAGGGGAGGGAAGAGAGATGAAGGAGATGAAATGAGGGAAAAGGAAGAGAGGAGAAAAACTGCACATGGATGAAGAAAATAGGCAGAAGCTGAGGACCAGAAATGAAGAAGAAGGGAGGAAAGGAAAGAAATAAATGGAAAGGAAGCCCTGGAAACGGAGTTAAGAGGACAGATAGCAGCAGAATCAGATACTGGGCCAGCATGATCAGAAAAAGAAAGTCACCAGACAACAAAGGTAGAAAAAAATCATTTTATTTTCATTTTAGTGTTTGGAATATGTCCACTTTGAGAATTTACATCTGCTATCTTATTTTGCAATGTATAGCAATTTGTTTCTAAGAATATTGCTGACAATTCCTGTCAGTGTGGCAAGTGGTGAGCGATCATTTTCACGGGGGGGGGGGGAGGGGGAGGGCCACCACCGCCGCCAACTGATAGTCTGCAAGGGGGCGCCAGAGACCCTAGGCACAGCCCTGCCCTTGGGTTCGGGTTTGTGGTGATTTTTATCAGTTGTCTGTTCTCTTGATGTGTGAGTTTGGTGTTTTCTTTTTTTTTATATCCCTTGTTGGTGTCTGTTGGTATTGGCATAAAGAGCAGCAGAATGAGCTTGGGGGGGGGGGGGGGGGTCAGAAATCCACTGCCCCAGAGAAGCCCCCAGTGGCTGACGTGCATCCTGAAAAAAACAAGGCACATCACAGGACTATCAGATTCCTTCTTGAAAACTTAGCCCTCTAGAACCCATTTTAGAACCCATCTGCCCGAGATGGGCATAAAAACTCCCCCAATCACGTAAAGGGCTACTGAGGCCAAGCTCTCTTAAGAAGAAAGGTTCAAATTAAGGGTCCCAGAGCAGAGGAGATCCTGCTCAGATTCAGAAGATATAGAAACAGCTTAAAGTAATTCTGTTCTTCCCTTGGATCTCCTTGCATAGTAGGGGCAGTTTGAGAAGAACTTGCGCCACTGCCTTAGCTACATGCAGTTTCTGACTCAACGGTGATTTTGGTAAAGGAAACCAAAGGCTGGAGAAAATAAAGGGGAATCTCCTGTACCAGCAGTCTCTAATGGAACACAAGGTCATTTAGGAAAAGCTGCCCCTCCCCCCTGCCCACATCAAGGCCGCAGGGCGGAAAAAGATCAGAGCTGATATCAGGAGAAAAGAGAGGGCCTCGCCAGCAAAAAGGTGCGCATTCCCGCCATTTTAGCGCAGGAAAAAGCTGCTCAAGGAAGGGAACTTCAGCACTTCCCTCCCCAGCGTTCAAACACGCCACCACACAGAGTCCCGCTGCAGAGCATCTGCTACCGCAGCGGGAACAGCTTTCAAATGCCAACGGCGCCCACATTAAAGCACAGTGCCCCCGCACCGAAAAGAGAAAGGCAGGGACTCACCGAACAGCAGGTGTCTCCAGAGGAGAAGCAGAGTCCCATAGACGCAGCAGCCTGCTGCCTAACCGGCACACAGACTGAAAGCATAGCACTAAGACAGGGAAACCCTGTACTGCCCAGTCCTGTCTTCAGTTGTTTTATTATTTTTTTTTAACACCGAATGAAGGCAAAGGAGCTCTCTTGTTTTTTTGTTTGGTGGTGGGGGGGGGGGGGTTGTTTTGTTTTTTAAACTGGTAAGGAAGGCTAGAGCTCTAAAGACTGGAAGGCAAGGGGGGAAATGATGAAGCAGGGACCTAGAAGATTGAATATGCCCCCAAAGTTGGCACCATCAGCCATTCACCCCTAAACTCAACTGGCCCATAGAACCCAGGAGTATCCCCAACAGACAAATCCAGAAGCTGTTGAAGCACTGTCCACCACCTGCAGGAGATAGAGATGTACTGAGGTGAAGGAGGAGCTGGCCTTCTGGTATCACTGCCTACAGCTTTGTAATCTCTATCTCCACCTGCTGGTAGATGGACACAACCCACCAGTTCTTGGATTCATCTGCTGCATACGCTAAGGAATACTAGAATGGTCCTTCCCTCTCAGTGTCCCGCCCTCCTCTGAATCAATTTCCTCTATCCACAAGGGCGGGACACTGAGAGGGAAGGGAAGGCTGGAGGTGAGCCGATTATGTAGTAGCTCATTTGCATACCGTTACAAACCCAACCAGCCAGCCGTCCAGGGACGCAGCTTGACAAATGATTATATAGAGGATTGGTTGCAAATGTCTTTAGAGAATGAGATTTTTCCTTCATATATGAGAAATATTATTACCCCTACTTTGAAGAATACAAAAGAATCAAGCCAACTAATAACGAATTATAAATCCACTGCCTCTATTCCTCTGATGCATAAGCATATGAAGGGAATAGTGGCGGTTCAACTTCATGAATATTTGGATTCTCACGATATTCTGTATCCATCTCAGTCGGACTTTAGGGCGAACTTTAGTATCGAGACTGCTACTGCCTTGCAGTTAATGTATTGGTGCTACAGTTCAACCCATCTAGAACGTTTGATTTGGTAGACCACAACATTCTTTTACATATTCTGGACAGAATAGGAATATCTGGCAATGTTCATAAATGGTTTTCAGGTTTTTTTAAAGATCGCTGTTATAGAGTAAGATTTGATGGTGACTGTTCTGAAAGTTGGTATAATCAATGTGGGGTTGCACAAAGTTTGTCGTTATCTCCTGTTCTTTTTAATGTTTACTTCCATTCGTTGGGATTTGTTTTGGAAAAGTTGGAAGTTTACCTTTTCAGCTATGCTAATATTACGATTATGATTCCCATCACTTTTTCAGTTATTTCGCATAAATAGAGCTATTGCAAAACATCTTAAAAGAAATAGAACATTGGATGCTAAAGCATAAGTTTACATTAAATTCTGACAAAACAAAATTTATATTAATTAGTTGTAACCCTGATATGGATGTAAAGAGTAATATGATAAATCAGACTCAGTATCAATTTTCATCTTCCATTAAGATTCTGGGGGTATGGTTGGATAATAAATTATCTTTAGAGAGACAACTTAATACTCTTACTCAAAGAACCTTCTTTTTGCTGAGTTATTTGCATCGAATTCAGAAATATTTTGATCAAAATAATTTTCAACTTGTTGTTCAGGCTTTGATTTTAAGTTTGCTTGATTATTGTAATATTGTTTATTTGGAAGCATCCAAACAGATGCAGGAGAAATGTCTCACTATATAGAATGTAGTATTAAGCCTGATTTTTTTCTTTAAAAAAGTTTGACAGTGTATCTTGTTATTATGTGAACCTCCACTGGCTCCCTGTGGAACCAGGATTCTATTTAAAATTTCTTGTTTTGTATATAAAATTATATATGGTCTATCTCCACTTTATTTGTTGAACCACCTTGTTTTTGCTAACAAGTTACCAGAACTTTTTACATTTCCTTCTTTCAAAAATATGAGAACTAGACTAATTGATACTCTTTTTTTCATATCAAGTAATTCGTGATGTTCATATCAAGTGATATCTTGATATTTGAAATCTCTTATAACCAATTCCGTAAACTGATCAAAACTTACCTATTTAGAAAATTTGTGCTAAAGAATGTTAAATAGAATATGTAGTTTAGGGATACTCTCTTTTTGCTACATTATCTTTTGCTATTCCTGGCTCCTTTGAGCAGGGACTGTCCTTCTTTGTTTTTTGTACAGCGCTGCGTAACCCTGGTAGCGCTCTAGAAATGTTAAATAGTAGTAGTAGTAAATGTCTAGTGTTCTTTATTGTGTGATCCACATTGAACAGAAAGGTATATGCAGGAATATAAATTTATTGTTAATGTTAATACCTATTTTCTTTACTCTTTCCCACTGACTGCTTCTTTGTCTCTAGCTATAAACTCTTGTCTTATCTATTTTCCATCTTTTCTGAATGTTTAAATATAAGAAGTCTATATCGACTTCATTTCCTGTTCTTTACCCATGATTTTACAATGATCTCTTCTTATCTACCATTCCGGAAACAACTGAAGGCCTATTTGTTTACAATTTTTCTCTATTTAGGCGTTTCTTTTATACTGCTTTTATATTTTTGTTATTTGCTACTTTTAACCTATACGTGGGAGTTGGCAGACTATTAGCATCATCACCATCTTACCCAATAGAGCCTGGAAATTCTTTAGAATCACCCAAGTAGTATCCAAGCCAGAATATATATATATATATATACATATATACTAGTAACGAAGGCCCGTTTCAAATCGCAATGAAACGGGCGCTAGCAAGGCTCCCCTCCGTCCCTTTGTGTCTCCGTGTGTCGCCGGTCCCCCTGCAGCCTCCGTGCGAATGTGCTGTGACCCTGGGCCTTTTGGCACGCTCCCCAGCGTCCGTGACCTTTCCGTTCCCCCCGATGTGTGTGTTGCCAGTGCACCCCCTTCCACCCCCACCGATGTCGTCGCTCCCCCTCTCCCCACTAACCTGCCGAAACAGATTTCTGTGTCATGTGAATGCCCCTGCAGTAGGAACCGATAGAGTAACGTGTGCTCCGCCCTCGATGTCATCGCTTTTTGACGCGAGGGCGGAGCAGAGGTACAGTGCAGTACAACGTTGGAGCTGAGAATGTGCTCCGCCCTCAACGTCATAACGTTTGACGCAAGGGCGGGGCCCACAGACTGTGATTTTGTGTGGCTTCAGAGCTTCGAACTTACGAACCTGGCTTCAGTGAAGTCAGTGCAAATAGAACGTTGAGGGTGAGTTTGAGATATATATATATATGTATATATATATTTATATATATATATAACATTGACCTCAGCTAATGAAAACTGAAACCAAAAGCCACAGTGCTTTTACAGTACTGACTTTGCACCACATTTGAAGTGACAACTGATATATCTCTACAGAGAGGATAATTCTTAAGAAATTTATCATCCCACATTTATAGACTTTACATCTGTTTCAAAAGCATTTGGAGCACTCTATTTACCATATAAACTATTGTGCAAGACCAGAACTGCACTGAACAAAGAAAAATGCAAAGAATAGCCACCCCCCCCCCCCCCCCCCCCCCCCGCAAGACTACCTTACAATCCCTGTGATCTAGTGGTCTGACAACCTTAGTCACTCTCCTGCATTCTTTCCATCTTCCCTCTACATCAGAACCAGTTGGGTTTTCAGGATATGCACTGAATAGATTTCCATTTTTATGGAAATCTCTCTCGTACATATTCAGTATAGAAATCCTTAAAATTTGACTGGCTCACAACTACTGAAGACAAAGTTTGAAACCCCACTCTACACTATGATCATCCTTAGCTTTTTCTGCTTTTCAATTGCATATTGGTTCAATCTTTAATCCTTTCTAGGATCGATTACTGTAGCAGTGTTTTTTCAGCTTGTACAAAAGCTTCATTGCATTGTCTATAGATAGCAAACTATAGGGTGGCTAGGTTGATTTATTCTCTAAATTGATTTGATTCAGTGACACCATATTTGTCTGATTTGCACTGACTGTTGGTGGAGTAGAGGGTGCATTTTAAACTTGGGACTCTTGTCTAGGATACTGCATGGTGAGGCCACTTGCTATCTTGTAAAAATGGTTAATATTTCCAATAGTTATAAGTCTGATCATTTAAGAGGACAATGTCTGCAGCATTTCCCATTAGTACGGAATGTCAGATTTAAGGGATTATTGTCTACCTCTATTTCTTATAAGGCACTATCGTTTTGGAACTCTTTACCATTAGAATTTCGGTTGATAGGAAATTACTTATATTTTAAGTCACTTAAGACTTTTTTTTTATTCCAGAAGTATTTCAATGTATATAAACCGGTCCCTAGTTGATGATTTTTTCATCTTTACTAATCAATTGATTGATATGTAATATCTGAACACATGGTTCACTCTTGTTTAATCTGTAACCCGCTTAGAATTATTCATGGTATTGGCGGAATATAAGTCCAGTACAATGCAATGTAAAAGAAAAAACATGAGTGCGCACCACCCCCCTCCCCCCAATGTCAAACTCCTTTTTGGTTGCAACATGCAAAGGAAAAAAAAAGAGTAGATCCAGAGTTTAGACCTGTCCATACCTTATGACAGTTTCTCAACTTTTTCAAGGCAAAAACCTCCTAAGGTGAACAAATTTCAACCAAATACTCCTCCAAGCTCCAACCAGCAGAGATTTGAAATGGACATATTCTTTACTGAACAGTTAACTTAGCAACATAGATCATAAATATAATTCACAAGACAAGTGCTGTGTTGTTCTTACAAACTGAGTAAATCAAGATTTCTGGGCATAAACGACAAGTTCTCCACTTGTGGAGAACTTTCTTTTCTCCTGATTTTCTAAATAGACCCCATCTGTAAGGCTCATTGTTCAATTTTACTCAGTTTGTAAGAACAACATACCACTTGTCTTGTTCCGAATGCCAGTTTAGTGAATTATATTTTATGATGTTTGTCCATAATGAAGCTTAACAAAACACATCTTAAACAATCAAATGGGTCCCCAGACGGGTTTTACAGAGCTCTGTTTGGAAGTCTCTCCTTCATCAGGAACCCATGAATTGAGTACCCCAAAAAACTTCTGCACATGGAGCACGCTGCTCCTGAAAATGGCGAAGGGCTCTACAACACTATCCAAATGATATGGTGATGATATGCAAATGTTATGCACAGTGTTAACAGAGCATTGGGAAGTAAGGTGGGACATGCCCAGCACATGTGCACAAGACCTGCGGCGATACTGAACGGCTCCTTCCCGTCCATGCACAGCCTTGAGCTCACGGGCCTGTTTACGTGGTACTGTTGAGCCCATTCAGCATTTTCCTTATCTCCAAGTCTGTTTCACAGAAAACTGGCTACAATAAAAAATGAAGATACAGTAGGAGATTACAGGAGAACAAAGTGCAACAAACAAAAAAAATTCCTGGAGAGAGGGTCACTTCATTGCAAATTGTTTCACTCATCTCAGATCTGCATAAATTACAGTTTTTAAAGGCAATGGCTGTGTATCTGTCAAACTCCTGTTCGCCGTAGTACTGTTCAGCCCTGAAGCCTGGACAAGGAGAAATTAGATCTTACCTGCTAATTTGCTTTCCTTTAGTCCCTCCGGACCGGACCAGGATTGGACTGTTGGGTTGTACCCGCCTACCAGCAGGTGGAGACTGAGAAAAACTCTGACTCTAGAGAGCCAATAGGAGCCCCTGGCCATGTGACCTTAGCCTCAGTATTTGAATAACAAAGCAGGAAAGAAAGAAAGAATTTCTGTGCCGTATGGAATCCTAGCAGCCACAAATTCCTCGGCAAAACCGAGTACTAGAGCTCGCCAGCAACTCTCACCAGAGAAGTAGTATGACTCACTTAAGGTTTCATATATATTCCATCAACTGAGCTCACCAGCAACTCTCAACAGAGAAGTGGTATAACATATTCAAGGCTTTATATATATTCCAGCAACTGAGCTCACCAGCAACTCTCGGCAGAGAAGTGGTATGACATATTTAAGGCTTTATATATATTCCAGCAACTGAGCTCACCAGCAACTCTCACCAGAGAAGTGGTATGACCCATTAAGGTTTTATATATATTCCAGCAACTGAGCTCACCAGCAACTCTCACCAGAGAAGTGGTATGACATATTTAAGGTTTTATATATATTCCAGCAACCGAGCTCACCAGCAACCACCAGAGAAGTGGTATGGACCACGCAAAGTCTTTTTATATATATATATATATATATATATATATACAGTATCATCTGTTTGTTTGTTTGTTTTTTTCAAACATTCCACTTCCAAACTTAATAAAAGAATCTAAAGAGTTGATAGAACATGGGGGCCCAGTCCGGAGGGACTAAAGGAAAGCAAATTAGCAGGTAAGATCTAATTTCTCCTTCCTTAGCGTCCCTCCGGACCGGACCAGGATTGGACTGTTGGGAAGTACCAAAGCAGTAATCTTACGGGAGGGATAGACATTGAGAATGCGGTAGAGTCCCTGAAAACACCCAAACTAGGATGAATACAAAGCCAAAAGCTTGACGATCCAAGAACCGCCAATAAACTAAATAGAATGACTACAAAGCAAAAAAGCTGAAAAGTCCAAGCGACGCTGAACATTGTCTCCTACCAAGTGGCCGCTATATAATGTCCCCTACCGCACTATCAGTGCAGCGCAAAGGACAGAGAAACTCGAGAAAAAAAAACAACTGAAAGAAAGATAGCAAAGGTAGAAGCAGAGGCGCCTGGAAACAAAAAACTGCAATGAATCTACCTCAGCTGAGAAAGTGGAAACCGAGATCCTGAAATACAATACTCCAGATATCGTAGACTACTGCTGACCTAGCAACAGATTGGAAGTATGTAAAGCCTGTCAGTGAGAAAGTACCTGATCACTAGAAGCTAAATAGGTAAAAACAAGAATGCAGTTAAATACTATGCAGAAGAAGACGGTACCTAAATCCCTGCTGCAAACTAGACTGAAGGTCCAAATAAACTGACAGCCACTGCAGTTACCCAACATGAAGAAAACATATCTCAGAGCGCAATTCAAATGAGAGAGAAAGAATCATCTGTAGCTATTGCCTCTGCAAGCAGATCACCTGAGACTCTTGTCGTAGACCCTAATTAGTGAAAACGGGAATAAATCAACAGTAGACACTTGTTAGTACCTTTCATCTGTTAGATACATATAGAAGTCCATAAAACACTACACAGTTCCAGGAATAACATGTATAGAATGTTTGTACATTTAGGAATCTAGCCAGGTGCTCATGGTCTGGATTGGCCGTGGACCGAAAGGTGGGCTCGATAGGACCTTTGAGCTTTTCCCAGTGTGGAATTAAATATGTACTTATGTAGTAGAACTATAAATATACATATATATTTTCACAGATGCAGCCATCAAAAAACTGCTCACTGTGCATATGCTCCCGGCATACTTGCAGGAAGAATGCTCAATCTGAACCACCAGACCCAAGTGCTGCACTAGTGAGAATACAGAGGCCAACTGAGCGGAGGGAATTCCATCCGAGATAAATATCTGGATACGAGAGGGCATCTATCTCTGCCGCTGACAAGTCTTTTTAGCAAGAGAGTAAGCGAGGCACATGGAAGGTCAGAGCGAAAAGAAATAGTTCTAGAACTGGGACCTCCCCTTAAGGTACTATCCACTGAGAACTCCCAGAAGTTTTTTTTTTTTTCCAATGGTCACGAAATTGACGGAGTGAAAAGCTGCCAAAAAAGACTACTGAGACTCCAAAGAGAATGAAGAAAAAATTCCTTCTTGGGAGCTAGAAAGTAAAATTTACTCTGCAAAATAGAGCAAGGTAATGGCCGAAGGCCCAAGAACATCCAGAGAAAACAGAAAGTGGGACGCTTGTAGAGAAGACAAAAACAGTCTGCGTCAACTTGACTAAACAAAGAGAGAAAAAATAGAGACATGCTACGAAGTCTAATGAGATGACACGAGAGCTCAAAAGAGAGATCAAATGAGAGACCTGGCTACATGCACCCCGTAACCTAGAGTGTGCCCGAAATGCACCACCCATTGCTTGACCTGACAACTCTGCCAATAAGACTGTCTGTAATGAACCAGACATCTAGGAAAGGATGAAACGAGGAGACGTTGTTTCATGAGCGCCGCTGCTACTACGACCATAACTTAAGAAAAAAGTGCGCGGAGCCGATGCGAGACCAAAGAGCAGGGCAAGAAAACTGGTAAATGAGGACCTTCTCATCATCCTCGTATCGTGGACATTACTCCTCCTATACTGAGATGTACTAAGATGTACCGACCCACACCCATAAGAAATGAATGTGGTACTTGCAACCTGGATTGACCACAACTGAGGACAGGATGCTGGGCTTAATGGACTCTTAGACTTTCCCCATATGACAATACTCATATACTAATAGCAAAAATGCACAAGAAGTGAAAGAATCCCCTTCCAATTGAAAGGAAGGTCTGGAGTGAGGACGTATAGAATGAAAATGAAAGGATCACCATATGTTGAGCGTGGACTGAGACACACTGGCCTTTAATTTTACCGGATCTCCCCAAACCTCGTATCATGTCATGCCTCCTTCCTCACTGAGATGTACAGAGATGAACAGACGCACACTCACGCGATATGAATGTGGTATTTGTAATCTGGATTGACCCCATCTGAAAACAGGATGGGGACTCTTGGCCTTTCCCATTATGGCAACACTTATGCCCTTATGGCAAAAAATGCACAGAAAATGAGTGAATCTCCTTCCAAGAGAAAAAAACTCTAGAGAGAGGAAGAATAAAATGAAAATGAAAAGGAATAGACTTGGAAAATACCTATTACGGAAAAGGTGGTGAATTTGTGCCACAGGAGACAAGACTGTACCTGACGTCAAGAAAGCTTGAAACAAGACCCTAAAATCTGTAAGGAAGAGAAAGGGATAGCAGATGTTATGGATGGTCATACTGGACAAAACCAGAATGTTTACCATGTGCCCAGGCTGAATAGATAGAGGAAACAAAAATACAAGTAGATGGCGTGAGGACCTCCCACTATCTTTAAGTAGGAGAAAATGCAAATTGACCGGATAACTTTACTCCCTAAGTGGACATATATCTTGTAAGTCCTAGAAGAAAACTAAGATAACACATGAGAAACTCCAAGACAGTTGGAAAGTAGAGAAGACGTGAATAAAACATGCCGTCTAAAGCAGCTGAGAAAACTGGGTGCGCGGTAGACAGGACTGAGTCTCCTAGAATATGAGAACCATCTGAACCATGTAGCCTATGCAGTTGTCATCTGCTATGCCAAAGAGAACGCATAGCCATGAAAGAAAATTGCTGAAAGGAAGTAAGACCTTATGTCCAGAATTGCAAAGTACGCAACAATTGAGTATCAGACAATGTATTTCATTGCACATGGCATCTGAACCATACAGCCTACGCTCTAGAGAACGTTTGTTAAGATCTTAAAACACTGTATAAGAACATAGCCACGGAGGAAAATTTCCTGAAAGGAATTAAGATCTTATATCCAGCATTGTAAAGTACCAAACAATAGACTATCCGGCAATGGCACCTGAACCAGATAGCCTATGCCATAGAAAATGTTTGTTAAGTTCTTAAAAACACTGCATCATAGCCATGAAGGGAAATGCTTGAAAGGAACTAAGATATTATGGCCAGATTTGTAAAGTACTAATCAATTGACTATTAGACAATGTAGTCCTATTCACCAGGAAATGAGAAAGACACAGAGTGACGTACACTGGACCCCCATAAAAACTGCGCTAGACAATAGCGAAGACCTTTCCTCCAAACATCACACACAAGGGAAAGGAATAGGAAAATGGTTATTTTGGAGCTGAGACACAATTTAATTCGCCCCCATTGTCAAAAACAGAGAATTTCCGACCGAGCTGCACTTTGAATCGGAGTCTCGCCAAGAACAAAGAAATCGCCAACTGAGCTGCACTTTAATTCACAACATTGCTAGCAACCAAAAAGTCCCCAACGGAGAAAAAACAAAGGGAAAAACAAAATGAGCACCATTCGCATCGTAGCATTTTTTTTTTAATAGCTTGAAAAATACATGTAAAAATTAATTGTGGGGCAAATATACTACCAATTGCCCCAACTACCGGAGAAACAATATCTCCTTTCCATTGCACAAACAGCCAAACGCAGTAAAAGCAGAAAAACGCTGCCGCGTCAAGGGAAATTGCAGCTGCAAGCAAAACAATGGCGGCCAAGCGCGCCAAAATGAGAAGAATAAAGTTCGGGGGAGAAAACCACTGACCGGACCAACGAAGAAGCAGGAAATCTGTGCCGCCGAAAAACAGATAGCCTCCGATGCCGCACAAAACATGGTTTAGCCTCTGGCCTGAACAGGAACCGTCAATATAGCTCCCAAGCTATACAGACCCATCCAAGCGCGAGCACGCGCTTAACAGTTCACGCCGCTTTTTTTTTTTTTTTATAACTACCACCGCTAACAACGCCGGATAGCAGAGGAAAAATAATGACAATAACAAAAAACCGCCGATTAAAGTCACAGACGCTGACTTATCACTTTTTTTTTTTTTTTTTTAAATAGCTCCGCCAGAAAAGAAAATAAAGACTCTTCAAACAGAATAAGACAGAAGAGCTACCTGCTCATTATAAGCCTGGGGAAAGCAAAAACTACTTCCTTTAAATTCCTTTCAATTGAATTAATTCTTTTAATTTTCTTTTACTTGATTTAATTCTTTAAAAACAGCTGCCTATTAAAAGTGGCTGCCTCTCCCAAAGACGGTACACCTTTCCAGAGAAAGGGACGGCCCTTCCCTGCTAAGCCAGGGAGATGGGGAGGAAGGGGGGTGGACTCGAGACACCCGAGTTTAACACCCCAGAGGCTGTCAAAGAAAGAAAAGAAACCCTGTCAAGCCTCTAATTACGATTCCAGGCACAGAAGAAGTATTAAAAATATATCTGTAATATCTTATAGAGAAAAAGAGAGAGAGAGAGACTAATGGGCTCACTTCCTACCTGCTGAGAGACTGAGAAAATACTGAGGCTAAGGTCACATGGCCAGGGGCTCCTATTGGCTCTCTAGAGTCAAGAGTTTTTCTCAGTCTCCACCTGCTGGTAGGCGGGCACAACCCAACAGTCCAATCCTGGTCCGGTCCGGAAGGACGCTAAGGAATATGCAGCTGAACTGTTCTGTGCCCTTCTTCTGAAATCCTAACGCCAGCTCCAAACTGGTGTAGGGATAAAAGCAGTAGGAGTGCCCTTGTGAGGTGTGCTGTTTTTTGAGCATCTCATCTGCATGTTTGTAAGATCATTTGCATGTCATTTGCGGTGTTCCTGCCCGTGCTCGTTGTTTGCCAGGGTAGGGCCTTTTGTGCATTCTGCGCCAGTAAACACGGGAGCTTGTCTGGCACTAATAGTCTCTAATACCCGCATTTACCTCTGAGCATCGGGGCCTCGGTTCCAAATAGTGTACTGTTATCTTATGCCCCACTCTTGTGGTTATTAGGGAATCTGATGTTTTATTAGGAATAATTTGTGCTGCTAATTATTATTATTATTACCTATAGTAATATATTTTGTTGCTAGTGAAACCATATATTTTTGTATTGCTCCTAATAATTTTCTCTATGCTTTACCTACCTGATTGTACCAATAAATCATAAATATATGTTTTTCAGAACTGGGCTTTGTTACTCTTATTGCCAGCAAACCATAGTGCATATCCTCTAGAGCAAGGCTGCAAACAATATTCCAGACAAACAAGACAACCCTTAGCTATAATCAGAATAAGTATTGACCCTTTCGCACCTAAAGTTCTATATTGGGCACAGGGAGACAAATGGACTTGGCCAGAGTCACAGAGAAAATAATCCTGGTAAAAACAGACAAATGCAGATTCTGTAGAACAGAACTGGAACGGTTATCCTTTTTGTTGCTGGGTGTGATGTGCTGGTGTTAAAGTGCCTGAGCTTAGGTTAATGTGTGTTCAATACACATGATACTTAACAGAAATAAGAAGTCCTTTTACTAAGCTGCAGGAAAAAGGATCCTGTGGTAGCAACGGGGGCCATTTTTCCAGTGCGCCAGGGCCCTTTTTACCATAGCCAGTAAAATGCCCCCCCCCCCCCCCGAAAAAATGGCCACACGGTAAGACAATTACTGTGTGGCCATGCGGCAGTAGGGGCTCCTATGGTAACCCAGTGGTAACCGGGCAGCGCATGGCGATGCGCCAGGTTAGCACCACGCTAGGGGAAAAGATTTTCCCGGATCACCAGAAATGGCACACACTCCATCCAGAACTACCATCGGCGGTCGTATTGGGCAAGCGGTAGTTCCATTTTAGCATGCGGTAAGCCACCGTTCGGCTTACCGCTGCTTTGTAAAAGACCCGCTTAGTAAATCTAGCAACGGAAGCTAAGCCCAAGTCACAGGGTAAGTCAGTGGGAGTAATGTGATGTGAATCCTAATTTCCATGGTTCTCAGCTCACTACTTCTGTCTCACACAACGCCCAGCAAAGTGATATAAGAGAGTTCAACCACTTGTCGCCATTCAACAGAAAGAGACTTTAACCTAAGTACCAATTATTCTTTAAAATAAATAATAAACAGACACCTACAGAACTGAAGCATGTGATTCTGTCTTAGAACGATATTGTAAACAGACTGTCACAAATCTTGGATAGGTGCAACACGGAAATCTCTCTCATTCAGGTACCATTATACCAACATTCCAGACAGAACTACATGCTTAGAAAGTCATCATTTTTACGTCATGATGTACCCCTAACACTGTCTGAGAGTGAAATGTGGCCACGTCGGGTTTTATGGATTTTACAACAGAAAAAATCTACTTTTAACACTTTATGCTTGTGCAGCAAGCTCTATATTTGTCTCCCCTAGGATACTTCCTCCACGCATTCCTGGTCACAAGTCAGGTTCAACTTAGATTACAAGCCCTATTGAGCTCAGAGTTGGAAAGATAACCAAACATAAAATTATGAATCCAAGTCCAGTAACAAGGTGCACAGTAGAGTTCAGAGGTTAATAAAAAAACTGGTAAGATCTGCAATGTGAATGCAACGGCCCCTGGAACTAGACTGAAACAATTTCATTTCACACAGGCCATATTCGCTGGGCTTTGAACTAGTGTCCTACAGATGAAAAGCTCTGTAGAGCTCTGATAATTCACCCGTCATCCAGCGCCACTTTATCTTCCTGTGCCTCATTTCTCAATGAGTGTTTTATTTGATAAGTCCCTTTATCTCTCTGGGGACTAGTTACAATGCAGCAGTAAAAATATTGTATTTTATACTGCGTTTTTTTTTTACTGCATATACTCATGCAGTTTATGAATAATGAACCTTGCAATCAAACTCACAAGCTGCATTATTCTGCTGCCCAGGAGCACTGGGCCACTACTATACAATCTAATATTCCTGGGTGTCATCTTAAAAGGGCTGGTGCAATTTTAATATTTAAGTACAGACCCTTCTCCCAAAGGCCCCCCCCCCCACCCCCCACCCTACCATCATGCAAGCCTTTGTGCCCTCCCAAAGATTCACCAGTCCCTCTGTAAGGCTCCCACAGCCTAACTAGCTAATCCAAGGTCTCTAATGGAACAAGGGGTAGAAGCAATCCCCAGTCATTCCTACTCCATGTAACTCCAGGTTCAAAATGCCACACCTTGAATCTTAGCGACTATAGTTCCTACTGCTAGGGGTAAAGAGGCACCATTCTGAACCCAAAGCCACATGGGTTAGAAGGGAGTGGGGATTACTCCTACCCCATTCCACTGCACATCAAAGACTCGCTAGATAGGCCGGGAGGGGGGCAGGAGGCATGGAGAAGGTGGAAGGGAGTAGAAAGTGCAGGGGGTGGAGTTTGCTCATGGGGGGGAGCGATTCTGTTGGAGGTGAGGCTGCTTGCTTGATGATCTGCGTGGGGTCTTCAGGGGAGGCAGAAGGTCTTTACTGAGGGGTGGCAGGATAGGGTTCATGCTTAAATATTATAGTAAAATAATGCACAATTTTGCCATTTAATGCACATAAGAGATAAATATAACATGTTATTCCCTTAATGCAGGTTAGTAACTGTCCCCCTTTGTCTTTTACTTTTAATCCAAGCTGCTCCTGGGGCCAGTGCAATAAAACACACTAGGCTTTGCACACAGCTTAGCTCAGCTTAAAAAACTGTGTACATGCTGAGCGCATAGCCTCAGTTAAGACATCAGCACACAGCTTATTTAAATCCCATGGTAATTAAGATATTAGCTATTCAACACAGACGCAGAGAAGTGTGCAGAAGACCAGAAGGCTGAGCACAAGGTTTTCTAAAACTGGGGCTATAATGAACAGTAATAGGTTAGCTCATTCTTTTGCGGTAGTATGAAGGTTTCATGCCTGTTTCTTTTATTGCGAGCATACAGGAACCACAACTTTTTTTTCTGGCTTTCTTGAAGATGAGGTTTAAAAAAAAGAAAAAAAAAAGAAAGCTGAGGGGAAAATGTGCTGAAACAAAAAGTAAACCGCAGGACTTCTGGCAAATTGGTACTACAAAAACTGTATCAGCACTCAGAATTACATGTGTTGTCATTCTACATAAGAACAACCATATTGGGTCAGAGCAATGGTTCATCTAACCCAGTATTCTATTTCCAACAGTGGCCAATCAAGGTCACAAGTGCCTGGCAGAAACCCAAATAGTAGCAACATTCCATGTACCAATACCAGAGCAAGCATGTCTATCTCAATAGCAGACAATGGACTTTTCCTCCAGGAACTTGTCCAAACTTTTTTTTTCAACCCAGATATGCTAACCGGTTACCACATCCTCTAGCAACAAGTTCCAGAGCTTAACTATTAATTGAGTGAAAAAATATTTCAACCTATTTATTTTAAAAGTATTTCCATGTAACTTCATTGAGTGTTCTCTTGTCTTCATACTTTCTGAAAGAGTAAAAAAAATCGATTCACTTCTACTCGTTCTACACCACTCAGGATTTTGTAGACCTCAATCATATCTCCACTCAGCTGTCTCTTTTCCAAGCTAAAGAGCCCCTTTAACCTTTCCACATATGAGAAGAGTTTCATCACCTTTATCATTTTGGTCGTTCTCCTTTAAATCTTTTCTAATTCCACTATATCTTTTATGAAATACAACAACCAATGCAAAGAGCTCCTAGCTCTCCAGAGAACAAGTCCATTTTCTTGAGGATAGAGTAAGCAGACTTGGAGGAGCTGAGGGAGACAGGCAGGTGCACAGAGGAGTCCTATAGGGACACTGTAGGAAGTGCCACCTTCAGTCTGGCAACCCCTGTGCTGCTTTGAAGGAGGGAGGTCTCCTAAAAGGAGAGCATTACCGTGGAGAAATGGGAAGTAATTCTGTAGCCAGGACCTGCCCTCCATGGGATGCAATATCCTCTCACACTGAGGATGTGTCTCCAGAAGAATCTGTCCAGGAGGGAAGGGTTATGACAGCTGTTGTAGTTGGTGATTTGAGCATTAGGCATGTAGATAGCAGGGTGGCTGGTGGGCGTGAGGATCATCTGGTCCCTTGACTGCCTTGTGCGAATGATGGACTTCAAGTAACACCTAGGGATTTTAGATAGTGCTGGAGACTGGGGAGGAACCAGCTTTCTTGGTAATGTGGATACCAATGACATAGAAAAATGTGGGAGGAAGGTTCTGGAAGCCAAATTTAGGCTCTTGGGGGTCCTTTTACAAAGATATGCTAGCATTTTTGGTGCATGCTAATAATTAGCGCTCACTAAACGCTAGAGACGCCCATAGAAATATATGGGTGTCGCTAACATTTAGCGTGCGTATAAACACTAGCACACCTTTGTAAAAGACTCCTTAGGTAGAAAGCAGAAATCCAGATCCTCCAGGATAACACTTTCAGAAATGTTCCCCGTTCCATGCACAGGACCCAAAAAGGTACACAGAGCCAAAGCGTGGTTGAGATAATGGTGCAAGGATGAGTGATTTAAATTTAAGAACTGGGCAACATTCTGGGAAAGGGAGGAGCCTTTCCTAAAGGATGGGCTCCACCTTAACAGGGACGAAATCAGTGGCGTAGCTACGTGGGGCCTGAGGGGGCCTGGGCCCCCGTAGATTTCAGCCTGGACCCCCCTCCCGGCGAACCTGCCCCCGCCGCCTACCTTCGTTTTTGCTGGCGCGGGACCCCAATCCCCGCCAGCCGACATCCTCTCCGTCCTGCTGCAGTCAAAAAAGTCTTCTTCCTTCCGTTGCATGCTGACGTCCTGCACCAGACTCAGGGAACAGAACGTTCTGTTCTCTGAGTCTGGTGCAGGACGTCAGCATGCAACAGAAGGAAGAAGACTTTTTTGACTGCAGCAGGTCGAAGAGGACGTCGGCTGGCGGGGATTGGGGTCCCCCGCCAGCAAAACTGAAGGTAGGCGGCGGCGGGAGAGGGTTCGCAGCAGGAGGGGCGGCAAAGACGGGGGGCGGGGAGGCTAAAATGTGCCCCCTCCCACCGAAGTCTGGCTACGCCCCTGGATGGAACCAGGCTGCTGGCACTAACTTTAAAAAGAAGAGCAGCTTTTAAACTAAAATAGAAAGGAAAGATGACAGTTGCTCAGAAGTGCATCGTTCAGTGTGGAGTTGCCTTGGAGTAGAGGAGTGGCGGACTTTGGTCCTGGGGAACTGGGTTCGATTCCCACTGCAGGCACAGGCAGCTCATTGTGACTCTGGGCAAGTCACTTAACCCTCCATTGCCCCAGGTACAAATAAGCACCTGTATACAGTGTTGCCAGGTGGGCGGTTTTACCGCCCAATTGGGCGGTTTTCCGCGACCTGCCGCAGTTTTTTGGGCTTCTTTTTTGTCTTTTGGGCGTTTTTTTCAGCCGCGGGGGGCGGGGTTAGTGACGTTTTGGGCGGGTTTAGTGACGTTCTGGGAGGGGCCAATGACGGGGGAGGCAGGGCCGATGACGGCAGGGGCGGGGTTGGTGACGGCGGGGGTGATGACGCGGGGTGGGGGGGTGTCAGGGGTGGGGTTTGGGCTGGATTTAGGCTGGTTTGGGTGGGAAAAAAATTTTCCACCTGGCAACCCTGCCTGTATATAATGTGTAAACCGCATTGAACCTGCTATGAGTGAGAAAGCACGGGCTACAAATGTAAGAAAAATAAATAAAATTGAAGGATACTAATGAAACAGGATCTTTAGGGAATCCCAATAGAGAGGTTACAAAAGTGGTGAAAGAAATGTTGACGTGCTTAAGGGGAGAGTAAAGTTAAGGACGCATATTATCCCTGTCAACTTTTAAGTGTCTGTAGTGTAGGCATGCTAGAAGGGGGACAGGAGGGGAAGTAGAGTAAGGGAGAGTGCTGAGTTGAGGAGTAGAGAGAAGGTTGCGGTGAACATAGCAAAAATAAAAGATAGTCCTATGTGGTTAAAGTGCTCATCTGATGATCTAATCACCATAGAAGTAGGCGGATCGTGATCTGCAATACAAAACAGGGAAACATACAGAAACAAAAAACCGTGGTGCCGGTGGTATAATGGCAGTGGTTGGGCGGGGACCGGGCTTTAAGGTCTTCTCTTCCATCGTCTGAAATAAAAAAGCGAAGTCTCTCTCACACGCTTCCTCTCACTGTAATATCCTAATCTTGAGGTACAGCTAAAGCCGTAGTATTTTTTTTTTCTAAAATAACATTTCATCTCCAAGAACCCGAGGCCAGGAGAAACAACCCAACAATAAGATAGCGGAAGCCTTACCCGTAGCGAGCAGGGCTGCCAACAAGAGCTGGAGCAGGAAGGCCTGGCCTTGTATCCGCATGATGAGCAGGTGATCTGGGCTGAGAGCTGTCAGCCAGCAGCGAGTAAGCATGAGAGGAGAGAGTCGCAGCCTTCCCGCACTCTTTTTCTTTTCATCGAGCGAAATTGTATCCCCTGAACATTACGCCAGCTTCCGTGCTCAGGGGTTTTTTTCACCACCACTGGAACCGAAAGCGAAAATTACTAAATTCTGTTTCCGGCTCGGCCCAGGCAGGCCGTTACGTCGCAATCTCTTCAGCCTCAGCACAGCCGCAATACAATAGTGTGAGGTACTAGAAATATAATTTCCTTTTTTTATTAACCACTTTGTTCTTTTAATAAACATCCATTCAGTAGAAAATTGAGACGTTTATGAAATTATAAAATGATCATGAGTGTTGCTGTTTTTATGTGTGTTTCCTCCTTTTATAAGTTTACAACAGTAGACTTAGGGCTAGATGCACTAAACCTTAACGACCCTCTAACAACCCTTTAACGAAGGAAATTCCCAGCCGTTGCATGCATTAAAGGCCTTTTTCCAACGAAGCAAGCAGCTAACGAAAACGGAGTAACTACCATTGTAATGTGGGCAATTCGGGATGCACTAACAATACCGACGATTACACCGAATCATTTTCCGCAACATATTTAACGTGTGGTCAGAGCAGTCGTAAAGGCCTGAGCTGTCATCTCCCCGCTGCCCCCTGTACCAGAAAAATCAAAGCTGGCATGTTTAAACATGAAAAGTGAGAAAATAAAATAAAAACACCACAAACACTGGCTCCCCGCTTTCCCCTGCATTACTAAAAAAAATAAACATACCTTAAAAAAGGATCGGGAGGGGACAAAGGCGCTCGTCAGAAGCGTACTGTATGGACGGCCTTGCCCCCCCCCCCCCCCCCCCCAGATCGCCGCTGTTCCCCGCTTCCGCCCTTCACTAAATTAAAAACTGAAAATAAAAAGTTTAACTTTAGCAGCTCCGGGCCCCCCTCCCTTCCTGTGTTGATCTTCTTCTTTTCCCAACACTGCTCTGCCTCCCGCCATCCTCCGCCCCTTGCTCCGCCCCCCCCCCAAGTTCGTCGCCGACGTTCCCCCCCCCCCTCCAAAGGACCCCCCTCCGCCTTACCGGCCGTGCAGCGCCTCTCACCTTTGTGTGAAGGCGCTGCACGAGATGAAACAACAGATCGTCGCTCCCTTCTGCCTCCACCGACGTCTCTCTCCTTCTTCCTCATGTGCACGCCTTCCTCTGACGTTACGTCAGAGGAGGGCGTGCACATGAGGAAGAAGGAGAGAGACGTCGGTGGAGGCAGAAGGGAGCGACGATCTGTTGTTTCATCTCGTGCAGCGCCTTCACACAAAGGTGAGAGGCGCTGCACGGCCGGTAAGGCGGAGGGGGGTCCTTTGGAGGGGGGGAACGGCGGCGACGAACTTGGGGGACGGAGCAAGGGGCGGAGGATGGCGGGAGGCGGAGCAGTGTTGGGAAAAGAAGAAGATCAACACAGGAAGGGAGGGGGGCTCGGCGCTGCTAAGGTTTAGCTTTTTAATTTCAGTTTTTAATTTAGTGAAGGGCGGAAGCGGGGAACAGCGGTGATCTGGGGGGGGCAAGGCCGTCCATACAGGACGCTTCTGACGAGCACCTTTGCCCCCTCCTGATCCTTTTTTAAGGTATGTTTATTTTTTCAGTGGGGGAGCGGGGAGCCATGTGTTTGTGGGGGTTTTGTTGTTGTTGTTCTGACGGTTCGTGGCATGCGCAGAGCAGCCAGCATAACGCTTGGCTGCTCTGCGCATGATTTATGGGCCGATTTCTGACCAGAATTACGAATCGTTGATACATTGTACTTTTTAAATCTGTACCGAACTTGTGCAACTTGGTTTTTTTTGAGCATTGTTCGTTTTTTAAAATTCGGTTCGGACTTTAACGTTTGTAATTTTTTTACGTATGGTTGATGCATCTGGGCCTTAGTCCTTAGCTGAACTAAAGTTTGTGATGAGACAGAAGAGAGGATGATGAACCATTAAGATGCTGGGTGGTGCCTGGGTCAGTTGCCAGGGTTGCCAGGTTGAAAAAATTTTCCCCACCCAAAACCCGCACAAAGTTAAACCCCGCCTCCGACTTACCCTCCGACGTCACTAACCCCGCCTCTGTGGGGCTTCTATTGGACCAAATTGGACCAATAGAAGCCCCAGAAAAGCACCCAAACCCGCACCGCGGCTTTTTAAAAGCCGCCCAATTTCCCGCAGCCGGCAAAAATTGCCCGCAACCGGTCATGGAAAGCACAGACCTGGCAACATTGGTCAGTTTCCCAGCATCCAGGCTGTGATATTCCAAGGGGTCCCAATTTTTGAGAGGGAGATTTTAGTACACGCCCACAGCCCCGCCCCACTTTGCATTAGCTCAATGGCTCTGCCCCCTGGCACACCTCAAACCCGCAGCCATTTCAGAAAATATTTTACTTAATAGCCTAATACCCTTTTCAATTAGATTTCAGAGGCCAAAACCTCCTGCCTTACGTAGCAGTTAAAGTTGGAGACAGGCTGTCTCCCGCTGGGGGTCTGCGGTTGGGTGGTGGAGTGCTGTTTGACCAGCCAGGAGCCGTTCCTGGCTGGTTGAATGGTTTTGAATATTGGGCCCTGTGAACGTAAATCTTTCAGATTTTCTGGAAACTTCTCAATATTCTTTTCATAGTAGAGCAATTCTCGTGGTTTCACCTGTGTCTAAACAAGTGGGGCCAAGGGGGTTGCTCTATTGGAAAAATATTCTGTTCAAAATTCTGCCACACGACATATATTCTGCCAGTGTCACTATGCTCATATTAGCCCTCTCCTCAAGTCACTTCACTGGCTCCCTATCCGTTTCTGCATATTAACTTATAAGTTCATTCACTCTGCAGCTCCTCAATACCTCTCCACTCTCATCTCTCCCTACACTCCTCCCCGGGAACGCCGTTCACTGGGTAAATCTCTCATATTTGCACCCTTCTCCTCCACCGCTAACTCCAGACTCCGTTCCTTTTATCTTGCTGCACCATAAGCCTGGAATAAACTTCCTGAGCCGATCCGTCAACCTCCATCTCTGGCCGTCTTCAAATCTAGGCTAAGAGCCCACCTTTTTGATGCTGCTTTTAACTCCTAACCCTTACTCACTTGTTCAGTACCCTTATTTTATCATCCCCACCTTAGTAATTCCCTTATCTCTTATTTGTCCTGTTTGTCTGTCCTAATTAGATTGTAAGCTCCGTCGAGCAGGGACTGTCTCTTCATGTTCAAGTGTACAGCGCTGCGTACGTCAAGTAGCGCTATAGAAATGATAAGTAGTAGTATAATGCTGTTATGGTATCCTCTCCTGACCTGAGGAAGGAAGTGTTGGTCTCTGAAAGCTAATCAAAAATGTTTTAAAATCAGTGAAGGTATGACCTTATTTTCTATTTTGTGTTTTATTTGCATTTATTAAACTTTATTAACACAGCTACCATATTACTTTATCCTAAATTAAAAATAAAACTATTTTCTTTACCTTTGTTGTATGGCCATTTACTTTTTCTAATTGTGTTGCTCCCAGTCTCTTGATTCTGCTTTCCTTCGTCTTCTCTTAACTCTTTTGCCAGGGTTTCCTGTCCATTTGTCATTTTTCTCTCCTTTTTCTTTGTTTTCTAAAATATTTTTCTGCCTCTCTCCCGCTCTGTCCAGATTTAATTCATTCTTACTATACTATCCATTCTTTAATTTCCTTCTTTTTACTTCATCTACCTTTGGCTTTTCATCTTTTCCTCACCCTTGTTCTCCCCATGCCCCTTCCTCTTATTCTTCAGTCTTTCACTACTCCCCTTTTCCATCCAGCAGCTCTCCTCTTTCTCTCCCCAACCTTCCAGTGTCTCCCGTCTTTCTTTCTGCATCCTTCCACCCAGCGTCTCCTCTTTTTCTCCCTACCCTTCCATCCAGCGTCTTCCCTCTTTCTCTCCCCATCCTTCCACCCATCTACCCTCTCTCCTGATCCTTCCATCTAATGTCTCTCTCTCCCCCCTCCTATCCAGTGTCTCTCTATCTCTCTACCCTTTTCTGTTCAGTGTCCCTTCTCTCCCCACATCCTTCCAGTCTCTCCCCTTTCTCTCTGCATCCTTTCATCCATCTCCCCTCTTTCTCTCCCTATCCTTCCATCCAGCGTTTCTCTCCCCATCCTTCCATCCGTCTTCCCTCTTTCTCTCCCCATCCTTCCATCCATCTACCCCCTCTCCCGATCCTTCCATCCAGTGTCTTTCTCTCTCTCTATCCCCTTCTTTCCATCCAGTCTCTCTCTACCCTTTTACATTCATTTCCCCCCTCTTTATCCCCATCCTTCAATGCCTCTTCTGTTTCTCTCCCTACCCTTCCTTCCAGTGTCTTCGCTCTTTCTGATCTCAGCCAGGATCCCCCCCTTTCTCCCCATCTTTATCTCCAGCAGCTTCTCCATCTCCCCTCCTTCTCTCCCCACCAGGGCTGCCGAGAGACTGGGCCGGGCCCAGGGCAAGGCCACACCCGGGGGCCCCCCGCCCCCCCCCCCCCCCCCCCCCGAGGTCGCTGCTGCGCCGGTCCCCCCGCCCCCTTCCATCCGCCACCGGACTGGGCCCCCCGCATTGAAAAACTCACAGTGCCTCACCTGTCACCTTTCACATATCGAGATGCTAAATGATCATTCTCTCATACTTTAAGAGATACATACATAAGGAGAGAGGGAGGACTGTAGTGCTATGATGTTGAGTACTAAATATTGCTAATAAGTAGACCAGCCGGAGCAATATGAGTTTTACTGAGCACTATAATATATCAAACACATAGTGTTTTATATTCACTAGTTTAACAGCATACATAAAAACAAAAAAAAAGAGAGAGGTAATTCAGAAAAACGGATTAAATTTTAACTGCCAGACCCTTGACCATTCTTCTAAGGTTCGGAGATCCCTTCTCATCATTTCTACTCCCTCCAGGGTATCCACTCTATTGACTATTTTCGAGTCATCCGCAAAAAGGCACACCTTTCCTTCCAAACCTTAAGCAATATCTCCCACAAATATATTAAACAGAATAGGCCCCAGCCCCGACCCCTGAGGAACTCCACTGCTCGCCATCCTTTTCTCCCAGCGTATTCCATTTACCACCACCCTCTGCCACCTGTCGGTCAACCAGTGTAAATGGATGCGTGTAGATTTAGGCGCTGAAATATCAAACCAATTATAGAATACACTTACTCGGCACTGATTTCAGCGCTGATTTCTTTGGTGCCATATATAGAATCTCCCCCTATATTCCTATGGGCATCTTATCATTTATCATTTAGCATATGCTAAATCTGTTAGTAAGCCTTAGTAAAAGGACCCCTTAGATTGGGAGCCCTCCGGGGTCAGGAAAATACCTATTCTATCTGAATGTAACTGCAACTGAAAAAAAGGTGTGAACTAAATCCAAAATCCATTCCCTTCCCCAATGAGCCTCATAAGGGGTGGGTCACAAGCACTCCATGCCAGCACTACAGGGGGCTGTATCATTGGAAGGGGACTGGCAGGCCGGCTGCATCATCACATGAGTTCCTACCTCTCACTAAAGCCAAACCTGCTCCCCTCTCCTGGACTTCCTGGGCACCAGTAGGTCTGTTAGACATGGTCTTGCTTAAGTACCTGTGGTGCTGCAGGCCCCGAATTTTCAAATAAAAGTCTTTCAGATTGAAAATGAGCTTGCAGGTCCCACAGAAATTCTAGAAATTACCTCCAAAAGTACAATGAATCCCTAACCCAAAGTGCTTACAATCTATATTAATATTACTGTGCCCATAAAGGATTGTATGTGGATGTATGTGCACGGTATGACCTCAGACAATGAGGATCTCCGAGGAACAATTTATGGAAGGACTGACAAGCAGAAAAGTGAATGGAAAATATACTTTTATTCTTAATATTCCTATGTTCACTGTTTCACAATTATGACAGATCATAAAACAGTGAGATTTAACACAAATTACATAGGGGTATGTGTCCCTGCCCTATTGAGCTTACAATCTAACTTACTATTACTCAGTCCTGAGGACACAGCTTAGGTTTTCATGCTATTCATTATACAGTAGAGTCCTGGATAACCAAAGGTCGGTAATCCAAGCTGTTCCCACTCTCTCTCTCTCACAAAGTACCTCTACTGCTCGCCCAACTGAACATCACCCAACTCCCTGCTCTCGAAGCTCTTCCCCAAGTGCCTCCCCACACACCCGACCCTGGGTCTACCTTTAGAAGCCTTGGTGGTCCAGCGGTGAGTTTGGGGCAGGAACAATCCCCATTCATTCCTATTTGTGCAGGCTCTGTTTTTAAAATGGATGCCATGAACTTTGGCAGCAGTTGGATAATCCAGACTCTGCTGTGTATTCAGAATATGTAATCCCATTTCTGTCCCTCACTGTATTACTGAGCCTCCTCCACACTTTCACAGGCTCTAATCCTATCTCTGTTTCTCTCACTGTGTCATTGAGCCCCTTGCTCACATTCACAGGCTCTAATCCCACCTCTGTCCTTCACTGTATCACTGAGCCCTCTCCTCACATTCACAGGCTCTAATCCCATCTCTAACATGCTAAATCTCAGAGTTTTTCTTGTTTCAATTTTTTATAAAAGTATTTTATCATACTTGAAACACAAAACCTTGTGATTATTTCTTTGTATCCCAGTAGATTAACATGGCAAACTTCAGAAAGAAAGAAATCATCAAACTTTAATAGTTCTGTGCCAGTAATTTCAATGGACATGTTTTAACACAAATCAGCAAAATCCTCTCAAATCTCACAATCCTGCCAGAGACTGGAGAGGTTAATCCTGAGCCCTGCTCTCTCATTCCCAGGCTGCCATAGGCCGGACTTTCAAAGTTGACTGGTATAAATACAGGTAGAAGAAAGGTCGGAGTGTCCCTGTGAAGGTATCGGTGAAGGTGAAGAGATGAGATTTCTTATCTGCATTGTAAAATGAGACTTTTCCTGCCTCATAGTCCAGAAGAATCCCCACTGCTTGGAGGCTCTCTTTTAGGGAGATCGGGCTCTTGGGGGATGTGAGGGCTGAGTATTCACCATACCACAGTGCCACTGTCCAATATCCCTCCCCAGGTGACAGTAGGATTCTCCCCTTCCTCCTCACAGAATCTTTACACACTCCCAAAGCCCAGTCAGTCTCATCTCCCACCTCCACCTCCCAGTAATGTCTCCCTGAGCTGAAGCCTTCACACCCCAGCACGCATGGATCAGTGTCAAATCTCTCAGTATTATCTGGCAGAATCTGTTTTCTGTCTTCCCATCTGACACTTTTCCGATCCTCAAACAGGACAACTTCAGGATGAGCAGTTTCAGTATTCAGAGTCACATCCACTGTAAAAAGGAGACACTCAAAAATGAGCAAACGCTTCTCATTGGCTCCCCACACACTGTTTCTAACCCTCACTGGCTGGTTCCTCAGTCACTGAATAATTCTACACAGAAAAAAACTCTGTTATTGGCTATAAGGAGGTTAGATAAAAAAGGAGACGAAGTGATGTCAAACCTTTGAAGACAATTAGGTTAATCTCTGTTTCCCCCTCCCCGCACCGCCATCATCTCCATACACTCAAAACAGAACAAACCTATGAGCTGCTACATCCACACTGTCATTCTTTATAGCTGGTAGCATTTTTATTTGATCCCACTTATATTTTCAAACATGCTGGCTTGTGCAGCATAAAGATATACACAGAGTAAGTATAATAATGGAATAATCTTTCATAGGTAGAGTAGTAATTTGTTATAAATCATAATCAGTGTGTCATTTGGAGGGGCTGGTTATATGGACACCCTAGCATGTGTTATATTCATGCATAGATTTTTTTCCTCCTGGTAAAGGGCCACTAAAATAGACATCATGTTATGAGAATCCGGTGCTCAACATTCAGAGTTTATATCTATATATCCCACATTAAGCATGAATTATGTTGAAATGAGAGCATTTAAAATCTTTTTTTTTTCCTGTGCCTAGATCAAAAGAAAAAGATGGCATTTGGAAACTTGCTATTTTTGTTTTGTGGATTGCAGTGGTATATTATAAAAATGCACTTGATATTTGTTTTTACTATTATTTAAAAGACAGATATTGAATAATGAGGGCACAGCTACCTTCATGCAGAAGTCCAGAGTCAGTCTAAATGTACCAACATTGTCTAGTTCAGCACACTGTTAGCCCCCAAGTTCATACAAAGTTAATTATGTTCAATTTAAAATAAATCTGTTGGCTCAGGCTACTTGCTATGTAAATATTCCATCACTTTTTCATTATTGCTACCAAGTATTACATATTAAGGACATTTGCTTTAAACTTTATTTCAATTAATTTATCCAGTCCTTACATGGTTTTGCTTTTTAAACCCAAAGGTAAATCCTAAGGGTGGTGGTATAATTAGGTATAAACTGTGTTGTTTCTGACTTTACTTGTTTTGAACTGCTTTGGGTCCTACTGATCTGTACATCTGTCTGGAATTCTGGAAGATGGAAATAAGGAAAAAAATAAGTTTTGGATGAACTCTGTAGAAGTTGATGTTTACTTTGCTATGTGTATATGGATGCCTGTTCTGGTGTATGTATATGATAATATTTTAATAACTGTCTATACTTATGGCTATGATTTCTGAACATGTGGCATCATTAAAGGAAAAACTTTTAAATGCCCAGTTGGGCACATATGCTAATCTCAACTTTGTTAAATGTTTCAGATATATCCATCTATTTGCTCCCACTATATAATGAATTCTCTTATTCTGTCTCACTGTATTTTCAAATGTAAGCCACATTAAACCTGTCTATCCAGCTGGATGGGGATGGCACAAGGAAAGCAAGTTTGGTCCAGTGAAGACTAAACCTGTTCCTTAGCTGAGCCCTAGTATTATCATATTGAAAATGCGACATACTGTCACGTATATGGCCGTGACCACCCTCAGACTTACCCTGTTTCTGGGAGTCAGTGGCTGTGCTGGCTTCTGCTTATCTCTTTGTCTGTCTCTGTCGCTCTGTGTGCTGATTGCCCTACTGAACCTCACCTGTGTGGGCTATGCCTCTTCCAAGATGGCTGCCGCCGACTCCTCTATGCCAGTATCCAAGATGGCTCCCGCTGGGCTGACTTCTCTGTGTGCCAAGCCTCTGTTTGGATGCAAGGTGATTGCTGCAGCTGTGCCTCTTGTGTGGAAGGGCTTTATTAATCACTTAGAGACTACAGCCCTGGCCTTTGCATTTCATCTAAGGGCCCTGGTATGTAGAGTGCTCTGACACTGCTACATTGTTTGCTCTGTGTGAGTTTCTGTGTATGACTAGCTAGCTTGGGCACAGTTTTGCTTGTTAGCCTGTGTATAGCTTTGCTAGTTCTCTGTGTTTGTTCCTAGTGTTTGACTAGCCAGCTTAGGCACCGCTTGGCTTGTTAGCCTGTGTATAGCTTTGCTAGTTCTCTGTGTTTGTTCCTAGTGTTTGACTAGCCAGCTTAGGCACCGCTTGGCTTGTTAGCCTGTGTATAGCCTTGCTAGTTCTCTGTGTTCGTTCCTAGTGTTTGACTAGCCAGCTTAGGCACCGCTTGGCTTGTCAGCCTGTGTATAGCTTTGCTAGTTCTCGGTGTTTGTTCCTAGTGTTTGACTCGCTAGCTTAGGCACCGCTTGGCTTGTTACCCTGTGTATAGCTTTGCTAGTTCTCGGTGTTTGTTCCTAGTGTTTGACTCGCTAGCTTAGGCACCGCTTGGCTTGTTAGCCTGTGTATAGCTTTGCTAGTTCTCTGTGTGTGTCTCCAGTGTATGACTTGTTAGCTTGGGCACAGCTTTGTTGTTAGCTGGGGTATAGCTTTACTAAGTCTCCTGTTTGCTCTGTGTATGTTTCCAGTGTATGACTTGTTAGCTTGGGCACAGCTCTGTGTGTTGGCTTGTGTATAGCTTACTAGTTCTCCTGAGTTTGCTTAGTGTATGTTTCTTGTGTATGACTGGTTTGCCTGGGCATAGCGTTCCTATTAGCTTGGGTACAGTTTACTAGTCATTGTGTTTAAACCTGCCTACTGACGGAACCCGGACATTCCCTGCCTGTCTGCCTTGCCTTCGCCTAGGTGCCAGGGGGCACTCCTGGATCCTCATTCCTGCTGTTCCTGCTTGCAAGTTCCAGTTCCGGGTTTTCCTGTAAGTCCTGCCGGCCGCCCGAACCTGAGGGCTCAACCCTCGGGGAAAGGTGGTTAAGCGTAAGTGAAGCCTAGGTTCAGTGTGTTCCAGTCCAGCGGGTTCCGGTCCCGTGGGTTCCGCTCCAGTGTGTTTCCAGTCCAGCGGGTTTCGCTCCTGTATGTTCCAGTCCAGTGGGGCCACTCCAGTGTGTTCCAGTCCAGCGGGCTCCACTCCAGTGCGCACCCGTCCGGTGCGTTCCAGTTCCGTGTATTCCTGTGTAGAACTCCGGTCCGGGGTTCCGATCCAGTCTTGTCATCTCTACCTTGAAGGTGATCTTGCCTGCCACTGCCGCTCCACGGTAGTGGCCCAAGGACTCACGAACCCAGTGCTCCCGGGGAAGAAGCCTGACAGTATGCCAAGGTCCTCGAGAACGCGACACATACCATGTCTCTGTGGTTATGTTCCACTAATAAGTTAAATGATTAACTGGCTTTCTTGAAAGGATTATATAAACTTTGGATGCATGACTAGGGACACAAACATACACTTATTTCTCTGAGGACAAGCAGGCTGATATTCTCACATGTGGGTGATGTCACGTCGGCCCAGAGGATTTTCTAGTAAAATCTAAAAGTCTCTTCAACTGTGCCTTGTTGCGTGGGCGATGACACTGCGCATGCGTGCGCATGACTTCCCGCCTGCCGTGCGGACACGTTCCTCAGTTCTTCTTTTTCCGCGTCTGAGGAGACACGGAGTTCGAGATCTTCGCGTTTCTTCGGGCCGTCAGGAGTTAAGTCTCTTCGATATACCCTTCGGGTATTGTTTAATAATAGAAAAATCTATAGTTTTTCCCTTATTTCTTGTTCTTCTCGTTTTTCAAGTTTCCTTTATTTTTCGTTGCGACTGTTTTTAGGTTGCTCGGTCGGGTATTATTCCCTTTTTTTGTGTCTTTTTTATTGTCACCATTGCGTCCTTTGATTTAGCCAAGGCTGTAATTTCCGAGATGTCCTCGAAGACACCCAGCAGCTTCAAGCCTTGTGCCCGCTGCAGCCGGACCATCTCTGGCACTGATCCGCACTCTTGGTGCCTTCAGTGCCTTGGGCCCGACCATCGCCCGGAAAGTTGTAAATTGTGCCTGAAGATGAAAAAGCGCACTCTACTTTCTCGAGAGGCCCAGAGAGAGAAGTTTTTTGGATCCGGTACCTCGACGTCGGCGTCGACATCGGTACCATCGACGTCGAGAGCAGCACTGGCGTCAAGAGACACGGTACCGGCTGCCACAAGACCGATGCATGCTGGGAGCAGTGATGCATCGAGTGGGTCTCCACCTGCCTCGGCGCCTCCTGCTTTGCAGGCCTCCCAGGACCGACCTGTGTCGGACCCGACCCCGAAGAGGCGTGTGGATTCCACATCCTCTTCGCCGGTACCGAGGAGTCTCGATGATGGGCGTCGGGCGAAGGCCAAGAGGCACCATCATTGGTCTCCTTCTTGACACGGTACTGGGAGCTCCGGGTCATCGAGGCATTCGGTACCCGAGAAGCGTCGGTGCTGAGAGGTTCGCTCTCCCTCTATTATGGAGGTATCAACGCACAGGTCATCTGGCAGTCCGGTACTGGCTCCCCAACCTCAACAGACTCTGCCTCCGATGCCTGCATCGGCTTCACAGCCTTTCCCGATAGCTTCTCTGGATGAGCATATCAAGGCTTTGTTTCCTGCATTTATGGAAACTATGCTGCATCAATTGCGCTCGGTACCGGAGGTATCGGTACCGTCGGTACCTCCTGTGCCGGTGCCGGAGGTATCGGTGCCGGAGGCTTCTGCGGCATCGTGCCTTTCGCCTGGGGTGAGGCTTTCTTCACCGGTACCGGCCCCGGTGTCGGCAGCCTCCCGGGTCAATTCTCCTTTGGCGTCGGTGGAGGAAGCTTCACCGGAGTCTCCTGGAGCTTCGACTTCTCGACACCGTCATCAAGGTCATCGTGCCTCTGCGTCGAGACGGGCTCAGATCCGGGCAGCTCTGTCTGAGCTTCTAGCCCCATCTGATGATGGCTCATCTGATGACGATGGGGAGCGTGGAGTTTTCTCTGCCGAGGACTCTCTAGACATTCCATCTGACTCGACTCCCTCACCTCAAAGGCAGCTCTCCCCTCCGGAGAGCTTGTCTTTTTCCTCTTTTGTATGGGAAATGTCTGAGGCCATTCCCTTCCCTGTGGAGACTGTGGATGAGCCCAGGGCCAAGATGCTCGAGGTCCTGGATTATCCATCTCCACCTAAGTCTTCTACCACAGCTCCTTTTCACGATACACTCAGGGAAGTGCTGATGAGGAACTGGGAGAAGCCTCTTTCTTGTCCAACTATTCCCAAGAAGGCTGAATCCCAGTATCGGATCCACGGGGAACCCAGTTTCATCCGGCCTCAGTTGCCTCATGATTCTGCCGTGGTGGATTCCGCTCTCAGAAGAGCTAAGAGATCTAGGAACTTTGCCTCGGCGCCCCCGGGGCGGGAGCATAGAACCTTAGACTCTTTTGGGAGGAAGGCGTATCAGGCTGGCATGCTCGCTTCCAAAATCCAGTCCTACCAGCTGTTTAAGAGCATTCACTTGCAGAACTCTGTGCGGCAGCTTGAGAGTTTGGTTAATGAACTCCCACCGGAGCAGGCCAAACCTTTTGTCAAGTGGTCAGGCAGCAGAAGGCATGTCGCAAGTTCATGTCCATGGGCATTTATGACACTTGCGATGTGACATCTAGATTTTCTGCTATAGGTATAGTGATGCGCAGACTCTCATGGCTGCGTGCCTCTAACCTAGAGGAGAGAACTCAGCAGAAAATTGCAGATATCCCTTGCCGGGGGGGATCATCTTTTTGGTGAGAAGGTCGAAGAGTTAAATGATAATCTCTATCAGCGTGATAACGCTATGGACTCTATCCCGCTGGCGCCTTCTGCATCCACTTCCTCTTCCAGGAAGTTTTTTAAAGGGAAGAGAAGTGCCCCTTACGCCTCTAGGGGCCGTAAGTACACTTCTGCTTCTCGACAGCCGGTTCAGGCTCTGCCCCAGCACGCTCGTTCTCGTCAACAGCGTGCGCCAAAGCAGGCCCCTGCAGCTCCCCAGCAAAACCAGGGACGGGTTTTTGACTGGCTCCAACAGAGCATAGCCGAAATTATTGTGTCCGTACCGGACGATCTTCCTGTCGGAGTGAGGTTAAAATTTTTTCACCAAAGGTGGCCTCTGATAACCTCCGACAAGTGGGTTCTCCAAATAGTCCGGTTAGGATACACCCTCAATCTGGAATCCAAACCTCCAAATTGCCCACCAGGAGCTCAGTCTTCAGCTCCCAGCACAAGCAGGTACTTGCAGAGGAACTCTCTGCCCTTCTCAGCGCCAATGCGGTCGAGCCCGTTCCACCAGGGCAAGAGGGGCTGGGATTCTATTCCAGGTACTTCCTTGTGGAAAAGAAAACAGGGGGGATGCGTCCCATCCTAGACCTAAGGGGCCTGAACAAATATCTGGTTCGAGAAAAGTTCAGGATGGTTTCCCTGGGCACCCTTCTTCCCATGATTCAGGAAAACGATTGGCTATGCTCACTGGACTTAAAGGATGCTTAGACCCACATTTCGATTCTTCCAGCTCACAGGAAGTATCTTCGGTTTCGGCTGGGAGCACAGCACTTTCAGTACTGTGTATTGCCTTTTGGCTTGGCATCTGCACCCAGGGTTTTTACCAAGTGCCTGGCAGTTGTTGCAGCATCGCTACACAGGCTGGGAGTGCATGTGTTCCCTTATCTGGACGATTGGCTGGTGAAGAGCACCTCCCAGAAAGGAGCTTTGCAGTCCGTGCGGATGACTATTCAGGTGTTAGAGCTACTGGGCTTTGTAATCAATTACCCGAAATCCCATCTCATTCCACTCTAGAAATTGGAATTCATAGGAGCTCTGTTGTGCACAAAGACAGCTTGTGCCTATCTTCCCGAGGCAAGAGCGGACAACCTCCGTACTCTCGCCTCCAGGATTCAAGCGTCTCAACAGATCACAGCTCGGCAGATGTTGAGACTTCTGGGGCACATGGCTTCCACAGTTCACGTGACTCCCATGGCACGCTTACACATGAGATCTGCTCAGTGGACCTTAGCTTCCCAGTGGTCTCAAGCTGCAGGGAATCTAGAAGATATGATCCACTTGTCCACCGACTTTCGGAATTCCCTTCAGTGGTGGACAATTCGATCAAATCTGGTCTTGGGGCGCACATTCCAAATTCCTCAGCCACAAAAAGTGCTGACAACGGATGCATCCCTCTTAGGGTGGGGAGCGCATGTAAATGGGCTTCACACTCAAGGAGCTTGGTCCCTTCAGGAAAGACGTCTTCAGATCAACCTCCTGGAGTTGCGAGCGATCTGGAATGCTCTAAAGACTTTCAGAGATCGGCTATCCAACCAAATTATTCTGATTCAAACAGACAATCAGGTTGCAATGTATTACTCAAACAAGCAAGGGGGTACCGAATCTCGCCCTCTGTGTCAGGAGGCCGTCCAGATGTGGCTATGGGCTTGCCAACACGGAATGTGTCTCCAAGCCACTTATCTAGCCGGCGTAAACAACAGTCTGGCCGACAGATTGAGCAGGATAATGCAGCCTCATGAGTGGTCATTGAACATGACTATTGCCAAAAGGATCTTTCGAGCGTGGGGCACCCCCTCGATAGATCTGTTTGCCACTCAGACCAATCACAAGGTCCCTCAGTTCTGTTCCAGACTACAGGCCCACGGCAGACTAGCATCGGATGCCTTCCTCCTTCATTTGGGGACAGGCCTTCTGTATGCATATCCTCCCATTCCTCTGGTGGGGAAGACTTTGCTGAAACTCAAGCAAGATCATGGAACCATGATTCTGATTGTTCCCTTTTGGCCGCATCAGATATGGTTTCCCCTTCTTCTGGAGTTGTCCTCCGAAGATCCGTGGAGATTGGAATGTTTTCCAACACTCATTACTCAGAACGAGGGGGCACTTCTGCATCCCAACCTCCAGTCTCTGGCCCTCAGGGCCTGGATGTTGAGAGCGTAGAGTTCGCCTCCTCGGGTCTTTCTGAGAGTGTCTCCCGAATCTTGCTTGCTTCCAGGAAAGATTCCACAAAGAGGTGTTATGCTTTTAAATGGAAGAGGTTTGCCGTCTGATGTGACAGCAAGGCCCTAAATCCTTGTTCTTGTCCTAAACAGACCTTGCTTGAATACGTTCTGCACTTGTCTGAGTCTGGTCTTTTTTTATTTTATTTTATTTTATTTATTTATCATTTTACTTAATTACATTCACATTTATCACATAAATGTAAGGAAATACAGAAATTAATATAAAAAGGAAAACATTTTCTCTCAACAATATATATTTACATAATTGTCCACAATTGGAAGATCCAAGATCAGGAAAACAATCTTAAAGAAAATAAGAAAAACTCAAACTGGTTAATCTTACACTTCACATTTTCTGAGGGAGGAAGGTTAATCGGTTATTGCATCCGGTACAGTGGTAACTGAAGGAAGTCTCTGCAGAGCATTCTTCATCTGTTTCCACAAACTCTTATAATTTCTTAGGTTCAAACAAATAAGTAATAAGGAAATAAAACACTTACAAGGGAATCGTGCTAGGAAGGTCCCACCTAGGGCAATGATTCCTGGCTTAAAAGCCAAGACTTCACACCTCCCAGTCTGCAATTCCCTTGATGTGTCAGGAAATATATGCATCTTTGAACCCAAAAAACTATCAACCATGTATCGGAAATACAATTTCAAAACATTGTTCCTATCTAAATCAAAGACGAAAGTCACTAATAATATAACTCTATCTATAACTTCTGAAGTTTCCAAAATGTCGGTTAAACTTACATCTCTTTTCTCTGATAAAAAAGATTTTAAAGGAAATATAATTTTAGTCACCAAAAGGTGGCTATCAGAAGTTATTAGCAAAGTATCAGAGAAATATTTCTTCAAGAATTCAGTAGCTGATATATAGGATATTATAGGTAAATTTATCATTCTCAAGTTTTTTTCCCTTAATTGGTTCTCCAGAAATTCCAATTTTTACAAGAAAGGTAACTATTCTTCATTACCAAATTGTCTGATTTTCATAGAGAAACCATTTCCGTAATCAAAGTCTCTATTTTTATATCTTGGACTTCCACTTTGTTAGATAAGTATTAATATAAATTCTTTAACTCACATAGTGAAAAATTTTAAACATCTGAAGAAGAGAGTTATTCACATTCTGCTGCAGTTCCTATAGTACGTCCATTATGACATTATTGGCTTCACCAAGTCCAATTTCTCCACAGAAACCGCTCCAGATATCTTCGGGGGGAAGAGCTCACTCTCCAATCCCCCAGTTGGTTTATTATCCGAGTCGATGCTGCGCCAGGACCTCCTCGGGTCAAGTGAAAATCCTAACCCACTTCGGGCGTTTCCATTATTGACCTCCATAGCGAAGCATTACTATTTCCGCGTCTTGGAGGGGTCGTGCCAACAGGGGGACTCAAAGTCACTCCCTCCACTGAGATTCAGCAATAAAGCCTTGCTGTTCCCCGAAGCAAGAACCGATATCCCCGACGTTATGACCCCAAATCTCTACAAAATAGACTGAGAAGTGGTGGGAACCTCAGCCGTGTTCGAGGAGGACAGCACCACGGCTTTGCCTTTTCTCTTCCCCATTCTCTGGGGAGCGCGCCCTCTTCTTCAGGCATTCTGGTGTAAAACGGGAACTCAACTAGCGTACGTCCTCCCTCAACGCCATCTTGGATCCGCCAGGTTGGGACACTCTTTGTCTGGTTTCTGCTCAGAGGCCTGTCTGATATGGGTAACCCTACAACATAGCCCTCTGAGTCATTGAAACACAAAAGCCCCTCCACCACTTACAAGGTGGTGTCCCTTCGGAGGGGCTCTGAGTCTGTTCTTAAAACCAACTCGGTCAAGGTCCATCTGAGTGCGATAAGTGCTTACCATCATCGTGTAGAAGGTCAGCCTATCTCTGGACAGCCTTTAGTTGTTCGCTTTATGAGAGGTTTGTTTTTGACAAAGCCCCCTGTCAAACCTCCTCCAGTGTCATGGGATCTCAATGTCGTTCTCACCCAGCTGATGACAGCTCCTTTCGAGCCACTGGATTCCTGCCATCTGAAGTACTTGACCTGGAAGGTCATTTTCTTGGTGGCTGTTACTTCAGCTCGTAGGGTCAGTGAGCTTCAGACTCTAGTGGTTCATGCACCTTACCTTACTTTTCATCATGACAGAGTAGTCCTCCGCACGCACCCTAAGTTCTTACCGAAGGTGGTGTTGGAGTTCCATCTGAACCAGTCAATTGTCTTGCCAACATTTTTCCCCCTCCTCATATGAGTCCTGGCGAAAGCAAGCTGCACACTTTGGAGTGCAAGAGAGCATTGGCCTGTTACGTGGAGCGGACAAGCCCCTTCAGACAGTCCGCCCAGTTGTTTATTTCTTTTAATCCCAACAAGAGGGGGGTTGCTGTCGGGAAACGCACCATATCTAATTGGCTAGCTGCATTTCCTTCACTTACACCCAGGCTGGGCTGACTTTGGAGGACCATGTCACGGCTCATAATGTTAGAGCCATGGCTGCGTCAGTGGCTCATCTAAGGTCAGCCACTATTGAAGAGATTTGCAAAGCTGCGACGTGGTCATCAATCCACACATTCACATCTCACTACTGCCTTCAGCAGCATAGCCGACGCGACAGTCGGTTTGGCCAGTCGGTGCTGCAGAGTCTGTTTGGGGTATAGAATCCAACTCCAACCCTCCTAGGCCCATTTTTATTCTGTTCCAGGTTGCACTCTCAGTTAGATGTTCTTGTTTCAGGTCAATCTAAGTTATGTCCTCGCCTTTGCGAGGCTCAATTGACCACTGTTTATTGTTTTGAGTGAGCCTGGGGGCTAGGGATACCCCACATGTGAGAATATCAGCCTGCTTGTCCTCGGAGAAAGTAGTTACTTACCTGTAGCAGGTGTTCTCCGAGGGCAGCAGGCTGCATATTCTCACAACCCTCCCTCCTCCCCTTAGGAGTTTTATTCCTCTTGGCTATTGGATTTAACTGAGGAACGTGTCCGCGCGGCAGGCGGGAAGTCATGCGCACGCATGCGCAGTGTCATCGCCCGCGCGACAAGGCACAGTTGAAGAGACTTTTAGATTTTACTAGAAAATCCTCCGGGCCGACGTGACGTCACCCACATGTGAGAATATGCAGCCTGCTGTCCTCGGAGAACACCTGCTACAGGTAAGTAACTACTCTTTATTCAATAGAGGAGCAGTGGCCTAGTGGTTAGGGTGGTGGACTTTGGTCCTGAGGAACTGAGTTCAATTCCCACTTCAGGCACAGGCAGCTCCTTGTGACTCTGGGCAAGTCACTTAACCCTCCATTGCCCCATGTAAGCCGCATTGAGCCTGCCATGAGTGGGAAAGCACGGGGTACAAATGTAACAAAAAAAAATCACAATTCCTCATGTACAGCCACAAAAGGTGGATAGTGTTCACAACGAGCTGCTTTTATTATTGACCAGATAGAGATAACAGTTTTCAGTTTTGACACAGTATAAGTAATCACAAAAACAAAATATAAGAAAACCAATGGACTGCATTAGGGGTTTATAACCCATTTAGTTATGTTTAAACAAAAGAGATCTGCATGAAACAAAATATTTATTTTTATTTTGACTTAACCACTTGCCCCTGAAACATGTTCAAAAACAGAATAATCCATTTGTGTATCTAAAATGTCAACTTCTACAAAATAGATGAAGATGTGATTCCATGTGCCCCAATGAAAGGAAAGTTTAATTTTGCTTCCATTTAATTTCAATATATTCCATCTTTATAACACTAGGCTTCCCATGGCAGATTACAACAACAGTTAAGATGAACCCATCAGGAAACAGGATATCCTCACTGAAATTTGGCCATCTGTATTATATAGAACAGTGTAGAAAAATGTGCACAAAATACAGTTTATAACTGCTTTT
Source organism: Microcaecilia unicolor (assembly GCF_901765095.1). NCBI lineage: Eukaryota > Metazoa > Chordata > Amphibia > Gymnophiona > Siphonopidae > Microcaecilia > Microcaecilia unicolor. Next base: position 233,168,020 of record NC_044035.1, on the reverse strand, counting down.
GCTACCAACTACCATAATTTTAAAGCTGTTTTACTGATATTCAATTTTTATGTCATGATATTTATATCTAGATATGAGAAGCTTTCAAATAAGTTAAAAAGCTATCCAATAAGTTTAAAAAAATCAATATTTTGTCCTCCACCTTTTAAGGCACTGCCTATCCAACTGGAACAGCTTTAGACTTGTTAAAGATGGACCATGCATAGGCAGTCCCTTATTTCTAATAATCTTTTGGTATTGTTTTCAATAGTGTTTCCTATTGTTTTGGGTGTGCTAAAACCACAGCAAGCTCCGCCTACTGGCTTCAGCTCATACAGTGGACTAGATAGTCTCACTTCGTCTCCTGTTTTATCCAACCTCCTTAATTGGCTATTACTCCTGGCAGCCTCATAGATCCTGTTGATCCTAATTGGACATTGGGTTTTCAGTGTTCCCCCAATCCACTGAGTAAATATTCTGTCCCTATTCTCTCCTTACCAGAAGGATCACTCCCCCTGACCCTGCAGTTTAAAATCAGGAAGCACAAACACTCTTCTCTATCACAGTAAAGGAAATGATCTCTAACACTGCTGTAGTTGTCTGTATTGTGAGATTACAGTGAGAAGTCACACTACTTAATTTGATTCTTGTATATAATTAGTTTTATATCACATTGTTACCTGCATATCTGCCATATTCCATCCACCAATCTGCATTAAAGGAAAGACAAACAGTGATCAGATTTTAGAGAACACAAATAAGTACAATAATATGAAAAAATATATGGTATAACTTTAAATAAAACTTACCGATACCTTCAAAATGGGATATTTTCGTACAGAAAAAAATGTAACAGAGAAATGATAGAGTTTAGTTTATTAAAATGCCCATCATTGAACTTATCCTCTGTTATAAAGTAAGAACTTGACATTTGCATGAGTTATAAGAGCCCTGCACACTCCACGCTGGACCTCCGAACATTTTGCCTGCCTCCCAGCAGTTTAATCATAAACCTGTAAAGTGCACAGTTGGGTGAAGTGGACTGAACTGACCAGAGATATAGTGCAGAGCAGAACATGAACCAAAGATCCCCAATTAACCAAAAAGGTGATATACTTCTTGTACAATGCAATAGTTAACCAACATCAAAGGAAAGGAAGCTCTGGATGACGGTGAAGGGAGGTAAATTGAGGAGTAATCTAAGTAGAATTGCTACAGGCATTAAATGGAAAAAATATATTATATCATCTGCAAATGAATAATACACTATTTGATATGAACAAAGAGTGCTACCCAAGGATCAGAGATATATGTTAACCCCTGGATTCCCTAAGTGGTGCATAAATTTCTACATACAAAATTGCACACTATCCTGAGATGTGCTAATGAGCCAATTAGCTCTAATAATTGGGTGCTAACAATTATTGACATTAATTGACAACATGTTGGATTTCCACACGCATAAGAGAATAAGGGGTGTTCACTAAAGATGCGTGCTGTATTACTGAATACCGGGGATCCACGTCTAACTTATGTGCCAGGATAGACACCAAGTTTCTGTTGGAGTAAATTCTCGCATCCCAAGTTTGGTGCGGAAATCAGCTCTAAGCGCTCTTCTATAAACGGCGTGCATATGATTTGGTGAATCATGATATATTAATAAATAAGAGCAGGCAGAATAGCAAGTAAAAGTTGTGAAATGGTTTGACGATTTCTTGGAAAAAACAATAAAGGTGTTATGGAAGGAGTTGATATTTAAAGAGCTTTAACTGACCAGATATGGCTCTTGGCTGGTTCATTTACTTGTTCAGGACTAACCAGTCATATTCAGAAGCACTTAACTGGATAGTGGTTCTGAGAACGTCCGGTTAGCGCCCAATGTGAAGCAGGCTATTTTGGGGCATTCCGCAGGCAGAGTTAGCCAAGGTAACCACATAAATAGGACCACATAAAAGTCAGTCCTATCTTTATGTGGTTTGCCATAGCCAGTTAAATGCTGATTATCGTACTTAGGGGTCCTTTTACTAAGATGCTGTAAAAGGGTGCCTGCATTAGCATCAGTGTGTATTTTTGACATGCGCTGAGCCCCCCTTTTACTACAGCGGGTAAAAGGCTGTCCATTTTTGGCAAATAGAAATGGCCATGTGGTAAGTGAAGCACTTTCCACATGGCCATTTCGGTGGAGAGCCCTTACCGCCACCCACTGAGATTGTGGTAAGAGCTCCTGCATTAATCTGGCGGTAATTACCACCAGTTAAGTTCTGGTGCTACAAAAATAGGACATATTTTTGTAGCGTCAGAAATGGCACACTAGGGGTGGGAACTACTGCCGGGCTCCTGTGGTAGTTCCGGATTGGCACACGGTAAACCCACGATGGGCTTACCGTTGCTTAGTAAAAAGACCTTTTAAACAGCTATGGTTTTGCCAGCTCTGTTTACACAAAAATTCAATTCTAGAACCCAGACATGGCCTGGCATTGAATTTCTGGGGATAACACTGGTGGCAATCAGCAAAACGGTGATCGTTGCCAACTGAATATTGGGCCTGAAATATATAACAGCTGGCAGTTATTTTATGGAGCACCACCAGGGTCACCACTGTTAACAGCTGGCAGTTATTTTGTGGAGTACTACCAGGGTCACCAAAGTCCCCAATCTTATTTAGGACTAGATTCAGTAAATGGCGTTCAAAAACCAGTGCTGAAACAAAATCAGCACAGAGTGCTATTCTATAAATGGCACTCCAAATTGCGCACCTTTTATACAGAAACCTGGTGTATATCCTGTTGCTGGTTTGTAAGTTAGGTGCCGATCCCCAGTATTCAGTAATACTGCATGCATCTTTAGTGAACACCCCTGACTCTCCCATGCCTTTCCCATGGCCACACCACTTTTCAGTTGTGCACTATAAGATTTGCGCACAGATCTTTATAGATTAGCGCTTAGCAAGATGTGCGTGCAAATCCATAATGTTGCCAAGTAATGCCAGTAATTGATTGTTAGCACCCAATTACTGGAACTATTTGGCTCGTTAGCCAATTTTGTTGTGCACACATCTCAGGATAAAGTGCCATTTTGCATGCTGATGTTTGTGTGCCATTTATAGAATCCGGTGGTTAATGTATATCTCTGGTCCTTGGGTAGCATTCTTTGTTCATATCAAATTGCATATTATTCATATGCAGATGATATAATGTTATTTTTTTCCACTGAATGCCTCTAGCAATTCTACTTATGGAGTCATGAACAAAGTATTTACTCATGCCCAGGATGTGCTCAAAGAGCCTGAAGATAAACCAAGAAAAAAAACAAAGGTTTTATGAGTTGGAGATAAGACAGATCCTAAACCATAAGATTCTCCAGTTATTGTGTTGGGAAATGAAATTTTGGATGTTTTTCTGGATTCAAACTTAACAGTGAACTCCCGTTTCAGTTTCCTGATCAAAAAGGTATTTGGTCAGCTTCGTCAACTTAGACTGAAAAGAGCTTATTTAGATATTCAATGTTTGTGGATAGTGACTTCAGTCCGTGATCTTGTCAACTCTTGATTACTGTAATAGTTTATTAATTGGACTACTAGATTATCAATTATCTAGGCGAGAAGCTTTGCAGAATGTAGTGGCCAAGATAAGTTTTGGAGGTTCTAAATAAGAAAGGGCAACACCATTAATGGTAACTTTACACTGGCTCCCCTTTAAAGGTAGATTAAAATTAAACCCCTTACACTCTTGTTCAAGATCTTATGTAGACTTGCCCTTAAACATACAAATAACTGGGTTGCTACATATGTTTCAAAATGTTCACTTTGATCAGAGGAGCAATGTAAGATACAATTGCCTTAAGTGAACAATTTTAGATTAGTAGTTTGAAGATCATTGAAAGGCATGGGACCACAATGCTGGAATAAATTGCTGTTAACCCTACCTAAAGAAACAAATTATATGCACTTCCATCACCATTTCAAAACATAGCTATTTAGGAAATATTTAGTGAATACATGTCAGAAGTGTATTTTATATATAATATATTTATTTGAACAGCATTATATAAAGCTGTAATTGATTAATGATGATACATATATATTAATGCTAATGTCTATACTTTATTGACATAGTCCTATCCCTGTATCTGTTCATTTCTGTAGCAAAACTTATTAGTTTGCAAAAGCTTTTAATATATGTGACTCGCCAAGTGAAAAGGTACAAAAATATGGTGGGGGGAGTTACAAACAACAAATTTGGGTAAATTTCATTTTTGAAATTTTTGTGTAGTATAGGGCCAGTAGAATGGGACTATGCAATTTTTTTTTCATAACTTTGATGTCTTTCCATGTTCTACAGCCTAAAAATGGCAGGTGCCTAAAGTGGGGTATGTGATTTCTGGGGTTTTACTGATACATTTTTTTTTTTTAATGAAAAACATTTCATTAGTCCATACCTGTGGCTGAAATTTTGCAGGATTATCCAGTTGATATCGCTCTGTCTTGTGGTATAAGTAACATACCCCTCTTTTTGTACTTTTTCTCTCAGTGGGTCACATATAATGATCTGATTGTTATATGCCTTGAGCTGCTATAATGGTTATGTGGAATATAAATATGTGTTTAAATTAAATCAAATACGTCCAAGGGCTAAACACACAGGACACAGAGCTTTTCAAAAGCAGAAAAACTGGAGCATGAGGGGTCAGGGGATGAGGAAGACTCAGGTTTAGTCTGAGGAAATTGTTTATATGGAAAAGAAAGTCAATCTGTGGAGGAGTCTCTCTCATGAGGTGGTGGAAACAAAAATGCCAGAGTTCAAGAAAGTGTGGGACAAGCATCAGAGATCTCTCAGTGTGTGTGAAAGAATAAATTAAGGTCTGTGATAAGTGAAATACGCAGACTGGATGGGGCTTATGGACTCTATCTGCTAACATGTTCTGTGTTTCCATGTCAGAATTCTCACAGTTTTCCACCAGTGGATAATAGTTTCTTAATACTTTACCCAGTCACTATACTGTAGCAGGTCCACAAATGGAGTGTACTTCTGCATCTGATATACTTCATATCATAAGACCCCTTCCTCCAGTCACACTAGACTCCCAATGACCCTAATTCTGTTATCTCAGAAGTTGGGCCTAATATGTGGAAAACAGTCCTGGTGGGAATCCGCTTACAGGCCAATCACTGGATAAGAGCCACTCATTGGGCCCATACTGGATTTTCAAATAATGTTGCTGAAAATCCAGAGACCATCTTTGCACTATGGGGGATAATTCTATAAGAAGGACGCCAACATTTAGGTGCCAAGAATATGTTTAAGTAACCAGAATACTAGCATATACATGTGTCTAAGTGCTCATATGTGCAAAAAATGCTAATTTTCCAGCCATGTATTCTATAAAATACAGTACAGTTTCGATTATCCGACCTTCGCTAATCCAACTATCTGGCATATTTGACAGACTCCCCTGTGATGTCATCAAGTTTATTTCTATTAAAAGTCTTTGTTTTTAGAACAATTTTTGAAAATCAGGAACTCTATGACTTTATTTATGCATTGTTTGAAGGGTTTATGCAGTGTTTTCCATATTATCCAACTTTTCACTTATCCAACAATGGGTCAGTCCCGTTTACATCAGATAATCAAGTCTGTACTGTAGCACCTAAATGTGAGGGTGAAGCCTGGGTGGACTTTCCAGTCCCCCTGCTAGGGCAATATTCAGTCTGCTAACAAGATAACTACCCACATAAAGTTAGGAGAGCAAAAAGGCTGGCATCGGTCTAAATATCACTGATAGCTAGGTAACTGCCAGATATTCAGTGCTGGTATCTGGGTACAACTTGGCAATTACTATCTAGGTATAATTTAAACACCATAGTTTTTTAATACTGGGGGGGGGGGTAATGTTTGGGAAACAATTAAAAGTCTTCTTATTTGTGTACATTTATATTTATTTATTAGGATTTATTTACCGCCTTTTTGAAGGAATTCACTCAAAGCGGTGTACTTTATATACTTTGGTACATTTGTATAAACGGAATACAAATCCTAATACTTGAATTGAAATATTCTGCCTGCTAATGATTTAATACAAGAAAAGAAACCAAAATAAAGAGAAATGCCTCACCTCCAAATTTTGTAACCAATTTATTCAGCTGCTGAGGGTAGCCCAATTCAAAATCCATTTTCAGATCAGAAGAAACAGCCTGTGGTTCTGGAAATTTCATTTTCTGACACCTATAGGTAAGAGTCACTGGGATTATTTTGGGAGATGTTCACCCCCCTAAGCGAAGGAGATGGGACAGGTGGAAATCTGGTTATTAAATAACTAGTAAAAAAGGCCCGTTTCTGTTAGAAATGAAACGGGTGCTAGCAAGGTTTTCCTTGGAGTGTATATTTCAGAAAGAGCGTGTGTGAGAGATGGAGCGTGTGTGTCAGAGAGAGAATGTGAGAGAGAGAGACAGAGTGTATGTGTTTGTGTGAGAGAGAGAGAGTGTGTGAGAGACAGTGTTTGTGTTTCTGTGTGACACTGTGTGAGAGAGAGGGACAAAGACAGTGAGTGAGAGTGTATATGGCAGACAGAGAATGAGTGACTTCGTGTGTGGTGTGAGGAACCCCCTCACCCCCTCCCTCTCCCCTGCCCCCTTGCAGCCAGGCATGTGCAGCGACCCTCCTCTCCCCCCCCCCCCCATGTCCAGCATCCCCCTGCAGCCACCCATGCCCATCAACCCTCCTCTCCCCCTGCTGCGTCCTTCCTGTCTCCCCTGCTCCCCCTGCAGCCACCCATGTGGTCTCAGCCCCCCCCCCCCTCAGCATCCCTCCTGTCCCCCTGCAGGCAGCGTCCCTCCTCTCTCCCCTGTCCCCCCTGCAGCCAGCCATGTCCAGGGACCCTTCTGTCCCCCTGCCCCACCTGCAGCTACCCATGTCCAGCGACCCTCCTCTCCTGTGCAGCCACCCGTGTCTGAGGACACTCCTCTCCTTTTTCCCTGTCTCTCCCCTGCGGCCAGCCATGTCCATCGACCCACCTGTCCCCCCTGATGACCACCAACCCTTCTGTCCCCCTGCTCGCCCTGCAGTGTCCGTCCTGTATCCCCTGTCCCCCTTGCAGGCACCCATGTGGTGTGTGGAGCCCCATCCCTATCTCCATGTTCCCTGCCCCCCCTGCAGCCACCCATGTGCAGCGACCCTCCTCTCCCCCTGCTTCCTTCCAGCCACCCATGTCCAGCGAGACCCCCCTTCCCCCCCAGCCGGCGCAGCACCCAAAGAAAGCTCCTTGTTCCCCCCCTTCGCGCATCACCCGCCCCCCCCCCCCCCCACCGTGGCACATCACCAAGCCCCTCCCCCCTCATCAACCCCCTCGCTACCCGCAACTGCTAATACAAACTGTGTCCGGCGGCTACTTCTGCTATTCAGCAGCAGCAGCCCGTACATAAAGAAAACCAAAAAAAAAAAAATCCTCCTAAAACGCACCTCCGTTGAGAAGCATCTCACATTGGCTGAAGTCTCAGCATGCGCTCCTCCTCTCCCCTCTGACGTCTCGGCGTTTCTCCGGGGTCTTCCGGCAGGGGCACTGACGTTGAGGGGAGAGGAGGAGCAGCTGCAGAGACGTCAGCCAATGTGAGATGGTTCTCCACGGAGGTGCGTTTTAGGAGGTGGTTTTTTTTGTTTGTTTTCTTTATGTACGGGCTGCTGCTGCTGAATAGAAGCAGCAGCAGCTACCGGACAGAGTTTGTATTAGCGGTCGCGGGTGGCGAGGCGGTCGATGTGGGGGGGGGAGGGGCTTGGTGAAGCGGCGGGAGAGGGGTTGGGTGATGCGGCGAGGAGGGAAGGGGGGTAGGGGCTTTCTGATGCCCCGTTGCACGGGTTGTTGCGGCAGGGGGGGCACTTAGAGGTGCACCGTCGAGGCTGTTTGTGTGTGTGTGTTTCTGTGCATGTTTGTTTGTGTGTGTTTGTGTTTCTGTGTGTTTGTGTTTCTGTGTGTGTTTGTGTGTGCGTGTTTGTTTGTGTGTGTTTCTGTGTGTTTGTGTTTCTGTGTGTGTGTTTGTGTGTGTTTGTTTGTTTTTGTGTTTGTGTGTGTGTTTTTGTGTGTGTGTGTGTTTGTGTTTGTGTGTGTGTTTTTGTGTGTGTTTGTGTTTCTGTCTGTGTGTGCGTTTGTGTGGTTGTGTGTTTGCATTTGTGTGTGCATTTGCGTGTGTGTGTGTTTATGTGTGTGTGTGTTTGCGTGTGTGTGTGTGTGTTTATGTGTGTATTTGTGTTTGTATGTGTGTGTGTGTTTCTGTGTGTGTGTTTCTGTGTGTGTTTGCGTTTGTATGTGTGTTTATGTGTGTGTATGTGTTTGTGTGTGTGTGTCTGTGTGTTTCTGTGTGTGTGTGTGTTTGCGTTTGTGTGTGTGTTTCTGTGTGTGTGTTTCTGTGTGTGTTTGCGTTTGTATGTGTGTTTATGTGTGTGTATGTGTTTGTGTCTGTGTGTTTCTGTGTGTGTGTGTTTGCGTTTGTATGTGTGTTTATGTGTGTGTATGTTTATGTGTTTGTGTGGGGGGGGGGGTTGCGGGTGGCTTTTGTGGTCGTGTGGTTGGGGAGTTTGCCAGCAGTCTGTAGCGATTCCTAGGCAGGGGGAGGAGTACGGAAACACTCCCCCTGCCTGGGTCGTTGTTTGTTGGAGGGGGTTGCCAGTTGGTAGGGGTGCCTTTATGGATCCCTTTACTCTCTGTGTTCCGCCCTCGAGGGCGGGGCAGAGAGACATGGTGAGTTGGATGGCTTCACCACCATGAACTTACAAACTGTTTAGGGATTTTGCAGATGGCTTCAGCAGGTTGTCTTCAGAATGTTGAGGTAGCGTTTTATGTACAGACTAGTAAAAAAGGCCCGTTTCTGTTAGAAATGAAACGGGCGCTAGCAAGGTTTTCCTTGGAGTGTATGTTTCAGAAAGAGCGTGTGTGTCAGAGAGAGAATGTGAGAGAGAGAGAGACAGAGTGTATGTGTTTGTGCGAGAGAGAGAGAGTGTGTGAGAGACAGTGTTTGTGTTTCTGTGTGACACTGTGTGAGAGAGAGAGGGACAAAGACAGTGAGTGTGTGAGTGAGAGTGTATGTGGCAGACAGAGAATGAGTGACTGCGTGTGTGGTGTGAGGAACCCCCTCACCCCCTCCCTCTCTCCTGCCCCCTTGCAGCCAGGCATGTGCAGCGACCCTCCTCTCCCCGTGTTCCCCCTGCAGCCACCCATGTCCAGCATCCCCCTGCAGCCACCCATGCCCATCAACCCTCCTCTCCCCCTGCTGCGTCCTTCCTGTCTCCCCTGCTCCCCCTGCAGCCACCCATGTGGTCTCAGGCCCCCCCCCCCCAGCATCCCTCCTGTCCCCCTGCAGGCACGCATGTGCAGCGTCCCTCCTCTCTCCCCTGTCCCCCCCTGCAGCCAGCCATGTCCAGCGACCCTTCTGTCCCCCTGCCCCCCCTGCAGCTACCCATGTCCAGCGACCCTCCTCTCCTGTGCAGCCACCCATGTCTGAGGACACTCCTCTCCTTTTTCCCTGTTCCTCCCCTGTGGCCAGCCATGTCCATCGACCCACCTGTCCCCCCTGATGACCACCAACCCTTCTGTCCCCCTGCCTACCCTGCAGTGTCCGTCCTGTATCCCCTGCCCCCCTTGCAGGCACCCATGTGGTGTGTGAAGCCCCAAAGAAAGCCCCTTGTCCCCCCCCTCATCAACCCCCTCGCCACCCGCAACCGCTAATACAAACTGTGTCCGGCGGCTGCTGCTTCTGCTATTCAGCAGCAGCAGCCCGTACATAAAGAAAACCAAAAAAAAAAAATCCTCCTAAAATGCACCTCTATTGAGAAGCATCTCACATTGGCTGAAGTCTCAGCATGCGCTCCTCCTCTCCCCTCTGACGTCTCGGCGTTTCTCCGGGGTCTTCCGGCAGGGGCACTGACGTTGAGGGGAGAGGAGGAGCGGCTGCAGAGACGTCAGCCAATGTGAGATGGTTCTCCACGGAGGTGCGTTTTAGGAGGTTGTTTTTTTGTTTGTTTGTTTTCTCTATGTACGGGCTGCTGCTGCTGAATAGAAGCAGCAGCAGCCGCTGGACAGAGTTTGTATTAGCGGTCGCGGGTGGCGAGGCGGTCGATGTGGGGGGGAGGGGCTTGGTGAAGCGGCGGGGGAGGGGTTGGGTGATGCAGCGAGGAGGGAAGGGGGTAGGGGCTTTCTGATGCCCCGTTGCACGGGTTGTTGTGGCGATGCGGCGGGGGGGGGGCACTTAGAGGTGCACCGTCAAGGCTGTTTGTGTGTGTGTGTGTTTGTTTGTGCATGTTTGTTTGTGTGTGTTTGTGTTTCTGTGTGTTTGTGTTTCTGTGTGTCTGTGTGTGTGTTTGTGTGTGCGTGTTTGTTTGTGTGTGTTTCTGTGTGTTTGTGTTTCTGTGTGTGTGTGTGTGTTTGTGTGTGCGTGTTTGTGTGTGTTTCTTTGTGTTTGTGTTTCTGTGTGTGTGTTTGTGTGTGTGTGTGTGTGTTTTTGTGTGTGTGTTTTTGTGTTTGTGTGTTTTTGTGTGTGTGTGTGTTTGTTTGTTTGTGTGTGTGTGTTTGTGTGTGTGTTTGTGTTTCTGTGTGTGTGTGCGTTTGTGTGGTTCTGTGTTTGCATTTGTGTGTGCGTTTGCGTGTGTGTGTGTTTATGTGTGTGTGTGTTTGCGTGTGTGTGTATGTGTGTGTGTGTGTGTTTTGCGTGTGTGTGTGTTTGTGTGTGTGTTTGCGTTTGTGTGTGTGTTTATGTGTGTATTTGTGTTTGTGTGTGTGTGTGTTTCTGTGTGTGTTTGCATTTGTATGTGTGTGTATGTGTGTGTGTGTGTGTGTCTGTGTGTTTCTGTGTGTGTGTGTGTTTGCGTTTGTGTGTGTGTTTCTGTGTGTGTTTGCGTTTGTATGTGTGTTTATGTGTGTGTATGTTTATGTGTTTGTGTGTGGGGGGGGGGGTTGCGGGTGGCTTTTGTGGTCGTGTGGTTGGGGAGTTTGCCAGCAGTCTGTAGCGATTCCTAGGCAGGGGGAGGAGTACGGAAACACTCCCCCTGCCTGGGTCGTTGTTTGTTGGAGGGGGTTGCCAGTTGGTAGGGGTGCCTTTATGGATCCCTTTACTCTCTGTGTTCCGCCCTCGAGGGCGGGGCAGAGAGACATGGTGAGTTGGATGGCTTCACCACCATGAACTTACGAACTGTTTAGGGATTTTGCAGATGGCTTCAGCAGGTTGTCTTCAGAATGTTGAGGTAGCGTTTTATGTACAGACTAGTAAAAAAAGGCCCGTTTCTGACACAAATGAAACGGGCGCTAGCAAGGTTTTCTTCGGAGTATGTATGTTTGGAGAGTGTATGTGAGAGTGACTGTTTGAGAGTCAGAGTGAAAGTGTGAGTGTGTGAGAGAGAGAGTGAGTCTGGGTGTGAGTGTGTTTGTGAGAGAGTGTGTGTGTGAGAATGAGAGTGTGTGCAAGTGTGTATGTGAGACACAGTGTGATAGAGAGTGTGTGTGTGTGGCCATCCATGCTCCTCTGTCCCCTGCCCCCTCCATTCATCCCTTTCCAGCATTTCCCCTCTTTGCCTGAGGCCTGCCCTGCAATCCATATCCATCCATGGCCATCTGTCCCCTCCATTCATCCCTATCCAGCAATTCCCCTTTCCCTGAGCTCTGCCGTCCCAATCCATGGCCATCCATGTTACTCTGTCACCTGCCCCCTCCATTCATCCCTATCCAGCATTTCCCCTCTCTGCCTGAGGCCTGCCCTGCAATCCATGCTCCTCTGTCCCCTGCCCCCTCCATTCATCCCTTTCCAGCATTTCCCCTCTCTGCCTGAGGCCTGTCCTGCAATCCATATCCATCCATGCCCATCTGTCCCCTTCATTCATCCCTATCCAGCAATTCCCCTTTCCCTGAGCCCTGCCCTCCCAATCCATGGCCATGCATGTTACTGTGTCCCCTACCCCCTCCATTCATCCCTTTCCAGCATTTCCCCTCTGTGCCTGAGGCCTGGCCTGCAATCCATATCCATCCATGCCCATCTGTCCCCTCCATTCATCCGTATCCAGCAATTCCCCTTTCCCTGAGCCCTGCCGTCCCAATCCATGGCCATCCATGTTACTCTGTCACCTGCCCCCTCCATTCATCCCTATCCAGCATTCTCCTCTCTGCCTGAGGCCTGCCCTGCAATCCATGCTCCTCTGTCCCCTGCCCCCTCCATTCATCCCTTTCCAGCATTTCCCCTCTCTGCCTGAGGCCTGTCCTGCAATCCATATCCATCCATGCCCATCTGTCCCCTTCATTCATCCCTATCCAGCAATTCCCCTTTCCCTGAGCCCTGGCCTCCCAATCCATGGCCATCCATGTTACTGTGTCTCCTGCCCCCTCCATTCATCCCTTTCCAGCATTTCCCCTCTCTGCCTGAGGCCTGCCCTGCAATCCATATCCATCCATGCCCATCTGTCCCCTCCATTCATCCCTATCCAGCAATTCCCCTTTCCCTGAGCCCTGCCGTCCCAATCCATGGCCATCCATGTTACTCTGTCACCTGCCCCCTCCATTAATCCCTATCCAGCATTTCCCCTCTCTGCCTGAGGCCTGCCCTGCAATCCATATCCATCCATGCCCATCTGTCCCCTCCATTCATCCCTATCCAGCAATTCCCCTTTCCCTGAGCCCTGCCGTCCCAATCCATGGCCATCCATGTTACTCTGTCACCTGCCCCCTCCATTCATCCCTATCCAGCATTTCCCCTCTCTGCCTGAGGCCTGGCCTGCAATCCATATCCATCCATGCCCATCTGTCCCCTCCATTCATCCCTATCCAGCAATTCCCCTTTCCCTGAGCCCTGCCGTCCCAATCCATGGCCATCCATGTAACTCTGTCACCTGCCCCCTCCATTCATCCCTATCCAGCATTTCCCCTCTCTGCCTGAGGCCTGCCCTGCAATGCATGCTCCTCTGTCCCCTGCCACCTCCATTCATCCTTTTCCAGCAAGTCCCCTCTCTCCCTTCCATGACCCCCCCTCGCATCCATGCTCCTCTCTCTCCCATGTCCCAGCCTGGCCCGCCCTCTTCTCCTCCCCCCCTTCGCATCCATGCCCCCCCCCCTTCGCATCCATGCATCGGGTTTTTTTTTTTTTTTTTTTCTTCTTTTAAAATTTACCTCCGTGGCGGTTCCGGCAGCGAAGCGTCAGGGAAGGAGGCGGCGCTCCCGACGTCTAGGTTTCCCTTCGCTGTGTTCCGCCTTCTTTTGACGTCATCCTTGACGTCAGAAGAAGGCGGAACACAGCGAAGGGAAGGCTAGACGCCGAGAGCGCCGCCTCCTTCCCTGACGCTTCGCTGCCGAGCGATGCGATTGGTTGAGTGTCATTGCTCCGCCCTCGACGTCATCACGTTTGACGCGTGGGCGGGGCAGACACAATGGGATCTCACCCCCTTCACTTTTGGCTAAAAGAGGCTTCATGGAACGTTGGAGGTGCGTTTTATATAGAGAGATGGGGCATGGCTGAGGGCGGGTCTATGAGTGAGGGTGACTGGTCCTAGCCTATGAAGACTACAGGATTTTTGTGCTTCTCTGCCTTGGAGTGAGCATCAGAACGTTCAAGGTGGGATTTATTAATATAGATGGGGCGTGGCTGAGGGCGGGTCTATGAGTGAGGGTGACTGGTCCTAGCCTATGAAGACTACAGGATTTTTGTGCTTCTCTGCCTTGGAGTGAGCTTCAGAACGTTCAAGGTGGGATTTATTAATATAGATTTGCCCATCCTCATAGAATCACTGGAATCCAGTGATTCTGGTTCCCTGTCCCTCTGTTCCATTCACAAACTTATGCTCCATCCACCATCATCCCTTCAGAGTGGGGAGGGTGTCAGGTCAGTCTTCTCTTTCCCAGTGTGGGGAGGTGTTTGGGCTGGTCTTTTTTCCAGTATGTGTGGAGAGGTTTGGACTAGTCCCCAACATCAGGGACTGAGATTGTTTTTATGCACTTATGTTCTCTTCCATCATGGAATGCAGCTCAATTTCCACAATTATTGGCAGTGATAGACCAGATACCATCACTAACATCCCCTGAACTAGGGTTGTGGGGGCAGCAACAATGGCAGGATAGAAGTGGAAAGGAAATCCATAGGGTACAATTTGGTTGGAGATAGAGAGGGGATTCATAGAGAGCCACATAGAAGGTTAGCAGAAGAGAAATCGGGGGTGGGAGAAATATCCTGCCACTACAGGGACAAAAAAGGGAGAGCCAAGATGGGGAAGAGAAGGAGGTTCTGTGATCCTCCATTTCTTCCCCTTCATTCATCAGTGCTTCCTCCACACCTTAATACTCCCTCTCCTCACTCAATCCTATCTACCTCTCTCTCATTTTCAATCCCATTTCTCTCTCCCTCTCACCAATGAATGAATTCCCTTTTTCCCCATTCAAAAACAATAAACCATCCAACCACATAGAAAACATCAGAAAAGTAACTTGTACCTGCTCAGGGCGTCCTTCACACCCTGGAGGAGAAATGAGACAAATGATTTCTAGTTAGATTTCACAGTTTATGAGCAAACATCCTTATTCTATAATCTTGCGTGCTCATTTTTGCAGCCAGGAAGATTGGCCAAATAATTCCTAGAAAATTTTATTTTAAACTCTGATGTAGTCAGCACTGCTGCTGGCTGCATAAGGGCTTTAAAAAAAATCAGCCCCAATAATTTTAAGATACTTTTGATCTGTTATTTGAATTTCCTGATTTCTCCTGGCAGATCTGTAATGCCTTTAAATATATATTTCTTAATGTCACCTTCAGTAACTTGGCAGCCGGCTGCTGACTTTTCTCCTCTATCTCAGAGATCAGGTGTGTGAAGGAGGAGCTTTGCTCTTCTAGCTGGGTCACATTTTCCCTGATTCTCTGAAGAATCTTCTTCTCTTCCTCCTCCAGTCTTGAGAGAAGGATCTGTTTCTGCTTATTCAGGAACTGGTGTAACTCCTCAAACTCAGACTCAACTTTCTGTCTTTTGATCTCTGTTTCTCTCTGGATAAAACAAGGACAGAGATCATTTTCAGTAACACTGGAGTGGTTTTGTTGCACAGAACGCTGGATTTAGGTCCTGCAATGAATAAGAAATCTGTAATGTCAACAGCAGGACTGGTGCAAGGACACACTAAGTGAATCCTCAGTCTTGTGCCCCCTGACCCTGACCACAATTAACCTATTAGCAGTGGCTCCAGTACTCTCATACTATCAGTGGTGGCTGTGGCACAGCACTCCCTCCTTTATAAATGTAAAAAGACTTGAAACACTTCAGAGGAAGGCAACAAAAATGGTATGGGGTTTACGCCACAAGATGTATGAGAAGAGACTTGAGGACCTGAATATGTATACCCTGAAGGAAATAAAGAATAGGTGTGATATGATACATTTAAATATTTCAAACACGGAGATATGGAGAACCGCAACTGGGATATAGTTGTACCTGGCTATAATCTATTCAGGAAGGACAGGGTAAAGGAAAAAAAGGGTGGATGAGTGGCATTATATGTCAGAAATAATATTAAAGTGACAGAACTGCAGGACACATGGGGTAAGGAAGAAGCACTGTGGGTTAAACTGGTAAAAGAGAAAGGAAAATGTATTTACAATGGTGTAATATACAGGTCACCTTCACAGTCAGAAGAAATGGACAGAGACTTAATTGAAGATATCCAGAAGATAGGTAGAAAAGGGGAAGTACTACTGATAGGTGATTTTAATATGCCTGACATAGATTGGGGTATCCCTGCTGCAGGGTTATCTAGAAGCAAAGGGATCTTGGATTCTCTACAGGAAGAATTGTTTCAGTAGTGGGTAACAGAACCAATTTAGGAAGGAGCTATTCTAGACCTGGTGCTTACAAATGGGGGGGGGGGGGGGTGTTCCTGATGTCATGGTGGGAGATCATTTGGGATCTAGTGATCACCAAATGGTGTGGTTCAATATTAAGACATAGGAGGAGAAGGCTTATTCAAGATTGAAGGTCCTAGATTTCAAAAGAACTAACTTTGCTGAGATGGGGTAAATTCTCAAAAAAGAGTTAGTTGGATGAAAACAGCAGAAGGAAGTAGAATGTACAGGAGGCTCACCTCCTGTACATTAACACCACAGAGGTATTTAAATATCTCTATCTTATCCCCTCTCTCCCACCTCTCTTCCAGTGTATACATGTTGAAGTTTATAAGACTGGCCCTATATGTTTTATGACAGAGACCGCTTACCAATTTTGCATTCCCCCTCTGGACAACTCCATCCTGTTTATATCTTTCTGTAGATGCAGTCTCCAGAATTGTACACAGTACTCTCAATGGGGCCTAACCAGAGACTTATACAAGGGTCTATCACCTCTTTTTTTCCAGCTGGTTATCCCTCTCCTTATGTACCCAAGCATCCTTCTGGCTTTGACCATCGCCTTTTCTACCTGTTTCGCCACCTTAAGATCATCAGACACAATCACCCCAAGACCCGCTCTTCTTTTGAACACAGACGCACTTCATGTCCTATATTGTACTGCTCCCTTGGATTTTTGTAACCAAAGTACATGACCCTACATTTCTTAGCATTAAATCTTAGTTGCCAATTATTGGACCATATTTTCACTAGATCCTTCCTCATGCTATCCATACCCTCCAGGGTGTCCACCCTATTACAGAGTTTGGTATAATCTGCAAAGAGACAAACCTTACCAGACAGTCCTTCCACAAGATCATTCATAAAGATGTTAAAAAGATCTGGCCTGAGGACCGATTCTTGCGGTACACCGCTGATAACATTCCTTTCTTCGGAGCAAGCTCCATTTACTATCCTCTGTCTCCTTCCTTAACCAGTTTTTAACCCAGTCAGTCACTTTAGGTCCCATACCGAAGGCACTCAGTTTATTTATCAGTCGCCTGTGCGGAACCATGTCAAAGGCTTTGCTAAAATCCAAGTACACCATATCTAGCGCCCCTCCCACATCCAACTATTTGGTCACCCAGTCAAAGAAATCGATCAGATTTATCTGGCATGACCTACCTCTAGTGAAACCATGCTGCTTTGGGTCCTGCAGTCCACTCGATTCAAGAAATCTCACAATCCTCCGTGCAGAGGGCCCATATTCACTCTTCTTCAGTCCTCCGGGACCACTCCAGACTCTTAAGGAAGCACTGAAGAGCTCAGACAGCGGAGCTGCCAGAACTTCTTCAAGTTCCTTGAGTACCCTTGGATGTATCCCATCAGGCCCCATCGCTTTGTCTACTTTTAGTTTAGCTAGAGCCTCATGGACACAGTCTTCTGAGAATTGGTCCTGGTCTACCATACATCCATCCCCATTAGCATTTGTTTTTTGCAGTCCTACCCCTGGCCTTTCATCCATGAACACAGAGCAGAAATAATTGTTTAGCAGTTCAGCTTTATCCTTATCAGCTTCTAGATATTCCTCCCCCTCAGCTTTGAGCCTGACAGTGCTATTATGGCACTTTCTCCTGTCGCTTATATATCTGAAAAATGTCTTGTCCTCCAGTTTTCCTGTATCAGCTATCTTTTCTTCCATTTGCCTCTTCATTTTCCTGACAGTTTCCAGCTTCTCTTAGCGTTTCTAGGTATTTTTGCCTGTCTTCCTCTTTCTGAGTCGTCTTGTAACGTATGAAGGCTAACCTTCTTTCTCTTACCTTTTCAGCTGCTACGTTTGAGAACAAGAGTGGCCTTCTTTTCCTCTTACTTGTATGTAATTTTCTAGCATAAAGGTTTGTAGCCTTTAAAATAGCTCTCCTTTCAGTACTCCTTTCAATACTGCCCTGCTTACAGTCTGGCTTTCTTGGAGATCTCAATTTCAGGTTTTGTCTGCATGCTTTTTGTGGTCCCCTAGTTTGCATCAGGTTAGAGGCTGTCCATATTCTGAGGTGAAGGATTCTGCTATATTCATTGGAGAAATACTGACAACTCGAGTGGGTTGCCCACCTCTATGCTAGCATGTAGTTAGTGTCTATGTAGGAATCTGTAACAGTGCAGCTTGTTCCAGTGGTTCCCAGTAGCAAGTATATTGGTGCTCTAGAGCCCAATATAATATTTATGTCACTATCTTTTCATAGGTGGGTTAGGGCTGTTACGGTGTGGTAAGTTTTTAGTATAGGTTTTGAGTGTCTTCTTGCAGGATTTTGTGTTATTTCTACTACTACTACTATTTCTCAAAGTGTCTGGCCCTATTTGCTCTGAGGCAAGGGGTGCCTTTGGTGGCCATTGTTACCCAAAGTAAAAACACTCGGGACTAGTGGTCTCCACATCCTGTAGAGTCTCCATACAAACAAAAGGCCGTCTGATTTTAAAAAGTGTCGTGGAAGCAGTTGTTGTGATGGTCAATTTGAATATCTTTACTTGTAGTTAAGAAGACAGGGTGCCTACTCTGGCCAGTCCTGGGACCTCTGCTGCATCCCGCCTCCTGATGTAATTTCCTATTTTCCACCACACCTACGCGACAACACCGGCACTGCCACTTAGCCGACACCAACTGGTGCCTATATTACAAAAGTCTGCTCCCTCTGACATCAAAACCTGGCTGTGCCTCTGTAGGTAGGCACAAAATTCTCTGCTCCGCCATACACCCACCAGGGACGTAGCTACGGCGGGCCTGAGCGGGCCCAGGCCCATCCAATCTCGGCTCAGGCCCACCCACCCAAGTGCAGTTGAAAAACGCACACACTGCAGCAGCCTTTTTTCATGTTCATGTAATTTTTTTTGTACTCAAAATGCTGGCTGGTGGTGGTGGGATTCTGAGTGGGGTAAGCACTTCACTGTCTAGGGCAAAAAATGTATATTTAATGATTAAAGTATACCTTTTTTTGCCCTAGGCCCACCCCCACCCAGAAAACCACCACCGTGACCAGCCAGCATTTTGATTACTCTTGTCGTCAAAATGATGGCTTTGGTCTGGTGGTGGGCTTCTGGAGGGGGGGGGGGGGGGGGTAGACTCTTCACTGCCTAGGGCACAAAAACAAAAAAAAGAGATGTATTTAGTTATTAAATATATCTCTTTTGCCCTAGGCAATGAGGAGCCCATCCCCACCCAGAAAGTCCCCAACAATAAATTTTTATAGTGCCCATCTAGCTTAATTTTAAAAAAGTTGTCTTTCTCTCATTTTGGTGGGTTTTTAGGTGAGGATGATCTCTGCAGTGCCTAGGTTAAAATTTAAAAAAAAAAGTGTAGGCGTCAGCGGTTTTCTCTGGGTGGACTTGTGGGTAGGGAGTAGGACAGGGCTGATGCTAGGCTACAGGGAGGAGTGGGGTGGTAGGATAGGACTGATGCTTAGCTATGGGATGGATGATGGGGAAGGGAAGGATTGATACTGGGCTACAGGGATGGATGAAGAAGGGAAGGGCTGATGCTG
This sequence comes from Microcaecilia unicolor, assembly GCF_901765095.1. NCBI lineage: Eukaryota > Metazoa > Chordata > Amphibia > Gymnophiona > Siphonopidae > Microcaecilia > Microcaecilia unicolor. Next base: position 233,148,691 of record NC_044035.1, on the reverse strand, counting down.
AGATATGGGGATGGATAGAGTGTATTGAAGGGAAAAGCTGATGCCAAGCTGCTGGGATGGATGGGGAGGAGAGAAGGGAAGGCTGAAGCCAGGCTGTAGGGTTAGGGTAGGGAAGGTCTTTATGTTTTATGCTTTTGTAATATGTTTTAAAATTAATGTGTGTTGAATTGTGATCTGTTTAGAATTGCAAAGATAGTGTGGCATAATAATTTAGAAAATAAATCAATAAATTTCTAATTTTTGGTGCTTTATTCTGTAATTGATGAGGGTTGGTCTGTGGTCTGCATGTGACCGCGAGCAGGTGAGAGTTTCTGCTGGCATGTAGTTTGTATGGGGATCTATGAGTCTGACTTGTCTGGCTTTTCCAATGGGATGCGTATTGCTGTTGTGTATATTCACTGCTGCCTTTTTAAAGGTGCTGTTATTGGAACTGGTGTTATGATTTGGAATATGGGCTCTAAGAAGCCTCTGCAGGATCACAAAGTACTTGGTAATGAAGGGATTTTGTGTTGCTAATATTGAGGTGCTACCACAGTTTGAATACATTGTTCCAGGATTGTGGGGGTGCTAAGCTTTAGTAAAAGGGCAGCTGTATTATGCTTCTGCTACCTATGTTGTTGGAAGTAAACTCAGAAGATCCTTATCACAAAACTTACTGAAGTTATTATGATTTTAGCTTCCAGGAGAGAAAATTCCCGGAAGTGTTCCTGAGATAAATATATTTCCTGACAGTGTTTCTTAGTCTGCCCCCATGGCAAAACAAAGTTCATTACTATGCTACTTCAAAAAACCACGTGTACAGGACCACGGCGAGGATGCAGATAGAATTGAAAAACCACTTGTAGAGGAGCATGGCGAGAATACAGATAGAATTGAAAAAACACATCTAGAGGAGCATAGCGAGGATGCTGTTCCCTCAGCAAGTTCTACTTTATTTATTTTATTGCATTTGTATCCCACATTTTCCCACCTCTTTGCAGGCTCAATGTGGCTTACAATGTGTAGTTATTAGTAGATAGTAGATTAGGAGATAACAGTTAGTGTTACATAGGAAGTAGCATGATCGAAATTCAGACAAGTTAATGTAAGTATAAAATATTACGGATAATCAGTAAACCTGGTGTGCAACTGATGGAATTACTTTCAGATTTATCCGACACTGATGAAACCACCAAAACAGCCAAAGTTACAAGTTTTCCCAGTTTGTACAATTAGTGGCAAGTCCCAAACTTTTTCATCTCACTGGTACGATAAATTTCGCTGGCTGGAATACAGTGCAAGCCAGGATGCAGTGTTCTGCAAAGCATGCAGACATTTTTCTGATACCCGGGCTGAAAAAAGTTCCATAAGAACTGGTTTTAGAGATTGGAAGCCCATGAATCAGAGCTGCTCAAAACGTGAATCCAGCAAGGCACAGGAAAATCTGAAGACTATAAACGAAGTCACTTACCAGGAGGTCGGGGAAACATTTTCAATCAACTAAACCAAGATGCCATGAACTTTTCTGTAGTTGGAAAGAATCGTGAACACATCAAAGTAGTACTTGATATTGTGATATTCTGTGCCAAGCAAGAAATTCCATTATGCGGACACAGAAAGACCGAAGAAGCCTTAAATAAAGGAAACTTTTTGGAAATGCTCAAACACCTTAGCAAATATGACAATAGTATCCAAAGAGGCTCATTTTCAAAGCACTTAGCCTTCCAAAGTTCCATAGGTTTCTAGGGAACTTTGGAAGGCTAAGTGCTTTGAAAATATGCCTCATAGTCACCTTGAAAACTTCCCATGAATGCAACTCTAATTGGCCCAGATATTCAGAATGAACTGTTAGAATCTGCCACTTTACTACTGTTACGCAAAATCAAATCCGAACTACATGAAACCAGTAATACATACTATGCAATTCTGGGTGATGAATGCAAAGATCTCTCTAAACGTGAGCTTGTTGCAGTATGTGTCAGGTACCTACACAAAGGGGTAATAAAGGAAAGGGCATTTGGATTTGTTGATACTGCAGACATGACAGCAAATGGGATTTCTGATAAAATCATAAAAGTGCTTGAATTAGATCCAGAGTTATGTGTTGGCTTCAGCTTTGATTGAGCATCTGTGATGTCTGGAAACAAAGGAGGTGCTCATGTCATTTTGAAACGCACATTTCGGCGGGCTGTTTATGTGCATTGTAATTCTCATTGCCTCAATCTGGTTCTCTGCACAGCATCTAAAGCATGTCCCTCTGTTAGCACATTTTTTGAAATTCTGAACTCCTTGCATAGTTTTATGACAGGTACATATAGGCATGCTCGTTTTTTGGAAGTACAGAAACAACTGCATCCTGATAGACAATGCCTTGAACTTGAACGATCAACAGCCACAAGGTGGAGCTCAAAATCTGGCTCTGTGAAAAAAGTATTGATGCTTTTTGATGTTATTCTTGAAGTACTTGCTGAATTTTCAAATGCTGCTGGACAGACAAAACTAGATTCCCTATCTCTTCTACATCAGATAGAGACAAAGAAATTCTTATTTCTGGCATACATTTGGGAAATTATTTGAAAGCAGTGATTTTTTGCCATTAAAGGACTACAGAGTGCCGTGTTGTCTGTTACAGATTGCATTAATCTTATAGAGTGTCTAAAAGAAACTTTTGTTCAGTTTAGGGAGAACACATCAACTGACTTTGATAAAATTCTTAAGTTAACAGAGGCTCTCATGGAGAAATATGATATTGAAAAGTGAGATGTTTCTTCCTCTCGAAAGTTTGGTGATGCATTGGTTTTTTTCGACTTTGGTTAAATCTTCTGTGCAAAGCAATGAAGATTTGAGACATCTGTGGAATGAGATTGTTGACTGCCAGCTAAGTGAACTGAATAATCGTTTTCAAGATGATGCTTATGGAATGATGACTGCTTCTGCTGCCTGTATGCCAACATCTGAGACCTTTGGCCGAAGAGAGAGTCTACTACCCCTGTGCACTTTATATGGCATTACCATAGAAGAAGCTGAATTAAAAGTGTTTGTTCAGCATCTAAAATGCAGAAGGTATAAATTTTCCATCTTTAATCGAAGTACTAGACAACTTCAATGTGGACATTTTCTCAAATGTCAGTGCCCTTTTAAGAGTACTTATCACTCTGCCGATGTCAACTTGCACTGCGGAATGACTGTTTTCAACTGTAAACAGGATCAAAATGGCATCAAGAGCCTCAATGCTCACCAGTCGCCTCCATAATCTGTCACTGTTATCATTTGAACGAGAACTGTGTGATTCATTGGACTATGACAGAATTATTGATATATTCAACACCAAAAGATGGTGCCTCATTCTCTAGTGAGCATAAGTTTCTCAACTTAATTTGCTAGATACTATTATACTGCTTTGAAATTATACATTAGCACCAAATTCCAATTTACTTTATCTAAAACTTCACTAGTGCTGCCCACGAGGTACTTTTATAAGCCTATATACAGAGAGGCTCTTAGCCTTTGAGAAAGCCTAGCTGACAATAGAGGATATACCTTTTGTCAATCCGTATTAGACATGTGCTCCTTATTTAAGTTGTATTTGATTTTTTTCTTTGGTCTCACTACACCAAATACATACATAAAAAATGTTTTTTTTGTCCCACAACACAATATGCATTCCATATTATGCACTTACTGTTTTTGTATTATAGCACACTGTACTGTTTATTTTAAATAGTTACTCTTTTTGAGTGCATGTAACCACACCTGTACTTTCTGCATTTGATAAGTAAGAGATGGCTTTGTTCTTGTTTTTATTTTAAACTGTTTGTTTTTACAAATGCCCCTGACATAGCCTTCAGGCAAACCGTGGTCATGTTGGATCGTTTTCAGTAAAGTTTTTTTTTTGGTTTGTTCTTCATCTGTGATTCGTTCTGTCCTTTGATATACTTTTCTTATAAAGCAAAGTTGAAGGATAAGTGCCAAACTGTGGCAATTTTATTTTGTCAGCATCAGAATAGAGAGAAAGCAGTAGAGCCAAAGGATGGGGAAAAGACTTCAAAGGTTTTCTTCCTGTTTTGCTTAATCAGGCATTTACATTTGTTATAAGCAAAGTATATGCCAATTCTTTAATTATACTGTTATGTGTGTTGACATATTTGCCATTATAGTAGACATATGTGGTCAAGTTTGATATGGCATAATATAACATAGTAACATAGTAGATGATGGCAGAAAAAGACCTGCATGGTCCATCCAGTCTGCCCAACAAGATTAACTCATGTGTATACCTTACCTTGATTTGTACCTGTCTTTTTCAGGGCCCAGACCGTATAAGTCTGCCCAGCACTATCCCCTCCTCCCAACCACCAGCCCTGCCTCCCACCACCGGCTCTGGCACAGACCGTACAAGTCTGCCCGGCACTATTCCCCACCTCCCAACCACCAGTCCCGCCTCCCACCACCAGATCTGGCACAGACCGTAAAAGTCTGCCCACCACTATCTTCGCCTCCCAACCACCAACCCCTCTTCCCCCCACCGGCTCCGCCACCCAATTTCAGCTATGCTTCTGAGGATCCATTCCTTCTGCACAGGATTACTATATTGAAAAATATTGGGGGAGGGGTTCACATTAAGTATGTGATTTATGTTGATGCAGGGCAGCTGTTGGGCAGAATACTTAGAAATGTATTTATTTATTGCATTTGTATCCCACATTTTCCCACCTATTTGCAGGCTCAATGTGGCTTACAGAGTTTTGTTATGACATAGTCATTCCAGGATATCAGATACAATTAGTAATATACAGAGATTAAGAAAGGGAAGAGAGAAGGAGGGTGTTGGGCAGGATAGTATAGATGGTGGATTTTAATAACTGGGTGGGTTGGTGAGGTAGTTTTGTAAGGCTATGGGTTCTCTTTGTAGGCCTTATTGAAGAGATGTGTCTTCAAAGATTTGCGAAAGTTAGTTATTTCGTCAATGGTTCTCAGGGCTGTAGGTGTAATATGATGTCAGTTCACTTGTCAGAATTAAATATGCAGCAGAATTATTGAAATGTGTAGCATAATATTGATTATGCTGAATCAGATACAAAAATATAGCTTTAAAAACATATTGAAACTGCAGCAGAAACTGGCTTTGATAGCAGGGCTAGTCAATTACAAACACTTAACAGAGACAAAAGCTGGCTGGGAGGGTCACCAAGACATCTCTAGAGAACAAAAAACTGAAGCAGAGAGAGAGACTCCTATGACTCAAACTGATCTATATGCCAAAAAAAACTCCACCCATCACAGCAGACTGAAACCTGTGCAAAAGCCCTCAAGCTATAGAAAAGCCATTTGCCAGCAGATATCCAGGAAACATGTGACCATGCTTCCCTGCAAACTACAGTACCCAAGATCCCCTGCAAACTACAATATCCAGGACTCAGGGAACATTATAAAAGGCCTGGAAACAGCCCAGCTCTTCCTCTTGGGACCTCTTCCTCTTGGGACCTGCTGCTCTCTTTGGGATCTGCTGCTCTGGGCTGGGAAGACATCCCTGACCATGCGGCTCATCACAGCATGCTTGTGACAAAGACTCTCCTATAAGTTGAACTATAACTTTAAGATTTAAGCCTGTTACTTTGTTCTATTTTATGCACAAATTCTCTGTTCTAAGATCCTTTTAAACGCTATCTCTCGTTTGCAATATTATTTATATTAAATAACCCTTTTGAAGCTAAAAATATAGTCTCTTTGTGTTCTGAGTATATGGTATCTTTTAAAGTTATACTGATAGCACATGGTCACTTTTAAAATTTAGTGCCATACTCTGAGTACATACTTTTAAATCTTGCAGTACCTGCTAGTGAAATTACAAACATATAGCATTTAATTCCTTGTATTCTTGCAATTGTAAATCATTCTTACCTTATAGGTAAGTGATGGAGAAATTTTAGCGAGTGTTCTTAAAATATTCCCCTGTTCTTTGTTCTTAAATATCATATTAGGACTGTGACAATTTTGTAACATTTTTAATGGATATTAAGAACATTTAAATTATTTCCAGTAACATAGGTAATGCATTCCACAACTGCGTGCTCATGTAAGAGAAGGTGGTGGCATGTATCAGCTTGTATTTTAGTCCTTTACAGCTGGGGAAGTGCAGATTGAGAAATTTGCGGGCTGATCTTATGGCATTTCTGGGAGGCAGGTCCACGAGGTTTAGCATGTAGATTGGGGCGTCTGCGTGAATGATTTTGTGTACAATCGTGCAGATCTTGAACGCAATGCGTTCCTTGAGTGGGAGCCAGTGAAGCTTCTCTCTTAGAGGTTTTGCACTTTCATATTTAGTTTTTCCAAATATGAGTCTGGCGGCGGTGTTCTGGGCTGTTTGGAGTTTTTTGATAGTCTGTTCTTTGCAGCCAGCGTACAGTGCATTGCAATAGTCCAGATGACTTATTACCATTGACTGTACCAGGTTACGGAAGATATGTCTTGGGAAGAAAGGTTTTACTCTCTTGAGTTTCCACATGGAGTGGAACATCTTTTTCGTCGTATTCTTCACGTGAGCATCGAGTGTGAGTTTTCGATCAATGATAACTCTAAGAATTTTCAGATTTTGTGAGACGAGAAGAGAACAGTATGGTGTGGTTATGGCGGAGTAGCTGTTTGTGTTGTGTTGTGAGGTAAGTACTTGACATTGTGTTTTTTCTGTGTTGAGTTTCAGTTGGAATGCATCCGCCCAGGAGTGCATGATTTGGAGGCTTTGGTTGATCTCATTGGTGATTTCGTTTAGATCACATTTGAACGGGATGTAAATCGTGGCATCGTCTGCATATATGTATCATCAAGTGCATTCTGTCATTATTTTGTATCCCAAGAAACACTACTAATATATATATATATATATATATATATATATGTGCGTGTGTGTGTGTGTGTATACAGTGCAATCCGCTTAAGTGCAAGGGTCTGGGACCAAAGAAATACATGCAGTTAACCAGAGCGTGCACTTAACCGTTGTGACCCAAAGAAGCTTGACATCTGATAAACATATGTACAGTACTGTTTATTATATTTACAGTATACAGTCTCCGTTAACTGACGTTATACGGTCTCCGTTAACTGACGTTAGGCTTACTTGAAGTTATCAGTCATAGTCCTCTGTACACTCTTGTGTCTGTGAGTTCCACGGTAAAAACTGTCATAGCACTGACATCCAGTGGCCTCCAGATAGGCCCGCACGGTGTTGAGACTCTCCAGCGCTCTTGCAAAAGTGACAGCAGGTTGTTGAATTTCATCAGCACGTGCCTCGCTGCTCATTTCATCATATGTTTCATCATCAGCAGTTGCCTGCGTGTAGGTACATATCTGGACATCAGTGCTGTCATCAGCTGTTTGTAGATCATAATCAGCAGCTACGTAGTGATGAAACTCCTGTTCAGTAACACTGGCTGGGATGTCAATAGCCTGTTCATCTGACGTATTTGCAACAGCTGCATCTGTTTTGTCCATCTCCACATCCATAACAAAGCTTGGCCACTTGTAGCAGTTCACAATGGTTGCCTGTGTAACATGATTCCAGGCTTCTTTCTGCATATGTAGGGAATCCAACAGTGATAGATTATGAGCCAGTTCAACAGCACTTTTATCCTTGCCAGTCTGGTCATCCATAACGCTCATCAGACGACGTAGCACAAGAGCCCGATAATGTTGTTTGAAATTGGCTATTGATCCATAGGTTGGATCAGAGAGGTAGTGTTTGGTAGCAGAAAGACCACCTTGATGTTAGGCAGCCTGACATCGCCACTGTGTGCAGCACAATTATCACAAAGCAACATCTGATGCCTTTGTGCCCACATTCTAGTGTCTAACTTCTTTAGCCACTGCTTCCAAATTTCCCCTGTCATCCATGAATTTGCGTTAGCCTCGTATGACACAGGAAGTCGCTTAACATTCTTGAAGCAACAGGGCTGTTTGCTCTTTCCAATGACGAGTGGTTCCAACTTCTTACTCCTATCCATATTGCAGCAAAGGAGGATCGTCAGTCGGTCCTTCGACATTTTACTTCCTGTAGTTTCGGCTTGTTTGAATGCAAGTGTTCCATCAGGAATTACTAGCCAGTAGAGACCGTTTTTGTCAGCATTGAAAATGTCACGAGGTGCAAACTTGTTCAAGATGGTAGGAAGACCTAAAACAACCCAATTTTCAGCACCAAAGTCATCAGCGTCTTGTTTTTCACCATGCTGTTTCTTGAATTTTATGTTGTTCCTCTCCTTCCATCTTTCCAACCATCCAACAGTGGCTTTGAATTCAGTTAGTCCAAAACTTTCAGCTAGCTGATTAACTTTCTCCATAAGCAGTGGACCACTGACAGGAAACTGTCTGCTCCTGACTTGAGAAAACCACCAAAGAAGAGCATCTTCTATATCCTCAGCTTTTCCACCTGTTTTCGTTTCCTGTGTGGATTTGTATTGTTTTGCCAGTCTTCCAGAAGCTGATCTTTCTGCTTCAAGAAACTTGAAATTTGACTGGGATTGACACCATATTCTTTAGCAATAGATGCTTGAATTTGTTTGTTTTCTAATTTTTTAAGAACTTCTATTTGTTCATGCAGTGTTAAAGTCTTACAGTTGCGCGACGATGATGATGACTCCAGTGTACACTCTAACAACATTCTTTTGCTTATTCTGCCTGTGGCAGTTAACCAACGAGATTTCAAATTTACCACCCCTTTGTCATGTGCCAATCAGCTTCCATATTCTGTGTGTGCGCTTATGTGGAGTCTTTCCTGCAGAGGAGCAGTCTTAAACCATGCATATAAGCGAATCTTGGAATTATCAGTGGTGTGCTACACCGGTTTGTCCCCATAGAAATTGATAACGCCAAAAACGGGACCGAAGTGAATTCCTAAGCTCAGTCAGCTGAAGACTTCCTCCAAAGGTGGCCAGAACTCCCTTTTGCATAGCAGCAATGTCCATGAGCCACTGATGCTGACACCCCATGAATGATTAGTTGTCAGTCGCTCACGGATGCTGCAGCCAACTGCAGAACTTGGTAGAAGAGAATTCTGGCCACCTTTGGAGGAGGTCCTCAGCTGGTGAAGCTTGGAGATCCCCACCAGCTACAGCAGGGACAGGGCCTGTGTTAGACATGCTAGGACCCAGGTCAGAATATAAAGGAGGGGCCCCCTGATCCCCTCTGATCTCCCCAACTGCCATTACTATCACTCTGACAGACCCTCAAATACAGAACAAGGGATCACAAATTAGAAATAAAAATATGTAGACAAAAATTGAACTGGGAACCCCCAGAAGTTAAACTTGGCATGTACTGCAACACTGGAGAAATAAAAGCAAAAATGCATTTCCTGTCTTCTGCTAATTCTCATTCAAGCATCTGCTATCCATTTGTCTTTTCTCCTCTCTACTGTTTTGTCTCATTTCCTCATTACACCTGCCTCTGATATACCTTTTCAGCTCTTTCCTCTTTTTTTCTTAGCTTTCCGCCTGTCCACTCAAATTTCACCCTCTCACCCCCTCCTTTTTACTTTTCAGCTACCTATCAAATTTCCACCTCCTCTCACTCACTAGCTCTCTCATTCCCCATCTCACTCCTTCCCCAGCCTTCTATTCCCTTGCATCTTTAATCTACTCCATTATCATATTTCTACTCCCCTGTAATCACTATCCTCCTCTCATTGATTTCCTTGTCACCCCTCTCCTGGCTTCTCCCACATTGCTCCACCATTATCAGTATCTTCCTTCCTCCACCACTCTAGCCCAGCATCGGCTCCCTCTTTCTCCCCTCACTACTCATAGCCTGACATCTTCCTGTCTCTTCTCTCTTCCCTCCTGCTTCCTCCCCCATTGTCCAGCATTCCTCCCTCCCTCCCTCTCTCTCCCTCCCCTATGGTCCAGCATTTTTCTTTCTATCTTCCCTCACTCCCACACTATTGTCCAGAATCTCTCCCTCATTCCCTTCTGCCCCTGGATCAATCATCTCCCTCTTTCTCCCCTCCCTCCTCCTGTGCATTTCTCTCTCTCTCTCTCCCTCGTGTCCCGGGTCCAACATCTCTCCCTTCCTTTTATCTCTCTCCCCCTATTCCATGACTAACATTTTCCCTCTCTCACCTCTCTGCCCTCCTCCGTGCAGCAACATGATCTCACCCTCCCTCCCCTCCACCCCCATGCCCAACAATTCTCTCTCCCATTATCCAGCACCTGTGGCTATGCCTCTGATACACACCCCTTGTCCAGCAGCATACTCTCTTTCATTCTCTCCTCCATCCTCTGCCCCACATCTCCCTCTCCGTCTCCCCATCCTCATTGTCTCCTACCCAGTACTACTGTTGTACACATATCTTTTCTAAGTGAGCAAAGGACAGATGTCCCTCCTTTCCTATTCTTACTCTTACCACAAGCAAACTTGCATTTCTCTCTTCTCCAGAATCTGCCCCCTCCTCTCTCCATTCCCTCTCTTCCCCAGTATCCATTCATCTATCTTCTCTTTCTCCTCTTTCCCCTTCCAGTATCTGACTCCGTTGGCTCTACGCAATCTTCAGCTGGTGAGACCTGGAGATCTCTGCCAGCCATGTTTCTTCAGTGTGCAGCTCTGCTCTGGCATTCTTGGTGACTAGTTTGTTCTCCTAATGATAACACCGGCTCTGGTTACCACAGCCCTGCCAAGCTTTGTGTCAACCAGAGCATCTTTAAATCCAATATTATATCATGGAGTTTTAAGAAGCCAATCAGATGATACAAATACATGATTACATTAAATGAAAATTATCTTCCACTTCATGGGAGTTTATTTAAGATTGCATTCTGTATCCTGCAATCAGTTCCTTAAAATTGATCAGGGCAGGCCTACCCTTGAGTGAGTAGAAGTGTATGGATGGAGTCGAATTCTGTCTGTTCACAGCTAATACGGAACAAATAAATAAAGGAGGCAGATTGAATTCTATTATTCTCTTAAAGATGTGATTCACAGGGTTGATACACAGAGAGGAACGAAGTCATAAGTCCCTGCAGAAACTGTCTCAGGAGACAAAGACACCCACCCTCAGCACTTCAGCTTTCTTCTCTTCATGAGATCTAAACATCAGGAGATCTTCCAGATCCTTTCTCAGAGGCTCCAGGTGCATTTTAATTTTTTCCTGTAAACATGAAACATCTTTTTAGAATGTGATTGTTATTTTTATAACCACAGTTTTATGACAGAACTATGAATGTACTAGTAAAAAAGGCCCGTTTCTCACACAAATGAAACGGGCGCTAGCGAGGTTATCATGTAATGGCGATTAAGTTTTTAAGGGAATCGTTAGGAGAAATGTTCTGTCATGATAAGTAATAATTGGGAAGGGTGTAGAGGGCGGGAAGGAGCGGGCGGACCGTCCGAGAGCTGCCTGGGTACAGCGCTGCTGCGCCAGACAGCCCTGCGTTTGGGGGGGGGGGCAGCAGCCAGGGGAAGGTCACGGTTGGGCTGGGGAGGCTTAGCCTCCCCAAGCATCTTATACGGGGCCATAGGAGCCAACTTTTCAAAATGGGGGTGCTGAAATTTTTTTTACAGGTGGTGCATTCCCCCCTCCTCCTCCCCCTCGGTCCGAGTTCCAGGCCCCCTCCCCTCCCTCTGAGTTCCAGCCTGGCCCCCCCTCCTTCCCTTTCCCTCCGAGTTCCAGGCCCCCAAGTTCCAGCCTGGCCCCCTCCCTCTCCTCTGAGATCCAAGTCCCCCCCTCCGAGGAGATCCAAGTCCCCCCTCCCTCTCCTCCATTCCAGGCCCTTCTCCCTCCCTCTCCTCCAAGTTCCAGGCCTCCCTCCCTCCCCCCCTCTCCTCCGAGTTCCAGGCCCCCCTCTCCTATGAGTTCCAGGCCCCTTCCCTCTCTCCCCCCTCCCTCTCCTCCGAGTTCCAGGCCTCCCTCCCTCTCTCTCTCTCCTCCGAGTGGCAGCCCGACCTGCGCTTCCCGGCTTCTTCTCCCAGTCCTCTGCCTGCCCGTCACCTTCCTGCTTGCCGCCCAGAATTTAAAAGTCATCATCATACCTCGGGGTCCGGTGGCAGTGGAAACAGAAAATGAGAGTGGGACCAGAGGCCGAGCTAAGAGAGAAGGGAAGGCAGGCTGAAGCGCCGAGCCTGCTCGCCTTTCACTGCTGCCGCCGGACCCTGAGGTAAGAACTTTTAAATTCTGGGCGGCACGCAGGAAGGTGACGGGCAGGCGGACGACTGGGAGAAGAGGGCGGGCAGCGCAGGTTGGGCTAGCACTCGGAGAGGGAGGGAGGGGGGCCTGGAACTTGGGGGAGAGGGCGGGAGGGGGGGCATGGAACTCTGAGGAGAGGGGGGGCCTGGGGGGGAGGGAGGGGGCGATTCTCTCCTCCCCTCGATTTGTACCTGAACGTTCTCTGGCTGGCTGACGCTGGCTTCCCTTCCCTCTCACTGTTCCGCCCTCTGACGTCATTACATTGGAGGTGCAAATTATTATATAGGATATGAAATAAGCATGAATGGACAGAAGCCAGGGCTGAAGCCTTAATGATTGGCCCTATTGCTGACAAGTTTCAAACTTGTGCTAACTCAACTTCATTTTGAGAGACTCAGAAAGTACCAGATCAATATTCAATACTATGGTCAGTGTATTTTTTTCTTTTAAAGTCCAGCTGAAGAATTTAAATCTATAAAAGTAGAGGCTGACGAATGGACAAACCAATAAGGAGATAACTTTTGTTGTTTCGTTTTGATTCTTCGTGGAGGCTCCTCTGTTTTTTTTGGATTTGCATTTAAATCTATTACATAAATTTAGTGCACCTATCCACAGAAGTGATAGTGCTATATATACATATTCGCAAACCAAAATCTGTTCAGAGCTAGTTGAGTTTCCTCTCTTGCGTTTGTATATACATACTCAGCTGTGACTGCTGTTAGCTCTGTGGATAGTGACGATATTCAGACAGTTATGTGGTTTGAGTTGAGATAGTCTTTTTGCTTAGCTATCCAGATAGCAGCTGAATATTGCCATTTACACATAGATTTAGGAAGAACACTCAGGCTCCACCCTGGCACCATCTAGATAGTGACAGGGAGGTCTGTAAGAAAACAGTGTGGTGGAAAATTCATGGATTGGGTATTTATCTGAATATCAGCTGCTGCTTATTCTTGATACTGAGCCCTTTTTAATGGGTAGCAGGAACTCAATTGAACAGCCACAACTCCCTGGGAAAGACAGCACTCGACCTTATGGTCCTGTCTTCCACCGCCAGCTGTTAGACTCAGTTCAAAAGAAAATATCAAAGTCTCAAACGTCTCAAAACTTAGCCAAAAATTGTAAAACTTCCTACACAGTAATCCATTAAGGTAAGTACCTTTTCCATTAGCCTACTTTCATTAAAACCAGAATGCACAGCGACTGAAAACAGAACCCCTAGCATCCAAGGTACCTTCGCAGTGGTGGTGGTGGGGGGGCGGAAGTGGCGGCAGGAAGGAAGGCAGCAGCGGGGAAGCGGTAGTGGCAGCGGGGGGGGGGGGGTGAAGGTGGCAGCAGGGAGGCTGGCCAAAATGTACCCCCCCCCCACCTTGGGCTCTGGCTCCCCTCCCGTCGAAGTCTGGCTACGCCCCTGGTGATGGTTGGGCCCCATGAGAAAACCTCACTCACTGGCCTTCAATCTCTACTACTACTTATCATTTCTATAGCGCTGCTAGACGTACGCAGCGCTGTACACTTGAACATGAAGAGACAGTCCCTGCTCAACAGAGCTTACAATCTAATTAGGACAGACAAACAGGACAAATAAGAGATAAGGGAATTACTAAGGTGGGGATGATACAATAAGGGTTCTGAACAAGTGAATAAGGGTTAGGCGTTGAAAGCAGCATCAAAAAGGTGGGCTTTTAGCTTAGATTTGAAGACGGCCAGAGATGGAGCTTGACATACCGGCTCAGGAAGACTATTCCAGGCATATGATTCAGCAAGATAAAAGGAACGGAGTCTGGAGTTAGCAGTGGAGGAGAAGGGTGCAGAGAGATTTACGCAGTGAACGGAGTTCCCGGGGATGAGTGTAGGGAGAGATGAGAACGGAGAGGTACTGAGGAGCTGCAGAGTGAATGCACTATAAGTCAATAAGAGGAATTTGAACTGTATGCGGAAACAGGGAGCCAGTGAAGTGACTTCAGAAGAGGGCTAATATGAGCATAGCGACACTGGTGGAATATAAGTCATGCAGCAGAATTTTGAACAGATTGAAGAGGAGAGAGATGGCTAAGTAGGAGACCTGTGAGAAGCAAGTTGCAATAGTCTAAGCGAGAGGTGATAAGAGTGTGGATAAGCGTTCTGGTAGTGTGCTCAGAAAGGAAAGGGTGAATTTTGGTGATATTATAGAGAAAGAAACGACAGGTTTTAGCAGTCTGCTGAATATGTACAGAGAAGGAGAGAGAGGAGTCGAAGATGACCCCAAGGTTACGAGCTGATGAGACAGGAAGGATGAGAGTGTTATCCACAGAAATGGAGAATGGGGGAGGAGGAGAGGTTGGTTTACGGGAAAAGATAAGAAGCTCAGTCTTGGTCATGTTTAGTTTCAGATGGCGGTGAGACATCCAGGCAGCAATGCCAGATAGGCACGCTGATACTTTGGCCTGGATTCCTGCTGAGATTTCTGGTGTGGAGAGGTAGATCTGGGAGTCATCAGCGTAAAGATTATACTGAAAACCATGGGAAGAGTTCAGAGTACCAAGGAAAGAAGTATAGATGGAGAAAAGAGGTGCCAGGACAGATCCCTGAGGTACACCAACTGACAGTGGGATAAAAGTGGAGGAGGATCCACCAGAGTATACACTAAAAGTACGATGGGAGAGATAAGAAGAAAACCAGGAAAGAACAGAGCCCTGAAATCCAAGTGAGGACAGCATATCAAGGAGTAGGCTGTGATCAACAGTGTCAAAAGCAGCAGATAGATTGAGAAGGATGAGAATAGAATAGAGAGCTTTGGATCTGGCCAGGAACAGGTCATTGGAGACTTTAGCACTCATTTTGGTGGTAAATCTTACTCTTTGGGATGGGCCACCCTTGGCTTCTGAAACAACTACTTTCTTTAGTCTCCGATACAACAGCTTCAGCAATTCCCACCTTGAGTATGGTAAGTTAGGCACAATTAATGATGTCACATTGTAGATATGTCGGTAGCCCAATAAGGCATTGTGACCTTTCCAACATGCGCATGTTGATGAGATCACATTGCTTTATTGGGCTGTTGGATTTACTATGACATCATAAAGTGCTTACATAACTTATCCTACACAAGGTGGCAACCACTGGAGCTGTTGTATAGGGAATAAGGTAGGTAGTTGTTCCTCTAGACTGGCTAATATTTCCTCATCTATGGTCACTGGGGCAGGAGTTGTGCTGTAACATTTTCTGTGCCTCTCTTCCTCACTGACTCAAGACAGCTAGCTAGCAAAAAACAAAGCTAGTGAACCTTACTCCAAGACGGATACTGTACTGAAGGGGGGAGGGGAAGGAGTGATGTTGGACCGGTGGTGTGGGGGCAGGGGGTGGGGCATAGGTGCCCAGCGTACCCAGTTGTCTAGAGTCCACTGAAGATTTAATTCTGTCCTGACTTACACACACCTTGTATTCCTGTGCAGCCTCCTCTATGAGGACAACGGTGTGAGATCTGTGAGCCTGGGACACACTGTGATAACAGAGATACTGACACACACCTTGTATTCCTGCACAGCCTCCTCTATTGGGATCACAGTGTGAGATCTGTGCCCCTGGGATCTGTCACACACCACACAGATTGCTTTCTGATCCTCTCTGCAGAACAACTTCAGTTTCTCTTCATGCTTCTCACACAGATTCTCCTCTTTTGGTCTGAATGAGCACCGACTGAGATTTTTCACTGTTTCTGTCATATTTGCCAGCTGCCTGTTTGGTCTGAGATTCCTTTTCCGAGACCTTTTCCTACACTGAGGACAGGGGAAGTTTGTGTCACTCCACTCCCAGCTCCGATTGATGCAGGAGCGACAGAAGTTGTGTCCACAGTCTAAGATCACCGGATCTGTAAAATGATCCAGACAGATAGGACAAGAAATTTCTTCTCGAAGACTCTCAGCAGGGTTTGCAGCAGCCATGCTTCGTACAGGAAGTAAGAGCAAGAATTTACTTTCTGTTTCATGTCGTAATGGTCAAAGTCTGAGAAAATAAGGATGTTATGTTTGTTTAAGAAGCAATCTGAAGATTCCTGCTGCTGTCTGCCCTCCCAGTCCCTCCCTTTCTTCCCATGTTCCCTGTGACAGTGATCTGGGAGCTGTCTGCAGGGAGGGCAGCAGTGATCTCTTCCCCATGCAGCTTCCTGTGTGTAATCTGGAGTTTGGGGCAGGGACATAGATCAGCTCTGGCAAGCAAAGACCTCAGCAAGGCTACAGAACCTTTGTAAAAGTGGAGGCATAGGAAGGGCAAGTCAGAGCAGTTACATGTTCATGTTCAATTGTGAAGCGCTGCATATGACTGGTAGCGCTATAGAAATGATTTATAGTAGTAGTACCTTGGGACTCAGGTAATCTCTGCCCCCTGGTGTTAGTTATATAAACAGCAGAGGCACCAGTTAGGGAGGAGGTCAATAAAACATTAAAGTCACCTCAGAGAGTGAAAAAGGATTACAGTATAAAATGTAGCAGCGGGGTTCTGGTGGGTCATCAGATCCTTAACAATCTTTGAGTCTTGCCATTCCACCTCTAGCCTCCCTATTGCTTTACATTTTTAACCATTTTTCTTCTGTGTATGCTTTTTGCAATTCTGATTTCTCCCTTTGTCTTTTTCAGCTTTGACTGATATTCTTTTCTTTGTTGTACTTCTTGTGATCTTCTGTATTTTGTGAAGAGTCGATATTCAAAGTAAATTAACTGGTCAGAAACAGCTCCTGGCCAGTTAAATCGCCTGCTCAGGGCTAACTGCTAATTTCCAGTGGCACTTAACTGGTTAGTGCCAGATGGCAAAAAGGTTTCCAGCCCAATTTGTGGCCAAAAGTAGCCCAATATTAATAAGGTTGATAGGAATATTAATAAAGTCAATATGAATATTAATAAGGCCAATATGAATATTGATATTGTAATTATCATAATCATCAGCATAACCAGCAGCATAATCATAATAATCATAAATATAATAATCATAATCTTTGTGATCATATTAATAACTAGTAAAAAAGGCCCGTTTCGGTTTTTAAGGAAACGGGCACTAGCAAGGTTTTCCTCTTAGTGTGTATGTTTGAGAGGGAAAGAAGGACCCAGGAGGGGTCAAAGTAAGTAAACTCCTATCCCTGAGTAAGGATCAGGATAGGGAGAATCAGAAGGGCCCTATTAAAACCACAGGGAGAGGTGGTGTAAGGGTTAAAAGATGTGAGACACCCCAGAAGGGCAAGCAGAAAAGGGAAAAGGCTGCCCAAGGGAGGGGAAAACCCGGACCCCAGAAGAAAAGGGGGATCCTAGGTCCCACCTACTGCGCTGAAGAGTGGGGTAAGAGAAGAGTTCCTGGAGGGGGGACACCGGCTCAGGAAGGGGGCCAGGGGGATGCTAGGTCACCCAGAGGTTGGGGGGAAACAGGTTCCAAAAGGGGTTTTCCGGGACCAAAGGAGAGGGATAGGAGGCCCTTAAGAGTCTTAGGGAAAAGGAGACTGAGGACCCTACACACACCCCACAAATACCCATTGGGGCCTAGTAGGCAAGAAAGTGCTGCCCCGGGTGGTAGAAAGGGGAAGAGAGCGACTAGAAGTTCCCCTGATGTGCTAAGGACATCAGGCCTTAGGAAAGTACACCAGAAACTCAAAGGGGAAAAGGGGGTGTACCCATGGGTCATGAAAATGGGCGAAGAAATTAGACGCCGCGGCCTAGGAAGGCGTAAAAAGAAAGGACGGAGGATCCTGGGGTTTCCAGGGGTTCGGTCTCGAATTGCGAATCCCTGGGAGGGTCCCAAAGGGACTCGCAATTTCTTGAGGGAGGGGGTGTGTGACAAGTCTACAGCCCAGAGGTACAAAATGAAACAACAAAATCCTGAACTACGTCTCCCAGAATGCATTGCCCGTCCCAGAAAAGGGAGCCCCAGGGATAGACAAGATGGGTATATACCAACTCTGACCACAAGAGGGAGGGAGAAGGAAGAAGCCCAGTTCCCTAGCTCCGTAATCAATACATGATGCCTCCCACTGTAGAGGGAAGGGTGGGGTGAGAAGCAGGTGGAGGAGGGGGTTAAGACTGCTGAGCAAGAAGCAGAAGGAGGATGGAATGGGAGCTGGAGAGCCCTGAGGAAGGTAGCACCTAAAGGGGGAAAGCTGTGTGTTTAAAAGTTTTGATTTAAAACCTGTTGTAAGGAAGAAGCCTGTTTTGATTTGAACTGTTTGCTGGGGGGGAAGGGCAGAGGATTGGAAGAGTTATAAGCCTGGTTCCTCAGCTGCTCCTGTTTGTTGTGTAAGAACTGTGGGAGCTGGAAACCCTGGTTGGACAGGAGGGAACAATTTTGCTTTGGGCCAGCACAGCTTGTGATACGTACTTTGGGGCCAGCACTGCTTGTGATACGTACTGTGAAAAGGAAGTATTTCCAAAGGGGACTATTGCAGCCCTCAAGAACGGTCAGAGACTTTGGATTGCGGGGTGAGGGGCAGTACTACCCTGCCTGGGGCAGCCCTAACCCCAGGGCTGGACTGAAGCTTTTGTTTGTAACTTGGAAACAAAAATAAAAAGAAAAGAATATTTGAAAGTATCTGCTGGTGGCAATTTGTGGGGCTTGGATTAATCCTGGGGAGGAGACTTCCTTCCTCCCCCTACTGGCGCAGCGGTCCCGTTTACAATAGATTGCAGCTGCTAACAGCTTTCGGACATTTAGTACAGACTGTCGTCCTCTAACGAAGCCCACCTGGCTCTCATGCACTATCTGAGGCAACAGAGGGGCCAACCGATCTGCAAGCGCCCGCACCAGGATCTTCAGATCAACATTTATTAACGAGATGGGCCTTTAAGAACCAGGGTCTAGTAAATCCCATCCCCCTTTTGGTAGTAAACTCACTAATGCTATATTTTCCCGAGGGGGCAGAGCCCCTTGTTCAATCACTGCATTATAGAAGTTCCATAATGGCCCTACCAACTGCGCTCCCATCATTTTATAAAACTCTCCTGAGTAGCCATCGGGCCCCGGCGCCGAATAAAGTTTAAGTGATTTAATGGCCCTTTGTATTTCTTTAGCTGCGAGAGGTGCACTAAGCCCCTCCACCGCCTCAGCTGTGAATAGAGGCATTCCTGACTGCTGCAGATAAGCTCGTATTGCTCCTACATCCACTGCCTCCCCCTTGTATAGATCTGCAAAGTGCCTCCAAAATGTGTCAGCTATAGCATCTGCTTGCTTCTCAACCTTTCCTTCCCAATTTCGAATTGCTGCTACAAAATGGGGTGTACGAGCTCCCTTCACCATCCGTGCTAAATAGCTTCCTACTTTATCTCCATGTTTATACAGCTTATACTTCCTATAGATAAGTGAGTGTGTCATTCTCTCATGCACTAGTTCATTTAGCGCTACCTTAGCCGCCTTCAGTGATTCATAATTCCCTGTTGTGGGAGTTTTTACATACTGCTTCTTTACCTCTCTGAATTGCCTTTCCCTCGTTATGATCCCTTGCGCAATACGACGATTACGCTGGCTGACATATGCAATTATGTGCCCTCTCATTACTGCTTTTGCTGCCGCCCAGAAGAGCACCGAATCATCTGCGTGTTGAGCATTAAAGGTGCTATATTCTTCCCATTTAGACATTACATATTGTTGGAATTCAGAGGAATGAAACAAATAAGCTGGGAACCTCCAATGCACTTCTGCTCTATAATACGGCTGCGCTTCTAAATCTATCCAGATCATGGCGTGGTTGGACAATTCCTCTGGCCCTATGCTCACTGCCTGCACCTGGTAAAAAATCTCCTGGGATAATAGTATGTAATCTATTCTGGATTGGGTCTTATGGACCCTAGATGTGTGAGTATAATCTTGCTCATCTAAGTGCAACAGCCGCCACGGATCTACTAATCCTGCTGACTTACTGAAAGACTCCAGCAACGTATGCCTGACTGTCCTTCCCTTATTCCTGGTCCCCGATCGATCCATTTCCCAGTCAAATACTTGGTTCCAGGGGCGTAGCCACGGGTGGGCCTGGATGGGCCTGGGCCCACCCACTTTGGGCTCAGGCCCGCCCAGCAACGATGCACCTCAAAAAAGTCCAAACCGCGACTTTTTCCTTGCTGCTCAGCTGCCGCTCACTTCAGTTTTCCCTCCTCCCAGCCACCCGACCGAACGCCGCAGGATTTGTTCCCTCCCTGCTCCCTCCCCTGTCAGGCTGTTATCACCAGCAGAGCCGCGCTGCGCCAGGGCCGTCCGCACGCAGCGCTGCTAGGAATGCTTCCTCTGTGTTGGCCCCACAGCACGCCAGAAAATGTGAAGCCGGCCGAAGAAGGAACGAAGCAGTCACGTAGCGGAGCTGCAGACGTGCAGAGCTAGACTGCAGCGCCGCCCGAAGGAGGTGGAAGGGGATGGAGGGGAAAGAAGGCCTGCAGCACGCCGTTGGGTGACTGGGAGGAGGGAGAGAGCAAACTGCAGCGGGTGGCTGGTGGAGGAGGGGGGAGAGAGCAGGGAAAAATGTGCAGCATGTCAGCGCTCTGCGGGTGGCTGGGGGGGGGAGGGAGAGGGGAAAAATGTGCAGCATGTCAGCGGGTGGCTAGCGAGGGGGTGGGGAGCAGGGAAAATGCAGCATGTCAGCGTGTGGCTGGGGGGAGGGGAAGGGAGAGAAAAAAAACCTACAGCATGCTGGCAGGTGGCTTGAGGGGGTCAAGGAGAGAGGGAGAGACAGGAGCACTGTTGGGATGAGGGAGTGAGACAGGGTAGTGCTAGGTGGGGTGGAGGAATAATTGCTTGATGTGGGGGGAGGGATGGAGAGATGCTGCAAGGGGAAAGAGAGGGAGAATTGTTGGATATGGATGGGATGGGATGGGGAGAGGGAGGGAAAGGCTGCATAGGAGTGGTAAAGGACCAGAGAGGAAAAAAAAAGTGTTGGACATGGAAGTGGAAGAAAAGGAGGGAAAGCTGAAAGGGGAAATGTTGGAACATGGCATTTGGAGAGATGCTATGGGGTGGGTGGGAGAGTGAAATGTTAGACCAGGGGCTCAAGGCAGGGAGAGGAGAGGAAAGGAGAGATGCACAACCGGGGGAGGGGAGAGAGGTATGATGGCTCCAGGGAGAGAAGATGGACAATGGATGGTAGGGAAAAGAGAGGGGAAAATGCTGAACAATGGGAGAGGAGAGAGATGGGACAGGAAGATGCTGGTGGTGGGAGGTGAAATGGATAGGGAGATATCAGGCTGTGAGGATGGGAGAAAGAGGGAACAGATGCTGGGCAGGAAGGGTGGAGGGAGGGAGACTGGGAATGGTGGAAAGTATGGGGGAGAGGCCCAGGGAGTGGAGATGGCAAGAAAATAAATGAGAGAACAGTGATTACAGGGGTAGAAATATGGTAATGGTGCATAGATTGAAGATGGAAAGGAATGATAGGTTGGGAAAGAGAGAGATGGGGAATGGGAGAGCTAGTGGGTGAAAGGAAATGGAAATGTGATAGATATCTGAAAAGTAAAAAGAAGGAAAAGATTTAGAAAGAGGATGAAATTTCAGTGTACAGAGGCAGAAAAGAAAAAAGAGAGAAAGGAAAGAGCTAAAATGGAAAGATCAATATTTCAGAGGCAGGTGTAGTAAGGAAATGAAATGACAGGAGAAAAAAGACAAATGGACAGCCGCTTGAAGAATTAGCAGAAGACAGACAGGAAAGAGAAATTGGAAACAACATGATGGAAAATAAAATGTCCAGACAATAAAGGTAGAAAAATCATTTTATTTTTAATGTTTTAATTGGAATATGTTAGCTTTGGGAAATGTGCATAGTGGATGCCTTTTTATTGTGTTAAGTAGAAAAGGAAATGTGCTTTTGTTTCTCCAGTGTTGCAGTGCATGCTGAGGTTCCCAGTTCAATTTTGTCTATATATTTTTATTTCTAATTTGTGATTCCTTGTTCTGTAATTTGTGAGGGTCTGTCAGTGTGACTGTAACAGCAGATGAAGAGATTGGAGAGGAGAGGGAATTGGGGGAGGGGCTTCTTTTCTGCCCTGGTCACCAGCATGGTTAACAGCAGCCCTGACCCTTGCTGTAGCTAGTGGGGATCCCCAAGCCCTACCAGCTGGGGATCCCCTCCGAAGCTGGCCAGAGCTGCCCCCCACCAAGCCCGGCAGATGGGGGCAGCATCCTGGAGCCACTGACAACTAAGCGTGTATGGGGTGCTGGCATCAGTGGCTCGAGGAGTTGCTGCTGCCTGCCGGGCTTGGCGGAGAGGAGCCCCAACCATCTCTAGTGGAGGTCCCCAGCTGACAGAGATTGGGGATCCCCATCAGCTAAAGTATTTATATTTTGAGTTGGGAAGTGTGGGGGGAGAGAGATAATTTTGTGCCCACCCACTTTGTGCTCAGGCCCACCCAAAATTGGTTGTCTGGCTACGCCACTGCTTGGTTCATATCTCCCACCATTATTAGGGGCAGACTTTCATATTTTTGGCATTGTACTAGTAGCTGCGAATAGAAATTTGTGCTCACCCCCGTCGGTGCATAAACTGCCACCAGTAGTCTCTCCTGGCCCTGTAAATTTATTTTGACCCCCACATACCTTCCTTCATTATCCTTAAATAGAGGTGTGATTTGGCACGCTAGTGCCTTGTGAATTAGGATGGCCACCCCTCCTTTTCTGCCACATGCTGGGGAACAGTTCACCTCCCCCACCCAATGTCTTTTTAATTTCTCATGCTCTTCTTGCGAGAGCCGCGTTTTCTGTACGCAAGCTATTTGAGCCCCCTGCCGCTTCAGGGCATCTAAGATCTTTGTTCTTTTTATTGGGGACGTGATCCCACAAACATTCCAGGAGACCACCCGAGTCGCACCTCCCTTCGGTTTAATCAGGATCATAATTATGGCCCATTGTTGATGTTACTATTCTGTATCCCCGTTCCGTGCCCAACTTCTGGCCTGCTTTCCCAATTGCTTAGGCCTCTGCCCACAATGCCACTCGTTCACGCCGCCTACTTTCTTGTACCTCCTCTCCCTGCCATCTCTTATAAAACCTTTACTCCCCTCCCCCCCTCGTCCCCCCTCCATCTCCCCAGCCCCCCCTCCACCCTCCCATACCTGTACTTCTGGACCCATTACCCACGGGTCTGAGGTCACTTTAATGCTAACGGCCCCTCACCCTCTGAAACTTAGACAAATTACCAACCCCTACCTCGGTCTTCCCACCCACCGTCAATATGTACCCATTTTAATGTTACACTCATTCTCAGTCCAAAGACCATTTCTGTCCAGTCTACACACTGAGATATCACTTATCTGTACTCTCAGCACTTCCGATATTCTTCTTGTTCTCAATGTCCTTTATGAATGCAGAGGCTGCTGCCACCTCTTCATAAGGCCGCCAGCGACCCTCATGTTTGATCTTCAAAATGGCAGGGTAAATCAACATAAACTGGGTGTTAGCTTCATGCAGTCTCTTGCACAAGGGGGTGAACTTCTTCCTTTTTTCTTGTAACTGTGCTGAATAATCCTGAAATATTCGGACTGCATGGCCATTGAACTGAATTGTGTCTCTCTTCAAGCGATATCCCTGCAAAATCTCCACTTTATGGATATAATTGTGCACCTTCAGGATAATCACTCTCGGAACCTTCCTTCCTTCTTGCCTCCTGCCCATGCAGTGCACCCGCTCTAAACATAGCGGTCCCGCATGGTCTGAAAGCGCAAACTCTTCCTTCAGCCATTTTTCAATTTGGACGTTCAGCATGTTGTCTTCCACCGACTCCGGGATCCCTATTATCCGCAAATTTGCTCTTCTCGGGCGATTTTCGAGCTCATCAAGGGCAGACGCCATTGCTTCAATTTTTTCAAGCGCACGGTCTAATCGCTGCTTGACCGGAGCGCCAGCGTCTTCTAGTTCCGAGACCCTGCGCTCTAATTCACTTGTTCTCTGAGCAGTTTCTCCCAGCATGGTCTCCATACTTGTAATTTGCCCGATGAGTCGTTCCCATCTCGGCTCCCAGGCTTGTGCTACCGCCGATGTCAGTTGCGCGAGCTACTCCTTCGTGAACATGGGGGCCTCCGGCGCTTGCTTTGACTCCGACGCGCTTTCCGCTCCTCGGGCCTGCTCCTTATCTTTTCTTTGCCCCCTGCTCGCCATCGATGTTCCAGGCAGCTCAAAAAGATCGTCTATCTGCTGTACTCTTCTTAGGGAACGTTTTTCCTCGCTCCAAACTATATTATCCGCTCGTTGGGGTATTAAAGATATATCCTGAGGTAGTGGGGCCTAAGAGAGCTAGAGGATATGTCTCTACCTCTCTACAGCATCATGTGACTCCTCGGTAATATCATTTATATCCTTAATATAGATTAAGGATATAAATATATATTTAATATATCCTTTCATGTTTCTTTTTCATAAAAAGTAGACTTTAAAATTAATTTGTGTAAGCACTTAGCAGTCCAAAACAAGTAAAGTCAGAAATACAGTTTACACCTAATTGTGCAACCACCCTTAGGATTCACTTTTGGGTTTAAAAAGCAAAACAATGTGCATGTAAGGATTGGCTAAATGAAATAAAACAGTAAAATCAGAAACACAGTTTATACCTAACTGTGCAGCCACCCTTAGGATTTACCTTTGAATTTAAAAAGCAAAAACATGTGCATGTAAGAACTGGATAAATGAATTAAAATAGTTCAAAGCAAATGCCCTTAATATGTAATACTTGGCAGCAATAATGAAACAGTTATGGAATATTCACATATCAAGCAGCCTGTGCCAACAGAAAATATAAGTGAGATCAAATAAAAATGCTACCAACAATAAAGAACGTGGATAGGGCAGCGCAGATTTTTTTAACAGCTCCCCCTGCCACAGCAAGCATTTTTTAAAGCTCAGAACATGGCCCCCTCCCTCCACAGTCCAACAGCCCCCTGCCCCCTTGCTCCTTCAGCCCCCCTTCTGCCTGCCCCTGTACCCTGCTCCCTAGAGCTGAGCTGCACTGAGCACTCACGCAGCCACAGTCTAACTGACACTGCTTTGCTTGTAGCAGAGGTGTAGCCAGACTTCACATTTTGGGAGGGCCCAGAGTTAACATGGGGTGTGGGGGAGGGGAGCACTGGGCATCATGGGTGTAGTTTTTTTTTGGGGGGTGAGGGGACATTGCCCCCCCCCCCCCAACACAGGGCTGGCACAATGCTGTATGTAGCTATTGGAGGGTCCCTCTTTCCCGCCCTCAGCTCCCCGACCAACAGTTCTCCTCTCAGTTCCTCCCCCCCCCCCCCCCCCCCGCGCGTTTAAACCTTTTATTTTCAGTCGCAGCGATGGCAGTGAAGAAGACAGCACAGCGGCCTCGCCTTTCCCTTCCCTCACTCAGTGTCCCGCCTTCCTGCGATGATATATTTCCTGTTTCAATGAGGGCGGGACACTGAGTGAGGGAAGGGAAAGGCGAGCCCACTGTGCTGTCTTCTTCACTGCCATCCCTGCAACTGAAAAAATAAAAGGTTTAAACACGCAGTGGGGGCAGGAAAGAACGGAGAGGAGGGCTGTCGGGGAGCTGAGGGAGGGCAGGGAGAATCGTTGGACATGGAGGGGAGGGGAGGGGGAGAGAGATCGCTGGACATGGAAAGGAGGGGAGAACAGGGGGAGAGATCACTGGACATGAAGAGGAGAGGAGAGAAGAGATTGCTGGACATGGAGAGGAGGGGAGGGCAGGGGAGAGAGAATTGCTGTACATGGATGGAGGGGAGGGCAGGGGAGAGAGGAAAATTGCTGGACATGGATGGATGGAGGGGGCAGGGGAGAGAGCAAATTTGCTGGATATGAGTGGATGGAGGAGAAGGCAGGGGAGAATGGAGAGTTGCTAGACATGGATGGATGGGGGGGGCAGGGGAGAGAGGAGAATTGCTGAACATGGATGAATGGAGGGGGCAGGGGAGAGAGGAAATTTGCTGGATATGGGTGGATGGAGGAGAGGGCAGGGGAGAATGGAGAGTTGCTGGACATGGATGGATGGATGGAGGGGAGGGCAGGGGAGAATGGAGAGTTGCTAGACATGGATAGATGGAGGGGAGAATTACTGGACATGGATGGATGCATGGGGGCAAGGGAGAGAGGAAATTTGCTGGATATGGGTGGATGGAGGAGAGGGCAGGGGAGAACGGTGAGTTGCTGGACATGGATGGAGGGGAGGGCAGAGCAGGGGAAAGAAGAGAATTGCTGGACATGGATGGATGGAAGGGGCAGGGGAGAGAGCAAATTTACTGGATATGGATGGATGGAGGGAGGAGAGGGCAGGGGAGAATGGAGAGTTGCTGGACATGGATGGATGGAGGGGAGGGCAGGGGAGAGGAGAGGAGAATTGCTGGACATGGATGGATGGAGGGGGCAGGGGAGAGAGCAAATTTGCTGGATGTGGATGGATGGAGGAGAGGGGAGGGCAGGGGAGAGGAGAATTGCTGGACATGGATGAATGGAGGGGGCAGGGGAGAAAGGAAATTTGCTGGCTATGGGTGGGTGGAGGAGAGGGCAGGGGAGAATGGAGAGTTGCTGGACATGGATGGATGGATGGAGGGGAGAGGAGAATTGCTGGACATGGATGGATGAATGGAGGGGCAGGGGAGAGAGCAAATTTGCTGGATGTGGATGGATAGAGGAGAGGGGAGGGCAGGGGAGAGGAGAATTGCTGGACATGGATGAATGGAGGGGGCAGGGGAGAAAGGAAATTTGCTGGCTATGGGTGGGTGGAGGAGAGGGCAGGGGAGAATGGAGAGTTGCTGTACATGGATGGATGAATGGAGGGGGCAGGGGAGAGAGCAAATTTGCTGGATGTGGATGGATGGAGGAGAGGGGAGGGCAGGGGATAGGAGAATTACTGGACATGGATGGATGGAGGGGGCAAGGGAGAAAGCAAATTTGCTGGATATGGATGGATGGAGAAGAGGGCAGGGGAGAATGGAGTTGCTGGATGGAGGGGAGGGCATGGGAGAGAGGAGAATTGCTGGACATGGATGGATGAATTGAAGGGGCAGGGGAGAGAGCAAAATTGCTGGATATGGATGGATGGAGAAGGGAGGGCAGGGGAGAGAATTTCTGGACATGGATGGATGGAGGGGGCAAGGGAGAAAGCTAATTTGCTGGATATGGATGGATGGAGGAGAGGGCAAGGGAGAATGGAGTTGCTGGATGGATGGAGGGGAGGGCAGGGGAAAGGAGAATTGCTGGACATGGATGGGTGGAGGGGAGGGCAGGGGAGAGAGGAGAATTGCTGGCTATGGATGGATGGAGGAGAGGGCAGGGGAGAATGGAGTTGCTGGACAGATGGATGGAGAGGAGGGCAGGAGAGAGAGGAGTATTGCTGGACATGGATGGATGAATGGAGAGGACAGGGGAGAGAGGAAATTTGCTGGATATGGGTGGATAAAGGAGAGGGCAGGGGAGAATGGAGAGTTGGTGGACATGGATGGATGGAGGGGAGAGAAGTCAGGAAGGAGATGCACATGGATGGAGGGGAGGAAAGAGAGGAGAAATGCTGGACATGAATGGAGTAGAGGGCAGGGAAGAGAGAAGTGTTGGACAAGGATGAAGAGAAGGAAAGACAAAGGAAGGAGATGCACACGGATGAAGAGGAAGGGAGAGGAGAAATGCTGGACATGGATGGAGGGTAGGGGAGTGAGGAGAAATGCTGGATACGGATGGAGGGCAAATTGCTGAATTTAAGGGCTGGATCAGAACACTGAGGGCAGATGCTGAAATTGGAGGAAGGATAGGGACAGGGCTACAGATGGTAGACAGGACGCATAAGGACACAGGAAGGATGGTGGACATGATGAGAGAAAAAATATCAAATGGAAAGAGGACTCTGCATAAAACAGAAGACACAGGGACCAACGCAAATAGAAAAACTAAATGATCAGACAACAAAGGTAGAAAAAAGTATTTTAATCAGAATTTAATTGGAATATGTCAGCTGTTGGAAATGTGCATCTGTGATATTTTGCATGTAAGTTTCAATTTTTCTAGTATTGCTGCATGCTGAGTCTGACTTCTTGAGCTAACTTTCCAGTTCAGTATTTTGCCTTCATATTTTTTTTATTTCTAGTTCCTTGTGTCATATCTGTTGTGTCATGTGTTTTTCATGTGTAATCAAGGTGCAGTATTCTGCTAGCGTGTAGTATTTGCAGCCCTTTTTGTTTTGTTTTTTCACTAGGTAGTGAACTGGTGTTTTAGAGCCCGATGTAATTGCAGTGCTGCCTTTCCACGCATAAGGTTGTAGCTCGTCCTGTCCTTGGAATTAGTGCTGTTATGGTTTGGTAAGGTTATGAGTGTGTTTTTGCACAAGTTTGTGTATAGCGTTTTGCAGTGGAGAGATTGTGTGTTGGCCTTACTGAGGTGGCACCAAAACATCAGAAAGGGTGTAGAGCCTAAATCATGACACACTACCTCTTGAAGTATCTACATATAGAGCTTATGCATTTCTAAGGTCTACACTGGCATGGTATGGGAAAGGGGGTGGGGAAATACTACTGGAGAGGAAGAGGGAGTTCTGGATAAGGAGGAAAGAAGAAAGGAAGGAAGGGAGAAAGAGCTGACTCTTTCTTCGTTCCTTCCTTCCTCCATATTAGCATTTGCATATATATGGAGAGATGCTGGGGGCACTGCATTAACATATCCTGAAAGTGTATACTTAAATATCATATATCATTGCTCACTTTTCATGCCAGTGCTGTGTCCAGAGCAGGTGCCCCCTGTTTCTGGACCAAGTGGAGGAGGGGAAGAGGTGCGAGCAGAGGACCCAGTGATCCTAACACCCTCAACCAGTCGCAATGGACCCCCGGCAGCCAGTCGCAGTGGATCCCTGGCAGTCAGTCACAGTGGACCACCAGCAGTCATGGTAGGTAGCGGCCCATAGTTTCCATGGCAGTGGGCAAAAAGACAAGTGTGTCCACAATCTGCTGTCTTGGGGCCAGATGCAATAAACCTTAACGACCCTCTAACAACCCTTTAATGAAGGAAATGCCTAACCGTTGCATGCATTAAAGGCCTTTTTCCGACGAAGCAAGCAGCTAACGAAAACGGAATACAAAAGAGTAACTACCATTGTAATGTGGGCGATTCGGGATGCACTAACAATACCGACGATCACACCGAATCATTTACTGCGACATATTAAACGTATGGTCAGAGCAGTCGTAAAGGCCTGAGCTGTCATCTCCCCGCTTCCCCCTGCACCTTAAAATTCCAAGCTGGCATGTTGAAAAACAAAATAAAGAACACAAACGTGGCTCCCCGCTTCCATCTGCATACAATACAAATGAAATGAAAACAAAATCAAAAAAGGACTGGGAGGGGGCAAGGGCGCTCGTCAGGAGTGTCCTGTATGGACGGCCTTGCCCCCGCCACCCCCCCAGCCCCCCCGAGGTCGCCGCTGCTCCCCGCTTCCGCTCGTATAAAATAAAAAATTAAAACTAAACTAAAAAGTTTAGCAGCCCCGGTCCCCCTCCCTTCCTGTCTCTCTCTGTACTCCTTCTCCCATAGCTCCGCCTCACGGCATCCTCCGCCTCCGTGCCCCGCCCCCCTGAGCTCATCGCCGCCGCTCCCCCCTCTACCGGACCCCCCCCCCCCCCCCTCCGCTTTACCGGCCCGCGCAGCGCCTCTCACCTCTGTGTGAAGGCGCTGCATGGGATGGAACAGCTGATCGGCGATCACTGCTGCCTCCTCCAATGTCTCTCTGTTCTTCCTTGGCCCGCCCTCCTCTGACGTAAGTTACAGGGGAGCGGCGGCGACGAGCTCAGGGGGGCCGGGCACGGGGGCGGAGGATGCCGGGAGGCGGAGCTATGGGAGAAGGAGTACAGAGAGAGACAGGAAGGGAGAGGGACCGGGGCTGCTAAACTTTTTAGTTTTGTTTTAATTTTTTATTTTATACGAACGGAAGCGGGGAGCAGCGGCGACCTCGGTGGGGGGGGGGGGGGGGGGGTAAGGCCGTCCATACTGGACGCTTCTGACGAGCGCCTTTGCCCCCTCCAGATCCTTTTTTGATGTATGTTTTGATGATGCAGGGGAAAGCGGGGAGCCACGTGTTTGTGTTTTTTTCTTGTTGCTGTTTTGGACGTTTGTGGCATGCGCACAGCAGCCAGCATAACGCTTGGCTGCTCTGCGCATGCTTTAGGGGCCGATTACCGACGGGGATTACAAATCTTTGATACATTGTAGTTTTCAATACCGCACCGAACATGTGCGACTTGTTTTTTTGGTGCATGCTTCATTTTTTCAAATTCGTTAAGGACTTTAACATTTTAGATTTTTTTACATATGGTTGATGCATCTGGGCCTTGGTTCTGTATATGCAGGTCTCCATGAAACGAGGAACAATGCCAGCTATTCCCCTTACCCTGCAGCGTGGACACCATCAACACACAGTAAGTTTTATCTCCCATTTCCCCTTCCCATCCCAT
The DNA here is from genome assembly GCF_901765095.1 of Microcaecilia unicolor. NCBI lineage: Eukaryota > Metazoa > Chordata > Amphibia > Gymnophiona > Siphonopidae > Microcaecilia > Microcaecilia unicolor. The sequence continues at coordinate 233,118,166 of NC_044035.1, read as the reverse complement.
CTGTGTGCGACCGCATGAAATGCTCTTCTCCTCCCCCCCCCCTCGCAGGCACCAGCCACCAGTCCATGCAGCCACCCAGTGCGCCTGGTAAGCTGTCTCTCAATTTATCTTATGTTCCCCACCCCTCTGCCCGACGTGTGTGTGTCTGCTCTTTTCCATGCAGGTCCCCAGGGAGCATGGAACACTGTCCCTGTTTCAAACTACCCTGTGCCTGGTGTTCCGTCCCGAACCACAACGAAGCAAGGTAACAGTTGGCTCCAATTACCCTTTCCCATCCTATCTTGATGTGCCGCTACAGCCTCTAATGCTCTTTCATGCCCATCCCACACAGGTAATGGCCACATGCCTCTGCAGTCCAACACTGGCCATGGTAAGTTGTGGGCAATGTTTTCCTACTATTTGCACCACCCCTTTGACACACATGGCAGCCTCTAATTTGTTGTGTTGTTTCTTCTATGCATGTCTACAGGAAGCCTGAAACAGTGTTCCTCAGTCGAGTCATACTGTTGCCGGAGTACCACATCAGGCCCCAGTGGTGCAAGGTAACTTTTGCCTCCCATTTCCCATTCCCTTCCCTTGTTGATTTTCCGCTACTGTTTCTAACGCTCTTCCCTTCACAGGCACTGGCTATATGCATCCGCGGACACCCAGCAGCCATGGTAAGTAGCGGGCAACCCTTTCTCCTATGTTAGCCACTCCCCAAACACTCATACTTTGCTCTAATATGATTTCTTGTTCCCCATATGCAGGCCTCAACGAAGCCAGAAGCACCTTGCACTCATTAGATGGAACCAGCCCGACTTCTGCACCAAATGACCAAGGAGAGCGGTCTCCAGTGCCCACACTCCATCACTCACCACCCAACCCTCCCCCAGGGTCTCTTGCATTGTTATTGACCGATTCTGTTTGTTTTATTTTGCAGTTTCCTGGTGCCAGCATGACACAATTGCGCAGTCCTTTCTCTTTGGTTCGGCACTTCTTTGTAAAGTGCTTTCAGAGGCATTTATATTTGGGTGAAAATATAAATTAATTTATATTTTCACCCAACAGCATAACTGTTGGAGCCAATCTTTTTTCAAAATTTTTTTAACACCAGCAGCACGTGTTATTGGATATTGCATGTTTCCTGTCGCATTGGCACACTTACAATATTGTTCAGGAAGCTGGTGCCAAGAGGAGGATTTTATGCTTTTGATGTCACTCGTGGAGGTCTGTAAGAGCATTTGAGCTATGCTCTGGGCTTTGATGCTTTTCCTCCCTTGTATACAAACATCCCTTTCCCGTCATAAATGGAATCTGTAACAATAGCTGTGACAGTGTGTCGCAGCGATAGAAAACACGTAAAGATATAATTCGGGATGTTGTTGCCAAGAGTTTTTATTCCGATGATGATGCAGCTCATGAAGGTTTGTGAGCGCATTCGAGTTCCAGACCAAGCTCTGAGGCTTTTCCTCCTTTTCGCAGAAACATCCCTTTCTTGCCAAAGACGTTTTGTGTTGTTTACAGAATTGTATTGTGGGTGGGAACTAGCCACTGCACAACACACATTTATTGATGTGCATAGCTAATATAACAATTGAACTTGCACGTGAAAACCATTACACAATCAGTTTACTCTGCAAGAAAAAAAATTACACATTTATTGATGTGCATAACAAATACAATTAAACTTGTGTGTGAAAACTGTATAAGAATTGTATTGCCATAACAAACATGCAGCGCTGGGTGTGTTCATAAGACAGCCTGGGCTACTATTCTCGCTGGGTGGTGTCAGCTGGCCAGGCCCAGGGTGCAGGCCTGGTGTTTGGTGGTGATATAAATGGTAGTGGTGTGTTTACAAGAAGTGTGGGCAACAATGGAGGACACTGCCCGCTGCAAATATGCTCCTGTAAGTTCGCAGCATGGTGTTCCACAGTTGCGATTAGGCTGGCCAGTGAAAGAGACAGTAGCCCCCTCATTTCAGTTATTTCCTTGTGGATGTCCTCCAGAATGATGCAGATATCCCCACACGGAGGTACCTTGTCCTCCCCTTTTGCCTTTGCTGCTCCTGGGAGCAGCTGTGCCTCAGCAGGCATGGGGAATGGAGACAGGGCCGAGGGTATGGGTCACCATGGCATGCATGGTGCAGCTGGTACAGGATTTTGTTTTTGTCATGCTGCAGTGGTTATGGGAGTCGTTCCATGTCTACAGCATATCCCTCAACCTCAGACATCAATGATGGATCTGAAATAAAATACAATTGGTTACTAGTGACAGTCTGTCAGCATTTGGGGTATCCCTCAATCCCAGACATAGATGACGGATCTGAAATAAAATACAATTGGTTACTACTGACAGTCTGTCAGCATTTGGGGTATCCCTCAATCCCAGACATAGATGACGGATCTGAAATAAAATGCAATTTTTACCATTGACAGCCTGTCATCATTTGACATATCCCTCTGTAATAAAAGGCAATTGGTTACCATTCACAATTTGTCAGCATTAGAATGGCACCAAGGTTACCCACCAAATAATATCCCTGCTAACCACAAAGTCTTTTGGGATCAAATCACTCTACTCATTACTCAACTATATCCAACATCTGAGTCTTGTGTGAACCTCACTTCAAGTTTTTCAACCTTATGTCAATCACTTGTGGCTCCTAAATCTGCATCTAAAATTTACACATTCCTACAGAAACTTAAGTCAAACCTCTGATGCACTCTAATGGCAGACTAGGAGAACGACTTGGATTTTACACTTTCCAGGAAAGAATGGGACATTTTTTGGACCAAAGGTATGCATTCATCTCTTTCAGCTGCACTTCTACAATCATCCTATTTAATAATCCATAAATCTGACACCAGTTAAGCTAGCTAAAATTACAAATAACTTAAGGGCCCTTTTATAAAGGTGCGTAGGCACCTACGCGCATCCAGTGCGTGTCAATTTGGAATTACCACCCGACTATTGCGTGCCATGGGTGGTAATTCCATTTTTTAGGTGCGTCCAATATGCGCAGCGGAAAATATTTTTTATTTTCTATCGTGCAGCTCTAACCGGGCAGTAATCGGCAGTGTACTGCTAAGTTAACGGGTAGCGGTAAGGTCTCAGGCCCAAAATGGATGCGTTCCAATTTTAATTTTGCCGCATGTTCATTTTCGGCAAAAAAAAAGGCCTTTTTTGCAGGTGCACTGAAAAATGCACCTGCGTGCATCCAAAACACATGCCTACAGTAGCTAGGCCATTTTTCGGCATGCCTTAGTATGTTGGTCCTGTCAGTCACCTGTGGGCTCACTTGCACATATGCTATTCCACTGTCAGAACTTACTCTCCTACTGGAACTCAATTTGGAATCTACTCCAGGAAATATTCACTTTCACACACAACTTTTATCCTTAAAGATTTTGATTTTGAGATCCTCCACACCTGGTCTCTCTATTCCACCTAAGCATGCAAAAGTCTTCAACTTGATGCTGTCCCTTGCTCTTCACCTAATTATCTCAAATTGGAAGAACAACAAGAATGTCTCTTTCCATGAATGGTGGAACCTACTATGTTATTTTCGTCACTATGAAGAAACAGCAGCTTTAAAAAATGGTACTATATTGTCTTTTCAGAAAACTTGGTCTATACCAGACAATTACTGCCAATCACCTCAATCACCTTAATGCTTCAAACCTTATTACCCTTGCTCACTCCCAGCTTCTTATCTATACCCTCACTCTACACTTTTATTACTCTTAGCAATTATGCAAATTTATATCAGTCTGCTTGATTGTTTGTTACCTTGTTTGAAGTTTTTACTACCTTAACTGTTCTTTAATGAGAGTGCTTATATAGGGGTTGTTGTAGGAGGCGGAAGGCCTCCAATTATTTAATATACAGAATTAATTCCTCATATTTCTGGACAGAGAGAAATGGAGGTTTCTCTCTTTCTAATCATAGGAAAAGCTTGCTGGAATAGCAATTACTCTCTACCCCTCCTCTTGCCAAGTCAGGTAATTGAACCTGATTGCCCACGATCTCTCCCTTTGAATATGGTCAGGCCTCAGGGAGCTCAGGAGACAGAATTCTTTCCCATGCCCTTTGAAGTAAGGCTACTTCAATCCAGGAGAGAATTACTCTTTTTGTTGTAACTATAAGAGGACATAACACATAACACTTGCAGAAGACATCTTTCTGTCTAAAACAAAAGATCAATACTGTATCTCACAAAGGAGAGGCAATTGAACTTCTCTGAGAAACAGACTACTGGGGCCAGGCAACTGGAGCCCTTTTGTAGCTTTCTTTATTATGCATTTCCTTGAAACACAAGAGAAACTATGTTCTTACATGTTTTCCAAAACACAGAGGCTGGGCTATCAGGTGAGAAATATATCACATCTGAAAGGAAACAGTTTAACTCTTTTCTCCACTTTTAGAATAAGGATATAAGAGAAATACTAAGATAAAAGATCAAAGGTTCTGAGAAATATATTGTCAGGCTCAGTCGCCAGATCTGCACCACTCTTTCTCAGTCTCTTCCTTTCTTCACCAAGCACGCCCTTCACTCCCGAGTCGACAGTTTTAAGAGCCCTCCACCAGCACTTCCATTTCCTCCTCATTCTCCCCTCCTTCCACCTCCTCCAGTTCCATTCTCTCCTCCCCTTCCTCTCGGTCTAGGGGCTCTTCCCTTCCCCCATCTGATTCCATCTCCCAATCACACCCCGGCTCCTCCCTCTCTTGCATAGAATCTTCTCCCTTCACCTGATCCCTCTGCTGTTGCTGCACTGCCTTCTGCACCTTGTAGTTTCTTAGCTCCTGGCTTCTCTGACGTTGCCCTGCCTTCTGGGCTTTGTAGTTCCTTGGTTCTGAATCTCTCTGGTGCTGCACTGCCTTCTGGGGCTTGTAGTTTCTTTGCTTTTCACATACCCCCCCCCCCCCCCCCCCCCAGTCAAACGATTGCTAGTCCGTTTGTTTTTTCCTTCCCTCACTACCGGACTAGCAATCCTAGACAGAACATCAACATGCTGCATTAATTTCCCTGCTTGATGTTCCACCTGAAACTGAAAGGGTTGCAACGCCAAATACTACCTCATCAATCTAGCATTATGGTTCTTCATCTGACCCAGCCACTTTAAGGGGGCATGATCCGTGACCAGCTTAAAGGGACGCCCCTCAAGATACTAACTCACAGGCTTGTATCGCCCACTTAACTGCCAGGCATTCCCTTTCAATCGTGGCATACCTAGTTTTATGAGGGAGAAGCTTCCTGCTCAAGTACATAATCGGGTGCTCCTCTCCCTCATGCACTTGTGATAACACCGCACCTAATCCTACCCCAGATGCATCAGTATGCAATACAAAAGGTTTCTCAAAGTCCACTGCTTTAAGTAGAGGCTCGTGGCATAATGCTGACCGCATCCCAGCAAATACCCTTTCCGAGTCCTCCTGCCACCGGAGCTGATTCGGTCTATTACCCTTCAACATATCTGTCAAGGGGGCAGCTCGAGATGCGAAGTGAGGTATAAATCTTCTGTAATAACCTATCAATCCCAAAAAACTTCTTAGCGCTTTCTTATTTGTAGGAAGGGGAAACTCCTGAATACTTTTCACCTTATCACACAATGGCTTAACCTGTCCATTTCCTACCCGATAGGCCAAGTATTTTACCTCTCACTGTACAAAATGGCATTTTTGAGGGTTAAGGGTGAGACCTGCTTCCCGAAAAGATTGCAATACCCCCCTAACCTAGACTACATGAGTCTCCCAATCCGGACTATGAATGATTACATCATCCAAATATGCAGCAGCATATTCCTGGTGTGATCTCAATACTCTGTCCAGAAGACGTTGGCAAGAAGCCGCAGCTGAATTTAAGCCAAATGGCATTCACTTGAATTGAAACAACCCAAGCGGGGTGCAAAAAGCTGTCTTAGGCCGAGCCTTCCTCGATAAGGGAATTTGCCAGTACCCCTTTGTTAAGTCAAGAGTAGACAAGAACTGTGCCGAACCCAGCCTATCTATCAAATCCTCAATACGAGGCATAGGATAAGCATCTGGCCCAGACAGCGCATTAACTTGCCGAAAATCAATACAAAAACGCCAGGATCCATCCCTCTTAGGCACTAACACCACAGGACTCGCCCACGGACTAATGGATTCCTCGATCACCCCAAAGTCCAGCATTTCCTTCACTTGTTTAACTACCTCCTGCTTTTTACCTGGGAATAACCTATAAGGCCGCTGATGAACCACCCTCCCTTTCTCCATCTCAATTTCATGTACGATTAAGTGTGTCTCCCCTGGACACGCTGTGAGAACATCCTGAAACTCCAGCAACAGAGCTTGCATCTGTTCCTTCTGCGGACCCTCTAAGCTGTCTCCCACTGTCACTTCTCTAAGAATAAAGATCTCCGATATCTGAGGTCCTAAGTCCTCCTCAAATTCCTCCTCCCCTTTTGCCCAATAGGCTTTCCTTTCCTGCCAAGGCTGGAGTAAGTTCGCATGATAGGTCTGAGGCTTCCCTCGCTCATTCAATACCTCATAAGTGACAGGGCCCAACCGTTTCCTCACCGTACAGGGTCCCTTCCATTTACTTAAAAATGTATGTGGATTATCCGGGACCCTAACCACCACCTTATCCCCTTCCTGAAATACTCTGACCTGCGCTCCCCGATCATAATGCGTCTTCTGATAACTTTGGGCTTTCTCTAGATTACCCCGGGAATAAGTGCCTAACCTCCATAACCGCCCTTTCAAATCATGAAGATATTCTACTACCGTCTTATCCTCCCGTTCTGGCGGTACCCACTGTTCCCGGAGAATATCCAACACTCCCCTTGGTGCCCGCCCATATAATAATTCAAAGGGGGATACTCCTAGGGAAGCCTGCACACATTCCCTAGATACATACAATGCAAAAGGCAAAAGTTGATCCCAGTTTTCATAGTGTGATCCTAACCCCTTCCTTAACAACATCTTCAAAGTTTTGTTGAACCTCTCCACTAGGCCGTTGGTTTGAGGGTGATAGGCTGAAGTACAAATGTGTTTAATACCAAAAGCCTCCCAAACCTGTACAAGGGTGCGAGAAAGAAAATTGGTGCCTCTATCAGTTAACACCTCCCTAGGAAAGCCAACCTCACAAAAAAAGCCGAATCAGCTCCGCAGCAATAACCTTGGCCGAAATATTTCGCAAGGGTATGGCCCAGGGGAAACGGGTAGCCATATCAACAATCACCAGAATATAAGAAAACTCTCTCCTGGACTTTAAGTAGGGGACCGATAATATCCATTGCCAATCTCCCACACGGATTCTCAATTCGGGGAAGAGGGTGCAATGGAGCAGGCCTTGGCCCTTTCTCTGTCAGGTTCTGACATACCACACAGGATTTACAGTATTCCTCTACCTCTTTATATACCCCAGGCCAGTAAAACCGCCCTAGTAACTGTTTCACTGTATTCTGGATCCCTTTATGTCCTCCCAGAGGATGGTCATGCGCTAACTGTAACACCAACTTCCGGAATCCCCTAGGTACAATAAGTTGTTTAATCTCCTCCTCACTGCCCTCAGCTGGCATCACCCAAAACAGTAAACCCTTCTCTATAACAAACTTGGGCCCCTGTGTGCCCCCCACCGGCTCCCTCGCCCGTTCCCAGGTATATTTCAATGTGAGATCTGACTCCTGTTCCCTGCTAAAGTAAGGGAACCTGCTCAACAACTCCTCAGGATCCTCCGGAAACTCCCCTACCTGCTCAATCCCTTTCATTGTCTGAGCCCTGTGCCTCTGCGTTAATTTTTTTACTTGCCCTGACTCCCGAGTCTTCCCAGGTGCCCCTAGTACCTCCAAATGAAAGGGAAAAATATGTGATAAGTTCTGCTCTACTCCTTCTCGCTCTTTCCTGTGCCCCCAAGTAACGACCAACCCTTCCTTTTCTCTTAAACAGTGCACAAATGGGGGCCAATCCCTCCCCAAAATTAGTTCCTGAGGTAGCCGGGGTAATATTGCTACTCATACCCAGTGTGACCCTGAAGGACCTTTTATACCAACCCGCTTAATGGGATATGTAGTGGTAGCCCCGTGAACACACTGAATGCTGACCTCCCGGCCCCTATTATCATTACATACTCCCCTCTTTCCCTTTATTCTTTTCCACAGGGCCCGAGACAGCATGGTCTGATCCGCCCCTGAATCTAGCAGAGCATTGACCCAGACCCCACCTATTTCCACTGCTTGCCTCAATTGCTTCACCACTGGCCCTTGAGAGTACGAGGTGAACCCTAATTTCGCAAAACAGTCCTTCCTCAGATGTCCTTTCCTTCCACACCGGTAACACATTCTCTCCTCATTCACTGAAGGTCTAGCCCCTGTTACTCTTGCCACTTTCTCCCCCATTCGTCCCCCTCCCCCTTCACACCGCTGGGCCTCCAGGAAGCATTCCATACTTTTAATGGCCTCCTCAAGTGACATACACCCCTTCTTTATCAAATCCACCCGAGACTTTTCAGGTAGTGCCTCCAAAAGTTGTTCCAGCACAAGCTCTTGCATTACCTGATTCATAGTTCTCTTTTCAGGCTCTAACCACTTTCCTGCTACATCCAAACGTTTTTGAGCCCACGCCCGGGGTGTTTCACTCTCCACCCAGCGTAATTCTCTGAATCGCCTTCTATATGTCTGTCGGCTCACTCCATACCTGTCCAGAATAGCTTCTTTCAATTTGGTATAGTCCGCCACCTCCAGTGTAGGCAAAGCCCTAAAGGCAGCCAAGGCCTTACCAGACAGCGCAGGGGCTAATCGAATTGTCCATTGTTCCTGGGGCCACCCTGCAGCCACCGCCACCCTTTCAAATGCCCCTAAGTAATCTTCAATATTGTCCGACTCAGTCAGCTTACCCCACGGCAGCCAGTTCACTCCTGGAAGTCCTCCTACTCCCACCGCTCCTTCTGCTCGGTCCACTCTTCCATCCGGCCCCCTGTCAGACAACCGTCCTCCACCTCGAAGCAACTCCTGAAATAAGTCCAAGAGAGGTTGCTGCTGCGCCCGGGAAGCCGCCAACGACTCCTCCAACAGCTGATGAGCCATCTCTTGCTGTTTCTGAAATTGATGCGTCATAAACGCAAACAGCTCTTTGGGATCCATAGCCTTCACCGGATTCCCCCGCACCTGCAAAAAGACAGAAAAACAACCACCCAAGTGCGGTATCTCACAAACTCTTTTCCACTGCACAGAAACTGTGCTTCCCCAATTACTGTATCCTCCCTCACCTCCTCCCTAGGTACCCTTTACCTGGGTAGGCGAGTAATATGCCTTTGTCAACGTTGGCCCCCTCGACGGGCTTCAGGAACCTCCAGGACTCCCTCACCTCGCTCCAACTGCTCGACTGGTCTGGTCTGGAACTCCCTCCACTCCTTCCAGGACACTCCTCCTTCCCGTGGATGTTCACTGTGATCCCACCACTGCCACCATAATATGTCAGGCTCAGTCGCCAGATCTGCACCACTCTTTCTCAGTCTCTTTCTTTCTTCACCAAGCACGCCCTTCACTCCCGAGTCGACAGTTTTAAGAGCCCTCCACCAGCATTTCCATTTCCTCCTCATTCTCCCCTCCTTCCACCTCCTCCAGTTCCATTTTCTCCTCCCCTTCCTCTCGGTCTAGAGGCTCCTCCCTTCCCCCATCTGATTCCATCTCCCAATCACACCCCGGCTCCTCCCTCTCTTGCATAGAATCGTCTCCCTTCACCTGATCCCTCTGCTGTTGCTGCACTGCCTTCTGGACCTTGTAGTTTCTTAGCTCCTGGCGTCTCTGATGTTGCCCTGCCTTCTGGGCTTTGTAGTTCCTTGGTTCTGAATCTCTCTGGTGTTGCACTGCCTTCTGGGGCTTGTAGTTTCTTTGCTCTTCACAATATTCTTGTGTGAGAGAAGCTGTAAAGATGAATAAAAGAGATATAATATCCAAAACATTTGGACAAGAGACCAACTGCATCTTCAAAGGAAATGTAAACAGATGCTATGTATTTCTTTATTGACAGGAGATCCTGACTGACTGTAAGATGCTAATTAAGGGGGTGAGAGAAACCCTCCTCCTTCTTGTGCTCCTTTTGTATTGAAAGGGAAAAGAAACCCTATGTAATATTTCTCTGCCAGATAGGAGGTTGGTCAGTGTGCATCGCTCTTGGCCTCATGCCAGAGAACTGAGAGACTGCCCTGACCAATTTTCTATTGTAATTTCATTTCTATATATGTTCTCATTTCTGTCCTATTCTAGACTATGTCTATGACTATTTCTTATTATTTATCCTAAATCTCTGGATAAAGAAATAAATCAGTGTTACCCCGAGAAGCGCTTCTCTGTTTTTTTTTCCTTTTTGTTTTTATTTGTTGTAGTGTAAATAGTCCTTAATCAGCTGTCCAGTTTCTAAGATAACAGTTGAGAGGATTTGTCTGCGTAGTATTGCTGGCCTGATTGGACTCCGCAGGCAGCAAGAACAGGCGCAAACAGGGTCCTTTTACAAAGGTGTGTAAGGGCCCACACACGTCCAGCGAGATAAAGGAACACTTCTTAGTGGCCCAATACTCCAAGCACAAGCTGAAAAATGTAGACATTTGGGCATGAACTTTCTGCTAGTAGAGGTTAGGTGCACTCCCAAGGACCGTGAAGGCTACGTATGACCACCCCAACTTCCGGAAATCACTAAATACTTGTTCGAAAAGGCATATCCTAAGGACCCAACTTAATTACCTGAATCCAGTAACTCAAAGAAACCCACATTTGTTATGAACTTAATGAACTTTATATAACTTCCATCTCTATGTTTCCCTAATGTGTCTGTACATATCTATTTCATTTATAATAACATCACTCTATATTTGTTTCTTCTCCAGAGGAGGCTTTGCCCCATGGCACTATGTAAGCCACATTGAGCCTGCAAATAGGTGGGAAAATATGGGGTACAAATGTAACAAATAGTTTCAAGAAATGCCATGGAATTTCACAAGTGTTGATTTCGGGGGAAAACCGATCGGCAGATGAAGCAGCTGCTAGTGTGTTCCCCAGCGAGTTAAAGAATGTAATTGAAAATGGCAGCTATACAGAACGGCAAGTGTATAATTGTGATGAAACTGCCTTGTTCACAAAAATGTTATCAGATAAAATTTTGGTGTTTAAACATGAACCCAATAAAACAGCTGGCTATAGGAAAATAAAAGATTGTGTCACTCTGCTTTTCTGCACAAATAAAACTGGCAGTCACAAGCTACCTCCGTTGCTGATTGGCTGATTTGAAAATCCATGATGCTTCAGTCACCTAAATAAATTAAAATTGCCTATGAATTATAAAAACAGCAACCATGCATTGATGACCAGTGCCATGTTTGATGAATGGTTTCACCAGTCATTTGTTCCATCTGTTCAAAGTATTTGCGTTCAAAGAAGATTAAGGAAAAGGCACTTCTGTTGCTCAATAACTGCCCTGCATACCTTCCAGCAGAGTCTTTGATCTCTAGGGACTGAAAAATTGGAATTCTTTATCTTCCCTTGAACACTGCATTCAAAATCCAACCACTAGACCAATGCATAATCAAGAACTTCAAACACAATTACAGAGGAGAAAATTCTAGCATTCCTGAAAAAGTTGAATTTGAAAGGATTTATTTTATTTAGATTTTGCCCACACCTTTTTCAGTAGTAGCTCAAGGCGAGTTACATTCAGGTACACAGAGTATTTCTCTGTCTCTGGAGGGTTTACAATCTAATTTTTGTACCTGAGGCAATGGAGGGTTAAGTGATTTGCCCAAAATCACAAGGAGCAGCAGTGGACTTTCAACTGGCCACCTCTGGATGTCAAGACTGGTGCTTTAACCACTGGGCCACTCTTCCACTTGTTAAGAAGTAATAGGATGATCTAAAAGCCATCCATTGAAAACTGCTGTTTGCGAGGCTTGGGTGATGCCTTTGCCGAAAGCAGTTCTTCCAGTGAGTCTGATTTTGAAGGCTTCACTGAAACAGCTTTCATCAATACATTCAACCAGACAAACGAGCAAAAAGCTGCCTATATCTACAATATATTAAAATACTTTGATATAGAAACATCTGCAGAAATGATTAATAACTGGTTAGAGTTGGATGAAAATAAAGATCCAGGTGTTCCTAACATGAAATTTATGTCAGAGGAGGACATTATACAGGCTATTCAACCACATCATGATATCCAAGAGAACAAGGAAGATGATGATAATGATGTGCCAACTATGAAAATGTCTCCTCTTAAATCAATCGCTGCTCTTGATAAAGTTATCTGATTTATTGAGGAATATGGAGCAGAACCTTTAGAAATCATGCATCATAAGCAAATGACAGATTTTGCAAGAAAAAAAGTATCGCAAATCTAAAACTGCTAAGAAAATAAAAATTTTTTGGGCGCGCGTAGCGGACGCATGCCAAAAATTAAATTACCGCAAGAGCCATGTGGTAGCCTGACAGTAACTCCATATTGGCGCACGTTGGGCGCATGTAGGCACCTACGCGGCTTAGTAAAGGGCCCCTGAATAATGTGTTGTCAGCAAATTTAATTACCTCACTATATAATCATTTGTGTTTATTACAGTGATAATAATAAATTGGCATTCTTATTATATTATCATCGCCTGAGAATTTATGTATACAGAATTAATAAGAATTCACTCCCAATGTTCTACTATAGGCAGGATAGTGTTCACCAATTTACTGGCTGAGGAAAACAGCTCCAATTAGGCACTCATTACCATGCAATGTAATTTAAGCATGCATTTGCAGAATAGTGCTTATGAATGTACATGCCAAAATTCTGCCTATGTGCACACATATTCATGTAAATGTCATTATTTAAACACACACGTAATATGTGTGTGCCTATGTTTATATAATTGCTCTCATAGTACCTGGGTGGTCTGACCAGATATCGAGTGGCACTAGCTGGTTACATGCTGCTGAATACCCGGTCCGAACCAGGCAGGAGCCACTGAATATTGACCCATAGAGACCATAGGGTAAAGAAGTTTCTAATGCCAAGTTAGATTTATCCAGCATCATAGCACTCAAGGAACATAATAGGAGAACTAGAATCACAAAACTCTCATAGTGGACATCAACTAGACTATGTGTAGACCCTGCAAAGCGTTTTTCTGGGTTCTTTTGCTTGTTTGACACTTTGTGGGTGGGTAATTTGGCATGGGATTTGCACTACAGTCCTATACTATCTCTACTAAACCATGGTTTCCATATATTTGAAACTAATTTGAATGCTTCATGTTAAAAGGTCTGCTTAATGATCAACCTGATTGTTTATTTTCTTGTAAACACTGTCTATAAGTATATGCCAGTAAAGCTGTTTGTTGTTGAACGCTGTTCTTTGGTAGATACTAAGGTGCAAGAGAAGCTTGTCACAGAGCTCAGGGAGCAACTGTCTCTTATGATACCAAGCATTCACAATATAAGCAAGCACAAGTCCCAGAACACTGATTCCAGGTCCTGGAAGGATCAACTCCCAAAAGAAACTCCAGAAAACTGGAGACGTAAGGGGCCTGCCTCCAGCAGGGACACAAGTGGCTGCAGGGTGAATAGGGCAGGCCCCAAGTTACATTGTGATAACATAAAAACACCTTGCCTCTGAAAAAAAGAACCTTTGTGGTCTCATACCATCTTTGGTGAGGGGATCTTTGTGTACAATTATTCCAGTAATAGATACTCCTCACAAGCTAAAACGTATGAGATTTCCCCTTTAGGGGAGTGTGTAATGCTGTATTATTCTAGCAGGGATCTCCTATATTCCCACAGTATTAATAGCTTATCTTGTTTTTCTGTTTTCTTTAGGTATTGTGGAACAAGTTAACTTTTCAGCTCAAGATCATCTCATAGCCCTGGCAGTGAGGGGAGCTTTGTATCTCTTTGGTCTTTCTTTGCCACGGATAATTTATTGCATTTTGATTGGACAGAAGGCGTAAATACTGTGTGATGTACTGTCACATTATTCCTGTCATTATATCATGGTCATGTTTATAGCTGTGCAGCTTTTCCTTGCCCCTAAAAGGCCTCTCAACTTATTCCTTTCCATCTGATTTTCATCATGAAGTCACTGTAACATATCCAATTTTTGTGCCATGAATCAGCCCTGAATTCTGCTGTGATTCCTTATGGGTGAAAAGAAGGATGCTGCTGATCAGAAATATCTTTCACATAGCTCTTTATCTGGTCCCTTTGTTGTCACTTTTATCAACAGTATATGGGAGCTGTGAGGGCTACTTCTCCAGCATCATGTTATGTATTTTGCATGTAAATATAAAGGAATCAGCATATGATTTAAAAAAATATCTTCTATCATACACTTGGGAAGAAAATGCAACCCCCCTCCCAGTCTGAGGAACAAGATTCTGAGGCAAGACTCCAAGAAACGTGAGCAGGTAGACTGTGTATGTTAAGCATTGCTGTGCTAAGGACTACAAGTCCTTGTAGTTCTCTGTGATTGGCCTTTTCTGCGTTCATGTTCACTGCTCTCAGTGCCCTGTAGGTTTTGCTTATTGGCTTGCCTTGTTCTTTGTGTCTGCGAAGAAAACAGCATGTTGAGGAAAACAGAAGTATTCCACGCTCATAGTGTGATCCTGCTGCTTGTAACTACAAGCCCCCTGTGCTTTCATGGTATTTTTACCACATAATAGTATTTACAGCATTACGAGCCTGCCTATGATATCATTGACTTCCTCAGCTCCCCTTCCTGTTTGAGGGGCTGCTTAAAGTACAGACTCAGATCTGCAAGGGCAGACTCTCTATTCCATCTTCATTGTAACTGTTTGATTTGCCTTTGACTGCATTAAAGAAAAATTGGATTTAGAGTTTGAGTCTTCACTGCTGATGTTTAATACTGGGTTTAGCTGGAGAGAAACATGATGCCTGTCTACCTCTGGAGCATCTCTTTAGAAGAGTAATATTGGAAGTGTTCCCTTGTGCAGTTTTTTGTTCCTACATCACCACCACCACCACCAAAAGGGTCTTCTTTTGCATAGCATGACTCTGCTAAAGTTCTCGTTGTGTGCTGCAGGAGCTCTGACACTGGTCATGTGGTCCAAATCTCATCGTCTCAAGTCTCGTGAGATTTAGAACCACATGACCAGCATCAGAGTTCATGCAGCACATGATGCAAACTTCAGCTGAATCATGCTGCAAAGGAAGGCCTGCTTGGCATAAGCAAAACAGGACAGGAGGGCATTAGGACTAGGGCAGAATGCTTTTGGCAGTCTAAGGACCAGGAGCACTGGACATGCTGCTGCGAAACAGGAATAAAAAATAAATAAAACACAAAGCCTGTGAGCTGCTGCAGGGCTCAAGTCCTTGCCACGTTTCTGCCCCCTCTGTTAGCATAGCACTTCTTGTTGCTGATGGAAGGAAAGAAAATGCAGCAGGAGGAAATTGGAGAGTCATGGGATAGGAGGTAGTATTTTATTGTGGATTAAAAACTGGTTAAAAGACAGAAAACAGAGAGTAGGGATAAATGGTCAGTATTCTCAATGGAAAAGGGTAGATAGTTGGGTTCTCTAGGGATCCATGCTGAGACCACTGCTTTTTAACATATTTATAAATGATCTAGAGATGGGAGTAACTAGTGAGGTAATTAAATTTGCTGATGACACAAAGTTATTCAAAGTTGTTACATCGCGAGAGGATTGTGAAAAGTTGTAAAAGGACTTTACGAGACACGGAGAATGGGCACCCAAATGGCAGATGACGTTTAATGTGAGCAAGTGCAAAGTGATCCATGTGGAAAAGAGGAACCCAAACTATAGCTATGTAATGCAAGGTTTCACATTAGTAGTCACAGACCAGGAAAGGGATCTAGGTGTCATTGTTGATGATACGTTGATACCCTCTGCTCAGTGTGCTGCAGCGGCTAAGAAAACAAATAGATTGTTAGGTATTATTAGTAAAGGAATGGAAAACAAAAATGAGGACATTATAATGCCTTTGTATCGGTTTATGGCGCAACCACACCTGGAATATTGTGTGCAATTCTGGTCACTGCATCTCAAAAAAGATATGGTGGAATTAGAAAAGGTACAGAGAAAGGTGACGAAAATGATAAAGGGGATGGGACGACTTCCCTATGAGGAAAGGCTAAAGCAGCTAGGGCTCTTCAGCTTGGAGAAAAGACGGCTGAGGGGAGATATAATAGAGGTCTATAAAATAATGAGTGGAGTGGAATGGGTAGACGTGAATCACTTGTTTACTCTTTCCAAAAATACTAGGACTAGGGGGCACGCAATGAAGCTACAAAGTAGTAAATTTAAAAAAAAATCAGAGAAAATATTTCTTCACTCAACGTGTAATTAAACTCTGGAATTCTTTGCCAGAGAATGTAGGAAAAGCAGCGGGATTTAAAAAAGGTTTGGATGTCTTCCTAAAAAAAAATCCATAAGCAACTTTGGTCTGTCCCAGTATGGCAATACTTATGTACTTAGGCTCTGCATTTTATTTATTACTTTGCTACAGGCTGGGTCATGCTGAGCCATGGGGATTCTTATGGCCAACTGGTGAGACAAAGCTAGGTAAAATGATGGGCTGCTATAAAAATATTCCCTGGTCTGGCTGCCTTAGGTCAATCTGCCCCTGATAGGATCAGCAGAGGGGAGAGATTATTCTTCAAAAAGGAGTACGAAGGAAAAAAGCAAGGGAACTCATTGCCCAAGGATGTGGTAACAGTGGTTAGTGTATTTAGGTTTTAAAAAGGTTTGGACAAGTTCCTGGAGGAAATATCCATAATCTGCTATTGAGATAGACATGGGGAAACAACTGCTTGCCCTGGGATTGGTAGCATGGAATGTTGCTACTATTTGGGTCTCTGCCAGGTACTTGTGACCTGGATTGGCCACTGTTGGAAAAAGGATACTGGGCTAGATGGCTATTCTTTTGTTCTTATGAGAAAAAAGGTAATAGAATAGGAACAAGAGAGGGTCCAAAGTACACCAATCAAGCAAAGCAGAACAAAAAGCACAGAGAGACTTTCAGGAGCAGGACAATGGAAAATGACACAATTCTTTATTGGAAGGACCCAACAGGGAATTATATATATACTTGGTGTGCATTTATATGTATTATAAATGTTAGGAATGTTTTATTTATTATTTTTCTATACATTTTGAAACCTTGTACATGTTTTTATTATGATATGTGTATTTTGCTAGATGTAGTTGAATAGTTGCTGAAACATGGCCCATGTCAGATCCTTCCAATAAAGAATTGCCTCTTTTCCTGCTGTCTTGCTCCTGAAGGTCTCTCTGTGCTTTTTGGGTTTTTTTTTAAATGTAGTAAAGAAAGAAAGATAGAATATGAACAGAAAACTATTAGATGGCACATGCCTCGGGCCCAAAGGTTTTTTGGAGGGTGAAGGGGGGGCTATCAGATGTGCTAAAGTCTCAGGAGCCAACTATCTGGATTTTTTTTTTATTTATTTATATGATTTCAATAATACAAATAAACAATCATTTGTAAGGCAATACAGAGAAATTATATAAACGGAAAATACATCTAAGTTTAAATGAAACATTTGTATTTACTCTTCCTCAGACCACCATATGGAGGGGGAGAGTGGTTTTATTAGTACAACTCAGGGAGTATGTAACACAGAAGCAACTTTTTTCCTCTGAGGCTAATCCTGATCTTCATCCCTATACATCGTCGCTGAGAATTATTTATATCATTCAACTAGAAGGTCTTTTAGAGTCCAGAAACGTCTTTAATTGAAGTGGATCAAAAAAAACATATTTAATTCCAGATAGGCGAATTAAGCATTTACAGGGATAGGCCAGCATAAATGTTGCTCCCAATCCCTTAATATCATTCCTCAAAAGTAAAAACTGTTTCCTCCTTTGTTGTGTGATCTTTGCTACATCTGGAAACATCCAGACTCTCTGGCCACAGAATAATTTTGAGGAATATTTAAAGTAAAGTTTCATCAACAAATTTATATCTTGTTCAAAGACTAAAGTCATAATTAAAGTTCCTCTTGTTGTAACATCTCCCATGGAGTCTTCCAAGATAGCAGTTAAATTCTGAGTATCAATATCCAAAGCAACCTTCGCTGACTCAGAGACATCTCTCTCTTTTGAAACATTTGGCAGGTAATACACTCTATTACAAGGGGGAATATCTGTTGAAGAAAAATTCAATATTTCTAGAAGGTACTTCTTAAGGAAATCACGAGGTGTCATAGTTGGTAGCATTGGGAAATTCAACAATCTCAAAGTTAGTCTTCGATTATAATTTTCTAACTGCTCTAACTTTCGAGCCGAAATTATTTTATCTTTAACCAGAGTGTCCATTACACTTTTAACGGAGTTAACATCCGTTTCCAATTGCCCAATCTGTTTAGTATGTTCTTGCTTTATATTGTCTAAGGAATCTGACATGGCCGTCAGTTTACTCACAACTGTAGACATTTGCTTAGTAGAGTTTGCCACCTCAACCGTCAGCCTCTGGACTGCTTGCCAAATAACTTCCAATAACGCCTCCTTGAGCATTTCCTGCTCCTCGGTGTTTCCAACCGCCCCTCCAGAAAGAGAACCGCCGAGCAGGCTCAAACTCGACACATCGGACGCTGTCTGGTCTGCTTCTTCAAATCTGGAAGCGGCTGGGCAGGGAGGCGGTCTCAGCATAGGCGGCGATAGAGTAGTATCCAACCCCTGAGTCGATGCCGCTCCCTCGACATCACTCAATGCGGGGCACACCGGTCCTTGTTCGGGAGGTAAGCACCTTACATACCGATCGAGTGTTAGCTGGGCAGGAGACGATGTTAAAGGAAGCGACGGTTGCCCCCTTGTTGTCCCCTTTCTCTTTGTATGCGGCATATCAAGTTTAGAGGATAAAAAGCTGAATCACGAAAACACCCGCTAACACAGAAAATGCTGTAGGTCTAGCTAGGACGCCATCTTGCCACAACTATCTGGATTTTTTAAGGATTCTACAAATGTGTAAATTACTGGGCTCAAAGTCAGAATGATGGATAAAGTGTCTGGATGTTTTTACAGTTTAGCAGTGGTGCTAGGTACTTGTGGAAAAACAACCACATTTTGCATTAAAAAAAACAAGCAATATTAGTTCAAAAACAAGCCCCAAAAATAAGCCCAATTTTTTTTCACATGATGAAAGGTTTAAACATATGCTAAAACACTCTCCAACATTTTACATGTTGATATGTAGGAACATTTTCTTAAAATCTTTTAGGAACATGAAAAACATCAAAGTTGTGAAAACAATGACATAGTCCTTTTCTACTGACCCTATAGAACACAAAACTTTCAAAAACAAAAGTTGCCCAAATTTACTTCTCTAAACTTTTATAGCCTTTATCTCTGTTATTTGTATAACCCTGGTTTCCTGCACAAATCCTGGGCTCTGACTAGCTCTTTGGGTCAGGCACCCGAAACAGGGTGTCCTACTTTATGTGTGCTGCACTACGTCCCACCCTCCATCTTTCTTTTCTTTATCTGGCTGTTGGTCTTTGCTGTTAGCCATATGCAGGATGCAGAATTTCTGGCTCATCACAAGCTCTGATAAGCTTTCATTACTATGGCAGCCCAGTGACTTGTTACACATAACTTTTTTCAGTTATGAGATGGTAAGGACAAATGAACCAATAGTGTATTTGCAGGACACCTATGCAACCTTTGATTGGTGTAGGGGAGGGGAGAGGTGACAACATCATTATTACTATAAAAATATGTGCAGACAAAGAAATCCTTAGAATGAACCTTTTTGCAAGAGAGTTTTCTGTCCTGATTCAGGGCATTATCATTGCTAATTGGCTATTCTCCAGGAAATATATTATTTTCCTTTCTTTGTTTTAGCTTGTTTCAGGTAAGAACTATTTCTTTATAACAGATAACTATGTACTATTTTCTTTTCTCTTTATATTTTATTTCCCTTCAGGATCCATGATATTTCCTGTTAGTGGTTTTTCTTTCTCATTTTCTTCTCCTTACAGCTGTTCTTTATCTAATTAGTCTGATTGCTTATCATTACCAAAGCTACTGATATTAGATTCTGTAAGTGTGATATTATTTTTCCATAACTTCCAACTGAGATTCTGTAAGTGTGATATCATTTTTCCATAACTTCCAAACTGATATCTGAAGCTGTGCTGGTAAGAATAAAAATACTTTAAATTATCTGATTCCTGTAAACTTTTTCTATGATATTTTTATGATATTTGGTAAAATGTGAATGGCATTTAAACGCAGCCTAATACAAGGGCCACAAAAACAAGTGTTCTGTTCAAGTGGGCTGGGACTGGGCTTGATCCCAGTAGACCGTAGGATTTTAAGCCGCTCTTTATTTATTTTCATTACTCTTTCTTTAGTCTCTGAGCAAACTTAATGCACACTCCAATTAAACTCTCCACTCTGGGTTTTATATTAAATGCAAACAACCTTTACTAGAATGCTACAACAGGCAGATATCCATAATTTTCTTTAACAGTTCACTTTTGCTGAAAGAGGGTTTTGTACCAGTCCAAGACTATTGGTAAAACTTCAAAATACTAAATTGATAGTCTCTTATAGATAGTCTTCTAGGGCAGTGGTTCCCAATCTTGAGAGACTGCTTCCACTGCATGCATATCTCTCTCATGAATATTCATTATGTATATCCTGAAAACCTAACTGGCTGGGGTGCCTCCGGGACCAGGTTTAGGAACCACTGTTCTAGTATACTTACATATTTATAACTCCATCCAGTCCTCCAATATCCTCTTTTCTGGCAGAACAATCCAAGACTGTGGCTTCCCACTCCTTCCACGGGCAAGCTGTCCTGCCGGGCTTTTCCCCGGCAGCCAGACCTCCTCTGGCCCAGACCTCCGAGTGTCCCTCTCCTTACAGAGGTGCACTTCTTCAAGCTGCCCCCTCTGTCTCTGAAAAGTCTTCTCCCTGCTCTGCTTCCGGGATGGGTTAACTTTTTCTATCCACCTGGAGCTTTACTCCCAGTTAATGCTTTTGTTGGCAGAAACGTCCTCTTTGTTCAGCCTTAGTATATTGAGTCCGATCAGGATACCCCCTCTCCTCACGGGTTCTGGTGGGGTGAGGTAATCCTATAACCTCCAAACTCCATCCCAACTATGACATCTACTATCCTTCTAACCCCCACATACATTTCCCATTGCAGCTTTCCTACAACCACTCCCCTGTTGGCTGGGTCATCTACCCCCTTTCAACTCAATCCCCCCCCCCCCCACCAAGTGAATCTGGAGAGTTCTAGCAAATTAATTTTGGTAATCCCATGGGGAAATACATATACCTTGCCAAATCCTGATTTACCAGGGAATTACATTTGTTACCCCACTTTTGGTACCTGTTCACTCAGGGGCTCACATTTATTTCTATTTGATTTGCAAATATCTAGTGGCATAAGTATTTCCTGTAAATAGTTACTCTGAAGCCTTGTCCCAGTTATTGAATCCCAAGGTTAGAGTAAACCCTCCATGGTTTAGAACTGTTAATCATACTTTATTGACTGATTAAAGCATGCTGAGTTGATAAAGTGTCAGCTGGACTCCTAGCTTTGATAATCCAATCCCTGACCTTCAATATCCAGTCCGGATATACTTACATGAATCCACCCTGATGCACACTGGGCAACAAAGAGCTATACACACAAGAGTTGAGATTACACTGCTGCTCTCTTCCTGATTTTGGACAGTAGTAAAGATGCAAAACATCAAAACTTCTCTTCCAGTAGCTGTCAGCTTGGCATAAAAAGAAGGCAAAAAGATAGACAGTTTTTCCTCAAGTTCTGCTTTACCTCTTCCTGTTTCTGGGCAGTAGTAAAGATGAAAAATACCAAAACTTCTCCTCTCTTCCAGTAGTTGTCAACTTGGCATAAAACAAAGGCAAAAAGACATTTTCCCTCAAGTTCTACTTTGCTTTCTAGTTCCTCCTTTTTTCCTAACTAATGAATGAGAAAAAATGTAATTAGTTATGTGATTTATTGATAGATATTTTCATGTCTTTGGAAATGTTTATTGCTAGATTTGAGGATTAAAAACCCTCTAGAGGATATCTTTCTGCTTAGCTGACTTCTGAGTTGGTCATCTGAAAATGCCAATATAAGCCCATGAAGCCTTGCAGAACTTTAATTAAAAACACTTTTTAAAAATTGTTTATTAATATATGAGGACATACCAAGTCTAAGGATCAGGGCTTTTTTTGAGGGGGTACTTGGGGGTAGAGTACTGGCACCTTTTCCATTGTCTGCTAAAATTGATCCATAGTCCCCAAATTTTAATAAATAAGCTCAGGCTCTACACACCAATTCTGTCTTGTCATAGATTCTCTGACTGGTTGCAGGGGGCCTGGCTATTGTGAGGTGGGTCCCTCAGTGATCACCCCACCCCTGAAGGATGGCCTGGCATTTGAGTACCGGCACCTTTTCTGCTAGAAAAAACGCACTGCTAAGGATAGACAAGTTTTAACTTCTAGACAGAGGTCAGCTCCTTATATAGGGAATTTGGCATCTTGAACACAAAAGGATCAAAAGAATACATAAAAAGATTAATTATTGCAGGAGCATAGGTTAGTTTACTAATGACTGTTGTATATTCTTTCCTCTTTTTAGACCTGTTACTAAGGGCTAGGCCTAAGGCTTGTACTGTCAGTTTGGTTCTCACATGTTAGCCTAAACTGTACAGCGCTGCGTAACCCTAGTAGCGCTCTAGAAATGTTAAGTAGTAGTTTGCCTACTAACTCAGCATCTTGTGTAACAATCATTGCTTTCTCAGGAGCTGAGAACTGACACTTCATAACATTTGTTTGCAGCTGAGTATGTTTTTCATATAGGGTGGATGTAACCTTGTAAGTTGCTAGGAGACAGGCTGAGGACACAGTGTGAGCCTAACATGTCCAGAATGTTTCATTTGGGGAGATAGACAGAGAGAGGACATAAGGGTATTGTTCTGGCTGTGCACGCAGAACTGACACAGAACCATAGGCGTAGACTGGGGGGGCGAGGGGGGGCAATGCCCCCCCAAACGACGATGAGGCGCCGCCGCGCCATTAGTTTAAAAAAAAAAAAAAAACATGCACGCACGCGCTCCTCTCCATCCGCTTGGCTTTCCTGCTCTCTCGGTCTGCGTCCCGCCTTCCTCTGACGTCAGAGGAAGGCGGGACGCAGACAGAGAGGGCAGGGAAGCCAAGCGGAGTAGCGGACGGAGAGGAGCGTGTCCGTCTATCCCTCTCTCTTCCTCCCTCCCTCCCTCCCTCCGCCGCAGGCAGCAGTCTTTTCCAGCGTTCCTGGCAGCGGTAGCGATGTACACGCTGCCTTTGGCTCTGCCCCGAAGCCTTCTCTTCAAGTTCCTGTTCCCGCATAGGTGGGAACAGGAACTTGAAGAGAAGGCTTCCGGGGCAGACCGAAGGCAGCGTGTACATCGCTACCGCTGCCAGGAACGCTGAAAAAGCTGAAGACTGTTGCCTGCGGCGGAGGGAGGGGGTAAACGGAGTCACCATCTTGGACCTCGGGGGGGGGGGGGGAGCAGAGGGAAGATGGATGGGACTGGGAGGGGTGGGAAGCAGAGGGAAGGAGCAGGAGATGAATGGGACTGGGAGGGGTGGGAAGCAGAGGGAAGGAGCAAGAGATGGATGGGACTGGGAGGGGTGGGAAGGAGCAGGAGATGGATGGGACTGGGAGGGGTGGGAAGCAGAGGGAAGGAGCAGGAGATGAATGGGACTGGGAGGGGTGGGAAGCAGAGGGAAGGAGCAAGAGATGGATGGGACTGGGAGGGGTGGGAAGCAGAGGGAAGGAGCAGGAGATGAATGGGACTGGGAGGGGTGGGAAGCAGAGGGAAGGAGCAGGAGATGGATGGGACTGGGAGGGGTGGGAAGCAGAGGGAATGAGCAGGAGATGAATGGGACTGGGAGGGGTGGGAAGCAGAGGGAAGGAGCAAGAGATGGATGGGACTGGGAGGGGTGGGAAGCAGAGGGAAGGAGCAGGAGATGAATTGGACTGGGAGGGGTGGGAAGCAGAGGGAAGGAGCAAGAGATGGATGGGACTGGGAGGGGTGGGAAGCAGAGGGAAGGAGCAAGAGATGGATGGGACTGGGAGGGGTGGGGAGCAGAGGGAAGGAGCAACAGATGGATGGGACTGGGAGGGGTGGGGAGCAGAAGGAAGGAGCAAGAGATGGATGGGACTGGGAGGGGTGGGAAGGAGCAGGAGATGGATGGGACTGGGTGGGGTGGGAAGCAGAGGGAAGGAGCAGGAGATGGATGGGACTGGGTGGGGTGGGAAGCAGAGGGAAGGAGCAAGAGATGGATGGGACTGCGAGGGGTGGGGAGCAGAGGGAAGCCTACTGGAAAGAAGACACTGAATAAAACAGAAGACACTGGGACCAAAGCGAATAGAAAAACTAAATGATCAGACAACAAAGGTAGATAAAAGTATTTTATTCATAATTTATTAATTGAAATGTGTCAGCTTTTTGAAATGTGCATCTGTGATATTTTGCCTGTAAATTCAATTCCTTCCTCCACATTAGCATATTCATTTGCATATGTATATATGCAAATGATATGCTAATATGCTCCGCCCATTCTTTGCCCCCCCCCCCCCCCCAAATGAAACAGTCAAACTACGCCTATGCACAGAACTCATAAGTAATTAACCAATGGCTACCGACTTTGCATGTGAACTCCCATCAGGAGAGACTGATAGAATACAGGAACAATCCATATATGGTAGAAGGCAACCTAATGGTGCTAGTTTATGGGAAAATCACATGATTTATGAAAAATGGAATTTGCAACAGTATATATGTGATGTCCGGGAGGTGTTAGGGGGCAGTTTTGTCTTTCAGGATGCGCATTGCTGACTGACAACCTGCTCCAAGGAAAGAGAACTATTGTTTGTATTTTTTGGCTCTGTAAGATAATGATAATAAAAGGTAATTTACTGGCTGCGCCTAATGGAGTCTAAGTTCTCTTTCTTATCTGTGTTTTCCCTCCCTGGGGGGGCTAAGAGATGAAAAACACATTCTGCATACATATGGTTTATCGCCTCTGTGGTGGTCTCCTTCACCCCTTGACCATCAGATTACACATTATATATTGAAGTCATAAATTGTTCCCTAAGTCAAGATACAAATGACTTTCAATGTTTTTCCTTTCCTAAAGGTCTTTATGTCAAATAACAGTATACCCTACTATTCACATTTATGATAGTGAGGTAATGTACATTCAGCAAATGGTCATATATAGGTTAGTTAGTGGCATATTCTAGTCTCATAACTGGAGCTATATTTATATTTTTAAGTTAGAATTTTTTTTCACAGCCTGTGCAGTAAACCACTCAGCTATCTCAACAAGGAAATGTTGCAATCACACAAAATTATTCTCATCTCACCCATCTTGCTTCTTCCTTCCTTTTTTTTTCCTTTCAGTGTTTTCTATCTTGTAGTTTAGTTTGTGATCTGGATTCAGTTGAGATGCCTCCGCACTTTCATCTCTGTTTCCTCCTCTTCTTCTGTTTAGACCAGGGTAAGAAACTCTGCCTAATTCCTTTTCAGCCTTTGCCGAATGATAAGTTTATAGATTTATGTACTGCATGTGTGAGATGAGATTTATTTGTGGGTTATATTATAAAGAAGACTGTGTTTGGAGGCCTGGATCTATGTTCCAGACTCCTGGCAGTTGGGCCTAAGAGGCTCAGTTGCCCTATGGAGGTGCTACTTGGGCCTGAGGAATTGAAAGATTTCACTGCAGAGGAGACACATGCTAAAGAGAATGACATAGAAGAGCTTACAACTCATAGTTAAGCTTTAATATAATGCCCAAAGTTTGATAGTGTTTCCCCTCTATTGCAACAAGAACACTAGTTACCAGTATTCTACTGGATTACTTACAAGCTACTTCTCCTTGATCACAAAGGCCTGCTACTATCTGCCCCTGATTATATCTCTAGGCTGCAACTCAAATTATGTTATAATGGTAGGTACAACATAAATCAAAATAATGGTGCACCAATTTTTTGTGTTTTTTTAAATTTTCCTATATTGATCATTTTTTTTCTTACATTCCCCCCCCCCATGATTATATATATCTCCTCATTATATAATAGGACGCTTAAATGTAAGCATCAATTGTATGCTAATATTATACAATATTAGCCCTTACACATTTGTAATGTGCACTTACGTAAATAAATGCAAGCTGAGTGCTCAGCGGTATTGTATAATGTGAGTGAGCACATAAATGCAAGGGGGTATACATGTGGATGGAGCATGGGCAAGTTACCTGCTAAATGTTATTTATTTATTAGGATTTATTTACCATCTTTTTGAAGGAATTCATTCAAGGCAGTGTTTAGCAAATATAAGTCAAACATAAGCAATAGACAATTACAGCAGTAAAAATATTCAAATAACAATACAAGGTATAGCATAGTATGCTACTTACAACATCAATACAACATAATACGTAATAAAACATTTTATTAGACAGCATAGGGTGTAAGCAAAGTTGGAATATATAGATATATAAGAAAGAGTAACAGAAGTTAGAAAATAAGGAGGCTAATTTAAAGAAAGTTGCACATGAAGTCAGAAAGGTGCATGAATGCAATCTCAGCTAGGGTAGGAGTGGATAAACCTGTCCTGCTATAGTAGGTGCAGCCAGTGTCACTCCTTGAGTGTGTGTAACCACAGACATACCAAGTATCATGCATTTGGCTCCAGACTCCAGCTTATACGCCAAATCCCCCACCCTTCACGTATGCGCAGGATCCGGTACCACTCTCTTCCTTCTCGCTCCCTGCAGTTCTGACCTCCTTTAATCTTCAGGGATGCCAGCAGCGTCAGTGTCAGTGAGGTAAGCACACTGCCTTTGGTGGCCCCGGAAGCTTTCCCTCTGCAGTGTCTCACCCATACAGGGACAGGAAGTTGTAGCAGAAGGACAACTTTCAGGGCCGCCTGAAGCAGTGTGCTTAGCTCACTGACACTGCTGGTATCCCAGAAGATTGAAGGAAGGCAGCGCTGCAGGGAGCGGGAAAGAAAAGAATGGTATCAGATCCTACAGGGAGAGGGTAGAGGGTGTAGAAATGCTGCACTCATGGATTGGGAGGGGGAAAGGAGAAAGAGACACCACATCATCACTGTGGTGGTGGGGGGAGGGCAAGGAGAGAAATGCCAGATTGCGGTGGGGGGGGGGGGGGGGGGAAGAGGAGGGAATGGAAGAAAAGAGATGCCAGACCTTGAGGGGGGGATGCCAAACCAGGAGAGAAGCAGGAGAGAGATGCTGAACCAGCGAGGAGGAAGGAGGGGAGTGAGAGATGCCATACCATGAGAGAGGGGGAGAGCTAGAGGATGCAGGACCTGCAGGGAAAGGGAGGTAAATACAGGGGAGAGAAGGAAAAGAAATAATGCTGGGATATGTGAGGGAAGGAGGAAGAGAAAGAGAAAGTGGACCTGTGAGAAGTGAGAGTGGGGGGTGGGGTCAAGAGCAGGCTAGTGAGGGATCTTTGCTGAATTCCTGGGGAGGAAAGCATGAGGAAGTGGGGATAGGGAGAGATACTGGACATGGGGAGGGACAAAAACACAGAGGGATGATACCAGACAGTTGAGGGGGGGGGGGAATAGGGACACAAAGGATGATGACACATGAGGGGAGTTGGGGAAACAGGATAGGGCAAGAATAGAGACACAGGGAAAAGGAATATTTAACATGATGGAAGGATAGGAGCAGGATCATAGGGGAAATGCTAGACAGGGTGATAGTGACACAGAGGGAAGATGGATAGTGGACATGGAGAGAGAAGAAATGGCAAATGGACCAAAAGACCTTGGCAAGAGTTAAGAGAAGACAGAGGAAAGCAGAAACCAGAGACTGAGACCAACAAGATGAGGAAAATTAAATGACCAGACAACAAAGGTAGAAAAAATAATTGCACTTCCTATTTATTGATTTGAATATGTCAGCTCTTGGAATGTGCATCTACCAGAACTAGTTTTAGACATGGTTGGGGACCACGAGATAAACCTCACTCATTGGTCTTCAATCTTCAACATTGCGGTGGTAGATGTCCAGCATTGGGATGGGCCACCCTTGGCGTTGCTGTGACTAGCAAGGCAGTTACTTCTTCCATTAAAGGACCGGTTAAAGTGAAACATTTAGGTGTACACACTTACATCTTATATGAGGCGATATAACTGGCTATCTGCCAACCGCTAACCGAGGATATTCAGCATGGGATAACTAGTTATCCCCCCATAGAATATCGGTGGATATCCGGTTAAGCACTATTTAACTGGTCAGCAGCGGTTCTGACCGGTTAAATAGTGCTAATATCGGGGGAAGGTGTCTGGTGTGCGCATATAATAAGTGACTAAAGTGTTGTGGTTAAGAACTTAAGTGTTGCAATAGTGGGATAGACCGAAGGTCCATCAAGTACAGTATCTTGTTTCCAACAGTGGAAAATCCAGTGCTTGGCAAGATCCCAAAATAGTAAAACAAATTTTATGCTGCTTATCCTAGAAATAAACAGTGGATTTTCCCAAGTTCATCTTAATAATGGCTTATGGGGAAAGCGATCCAAGATGGCGCCTGAAACGGATGTGCGAGCGGACACCTCCTGAACGCCAAGTGATTCCCTTGAGCATTGGACCTTTCTAACACCCATTATGGGAAAAAGAAAGGGGAAATCCCTTGTACTCACCTCCTCGAGACAGGGAGAATCTTCCACCAAGCGGCAGGGAATATTAGCCGCGATAGTGGTGCGCACGCCGGGATCCTCGTTGAGCGCCTCGACGGCTCCGACGCTCTTGCCGGAGCACAGCTTGGAGGGAGTCTCTCTGAGTCCTCCCCCTTTCACAGCCCCTCCGAGACCTACAGGTGGAAAAGCGGCGTCGGAGGAACAGCCCCATGAGGGATCCGGAGATCGGTTAGCCCCTGGGGCTGTAGAAGGAGGCCCCGTCGCAACTTCTTCTCCCGCGGAGACATCAGGGCAGTCAGGACTTCGGTCCGGGAGTCTGCTGTTGCAGGAGTCGCCTGCAGGAACTATCGGAGAACGAAACAGAACGGCTGTGGTCACCCTAGAGATGGTATGGGAAGCCATTCAAGGCATGAACGCTACTCTAGAAAGAATTTCCAAGACAACTCAAGTGGAATTGTTGGAGATTAAACCGGAGCAGGAGAATTTCAAGATCAAGCTTGAAGCCCAGGACACTAAAATGGAGGCTTTGGACAGTGAGGTACAAACTTTTAAAACATTTACTGCTTTAGTTTCCAAAAAAAAAAATATTCAAAATAGGAAATTTGAACATTTAGAGAACCAGCTTCGTAAGAATAATTTGCGGATACTGAACTTTCCAAAATCTCCATTAATTGCCCCGTTGGAGATGTTTAAGAAGTACTTGAAAGAGATTTTACATATCCCGGAGGAAAATATACCACCAATGACTAAAATTCAATATATAATGGGAATTCGCTCGGCTGTGGGGGAAACCCCACAAATGAACTTAACAGAATTTCTCCAGGATTCACTTGAAGTAATAACTGAGAGAACTACTTTGTTAGTGTCCTTTGCGTTCGAGCTAGACCGTAATAATGTCTTTAAGTTGTACTTTCGTAATATAAATGAAGAATTCTTAGGCGCAAAAATTCAAATGTTTCCTGACCTGTCCAGGGATACTCAAAAAAGGAGGAAGGCGTTTCTAACTTTGAAGCCTAGGCTGATTAGTATTGGAGGCTCTTTCCTCCTTAAATATCCCTGTAGATGTGTAGTACGATTTAATTCTCAGAATTATATTTTCTTTGAGCCTGAGAAACTTCAGGAATTTATTATTGGTAAAGAGTAGAGATTCACGCCTTGAATTAAAAGCTGAGATCGGCTGCGTTCAAAAAGAATTCTTCCGTTTTCGTTTATTAGCTTAAATAATTCTTTAAATATTTCTTTGAACTTGGATCCAGAGTTGTGGTCTAATAATTTAGGAAAAAAGGAGGAGTAAATATTTTTCTTTTTCAATTTCCTGAGTGATGTAATATTAAATTCTCTCCTCTTTTCCGTATTTCTGATTTTATGTATGTGCATAAATGATAATGTAAAATGATTAAAAAAAAATAATAATGGCTTATGGACTTTTCTTTTAGGAAATTATCCAAACCCTGCTAAGCTAACTGCTTTTACCACATTCTTTGGCAATGAATTCCAGAGTTTAATTACACATTGAATGAAGAAATATTTTCTCTGGTTTGTTTTAAATTTACTACTTAGCAACTTCATTGCGTTCCCCTTAGTCCTAGTATTTTTGAAAGAGTAAACAAGCAATTCATGTCTTCCCGTTCCACTCCTCTCAGTATTTTATACACCTCTGTCATATCTCCCCTCAGCTGTCTCTTCTGCAAGCTGAAGAGCCCTAGCCACTTTAGCCTTTCCTCATAGGGAAGTCATCCCATTTCATGTATCATTTTCGTTGCCCTTCTCTGTACTATTTCTAATTCAGCTATATCTTTTTTGAGATGCAGTGACCAGAATTGCACACTGTATTCGAGATGTGATTACACCATGGAGTGATACAAAGGCATTATAGCATTCTCATTTTTTGTTTTCTATTCTTTGTCTAATAATTTGCCCACCTGGATCCACCTGTGGCTACACCACTGCTTCCAGATTCTCCAATGCCCAAACTCGCTGACTGTCCATTGTGAGCTAAGTGACCTACCAGTGCTTCCTGTGCTTATCCCTGAAAATAATGTGAAGTAGTGGTGTAAGGCTACACAAGGGGACCTTCAGGGCCTGGGCCCCCCATTTTGGGCTCAGGCCCCCTCCAAAACTGCAGTACCCCTTGAATGGCTGGTGGAGATGCCGAAGCCCCGTCAGACAAAGAGATCTGCTACCCAAACTGCCCTCCTCCTCCTCCGGTTGCCTCCTAATCAAGGGAAGTTGGCTGCCTGCTTTTCAACCGCCGATGCTGGCACTCCTTGCGTATGCTCAGTTTGTATGAGAACTGGGCACGCGCAGGGAATGCTGACATTGGCAGTTGGAAGTAAGCTGCTGACCTCCCTCGCTCCTGAGAAAGCACGAGGAGGAAGGGGGGGGGGGGGTTGGACAGCAGATGTCTTCAGTTAGTGGGGCTTCAGCATCCCCACCAGCAAAGGTAAGATCTTAACATGGTGGGGAGAGGGGGAGGAAATGCGTGGCCCCTCCGGTCTACCCCTGGGACTTCCCAAAAATGGACTGCTGTCTACGCCCCTGATGGGAAGTAGGCAGGCTAAGTCCAGGTAGTCTTCATATGTTGTAGGCACAGGAGCTAGTGTTGCAGGATGAGCAGGGCCCCAATTTCCCAAGGCAGACTTACACTGTTTAACTACATCCATGGAGACTGGAAAGCAGCATTCTTTCTTTGCTAGGCTTTCCTGATAACACTTTTCTCAGCTAGCTTTAGCCACACTCTTGGCTTGCTGGCACAGAAAGTCCAGATCCGGTTACAAGTCATTAGTGAGACCCCCCTTGCCCTTGGAGTATTGTGTTAAGTTTTGCATGCAATTGTATGTGTAACTGTGCTAACCATTTCTAGAATTGGAGGAAAGAGGATAATTTTATAATGGAGTACCTACTATAAGCACATGCTATCTGTCTATTTTAAGCCTGTTCTATAAGGAAAAGTAGGTGCATACTTTTCTTTATAGAATATTAGCACAAATGGCCAAAATGTGCCAATGGCTGGTGTAAATGCAAATTTCTTGATGTTAGCACATTCACATGTAAATAATAGAATTCTATAATTTATGAATGTACAGTACCTGTATGCTCAATCCAAATTCTGCCCGTGCGCAGGCCCATTGTCAAAGTACACATCAACTCAAGACTATCTCTACTTCAGGAAGCAGGTGAAAGCTTGGCTCTTCAACCAGGCCTTTAATGAAAGAAGTAACCAACGTGTTAGTCTCACTCACACACACAAGGAGTGACTCGTGCTGCACATACTACAGCAGGTCTGCAAACTCCAAGATGGAAAATGAACGGAGCAGATCGTTAACAAACAAAACTTAATTTATTATTAGAAACCAATTGCAATATATGTATACACACAAACAGCCCGACACAGGCCGTGTTTCGCCCAACAGGGCTGCTTCAGGGGCTACACGACAGTCCTTCACTGTCAAATGTAATGGACAAATATAGAATGTCCTGCAGATGAATATAAAGAAGATCACTTTAATCTGAAAAAACAGCTGGATCAGAGATGCCAAAACATAAAACGCTGACTTGGAGTCAGTACTACAGGCTCATATCAGATTTGCATGTAATGGAGGCAGTATATGCAAATCAATGTCATGCATATTTATTGTGGATATCCTGAAAACCTGACTGGCAAGGGGATACTCCAGGACTGCCCTAGAACACAAAACTTATCACACCATAACAGCCCTAAACCACCTATCAGAAGACAGTGCTATATATATTACACTGGGCTCTGGAGCACCAATATACCTTCTATTTGGAAACTGGAACAAGCTGCACTGTTACACATTCCTACACAGATACTAAATGCTGGCAGAATCCTTCACCTCAGTCACACATGCAGAACATGGACAGACCCTCATCTATATAACATAAGAGTAGCCATACTGGGTCAGACCAATGGTCCATCTAGCCCAGTATCCTGTTTCCAACATGGCCAACCCAGGTCACAAGCACCTGGCAGAAACCCAAATTGTGACAACATTCCATGCTACCAATCTAATGCAGAATAGGGAGCCACAAAAAAAACCCCAAACCAACAACAATTTAAATAGAGACCCCCTGCCCAAGGAAGCCAGACTCTAAACAGTGCAATACTGGCAAAAAAAAGAGACAGAAATGCATTTTCTCCTGTATTTTGCAAAATAAAAATAGAAAAAAAATGAACATTTTACAAAGCAGGTACATCTCAGTGCTTACAAAGTATTAAATAAAAATATTTTTTTTCTACCTTTGTTGTCTGGGAGTAGTCTTTTTTTCCATGTTCCATGAGTCAGCCATACAAATTCTTTTCCAGGTTGACCTTTCCATTTCTTCTCTCGCCTCTTGTCTTCTGCCTTTTGTTCTCTACATCTGTTTGGCACTGATCTTTCATTTTATGTCCCCACTATGAAATAGCTGTGCATAGAGCTGCCAAGTGATCCAGTTCCAGAAGGGATATTTTTCAGCCAGTCCTAGTGTGAACTCACATCCCAAATTCATGTGGGATTTGCAGTCCCTGATTCTACCCATCAAAATCTGTGCTGCAGTACATCCAAAATGACTTAAGAAAATGCACTTGGGCCCCTCTACTGTTGTTTGAACAATTTATTTTCTCATTTGCTTTGGTCCCACTGTCTCTTTTCTGTTTTTCTCTGTTTCTTCTGCCTTTACAGGGTCTCTTGCCCATCTGACATTTCTTCTGTCTCCAAGTGTGCCATCCTTTTTCCCTCTGCACCACTATTTGCCCTGTCCAGCATCTCCCTTCTGTGTCCCTTGTCCCTATTCTACCCCCAAGTTCAGCATCTGCCCTTTCTGTGTCCCCATCTCCCCCTTTTTCAGCACAAGCCTACCTGGTCTCCTCATCTCCCACTTTTATAGCATCTACCGTCCTGGTGTCCCCACCTCTCCCTTTTTCTAACATTGTCCTGTGTCCCCATCTTCCCCCTTTTTCCAGCATTACCCCGTTACCATCTTCCCCCTTTTCCAGCATTACCTCTTTATCCCCATCTCACCCCTATTTCACCATTGTCCCCATATCCCCATTCCCCCTTCCAGTGGTGCCCCTCTCTGTCCCTATCTCCTCCACCCCTTTCCAGTAGTGCTCTCTTTGTGTCCCTATCTCCTTCCCCTCCCATGTGATAATCTTTGAATAACTGTCTATACTTACGGCTATGATTTCTGAACATACTTTTAAATGCCCAGTTGGGTATATATGCTAATCTCGACTTTGTTAAATACTTCAGACACATCCATCTATTTATTCCCATGATATAACTAAATTCTATTATTCTGTATCACTGTATTTTCAAATGTAAGCCACCCTGAATCTGACTTTGCTTGGGATAATGCGTGATCAGGGCCGGTCTTAAGCAGAGGCGACCGAGGCGGCCACATAGGGCCCCACGCTTAAAGGAGCCCCGCGCGGCGCGCCTCACCTCTGCCTCTCCAACCCGACCCCCGCCTCCCGCGGCACCACCGGTGCCTCTCATGGCGCCACCGGTGCCCCCCACCCCCCCCCGCTGAGCCCATTTATCGCTTTTAAATTAACCTTCGTCCAGAAGCCCAGTCAGTGAAGGAAGCGGCGCTCTGACGTCTCTACTCTCTAGCCTTCCTTTGCTCAGTGTCCCGCCTTCTTCTGACGTCAAGGAAATGACATCAGAAGAAGGCAGGGCACTGAGCGAAGGGAAGGCTAGAGAGTAGAGACGTAGGGACTGGAGCGCCGCCTCCTTCACTGACACTGCACTGCCAGAGGAGCGGAGGTAAATTTAAAAGGGAAAAAAAAGGAAAGGGATCTTGGTGCCGGACTGCCAGTGGGGAGAAGAGGGCGGGGGAGAGAGGAGCATGGATGGGAAGGCAGGGTTCATGGAAGGGAGAGAGGGGAATTGCTGGATAGGGCTGAATGGAGGGGGCAGGGGACAGGTGGGCATTGGTGGATGGGAGGGCAGGGCCCAGGGAGAGGAGAAATTGCTGGAAATGGAGGGGAGGGGAGAGAGGAGAATTGCTGCATGTGGATGGAGGAGGGAAGGGCAGAGAAGGCCAAGGATGGACACGGATGGGAGGACAGGGCCCAGGGAGAGGAGAAATTGCTGGAAATGGAGGGGAGGGGAGAGAGGAGAATTGCTGGATGTGGATGGAGGAGGGAAGGGGAGAGAGGAGAATTGCTGGATGTGGATGGAGGAGGGAAGGGCAGAGAAGGCCAAGGATGGACATGGATGGGAGGGCATGGGCCAGGGAGAGGAGAAATTGCTGGAAATGGAGGGGAGGGGACAATTGCTGGATGTGGATGGAGGAGGGAAGGGCAGAGAAGGCCAAGGATGGACACGGATGGGAAGCCAGGGCCCAGGGAGAGAAGAAATTGCTGGAAATGGAGGGGAGGGGAGAGAGGAGAAATGCTGGATATGGATGGAGGGAAATTGCTGAATTTAAGGGCTGGATCGGAACACTTTGAAGGCAGATGCTGAAACTGTAGAAAGGATAGGGACAGGGCTACAGATGGTAGATAGAACACATAAGGACACAGGAGGATGGTGGACTTGGTGAGAGAAAAATATCAAATGGAAAGAAGACTGCATAAAACAGAAGACACTGGGACCAAAGCGAATAGAAAAAACTAAATGATCAGACAACAAAGGTAGAAAAAAAGTATTTTATTCAGAATTTATTAATTGGAATATGTCAGCTTTTAGAAATGTGCATCTGTGATATTTTGCATGTAAGTTTCAATTTTTCTAGTATTGCTGCATGCTGAGTCTGACTTCTTGAGGTAACTTTCCAGTTTAGTATTTTGCCTACATATTTGTTGTGTCATGTGTTTTTAATGTGTGATCAAGGTGCAGTATCCTGCTAGTGTGTAGTATTTGCAGCCCTTTTTGTTTTGTTTTTTTTCACGAGGTAGTGTATTGGTGTTTTAGAGCCTGGTGTAATTACAGTCCTGCCTTTCCAAGCATAAGGTTGTAGCTCGTCCTGTCCTTGGAATTAGTGCTGTTATGGTTTGGTAAGGTTATGAGTGTGTTTTTGCACAAGTTTGTGTATAGTGTTTTGCAGTGGAGAGATTGTGTGTCCGCACCTCTGACCCCCCCGGGGTTATGAGAATTGG
Source organism: Microcaecilia unicolor (assembly GCF_901765095.1). Classification (NCBI taxonomy): domain Eukaryota; kingdom Metazoa; phylum Chordata; class Amphibia; order Gymnophiona; family Siphonopidae; genus Microcaecilia; species Microcaecilia unicolor. The sequence goes on along the minus strand of NC_044035.1, from coordinate 233,082,388 downwards.
AACTACTAATTGAAGTGGACTTGAACTGAATAATTTCTGGGGAGGGGGGGAGTTTCATGATAGCATTGTGCTTATTATTTCAATCAGTTTTTCTGTACAAGTTTAGCTTCATTTGTCTTTATTTGAAATTTCATAAATAAAAAATTTTCTAAAAATTGAATAATCTTATCAATGGGGTGGAGCTGGGGTGTGGGCGGGGCTAGGGCAGGGGCGGGGCTAGGATGGGGCCCCACCAAATTGGTCTGCATAGGGCCCCGCACTTGCTAAGACCGACCCTGTGCGTGATACAAATATTTTTTAAAAAATCCTTTATCCTCCACCTTTCAAGACACTGCCTATCCAGCTGGATAGTGATGGCACAAGGAAAGCAAGTTTGGTCCAGTGAAGACTAACTCAAAATAACTTATTCCTTAGCTGGGCCCCAGTATTACCATATTCTACCAGCAACAATATTTTTTGACGTTGTTTTAGTGATACTCAACTGTTATTTCTTTACTTCTCCAGCTTTTAAGGCACTGCCTATCCAACTGAAACAGCTTTAGCGTTGTTACAGATGGACCAACAATAAAGAACGACGTGTATGCAGCAGATCATAAGTTTGCTTGCTTTGAACTGAGTGGCAATGACAGCTGCGCGGGGCGGGGAGGGAGATGGAGACAGATTACCCAAATTGGCTCCCTTGTTAAAGTGGACTAGATAGGCTCACTTCCACTCTGGCCAATTAAACCTCCCTGGGCAGCTTTCTCCCTTCTCCAGCACCCCCCCCCCCCCTTGGGCAGCTTTCTCCCTTCTCCAGCCTAGGCAGCTTTCTCCCTTTTCCAGCCCCCCTGAGCGTTGCATCTTTCACCTTCTCTTCTGCCCATCTCTCCCGTCCGCGTGGTCACTTTTTACTTCCCTGAAGCCTTCTCCCTCCTGCGCAGCACTGCACCAGCGATTCACAGTCAGCCTTCTGCCAGCATCGGGGCCTCTCCTCAGGCGCGTCCCACCTACTCTATTGCAACTTCCTGTTTTCCGCAGAGGTGGGACGCGCCTGAGGAGAGGCCCCAACACTGGCAGAAGGCTGACTTTGAATTGCCAGTGCAATGCTGCGCAGGAGGGAGAAGGCTTCAGGGAAGTAAAAAGTGACCACGCAGATGGAAGAGACGGGCAGAAGAGACTGGAAAAGAATAAAGACTCTGGAGGGAGGGAGCAGAAACAAATATTTATTAGTACGAGGCACATAGGCGCCATTTTTTCTAAACAGCTGTTTGGGGGAGCGGCTGCTCCCCCTGCACCCCACCTAGCTATGCTACTGGTGTGCATGTCCGAGCAAACCCCAAAATGAAAGCACACATTGGTGTCTGTTTTATGTGCTTAAATACAAGCCTTTCAAGCGAAAAAAAAAATGGAAAAGCTTATATTTAAAGGCACAGATGAACAGCACTGGTGTATGTTTCATTTCCGGGTATGCCTGCACATGCGCACAAAAGCTGCGCTTACCACAAAACTCTTGTGCACATGAACAAGACACATTCCTCCCCCTTGTTTTTACTTTATAGTGCGCATAAAAATTGAATGCTATTAGCTTTGAGCACTGGGGGGAAGAGGCTAGTTTTCTGACTTGTCTTGTGCTATGGGATGTGTGCTCTTGCCTCTAGCGCTGGAGTTTTGAGCATCTGGGTCTAGGAGTTTCTGGCGTATATAAGGCAAGCCAATCTACTGTAGCCAGCAGGGGATGCTGTAGCACAATAGTATACAACTTTTGTCTAGACAAAATTGATGAGATCTTGAATCCAGAAGCATATTGAGCTAGTGAGGGGACTGAAGGGACCCATAAACATATTCCCCCAGATTCTATAAAGGGTGCCCAAATTTGGGTGTGATCCCGAGATGTGCACACACATAAATTGGGTCATAAGCCAATTAACAGCAATAATTGGGTGCTAACAATTATTGATGTTAATTGCCATTAATTTGGATTTTCATGTGCATAACACGGCCCAAATCCATAGTGTGCAACCCAGAAGGGGGTGTGGTGCTGAGAGGGGCATTGGCAGGTCACGGGCATCCCAGAAATTCATGCACAGTGTTATAGAATACATAGTAACATAGTAAATGACAGCAGATAAAGACCTGAACGGTCCATCCAGTTTGCCCAACAAGATAAACTCATTTTACATGGTATGTAATACTTTTTATGTATATCCGAGTTTGATTTGTCCCTGCCTTCCTCAGGGCACAGACGGTAGAAGTCCACCCTGCACTGGTTTTATTCTCCAAATACCGGCGTCGCCACCCAATGTCCACTAAGATTCCACAGATCCATTCCTTCTAAATAGGATTCCTTTGTGTTTATTCCAAGCATGTTTGAATTCCATTACTTTTTCATCTCCACTACCTCCTGCGGGAGGGCATTCCACGTATCCACCACCCTCTCCATGAAAAAATACTTCCTGACATTACTCTTGAGTGTGCCCCCTTCAACCTCAATTCATGCCCTCTAGTTCTACCACCTTTCAGCTTATACCTCAGAAGTGTGCCCAAATCGGGTGCCAGGAATTATATCTGGTTTTAGCAGGTGTAAGCCTTAGCACCCAAATTTGGGTGTGGGAATCGGCGGTACACATTATTCTATAAAGGACGCTGAGCCTGGAGCACCCTTTAGAACAGCGCTGGATGCCAATTTTTTTCTGGCGCCCAAATTTGGGCACAAGCCACAATCACATCAGATTAGATATTGTGTATATTATGGGTACAGGTTTTTTAAATCATTACTGTATGATACGATCCACAAATCTTTTGAACATTAAGAGAGAGCAGTCGATTTCTTTGAATTTGCACTGCACTGGATAAAATTGAAATAGTAATGAAATGTTGCATTTTGCTACCAATCCCTCTTCTATTTATTTCTAACAGGTTTTTCAGCTCAACTAGAACAAGGAAATGTGTCTGTCTATGCAGCCCTGGGAGGCCAAGCTGAGTTTATCCTGCACGTGATACCATCAGGCTGCAGTCACACTGGACGCAGGTGTTCGGAGTATGAATGGAGGAAGCAGGATAATACAAAGATAGCTAACTTCAAAGAACAGAATTGGACTTGTGTGAATGTCTATAAGCACAAATGCAAAGGTTATGAAAACGGGAGCCTCCAGTTATCTAACATCAGCACCGAGGACTCTGGATATTACTTTGTGGATCTTTACAATACCACTGGGACCTTGGTAGCTAAACTTTGGTTTCTGCTGCAAATACAAGGTAAGATACAACAGTTATGTTAAAGTCAGTGGGATCAATATTCAAAGTGACTAAGGAAAGGCTCAGAAAACCCTCCAACACTGCTCAGAAAGTTCTCGAATGAGCAGTATAACAACTGTTAAATAAACTTGAAACTTGAAATCTAAATTGCGCTCAGCAGTCCAGCTGCTGATATTCAGTGGAACTTAACTGGGCAATGCCACTGAATATTAGCAGAAATCTTAAGTCGAGCAGGAGAGGAATGTTACTGGGGCAGAGTCAGGGATGAGTTGACAGTTTTGCCAGCACTCACATAGATAAGCAGAACGGCACAAAAGGTTGTCCTAACTATGCTTGTTTAGCTATGCGAGTGTCGGCGCTGACTATCAGCCAGTACTCATGTTGCTTCAGGATGGCACTATGTATTGGCCAATGTGTTCACTTCCCTCTCTCCCCTTCCCCCAACAAGGTAAAGGTCTCTCCTCCCTGATTCCCCCAACTATAGAAGTGCCCCACCCAACTATAGAACCCCCCTACAAGTTTAGGGCCCCCATGGGTCCCTTACCAACCATAGAAGCCCCCACCACATCCCAGTAACTCTCCACCTCCCAGGCCTACCTTACACTCCCCAATTATCCAGTGGGCAATCTGAGCAGGAGCAAACTCCACATGGTAGCTGCTATAGAAATATGGTGGCTGTGATCTCTACAGGTAGTCTTTCAGTACCATCATAGGGGCTGGCCCTAGAGGTAGTATCCCAAGACTACCACTAGAGTTCATGGCCACCATTTTTCTGCTACAGTCACCAGGGGCAGAAGCAAGTGGGGTTCCCCCCTGCCCAGACTGCCCTCTGGACTACCAGGTAGTGTAAGCTAGACCAGTGTTTCCCAAAGCGGTCCTGGAGTACCCCGTTGCCAGTCAGGTTTTCAGGATATCTACAATGAATATGCACGAAAGATTTGCATACATTGGAGGAACTGTATACAAATCAATCTCATACATATTCATTGTGGATATCCTGAAAATCTGACTGGCAAGGGGGTACTCCAGGACCAACTTGGGAAACACCGAGTTAGACTCGGGAGAGACAACCGCTAGAGGTCGCAGCCATTTTCAACAGGAGTCATGAGGGGCAGGAGAGAGTTGGGTTTCCTTTTCCCAACTACCACTAGACAACCAGGCCTATTAAGATAGGCCGGGGGAAGGCTGCTGCGACTTAGGGGGAGAACTGGGTTGGGGAATCATACTTTTTGTGGGGGGGGGGCAGGAGGGAGGGGATCAGACTTTGTTTGGGGGTGAGAGGGAGAGGGGATCAGACTTTGGGGGTGAGAGGGAGGAGAGATTGGACTTTGTTCCATGGTGTGGCATTTAGAATTGTTGACTTCTGTTATATGTGTCCCTAGGGTTACCATTTTTTGTCCTACAAAAAAGAGGGCACTTGCCCCACCCCGCCCCCTTTCACACCCTCACCCCACCCCTTGTCACACCTCGCCCTACCCCTTTTATGCCCTCGCCCCGCCCCTTGTCACATCTCACCCCCCTGTCACATTTTCCCCTCCCCCGGTCACCTCTCCTCCCCTTACTTACTATCTTCCCTGGTGGTCTAGTGACCTCTTTGGGGCAGGACAGAGCCCCCTCTTTCCTGCCCGGAGCGCTGCTCTGCATCCTGTAATGCTGCCTGTGACGGTCTCGTCGAGATTCAAAATGGCTGCCAAGAATTGAAGCGGCCTCGCAAGACTTCAATTCTCGGCGGCCATTTTGAATCTCGCCGAGACCGTCACAGGCAGCATTACAGGATGCAGAGCAACACTCCGGGCAGGAAAGAGGGAAGAGGGAAGATAGAAGTAAGGGGAGGGGAGGCCTGCCACCTGCCCGCCAGCCAGCCCGCCCGCCCGTTTGTCCAGAAATCCAGACAAACGGGCAGGCTGGCCAAAACCCGTCCGGACGCCTGGACATGTCCTCAAAAAGAGGACATGTCTGGGTAAATTCAGACGTATGGTAACCCTATGTGTCTTGGCCAATATTGATCCAGGACAGGCATAAGTTCTGGTGGCTAGGATAAGTCTGGTCATGGTGTTACCCTGTTAGTCGGTGCCGGTGCCTGTACGTGGAATGACTAGTATATCCAGGGTCACTTTAGCTGGTGATGGTCAGCATTTTAAAAAACACTGATTGCCACAGGCCAAATATTAACCAGTAGATTTATTAAAGTGCACTACCACATTAACACCATAACATGATTAATATATGTTTTTACTAGGAATCAGGTCCCAGTTGACAAAATATAAGGCTGCTTTAATTTAAATTCTGTGGCTGAATTTCCATACTGCAGGCATAGTTTGAAAATACTATCTTGCCTCTATCAATCAAACTGCAGAGGCCAGCATTAAAGAAAAACACCAACTACCACAGTTAAAATAAAGCTGGATATTTGGTGCTGGAACACAGATACTAATATCTGGTTAGTGGCCATATTAAGCCTTTTTGCTGTCCTAACTGGTTAGTTATCCGGTTAGCAGTCGGAATATGGTTGCTAACTGGAGAACCTCTGACTCTGCTTACGGACTGCCCTGGCATTGTCCAGATAGTGCCAAAGTGGCCAGAGGATATATTCATTGACTTTATCTGGCTAGTGTCACTGAAGATCTCTCTTGCTGGCACTTTTCCAGTTAGGAGTAACAATGATTAAGTGCCTTTGAATATGTGAACCTGTGTCTTTGAGGAGCCAATTCCTGGGGTGCTGCAAATACTTGAAGAGCAAACTTTGAGAACACACCTGTGATATTTCAGCACTCCACACCTGAAAGCCAAGCTTTTCTGACTTACTACTACTACTACTAGTACTTGACATTTCTAGAGCACTACTAGGGTTACGCAGCACTGTACAGTTTAACAAAGAAGGACAGTCCCTGCTCAAAGGAGCTTACAATCTAAAGGACGAAATGTCAAAGGAGCTTACAATCTAAAGGACGAAATGTCAAATTGGGGCAGTCTAGATTTCCTGAATAGAGGTAAGTGGTTAGGTGCCGAAGGCAATATTGAAGAGGTGGGCTTTGAGCAAGGATTTGAAGATGGGCAGGGAGGGGGCCTGGCGTATGGGCTCAGGGAGTTTATTCCAAGCATGGGGTGAGGCAAGGCAGAAAGGGCGAAGTTTGGAGTTGGCAGTGGTACAGAAGGGTACTGAAAGGAGTGATTTGTCTTGAGAGCGGAGGTTACGGGTAGGAACGTAAGGGGAGATGAGGGTAGAAAGGTAAGGAGGGGCTGCAGATTGAGTGCATTTGTAAGTTAATAGGAGACGCTTGAACTGTATGTGGTACCTGATCGGAAGCCAGTGGACTTGAGAAGAGGGGTGATATGAGTATATCGGTCCAGGCGGAAGATAAGACATGCAGCAGACTTCTGAACGGATTGAAGGGGGGATAGATGGCTAAGTGGGAGGCCAGTGAGGAGTAGGTTGCAGTAGTCAAGGCGAGAGGTAATAAGAGAGTGGATGAGAATTCGGGTGGTGTGCTCAGAGAGGAAGGCGAATTTTGCTAATGTTATAGAGGAAGAAGCGACAGGTCTTGGCTATCTGCTGGATATGCGCAGAGAAGGAGAGGGAGGAGTTAAAGATGACTCCGAGGTTGCGGGTAGATGAGACGGGGAGGATGAGGGTGTTATCAACTGAGATAGAGAGTGGAGGGAGAGGAGAAGTGGGTTTGTGTGCGAAGACAATAAGCTCGGTCTTGGCCATGTTCAGTTTCAGGTGGCGGTTGGACATCCAGGCAGCAATGTTGGATAAGTAGGCCGATACTTTGTCCTGGGTTTCCGCAGTGATGTCTGGTGTGGAGAGGTAAAGCTGGGTGTCGTCAGCATAAAGATGATATTGGAAACCATGGGATGAGATCAGGGAGCCTAGGGAAGAGGTGTAGATTGAAAAAAGAAGGGGTCCAAGGACAGATCCCTGAGGAACTCCAACAGAGAGCGGGATGGGGGTGGAGGAAGAGCCATGAGAATGTACTCTGAAGGTATGGTGGGAGAGATAAAAGGAGAACCAGGAGAGGACAGAGCCCTGGAACCCAAATGAGGACAGTGTGGCAAGAAGTAAATTGTGATTGACAGTGTCAAATGTGGCGGATAGGTCGAGGAGGATGAGGATGGAGTAGAGGCCTTTGGATTTGGCAAGGAAGAGGTCATTGCAGACTTTAGATAGCGCCGTTTCTGTCGAGTGTAAGGGGCGAAAGCCGGATTGAAGCGGATCGAGGATGGCATGAGAGGAGAGAAAATCAAGGCAACGGCTGTGAACAGCGCGTTCAAGTATCTTGGAGAGGAAGGGTAGGAGGGAGATGGGGCAGTAGTTGGAGGGACAGGAAGGGTCTAGTGATGGTTTTTTGAGGAGTGGTGTGACTACAGCATGTTTGATATTTATAATATCTTTTCTGCTTGATTTGATTATTAGATCTTAAACCAGTGTTTTTCAACCAGTGTGCCACAGTTGAGAAGGGATCCCACGGGAATCTCCACTGGCTAGCCCTTCCCTGGCTGTGCAGCTATGTGCTTTCCCTGCTTTCTTCCACTCTTTGCAGCTCCAGGCGCCGGCACTTCTCTCAGTGTGCAGTGGGCATTAGGGACACTGCTACTGCTACTACTACTTATCATTTCTATAGAGCTACTAGACGTACGCAGCGCTGTACACTTGAACATGAAGAGACAGTCCCTGCTTGACAGAGCTTACAATCTAATTAGGGCAGACAAACAGGACAAACAAGAGATAAGGGAATATTAAAGTGAGAATGATAAAATAAGGGTTCTGAACGAGTGAACAACAAGGGTTAGGAGTTAAAAGCAGCATCAAAAAGGTGGGCTTTTAGCTTAGATTTGAAGACGGCCAGAGATGGAGCTTGATGTACCGGCTCAGGAAGTCTATTCCAGGCATATGGTGCAGCAAGATCAAAGGAACGGAGTCTGGAGTTAGCAGTGGAGGAGAAGGGTGCAGATAAGAGAGATTTACCCAGTGAACGGAGTTCCCGGGGAGGAATGTAGGGAGAGATGAGAGTGGAGAGGTACTGAGAAGCTGCAGAGTGAATGCACTTATAGGTCAATAAGAGGAGTTTGAACTGTATGTGGAAACGGATAGGAAGCCAGTGAAGTGACTTGAGGAGAGGACGAATATGAGCATAACAACACTGGCGGAATATTAGTCGTGCAGCAGAATTTTGAACAGATTGAAGAGGAGAGAGATGGCTAAGTGGGAGACCTGTGAGAAGCAAGTTGCAATAGTCTAAGCGAGAGGTGATAAGAGTGTGGATGAGGGTTCTGGTAGTGTGCTCAGAAAGGAAAGGGCTAATTTTGCTGATATTATAGAGAAAGAAACGACAGGTTTTAGCAGTCTGTTGAATATGTGCAGAGATGGAGAGGGAGGAGTCGAAGATGACCCCAAGGTTACGAGCTGATGAGACAGGAAGGATGAGAGTGTTATCCACAGAAATAGGGAATGGGGGAGGAGGAGGGGTTGGTTTAGGGGGAAAGATAAGAAGCTCAGTCTTGGTCATGTTTAGTTTCAGATGGCGCTGAGACATCCAGGCAGCAATGTCAGACAGGCAGGCTGAAACTTTGGCCTGGATTTTGGCTGAGATTTCTGGTGTGGAGAGGTAGATCTGGGAATCGTCAGCGTAAAGATGATACTGAAAACCATGGGATGAGATCAGAGTACCAAGGGAAGAAGTATAGATGGAGAAAAGAAGAGGTCCCAGCGTAGGAGCCAACTTTTCAAAATGATTGGGGGTGCTGAAATTTTTTTTTTTTTTTTTTTACAAGCAGTGTGTCCCGTCCCCCCCCCCCAACACCTTAAAATTCTGTCTACTGCAGTCTTCACCTGGGCAGTGGCAGCACCGCTCATTGGCTGCCTGCAACCTGCACCAGGACGTCTTCCCTGAACAGTCCCACCCCTCAGTCCCCCTATACTGTGCAAATATAAAGAGATGCAAATGTCAAAAACTGACATATTTCAATCACTATACTATAGGTTAACAAATACAAATACAACAAAAAATGGAAAATATATCATTTTAGTGGACTAAATACATTTTTCAATTAGCTTTCAAAGGCCAAAACCTCTTTCCTCAGGTCAGGACAGTTAGAGGGGTGGAGGATACAGGGCCGTGCAAAAATCTTCACACCCTTGTAAATATTTTACTGTTGTCTAAAACAAAACATATTTAATTCAAAATGCATTAAACTATCAGCTTGTTTTAACTGATTTATGTGACATCAAAATATGAAATCAAAAAGCCTTGACTAGTTAAAACTAATTTTACCCGAGTGAACGGCAGTGAAACAAGAAGAGTACAGCTGGATCCGTCTTCAGCTTCTTCTTCCCTCTCAGCTCAGCTGTGGACCCGCCCTCATTTCCTGTTTATGCAAGGGCGGGACGCTGAGAGGGAAGGAGAAGCTGAAGACAGAGCCAGCTGTACTCTTCTTGTTTCACTGCCGTTCATAGGCGGTCGGTGGCCCAACTGTTTGGGGAGGCTAAAGGGGGCGGGGTTAGGGGTGGGGCCAGGGGTGGAGCTTAAATCCATAATTGTCTGATCACACACAGAAAAAAAAAATAAATGTCACAATTAATACCTTTTATTAAATTTAGATATTAGCGATGTATCATATGTCAAAGAATAAAGTGGTTGCTCGAAGCATATACTAACCACAATCGCTCAACTGCAAAACACTATGCACAACTTTGTGCAAAAACACACTCTGAACCTTACTGTACCATAAATATTACACTGGGCAGAACCTAATACACCAATATACCACCCATACGGAAAATGTAGACTGTCAACAATATTGAAACAAGGGATCATAATATCACAATTCTCATGTAGAGCCACAAAACATCCTAATTCATGTTTAATGAGGGATAAAATGTCATAAATAAGTAAATTAACTTTTAATGTTGAACACCTAATTCTCAAAGTGGACATATTCCAAACACTATAATGAAAATAAAATGATCTTTTCTACCTTTGTTGTCTGGTGGCTTTGTTTTTCTGATTGTGCTGGCCCAGTATCTGATTCTGCTGCTATCTGTCCTCTTAACTCCGTTTCCAGAGCTTCCTTTCCATTTATTTGTTTACTTTCCGCCTTTCTTCTTCATTTCTTGTCCTACATCCGTAAGTAAAAGCGGGGTCCTCCGCAAACTTGACTGTCCAGTGGATCCAGCTTTTGCCTATTTTCTTCATCCATGTGCAGTTTTTCTACTCTCTTCCTTTTCTGTTATCTCATCTCCTTCCTCACTCCTCCCTCCCCCTCCATGTCCAGCAACCCTCCTCTCCCCCCCTACCCTCCCCTCCATCTACCCATATCCAGCAACTCTCCTCTCCCCTGCCCTCTCCTCTCCCCTTCTTCCACCATGTCCAGCAACCCTCCTCTCCCCTTCCCTCCATCCAGCAACCCTCCTCTCCCCTTCTTCCACCATGTCCAGCAACCCTCCTCTCCCCTTCCCTCCATCCAGCAACCCTCCTCTCCCCTGCCCTCTCATCTCCCCTTCTTCCACCATGTCCAGCAACCCTCCTCTCCCCTTCCCTCTATCCAGCAACTCTCCTCTCCCCTGCCCTCTCCTCTCCCCTTCTTCCACCATGTCCAGCAACCCTCCTCTCCCCTTCCCTCCATCCAGCAACCCTCCTCTCCCCTTCTTCCACCATGTCCAGCAACCCTCCTCTCCCCTTCCCTCCATCCAGCAACCCTCCTCTCCCCTTCTTCCACCATGTGCAGCAACCCTCCTCTCCTCTCCCGTCTGCCCTGTTTCCTTCCTGCCCCCCCCCCCGCCGTACCTTTAAATATTATAGTTTTGCTGGAGTCGCGGGCAGCCGGCATTGAAGACATCGGCAGGCTTACGCCGGTTCCAGCAGCCTTCCCTTCCCTCGTTGCAAGTCGGATGATGGCTCCGCCCTTGTAGAAACAGGAAATACGTCAGAAGAGGGCGGAGCCATCATCCGACTTGCAACGAGGGAAGGGAAGGCTGCTGGAACCGGCGTAAGCCTGCCGATGTCTTCAATGCCGGATGATGGCTCCGCCCTTGTAGAAACAGGAAATACGTCAGAAGAGGGCGGAGCCATCATCCGACTTGCAACGAGGGAAGGGAAGGCTGCTGGAACCGGCGTAAGCCTGCCGATGTCTTCAATGCCGGCTGCCTGCGACTCCAGCAAAACTATAATATTTAAAGGTACGGCGGGGGGCGGGGCGGGGCAGTGGCGGGCTGGGGAGGCTTAGCCTCCCCAAGCCTCTTATACGGGGTAAAATTAGTTTTAAGAGCTGGGCAGCAGGAAGGCAACGAGGGCAGGTTTCAAAATATTGGGGGTGCTCAAGCACCCACAGCACCCACGGAGTCGGCGCCTATGGGTCCCAGGACAGATCCCTGAGGTACACCAACTGAAAGTGGGATAGAAGTAGAAGAGGATCCACTACAGTATAGGTACACTGGGAGAGATAAGAAAACCAGGAAAGAACAGAGCCCTGAAATCCAAGTGAGTACAGCGTATCAAGAAGTAGGCTGTGATCAACAGTGTCAAAAGCAGCAGATAGATCGAGAAGGATGAGGATAGAATAGAGACCTTTGGATCTGGCCAGGAACAGATCATTGGAGACTTTAGCAAGCGCTGTTTCAGTTGAATGAAGGGGGTGAATGCCAGATTGAAGTCGATCAAGAATAGCTTGAGATGAAAGAAAGTCAAGGCAACGGCGGTGAACACCACGTTCAAGTACCTTGGATAGGAAAGGGAGGAGGGAGATGGGGTGATAGTTGGAAGGACAGGTAGGGTCCAATGAAGTTTTTTTAAGGAGTGGTGTGGCTATGGCATGTATGAAGGCATCAGGAACAGTCGCAGTGGACAGTGAAAGATTGAGGATATGACAGATAAACGTAGGAGAGATAGTGTTAAGTTGATGGGTGGGAATAGGATCAGAGGAGCAGGTAGTTAGTTTCGAGGAGGAAAGAAGATGTGTAGTTTCCTCTTCAGTGATTTCAGAAAAGGAAGAAAAGGAGGCAGGGGTTGGAGGGTTGAGACAATGGACTAACGAAGGAGAGGTGGAGATTACCTGGTTGACAATTCAAGTTTAATCTTGTGAACCTTATCATGAAAGAACTCAGCCAGAGTCTGGGGGGAAAGTGAAGGGGGGTTGGAGGTGAAGGCACTTTGAGGAGAGAGTTCAGTGTGGCAAAGAGACGACGAGGGTTTGAGCCAAGAGAATTTGTCAACTGGATGTAATAGTCCTGTTTGGCAAGTAAAAGAGCAGACTGGAAGGAGGTCAGCAAGAATTTGAAATGTATGAAGTCAGCATGGGCACGGGATTTCAGCCAAAGGCGTTCAGCAGAGCGGGCACAGGAACGTAGGTAGCGGATTCTAGCGGTCAGCCAAGGTTGGGATTTGGTACGTTTTACAGAACGGGGAATGAGAGGAGTGAGAATATCCAGAGCAGAGGAGAGAATAGTATTATAGGAAGAGACAGCCTCATTGACAGACTTGGATAACATAGTGGTAGAGAAGAGATTTGAAACATTGGAGGACAGAGTAGAAGGGTCAATAGCCTGAAGATTCCTAAATGTATTGGTTAAGATTGGACGGGACTGGGGAGGAGGGTGTTTAAGTGTGAAAGTTATCAGTTGATGTTCAGAGAGGGGAAGAGTTGAGACACATAAACTGGAGAGTGAGCAGTTTGAGGAGAGGATAAGATCAAAACAGTGGCCATTCTGGTGAGTGGGGGCAGTGGAGCACAGTTGAAGTTTGAAGAGGATGTTAAAGCAAGAAACTGCAAAGCATAAGAGTCAGAGGGATCATTAGCATGAATGTTAAAATCCCCAAGAATGAGCGAAGGAGATGAAGGTTCAAGAAAGAAGGAAAGCCAAGCATCAAAGTCAGTGAGAAAGGAAGAAAGGGACTTATCAGGGGGTCGATAAATGACTGCTACTCGGAGAAGCAGAGGAGCAAATAGACACTACTGCTCAGCCAGCAATAAAATGAGGTTTGGATGGGCGCCGAGGTCTGGGCAGGGAGGAAGCTGAAGCCAGCTCTCAGTGACAATTTGGCCCTGGTTTAGCAGCACTTCCCACTACACTTCCTGTGACCAGCTACCTACCCAGGGTCCTCCAAAATGTCTAAGAACCACCTCCTCCTCCTCCTTCCTTCAATAATTTAGCACAGCCGTACTTGATCTATGCCTAGGCTGATGCAGCCACACTCACACTAACACACACATGGGCCAGCAGCGTCAGAGGTCACCTGATCTACTGGCACATGTGTGTGGTGACCTCCACATGCAACTGGCCCATGCATGTGTCACTGTTAGTGTTGCTGCATCAGCCCAGGCAGAGAGCAACCGTGGTGCTGAATTATTGAAGGGAGGACTTGCACAGTGGCAGTTAACCTGGTTTGTCACCAAAGTGGTAAGTGTTTGATGTTATGAGTCTCAGATGAGGACTGATAGGAGTGTGGACTATGGGTGCAGACAGGGAGGGATGGAGTGTGGGCGCAGGTAGAGGGGCTGCAATTAAAGGAGGATGGTATGTGGGTGCAGGAAGGGGGGGCTGTAAAAAAGACGGATGATGTATATGTGCAGGAGGAGGCTTAGAAAAAAGGTGAATGGAATGTGGGTACAGGAAGGGGACTGGAGTATGGGTGCAGAGAGAGGGGCTAGAAAAAAGAAAGTTGGAGTGTAGGTGCAGGGAGAGGGAATGGATAAAAGGTGGTTGTTAGTAGGTGCAAGGAGGGGGGCTAGAAAAAACATCAAGAACAAATTTCCCACTGATTTATTTTTTAATGATGAGGGTGACAGGTGGGTGGGGTGATTCACTTTAGAATTGTTGTTAGAACAGAAGAACATAAGAGTTGCCATACTGGGTCAGACCAATGGTCCATCTAGGCCAGTATCCTGTTTTCTAAACAGTGGCCAAGCCAGGTCACAAGTACCTAGCAGAAACCCAAATCATGGCAACATGCCATACTACCACTCCCCGGGCAAGAAGTTGCTTCCCCATGTCTGTTTCAAAAGCAGACTATGGACTTTGTCCAAACATTTTTAAATGAAGTACGCTAACTGCTGTTACCACATCCTCTGGCAAAGAGTTCCAGAGCTTAACTATTCGTTGAGTGAAAAGATATTTCCTCCTATTTGTTTTAAAAGTATTTCCATGTAACTTCTGAGTGTTCTCTAGTCTTTGTACTTTTGGAATGATAAAAAAATCTATTTACTTCTCATTCTGCACCACTCAGTATTTTGTAGACCTCAACCATATCTCCCCACATCTGTCTCTTTTCCAAGCTGAAGAGCTCTTTAGCCTTTCCTCATACGAGAGGAGTTCCATCCCCTTTATCATTTTGTTCGCTCTTCTTTGAACCTTTTCTAATTCCACTATATCTTTTTTGAGATACGGCAACCAGAAATTAACATAATACTCAAAGTGCGGTCGCACCATGGAGCGATACAAAGGCATTATAGTATTTTTGGTCTTATTTACCATCCTTTTCCTTATAATTTCTAGCATCCTGTTTGCTTTTTTGGCTGCTGCCGCACACTGAGCATGTTATTTGTGGCTATAAAGATAACACAATGTTTAAAATTTTAATTATTGAACTTCAAACACAATCAATACTCATTTGTTAAATGATAAAATATATATATCCTTAAAAATCTGATGGTGTGGCCTGTAAATGTGCCATGAGATGAAAAAAGTTGAAAATCACTGTCTTAAACTATGTGTCCTTTCATTCTTATGTTCTAAAGAGATTGCTGACCTTGCCTTTATATACTAAAGAAGAAGAAAAAATCTTTCTCACTGGCTAAGCTGCTTGGTATTAAAAGGCTATTTTATTTTCATGCTAACTTAAGTTCCCTCCTACCCTTATACACAGTCACTTTCTTTCACTTCTCTTGAGAACTGTGGCGTTCTCCAACAAATTAAATTTACTTTCCAGTTACACTACAGCAGATGTCAGCAGTAAGTAGTAATAATGAATTTGTACACTTATAATGGTTGAGCCATGTAGCACTAGTTCTTACCACCTTTGAGGAACAGGGCCGCCGAGACACTGAACTGGGCCCGGGGCAGAGCCACCGCCCCCTCCCCACCCCGATTGCTGCCGCCCATCCCCCGGATCACTGTTGCCCCCCCCCCCCCCCCCCCCCCACACACACACACAGAATCCAATTACCTTGGCTGGTGGGGATTCTGAGGCCCCACCAGCAGAAAACATGTTCCTCCAGCGCTGCTCTTCTGCCAATTGCCTGCCCTGCAGCTGCTTTTCCTCAGCTGGGCAGAAGAGTAGCGTTGGAGGTGCTCCTCTGGACTGATACCCAGATGCACTAAACGAGCTCTTAACGAGCCCTTAACGAGCAAGTAGTAAACCCTGGCATGCACTAAGGACTTTTTTCCGACGACAGTAGCAGCTAACAAAAACAGAATGCAGATGAGCAAATTGTGCAGAAACCCTATTGTAATGAGATGCACTAACCTTTTCCGTTTGCCTTAACGGTGGAAAACGCCGAAAAATCTAACGAGAGGTCTTACCTCTCGTTGGGGCTGCGCTGGATTGAAAAACTGCTATAAAAGTAACAACAACAACAAAAAATTGCTCCGCTTCAAAAAAGCCTTTCATTTTGGCTGTTTTTAAATCAGCTGATATTGGAGAGTGCAGTTGAAAGCATCCATCACAAAAAAAGCCTTCCATTTTGGCCGGTTTTCCGGTTTTCAATTAGCTGATATCGGAAAGTGCAGTTGAAAGCGTCCATCACAAAAATAGCCTTCCATTTTGGCCATTATTCACACCCAAATAATAAAAACATCCTTTTTGGCCGTGCTTCACTCAGCTGAGAGACCTGGAAGTCTCTGAGCCAATCTGGAATAGTGGTAAGGACTAATGGAAAGAAAATTATCAGGTAAGTCCTAATTTCTCCTTTCATTACACAGCTTCGAACTATTCCAGAGCCTGTGGGATGTTCAAAAGCAATCCTTGGAGTGGGTGAGATCTTGGCACCACCGCCCTGAGGACCGAAGCCCAAAAACTGGCTTCCAATAGTGCCACAACATCCACCTTGTAGTGCTTTAAAAGGTACACAGTGACCACTTCACTGCCTTGCAAATATTCACCAGACACAGTAAGGTAGTCTCCATCCAGGATGTCACTGTATGCCTCGTAGAATGAGCCTGTAAGGCCTCAGGAGCCTGCTTCCCCACAAGCAAATAAGCTGACGCGATAGTCTTCTTCAACCATCTAGCAACTGTGGGCTTGCAAGCTATCCCCCAGATTCTATATAGTGTGTTTAGATTTAGGCACCAAAATCGGTGTGGATTCTTTAACAGTGAGCGTAACTTAATTGGCTTAACAAGCTCATGAGTGCTGATAACAGCACTTAACAAGCAATAATGAGCACTAATTGGTACTAATTAGAATTTTATTTATACCAGGTTTTCATTGGCGTAAATGGATGTGCACAGATATCAGTGATCAAATATAAACTAAGAATATTCTATAATCGGTGCCTAAATCTAGGTGCTGATTATAGAATACGCTTAGTCGGCACTGATTTCAGCACCAATTTTTTAGGCGCCATGTATAGAATCTCCTCCTATGAGTCCAAGCCTCTGTTTACCAAAAAGCAAACAGTCTGTCCGATTTGCGAAACTCATTTGTGACTTCAAGATATCTAATGAGGACTCTACGCACATCGAGAAGTTTCAAGGAAGAATACTGAGTCTCTTCATCCTCTCTGTGAAAGGACGGAAGCTCCATAGATTGGTTGAGATGAAATGCTGGTACCACTTTCAGAAGGAAGGAACTATGTGCAGGGAGACTCCCGCCTCCAAACAGTGAAGAAAGGGATCCTGATGAGACACCTGAAGCTCCGAAAATGTATGTGCCGATGCAACATCCACCAAGAACACTGTCTTTAGTGTAAAATCTTCAAGGACACATTCCGAAGTGGCTCAAAAGGCGGCTTCTAAAGAGCCTGAAGGACTAAATCAAGGTTCCATTTGGACACGGCATAGGAAAGGGAGGCCACAAGCGGCCCACTCTTCACAAGAATCAAATGATATCTGGGTGAGCCACAAGAGGTGTTTTCTATAGTCAGCTGCTGAAACAGGCCAAAGCCGCAACCTGAAACTTACAGAGAACCCAAAGCCAATCCTTTCTGAAGACCTGCCTGGATAAATGCTAGGGTGTGCACAACCCTCGAACATCCTCCACATCCTCGCATATACCATGGATGTAGAACATTTCCGAGACTGACGCAAGGTAGCGATGACTGAATCAGAATAACCTTTTAGTCTCAACCGAGCCCTTCAATGAACAAGCTATAAGACCAAAGAGGCATGGATCCTCCATGAGCACCAGACCTTGCTTCAGTAGGCCATGTACCTGTGGAAGACGAAGCGGACCCCGTACAGCAGTCAAATCAGGTCCACATACCATGGCCTCTATGGCCAATCTGGGACTACGAGAATTATTTGACCTCAGTGCAATGCAATCCTTTTCAACACGCGGCCTACCATGGGCCAAGGAGGGAAGACACAGTAAATGTGTCTCCAGCCAGGGCTACAGTAGGGCATTGATCCCCATCAAGCCAGTTCTTTCCACGGCTGAAAAACATGGGCACTTTGACATTCTTTTCATCACCATTAAGTCCAGAAGTGAAGAACCATCGGCTCACTATCAGCTGAAACACCTGGCTGGATAGATCCTGTTCTCCTGGGTCCAAGGACTGCATGCTGAGAAAGTCTGCCTCCACATTCAAGGACCCCGGGATGTGAGCTGCAGACAAGCGGAGAAGATTTTTCTCTGCCCAACTCATGAGGGAGGCTGCTTCCACTGCCATTGGACAACTGCAGGTCCTGCCTTGCTTGTTGATATAAGCCACCACCGTTGCACTGTCTGAGAAAACTCAGACCAAGGCTCTGCCAGAAACAGAGCAAAGTCGCATAAGGCATTATACACTGCCTGAGCTCCAAGCAATTTATTGACCACTGAGACGCAATCCACAAGAGCAGAACACACATTTTAATTGGTTTAATAGGTTTTTATTCTTGCCACTTTAAAACAAAATCCGACGTGGCCATGTTTCGCCTCTCTAGATGCTGCATCAGGGGCTACAGCTGTATAGCAGAATATACAAAATATAAATTTATTAAAATCAAATAACTAAAATACCATACATAAAATAAGCAAATATGAAAATAACATGGAAAAATAATGCTAATAACAAGAAGATGTTAATATATGAAAAACCTTCCATAGCCAGTTTATATGTGGACCAATTTAAAGAAAGATTTCTACATGAACACAAGTTTAAGAATCATCTTTTTAATTGGAGATACACTGACAATATATTTTTCCTGGGAAAAGGAGTAAGCAGGATGTATTGAAATGTTTGTCTGAATTTTCCCATTCACAATAAAGTTTTGCATTATACCAGTACGGCATTGAAAACCAACTTGCCATATGGAGTGGCCTAGTGGTTAGGGTGGTGGACTTTGGTCCTGAGAAACTGAGTTCAATTCCCACTTCAGGCACAGGCAGCTCCTTGTGACTCTGGGCAAGTCACTTAACCCTCCATTGCCCCATGTAAGCCACATTGAGCCTGCCATGAGTGGGAAAGCACAGGGTACAAATGTAACAAAAAAATATATATAGTCAGTTTCTGCATTTAAAACATTTGTGCTTGACACAAGATGATTTTTTTGACTCAATCAGCAGAAATGCTACATTTTTTTGGCAAGAGGCTACCCAACATTGACAGTTGAGAAATGTTTCCATTGAAAACTGGGTTAGACTAAAGATGTATTAAAATACAAAACAAGAAAGAAAGAAAGAAAGAAAGAAAGAAAGAATTGTCTATACGCTAGGTTTTAATTATATTATATATATTATATTTTGGTGCATTTCACCTGTTTATGAAGTCGCGCTGTAGAAGCACTAATGCTTTTAGCGCGCGCTAACGCTAGAGAAACCCATAGGAATATATAGGTATCTCTAGCATTAGCGTGTGCTAAAAATGCTAGTGCACCTTAGTAAACAGGACCCTAAGGGGGTCTTTTACTAAGCCATGGAAGAAATCAGCTGGCGGTAAAGCCCTTTTGACAATGAGACTTCAAGAAGAGAGGAGCAACCAGGTGTGAGAACTTCAACTTGTAACCGTATGTAAAAATATCCAGAACCTACTGGTCTGACGTGATTTTGGCCCACTCTCCCCAAAACATCTGAAGATGTCCTCCCACAGGAGGAAGAGAAGAACAGACCAGCCTCGTATCATTGCAAAGGTTTGGGGGCATTGTGCTCTTTAGCTGACTAATAGGAGGAATTCCTGTCTGCACAGAAAGAAAATTGGCGTGTCTGAAAGCAGGACTTCTGGACCATATTGGTGATGATCAGGCCGGTACTGTCTGCTGTCTCGAAATCAAGATCAAGAGCCCCCAAAGATGGATGACCAGTGGCTTTTGGCTTATCCTATGGCAACCGCTGCCCAATGCCATAACCAGAGTTGCCAATGTGCCATGACAGCCAAAGACATTGTACCAAGTAGACCAAACCCGCTTCCAGCTGGGCGTTATGGCACCAGTCATGTATTCTGTACCAAAAAGCTAAATATTCAACAAGTGGATTAACTCTGAAAAGGGAACCATTTGACCTGCACACACCAAAAAAGTGGAGAAAAAAGACCTTAGCATTACCACTCATGCCAACAGGAGTTTAAGGCATTGAGCACAGCACACCATTACAGGTCAGAAAAAAACTCCACTTACAATAGTGTACACCAATCTCTTCAGTTCTCAAACAGAGTGAAAACCACATGCATATCCACAGGTAAGAAAATAATCACAGTCACTGTGATTAAACAGATGAATAATTCCTATCCACTTATCACATGCTGCCTTCATACTGCATATCTTCATATCTGCAACTAGTGGATCCCCAATACCCGAAAGGGAATCTCCATTTCGCTAAAGCTGCATCAGGGGGTAAATGTCCTGTGTCATGACCACTGTTCGCTAAGATCCAAGTGCCTGTCATGTATTGCCAACTGCTGATGCCACTTCAGGCATACTCTTGCCACGAATGAGCTGCATACGGTCGCTTTGAAGGGCCAAAGAGGCCACTTCAATGGCTTGTTACAGTGAGCCTTCTAACTTCCTATCTTGTAGGGTTTTTAGGGCAATGCCCCCCTCCACCAGCAAGCTGACCTTCTTAGTCACAGCTGTAACCAGGGAAGCTGAAACTTATCTTTCTGGAACTAATTGGTGGAGATGAGCCATGGCTTTTCCCACTCTCAGCCCCTTATCCAGTGAGACCCATTCTGCTGTAATCAGGTCCTGAATGTCTGGATGCATCGAAAAGGCCTCAGAAGGACCTCTAAGCCTCCTCATGACTGATGAAGATGGAACTTTTGATGCTGAATCAGAAGGCTTCTCAATGGAAAGGAACGCCAGTACTGAGCTCCTCTTTATGGAACAACCTCAGCACTTCTGGATCATCCCCCTCTTCAGGAGGGAGCTCTCCCTCTAACGGCTCCTTCAATGATGATTCCTTGGAATAAACCAAGGCCACATCAAGTGAGGGAGAAGCAGAGATAGCCTCATCTGTATACTCCTGGAGGTCTAAACAAAATCTCTTAGGAGCCGGAGAAGCAGTGGGGCAAGAAACTGAAGCACCTTGCAGTAAATCTGACTGTTCTTGCTTCAGTAAATAGGCTTGGTGTAAGGGCAATATAAACTCTGGAGAAAACAAAGATCCTAATGCAGCTGAATACTCTGTTGGGCCCTGAGGCTGTAAAATGGTGGCTGTGCTACACGTGTGATCAGACAGAGATTGCTCCTTATTACCAGTCAGCCCTAACAAAATGGCACCCGTTTCCGTGCTCTAACTGCACACTGGCCCTGCCAGCTCAAAGACCAAAGCATATTCAGGTACTGTGCCACATCTGATGTACTGCTTTCCACCATTTCCTCTGCATCCTGCAGGATTCCCGGCTTGCACGCATTACAACTCCCTGAATCAAGTGGATACACCATTTAACTGCTTCCGTGGGAGTCGCCATTCACCTTGACTGACACAAGTGCAGAACAAAGTGTCCCAAGTAGTGAGTCAGGATCCCTCCCCTGCATCAAGTAGAATTTGCAGCCCTCCAAGCAGTTCTGAGTCAAACTGTAGTTGGATTTACCACTGCCAGTTGCTTCCCCCAAGCTCACAGTCTCCACAAGTCTTACCACAGATGTGAGTGGCTCAGGACTGATACTCTATCCCACACTCTCCAGCAAACCTCCTTATTTTTTAAGGTTGTTGTGCTGGAAAAGGAGAGCTCCAGAGGAAATAGGGGAGAGGTGAAGAAAGGGAAGAAGTAAATTTGTGGGGCACCAGAGACAGGGATCTGAAGATCTCCAGTAATAACTCTGCAGACTCAAGCCACCTGCAAAGCTCAAATGGGGACCAGTTGACTGAACAAGAGTCTGAAAAGTGTGTCCATCCACCTGCTGGAGATAGAAAATACTGAGGAGCTGGACTGGATGCCACAAGAGATATGTCTCAGCTCAGTTTTCAGTTCTCTATACCCCACCTGTTGGTTGATGGACACAACTATCCCCACAGGTTTTGGAATAGTAGGAAGCTACACAATGGAAATCCTGCTTGTTGGAGGTGAGGTGCATTGATTTTATCTAGAAAAGATGACAATTATTGTTCTACTACCTTCCCAGGTATCTTAGAGAGGAAAATCAACTGGGAGTTGGATGATAGTTAAGCAGGTCAGAGGGGTTTGCACTTAAAACCCATCTTTTTACTCAGGTCTTTGAGAGTCTGACAGGAGGTAGGAAGTCCCAGTAGGAGTTGGTATCTGTACTTCTGACTTGTTCACTCTGCCTATTTCTACTGTTCTCAAATATGCTACAGTGATCTTCTGATCTCTTTTGTCTATGCTTTCCTGTAACATTATTGGTGTTCCTTTCCTCAATTTTCGCCTGTAAACCGCTTTGCTGTGCAAGAAAGATGGTATAGTTAAATCACAAATATAAACATATTAGTAACCACATGTGCTTTTCTCCATTTTTAACACTCACACTTACCTTTGGGTCAAACATTGCAGGGACCACAGATCACAGCTCCCTCTGGAATCCAGAATTTGTATTTTATGTAGTAGGAAATCAATAGCTTACTAATGAGGGCTCTCAGGAGAGGGGGATCTCACTTGTTGACCTTGCTTCTTTTGGTTAGTGGCTAGACTACTAAAGCCTAGATCTCAGATGCACCATGTTTGCCCTTCCTGTAGATCCAATATCAGAGCCAAGGTCAACTATTCTTGCCTGAAAAATGGGACAATTCAGTTCTCCTGTAGTGTACAGAATGGAACAGATCCTGTGTATTCCTGGGCCATAGAGGGGATGTCTCCCGTGGACAACTGCATCTATACACAGAATGGCACCTGCACAATATCAATAACATCTCAACTCATGCCGAGAGAAGTGAAGTGCACTGTGAAGAACCAGATCAGTACTAATTTCAGTCGCTCCATTATTGCCTCATGTCCAGGTAAGCAAGGAGGTTTTATTCAGTGCAGAAATGGTACTGATGCAGCTGAATGCTCTGTCAGGCCCCGAGGCTGTAAATGGTGGCTGTGCTCCATACGTGATCAGAGAGAGGTTGCTCCTCATTGTCACTGCAACGGCATGTCCCACATTGGGAACACTACTAAAGTGCCTCCGTGGGAGTCACAATTCACCCTGACTGTCACAAGTGCTGCACATCTTGTCCCAAGCAGTGAGTCAGAATCCCTTCCCTGCACCAAGCAAAACATGCAGCCCTCCAAGCGGTTCTGAGTCAAACTGTAGTTGGACTTACCACTGCTGGCTGTTCCCCCAAGCTCACAATCTCCACATGTCTTACCATGGATGTGAGAGGCTCAGGAGATGTGAGAGCTCCAGAGGAAACAGGGGAGAGGTGAAGGGAGGGAAGAAGTAAATTTGTGGGGCACCAGAGACAGGGATCTGAAGATCTCCAGTAATGACTCTGCAGACTCAAGCTACCTGGACCGACTGGACCAGGATTAAATCACTCAGAACCAGAGGCTGAAAAGTGTGTCCATCCACCTGCTGTAGATAGAAAATACTGAGGAGCTGGGCTAGATACCACGAGAGATATGTCTCTATCTCCCACCTGCTGATTGATAGACACAACTATCCCCATAGGTTTTAGAATAGTAGGGAAAGAAAATGGGACTTGATATACTGCATTTCCATGGTTTTTGCAACTACATTCAAAGTGGTTTACATGGTATATACAGATACTTTTGTACCTGGGGCAATAGAGCGTTAGATAACTTGCCCAGAGTCACAAGGAACTGCAGTGGGAATTGACCCCAGTTCCCAAGGTTCAAAGTCTGCTGCACTAACCACTAGGCTACTCCTCCATTCCTGTGCAATAGGAAGCTATGCAATGAAATCCTGTTTGTTCGGGGTGAAGTGCATTGGTTTTTATCTAGAAACGATAACAATTGTTCTACTACCTTTCCAGGGATCTTAGAGAGGAAAACAAACTGGAAGTTGTGTGATAGTTAAGAGGGTGACAGGGGTCTGCACTTAAAACCCATCATTTTACTCAGGTCTTTGGGAGTCTGACAGGAAGTAGCAAGTGCCAGCAGGAACTGGTATTTGAGCCTCTGCCTATTTCTACTGTTTCTCAAATATGCTACAGTGATCTTCTGATCTCTTTTGTCTATCCTTTCCTGTAACATTATTGATGTTCATTACCTCAATTTTAGCCACTTTGCTGTGCAAGAAAGGTTGTATAGTAAAACCTAACAAGCATAAACATATTAGTAACCACATGTTGTTTTTTTCCATTTTTAACACTGCCACTTACCTTTGGGTCAATTATTGGAGGGACCACAGACCACAGCTCCCTCTGGAATCCAGAATTTGTATTTATGTAGTAGGAAGTCATTAGCTTCCTAATGAGGGCTCTCAGGAGAGGAGGATCTCACTTGCTGACTTTGCTTCTTTTGCTTAGTGGCTAGACTACTAAAGCCTAGATCTCAGATGCACCATGTTTGCCCTTCAGGTAGATCCAGTATCAGAGCCCAAAGTCAACTATTCTTGCCTGAAAAATGGACAATTCTTCAGCTCTCCTGCAGTGTACAGAGTGGAACAGATCCCGAGTATTCCTGGACCATAGAGGGGATGTCTCCCATGGACAACTGCACTTATTCACAGAATGGCACCTGCACATATCAATAGCATCTCAGCTCATGCCGAGAGAGGTGACCTGTTACTGTGAAAAACCAGATCAGTATGAATGTCAGTCACTCCATTAATGCCTCATGTCCAGGTAAGCAAAGAAGGTTTCATTCAGTGCAGAAATGATAATGATTTTGCCTACTAACGACAGATGGCTATTTTGGATATCATGGTTCTTTTTTCTACTCTAAATATAAACACTGGCTAATGCCATCCCTTCTAAAAGAATAAGCTATTGTCCCACTGCATGCTTTCAGTAAAACTGTGATGTCATCAGCTTCTCAAGAACCTGTGCCATCTTGAAAGCATTCTGATTACAGGACTGTGGAAAATTGGGAACAGCAGATTCTCTCTCATGTTGCAGTGCTGATCTTGATGGCTTGAGTATTATTTTCATTGTAAATTCATAATAGAAAACAATTACAACAAATACTATGTTACAATTTAAAAAACCATTGTTTTTCCCAGTTAAAACAAAATCTGTTCTATTCATACATGATGGTTTATATTTCATGGGTACACTTAGCCAGCAAAAGCAAAATGAGTCATCCTGACTCATAACATTTTTCACATTCATAGGAAGATATTCTGTGTTTGAATGAGTATTAGAGACTACATAACATCACACACAAATTGCTGAATTGGTCAGGTGTGTGTGTGATGTCATTCGTGACCCTGTAGTTCGGCTTAGACTGATCAGATCATGAATGTGATTTTGAAGTTTCTAGTTGTTCTTCAGGAAGGGATAAAGGGGGGCAATTCTATAAACAGATATTATTTATGTGCTTGTTATGGCCCATCTTCAGTATATGGCAGGGGCATAGCCAGACTTCGGCAGGAGGGGGGTCCAGAGCTCGAAGTGAGGGGGCACATTTTAGCCTCCCCCCAGCGCCGCCAGCCCCTTGGTGCCATTGCCGACTCCCCTGCCGCCACCGCTGTCGCTGCCGCCATCACCACCACCACTTTCACCCCCATCTGCCGACGACCCTCTCAACCCCCCTCCTGCCGCCAACCCTCCCCTGCCGCTGCTGCCGTCACATTGCTGGCTGATCTGCTTCGTTCTGTTTCTGTGAGTCTGACGTCCTGCACGTACAACGTGCAGGAAATCAGAAAGAGAACAAAGCCTTGCGTAGGAAGAAGAGGACCTCGGCTGGCAGGGGTTGGAATCCCCCACCAGCAAAGGTAGCCCACGGTGGCAGTGTTGGAGGATTGGCGGCGGGAGGGGGGTCGAGAGGGTCATCAACAGGGGGGTCCAGGGCCAAATCTATGGGGGGCCCAGGCCCTTGTGGCCCCACATAGCTATGCCACTGGTATATGGCACTCAATAATTGGCCCTCAATGCTATTCTATAATGGGCACTGAAAATAAGCGCCCATTATAGATAAGCATTGAGTGCCGATTTTGCACACAAATTTGGTCACCAGGACTTACACCTGCTGAAACCAGGTGTAATTCCTGTTGCCCAGTTTAGGTGCATATCTTTCGTATTCTATAACACTGCCCGCAAATTTAAGGAATACTCCTGATCCACCCAAATACCACCCATGGCCACGCCTACTTTTGAGTTGCATGCCATGGGATTTGGGTGCACATTGTTATAGAATAACATGTAGAAAAATGTGCATGCAAATCCAACTTGGTGCCAATTAGTCTGATTAAATCCCAATTATTGGCACTAATTGGCTCATTAGCTAATTTAGTTGGGCACACATCTTTGATTGGTGCCCAATTTGGGTGCCATCCCCCAAATTTATATATGGTGACTAGAGTTGCATGTGTAAATCTGGTCGTATTCTATATTGTGTGTGCAACTTAATTGTCTTAACAGTCAATCAGTGCCAGTAATTGCCACTTAACAAGAAATTATTGACACTAAGAGGCAGATGCAGCAACCAAACGTAAAAAATCTAAATCGTTAAAGTACTTACCGATTTCAAAAATACGAAGAATGCACCAAGAAACCCCACCTGCAAACTCCGATTCGTAATTCAAAAGTCGGCATGACAGTTTCGTAGCGGAGCAGAAAACGCATGCGCTGTTGCACATTCGTAAGCACACGGTATCGACGTGGATAATATGCGACCCATCTTGACGTCATTAGCGTCCAGAGCGTGCATCCACAGCGTGTAGGAATCACGTCGCTGCAGCTTAGGCGACTGCCCTGCTTCGTTTTTCTTCGTGTTTCGCGCTTTTCTCCTCCCTTTGTGCAACGTTGTATTTTTTTTTAAAAAGGTGGGTAAGACGTCTGATGTTGTAAACCGTGATTTCACAGCATTTGCCGTTAATCAATATTTTTCCCTTTTGTAAGGTGTGTGCCACATGTGGTTTCATCCTTTTTGTTTTCCCAAAAATCGTTATAGGTAAGAGGCACACATGAATTTATGATATGCATTGATTGCGATTTGCTGATATTTGCTGATATTTGTTGTTTAACGTCAATATTTTTTTCTTTTCAAGGTGTGTTCTGCGTTGTTCCACCGTTAATTCGTTCATATACAGAGTGTGCATAGGTAGGTATGGCCTTTCAAACAGCCTATGAATGTGGTTTAATTAGAGTTTTCTGCTAGTTGTGTGTTCATGTCTACATTTTTTCTGTTCATGAAGCAATGCAGGAAAATGTGTCGTGGCGAGAGGAGGATGAGGAGACAATTGAGGGCCCTAATGTCAATGGCAAGCGTAAGCGTGCTACAAAATTTGCGGAGGAAGAGCTTGAAGTATTGATTCGCGGTGTATGTGACGAATTTGGACAACTGTTTAAAAAGTCCCGGTTGACGCTTGGACAGAAGAACAGGATATGGGGGAGGATTGTGGACGAGGTGAATGCTCTTGGTGTGCGGAAACGCACTTTAGAGCAGTGCAAGCACCGTTGGCAGGACTTCAGGGGTATGGTGAAAGTCAAGGCTCGGAACAAGTGGAACCATGGAAAGGGGACAGGTGGTGGCCCTCCATGTGCCATGCAGATGACTCCCCTGGAGGAGGCAGTGTTGGCCACCCTTGGTCGTGAACAGGTGGTTGGACTATGCACTGGTGACGACACGTCTGAAAATACAATTGATGGTATGGAACTTGAATATTTTCCTGCCGCGCTTAAGTCGTGGTGTGTTTGGGTATGGACCCTCTTTGTGATGGTGGTTTTGAATGTACCTTGTATTTGTGTTCGGTTGTAGGTGAACATCTAGAACATTCAGATTATCTGAGGACACAGAAGGTGGTGAGTACTGATGATTTTGTGGGCTGCTGTAGGGGACATAACTACATGATTATTGTCATGAACCTTAGAGCATGGCAACCACATTTACAAGCGTGTGTTCTTTGACATGTATAACAGCCTGGATGAGAAGCCTGCCCCCCTCTGCCCCTTCCTGTACTACCTGTGATGTTCTGCAAAGTTCAAGTCACTCCAACTCTTCCCCTTCCTGGTGTAGCAGTGATGCAGTTCCACGTAAGTATTGTATCGCAGTTTCTATTGTGTTCTACCTTTGTAGGACCTGTGTTTGCTGTTTTTTTTAATTACGGCAGCAGTCGCTTATAATGAACATTTTTGGCATACCTCTATCATATCTTCTCTCAGCAACACCATGTGGCACTGAGCCTCCGGTCCCAGGATGTTCGACATGGTTAGCAGGTGTGCAACGCCATGTGCGACACAACAGGAGGGAGAGGAAGCACGTGAGTACAGACTTGTTTTCCTGTTTACAATGTCCAGCCACCCTCCAGCCACCTTCCTCTCCTCTCCAGCCACCCTCCTCTCCCCCCTGCCCTCCCCCCCTCCCCACGCAGCCCCCCCCCCCCCCCCAACACCAGGCCCCCTCCCTCCCAACCCACCCACCCACCCATTAGGCCCCCCCCTCCTTCCCCCCAGCGACACCCAACACCAGGCCTCCCTCCCAGCACTAAGCATTAGGCCTCCCACCCACCCAGCACCCGCACCAAGCCTCCCTCCCTCCCGTTGACTGTGTGTCTTCGATGTTCCGTGTAATGGTTTCTTCCTTTGTATTTGTTAGGTGTACTGTTGATGACCCCTACAGTGGGAGTAGAGGATGGGGGGAAACTGAAACTGTGACACTAGACCTCGTTGGTGTCCCAAACACCCCCCATCCTCTTCTATTGAATCGCCCATGGGCCCTCCTTGTCGGACCCCGGCGGAGGAATGGCAGGCACGACGCAAGTTGTGGGACAGGCAGGGCAAGTGGAATGAGGGTATAAACGTTCTGCTTGAAAAAGTGGCAGAACGTGTCCGTCATTCCACAACTGCCATTTGTGCACAAATGCAGAATGCGGAGGAGCGGAGGACAACGCCAATGCGCGAGCTGATAAAACAAACGCCTTATTGGACCAGAACAACGCTCTTTTGCGCGAACTGTGCAATCTTACCAGAGCGCATTCCCAGCAGCAACGGCAGATGTTTATGGATCTCCAACAGGAGATCAGGGGGATGCAGCATGCTGTACTGCGCGATGACTCCGGCTGGGGTTATCGCAGTGCAAATGGTATATTTTCTTTATCCACAAACAC
This sequence comes from Microcaecilia unicolor, assembly GCF_901765095.1. Lineage (NCBI taxonomy): Eukaryota > Metazoa > Chordata > Amphibia > Gymnophiona > Siphonopidae > Microcaecilia > Microcaecilia unicolor. The sequence continues at coordinate 233,053,413 of NC_044035.1, read as the reverse complement.
ATATTATATATCCCCTCTGTTCTAAAGAGTTCGTCTAATGTGTGTGTTCTTTTCTAAAAAAAATTTTACAGCCTGGAGTCCATTGCAGCATCGGACGACCAACGGTGCAGTTGCAAGTAAGTATAGTATTCTAATAACTGGTTCTGTACTCAGTTCTTTGTTAAACGATCCAGATGTATGTACTGTAGCCTGATTTTTTTTTCCCCAGGCTTCGAGACAGGTGTACCTCCCACGCTCCCTTCATTGTCTCCCATCGGCCATCGTGTTTATTCTTTTTCTCAGCCTCCTATAGGTAATGTCTGTGGCCTCTTCTTTTCTGTACATGTTTTTAATTGTAAATTCCTTGTTTTTACTGTTTGGCACACTGTGCATACCGTAACCCCCCTTTTTTTTTTGGCTAGGTGTAGGGTCTGCAGGCCAAAACGTGGTCGCAAGGGCCTCCCTTTCTGAGTAAGTATCTCGGGTGATTGAGTGGCCCGTCGATCTGTCTCTGTACTTTACTTTAGACAGGCTTATTTACATTTTCCTGCTTCCTTTTTCATCTAATTGCAGGCACGATCGCTGTAACCCGCAGCCGGGAGCACAGAACAACATAACACCCTCCACTGCGCACCCTGTGTGGCAGCCTGTTTCTCAATAGTAAGTATGGGTGCGACACATACAAAGAAAAAGTTCGTTTGATCATTTATTCGCCTTTATTTTTCTATAATTGTCACGTTAGCCTCCAACCTTTGTAAACGTAAACTTGGTACACAGTTTGCAACATATGAAGTTTAATGTTATGTTGTTTCATTGCAGCAACAGAGCAGCAGAACACGGCGATGACGACAGAACAACGGAATACCCACACATACCCCGGCTTTGTAACAGCCAGTCATTGGATAGTAAGTTTCATTTGTTACCCGCTGACTGAAACCGGTGGGGCTGTGGGAGGGGAGTGCAAGCCCTTTTTTTTGAGCCTGAAAAGAGGTTTTCCAATTGTGGTTACATAACAGGGGATATTTTTGTGAAATGCATTGATAGTTTTTATTGACATTTGTGCACTGTTGTTTTGTCGCCATGTGAAAGGGTTGTCCGAAATGTTTGTTAACAGGTATATTTCAAACTTTGAAACTTTGAAACGGTTTGGTATCACCCCCCCAAACCAAAACAGTAAAATGCAAATTGTAATTGGTTTTTTTGTTGTTTTGAAGGTGCTGTGGAACATCGGAACATGGTCCGACGGAGCTAGAAACACATCTCGCTATGCTGTCTTTTCCAGCTTATGAATGCATCGCGTCTACCTACCTTTGAATATTGAATGCAGCACGATTTTGGAACATATATCAAACATTTCCTTTTTTTTCTCCTGTTTAATTAATAAAAGTATTTGTTCTGAACTGTTTCGATGTTGTTTTATAAGTTTATATGAGGACGTAGGTTGTGACAAATAGTGATTTGCTAATCATAGTATTGCTGCAATGTTACCCCCATAGCATTATCTGTTGACACCAGCTAATGACACACCGTTCATATGCAAGTTCTGTGCTGACATGTTCCCCATTCCAGAAGGGATATAGGATTTTGGTCTGTAAGTTCTTAACTGACACACACACGCTATGTGGGACTTGCCTATATCCCTCCTTGACCAGGAATATGACAGACAGGTCATACAAGTGGTACTAGGCTACTAAGGATGGCGAGGTTCAGAAAAGAAATCATGGATAACCTTCCGGCGCACAGCATTTCCCTTGCTTGCATCTGTCCCTCTGTCCGAGGAGGCAATGTCCACTTCTGGAGGGACTACAATGTCGATGTCAAGGTGATGCTTCAGTGCAATGTTATGAAGCATGCAGCATACAAGCACTATGTCAGCTACCTTTTCAGGGGAGTATTGCAGGGAGCCACCAGAGATGTGCAAGCAGCGAAACCTGCTCTTCAATACCCCAAACGTGCGCTCTATTGTGCATCTTGTTGCAATGTGTGCCTCGTTGTAACGCTTCTCTGCATCAGACCGGGGCACTGCAAGCGGGGTCAGTAGCCATGTTTTCGACCCATATCCAGCATCCCCTGCAGGAACACAACAGTTCATAAGTGTGAGAACATAATATTAAAGGGTCGCAAAATATCCGTAATGAACTTTTCATGTCCTAAGTCACAGCCACCTAACACACATTTACCTATAAGTAGCCCGTTGGTATAGTGACCTTTTCCGCCTTTCACCAGGAAGACGGAAGTGGTCACTAGGCCACCAGGGCACTATAAAGAAATGGCAGTTAGGAATTTCCATGTGTGTTGTTCTATACAGCATTGTTAATTAGTAGTATGTTGTAGTATCAACCACACCAGTAAAGCAAATGTAAGCAACTCACCAAGAAGCCATCCGTTTTGATTCTGCCCCTCTGCAAACTTCCTTCCCAGTGCACTGTTAGACAATATGTAAGAGTCATGGCAGCTCCCTGGAAAACGTGTAACAACATCACGGATCCTAAGGTTAGCATCACAAACCACTTGCACATTCAGCGAGTGTCCCATCTTGCGGTTTCGATACTGCAGTTCTCGATCCGCAGGCGGGGTCAAGGCAACATGTGTGCAGTCTATAGCTCCTAGGACATTGGGTAACCGCGCAATCTTGTAGAAGTCCTGCTTGACCCTCCTCTGTTCTTCTTCCCCTGTGGGAAATGCTATGTGCTGGCGAACGCATTTTTTCAGTGCGTGCAGGACCTGAAACACAGTGCAAATTTTGGGATTGGTTATCCATGTTTTATACATTGCAGAAGGAGGGTCGCACAACGATGGAGGAGGGGTGGGATGAGGATAGGGTGTAGCGAAATGCACGCCGCAAAAAACAGGAGTGGGAACTGGATCACGCTCTTCAAAAACTGGGGTTACCATATGGCTCCAGAAAAAGGAGGACAGATTGCGCCAGTCTGGGTTTTACTTCCATTGCTTTCAATGGAAGCAAAACCCACACTGGATCAATGTGTCCTCTTTCTGGAGCCGTATGGTAACCCTATCAAAAACAGACCAGTGATGCTGGATCTGAAGTTTTTACTTTTTAAAATAACTCTTGGATGACAGGGCAAAATGCGTAGTATTACCTGCGAAAGATGTCTTGAAACAGTTGCCTGGTCCACGCCGCTGTTACCCCCTAACACATGCTGGAATGTGCCTGTGGCTAAGAACTGCAGAACAGTAAGCAGCTTAGCAAGGCCAGGCACTGCGTGAGATCTATGTGTGGTTGGGTCAATATCATCTCTAATTTCATGGTACAGTTGATGTATAGCTGTTCTGGTCAAGCGGTAGTCATCCACGATTTTTCTGTCTGACATGTGTTCCAGAACCAGCCGTTGACGAAACACACGTAGGCGGGGGAGCCGGCGTGGGCGAACGTGGACAGGGTGTTGTACAATGGTTTCTGTTACCTCCTCTTCCTGCATGTGGTCATAATCCATGGCAGGGAAAAAGTCCAACTGTGCAAGGAAAAACCCACCATCCATGACTTCTTTTTTCTATTCGCGAGCCGGGGAAACACGAGGACGAACGCTTCTCTATAGAGCGCAAAATGTACGTCATATTTAAGCGCCAAACGAGCAGCCAATCAGCCGTGCTCCATGGTGGCGCATAAAATAAACGTAACATATTGTCGCTCGTGTACGGCCGCAGGCTTTGAAAGTATTTATTTATAAAGCCGAAATAGATATATTTTTTTTTTTTTTTTTTTTTCTGTGCAACTTATACAGTTGTAACATAACTTTTTTTTTTTTTTTTTTTTCTGTGCAACTTATAAAGTTGTAACATAACTGTTTTTTTTTTTTTTTGTGCAACTTTTATACAGTTGTAACATAATTTTTTTTTTTTTTATGTGCGACAACTTACAGTTGTAAAATAAATTTTTTGGGCAACTTTTTTCAAGGGCGCTGTACGCTGGAGGACAGGTACTGGATAACTTCAGCAAGGTCCGCCAGTGCCTGTCCTCCCATGCGCAGGGTCTGGGCCATGTCCTGGAGCTCATCTGGGGGAAGGTTAATTAGGGGAGAGGCATATGGGGAGATGTGGCCGATCTTGCACAGTGGGGAGAGTGGTGGAGGTGCTTCGGTCGCGGGTGGGAGTGGGGAAGGTACATGTCCCACGGGTTTCGGTGGGAGGAGGGGGCATGGGAGAGACACTGCGGTTCATAGTTTGGGGTGGTGGGGGGGTGGTCAGTAGTGAGGGGACATCACTGTTGTCCTCCCCTGTGAGGTCCACAATGGCACCTGTTACAAAAGACAATGGAAGAACTGTCAGAAAACATCACCACGAACTGCTGTAAAACAGAAACACACAGTGATATGCAATAATAGCCAACATTATTATTATGAACCTTAATAAGCGCTTACAGGTGCACGCGGCGGCAGAGACATCAGCGAAAAATTTGACAAGTATAACGAGGCTAGAGATGAGTCATGACCGACTTTGGTAACTCACCCTGTTCGTGCCATCTGGAACATCTCAAGCAGGGGTGATTCCTCGGAGGTGGATGGACGGCATGGCTTAGGGAAAGAGGGAGGGAGGTCAGATGGGGAGCGTGAAAGGAGGTACTAGGAGGGCTGGTGGGACTATGCGGCGGAGGGGGGGAAGCGTGAAACAGGGGGGCTGGTGGGACTATGCGGCGGAGGGGGGAAGCGGGGGAAACAGGAGGGCTGGTGGGACTTTGCGCCTGGGGTGGGGTGACAGGGGACTGAATGGACGGAGGAGGAGAGGAAAGGTGGGAAGGGCCATACCTGGGAGCAGGGAGGCGCAAGACAATGGACTGGCGGGATCTCTTAGGGGGGGGCTGGAGACCTGAGAGGGGCCGGGACGGCAACGGGCATAAGGCAGGAGGTGGGGACCAGGGGTAGGAGCGGAAGGGCGGGGAGGTCGACAGCAGCCAGGGACCCTTCAACGACGTCATCCTCCTCCTGCTCCTCCTCCTCCTCCTGCTCCTCGTCCTCAGAAGATGACAATTCTGCACGGACAACAACATTGTCTATCACATAAAAGCACAAGGCCACTATCAAACCTGTAATGTGGCAGACTCATGTCAAATGAACCAATACCTGGGCTGTTGTCAAGGTTTGCCTTCACCTCCTTTAGCCATTCGGGGTGGTCCTTGCGCAACGCCCGCGCACGTTTTTTTAGCTCCTCAACCTGTAAACCCAAAAAAAGGGAAATCAGATGTACATTAAAAACTGGAAATAGGCATGCACTGTCGATGTCAGTAACTGGACCACCTTTGTTTTTTCATGCACATGCAAAAATCTGTTATATGTAATGACTGGTGTTCATAGGGTGTGCCCCCCCGGCCCCCCATGAACGGACACCTCTGTGAATAGGATGACCGCCCCCACCCCTTGGTACGACACTGTGCGTAGAGCCCTATATACTGCCAACTTACAGATCTGGGAAAGGAGGAACGCTTATTAAAGAGGCGTTGTAGAGTCTCCCAGCCCTTGTCCATCCGCCCAATATTCCTCCTTCTCCCTGCGCGGGGGAAAAGACGCTTTTCATTTATTATGAAAAGTTGAGCGAGCCAGAGGACATCCATATCTGCAAAGTTAGGCTTTCTTCCTCTGGCTGCCATAACTGCTGCACGTAAATTAACTGCGTATGTTATGCACGTGCTATATGAACGTGGTTATGACACGTTTTCTATAAGCTTCATTAAAAGCAAAACAATACAGGTGCAACGTGTTTTTGTCCAATCACAGCGCGTCTCGCTGCAACGCTGACGGAGGATGTCGGGAGGCGGAGCTGAGAGTAGTGAGGAAGGGAGGGGGGCAGGGGCTTCTAGAAGTTTGCTTTTCGGGGTGGGGGGAGCGGCGGAAAGTGGGGAGCAGCGGGGGGGGGGGGGGGCAAGGCCGTCCGTACAGGACGCTCCTGATGGGCGCCCTTGCCCCCTCCCGATCCTTTTTTTTTTTTTTTTTTTTTTGTGTTTTCTGACATCCCTTGGACCAATCACAGCGCTTTTAGCTCTGCTAATGCGCTGGGATTGGCTCAAAGTTTGTTTATTTTTTCACTTAACACTTTTTCCTGCACGGAGCTGTCCTAACGAGAGGTCCAGACCTCTCGTTAGTTTTCCTGCCTTTTTCCTGCGTAAAGGCAATCGGAAAAGGTTAGTGCATGTCGTTTCAATGGGGTTTTCACACTAATTGCTCATCTCCATTCCGTTTTCGTTAGCTGCTACTACCGTCGAAAAATAGGCTTTAGTGCATGGAAAGGATCGGAAATTCTTCCTTAAGGGCATTTAACGATGAAAAACGTTTAGTGCATCTGCCTCTAATTGGCTTTAATTAGAATTTACGCATACAACTGTCTAGGTGTATTCTACAAAGCGCTGGGCGTAAATTCTAAGTTGCACATCTGAAAAGGGGGCATGGCTATGGGCGGGTCAAGGACGTACCTAGAATTTACCCGCAGTGTTATAGAATATGCCTGTTCTGCATGTAAATTAGGCACCGTTATTTACACCGGGTGTTAGCTGGAACAGGTGCTGGGTGTATTCTAAAAATCGTGCCTACATTTAGGCATATTCTATAAACCGTGCCTAAATATAGGCACGGTTTATAGAATACGCCTAGGTGTATTTTAATTTTTGGTGCGATCTTTTAGGCATGATATATAGAATCTAGCCCCATATGTAGAATGTTTAGAATACTAGGATGTATACACATATGTGTGCACATACATTTGTAAATGCCAAATTCCTGCCTAAATGCTATTCCGTATGTACAACACCAAACACAACAAAGAAGGCTTCCCTATGGAAGAACACTTGCAACAGAGTAGGGAAGGGGCGCTGGGCAACCAAACCTGGCAGAACTCCAGAGGTAGATGGATAAAATATCTTTATTACCAGATAATATGGACTCGACATAGTCCTGTTTCGGCAAAAAATATGTCTGCTCCAAGAGTCAGAGTATTTTTTAACATCTATTCACTATAAAGATTCGAGGCCAATAATACAACAAACAATACGGACAATTATCTGTGCCTCATTTTCCTCTTAGTATCTGTCCCTTTTCAACTTGCCTCATACAAGGTTCTCTGTATGTACCAGAAATGTGCTTCATTTATGTTATGAACAACTCCACGCAACTGAAAAACTTTAAAGGGTCTAGTGAACTGTCCTCAGAAGTGTCACGTCGTCTGGTACTATTCTTCTACCATGACGAATTACATACCACAATCGTCATCAGTCACCAACACCTCACTGTGGGCCCCTTTTACTAAGCCGCATAGGAGCCTACGCACGCCGAACACGTGCCAAACTGGAGTTACCACCCAGATACCGCGTGGCCCTTGCAGTAATTTCAATTTTGGCGTGCATCCGCTATGCGCGTCTGAAAAATATTTTTATTTTCTGGCGCACATAACGGACACATGTCAAATGGCATTTGACACATATAGGTCATTACTGCCCAGATTCTTTACCGCTAGGCTGGCAGTAAGGTCTCAGAACCAAAATGGACATGCAACAATTTTGATTTTGCCGCAAGTCCATTTTCAGCAAAAAAGGAGGCCTTTTTTTACAGGAATGCTAAAAAATGGATTGGCGCATGTCCAAAACCCCCACCCACACTACCACAAGCCATTTTTCAGCGCACCTTTGTAAAAGGACCCCTATATCTTAAAATAAATTTTAATGTTATTATATTAAGAAGACTTTCTGTACTCATCTGAACTATTGACTTTTTTCAATCAGCAGGATGAGCATGGGCTATAATAAGGGGATATCCTTGAGGAAGCTATAAGCGAAACATGTGCTGTGTCGGATGTTAACTTCCCATAAGCTGACACTGCAGAAAAACATCAATAGTTCAGATGAGTACAAAAAGCCTTCTTAATTAAGAACAAATAACTTTAAAATTTATTTAAAGATATAGGGAGGTGGTGGTGACCGATGACAATTGTGGTGTGTAATTTGTCACGACAGAAGAATAGAACCAGACGTGGCACTTCTGAGGTCAGTATACCAGACCCTTTAAAAAGTTTTTCAATTGCATGGAGTTGCACATTTGATGTGATAATTGATGTTCCATTGCACTAAGAGATAAGACATAGCCACAGCATAGCTGACACGGTTCCCCACAGGAGGCTCTTAAATAAACTAGACGGCCTGAAAATAGGACCCGAAGTGGTGAACTGGATTAGGACTGGTTGACGGACAGACGCCAGAGGGTGGTGGTGAATGGAGTTCGCTCGGAGGAGGGAAAGGTGAGTAGTGGAGTGCCTCAGGGATCGGTGCTGGGGCCGATTCTGTTCAATATATTTGTGAGTGACATTGCCGAAGGGTTACAAGGTAAAGTTTGCCTTTTTGCGATGACACCAAGATTTCCAACAGAGTGGACACCCCGGAGGGTGTGGAAAACATGAAAAAAGATCTGAAGAAGCTAGAAGAATGGTCTAACGTTTGGCAAAAAATTCAATGCGAAGAAATGCAAAGTGATGCACTTAGGGAGTAGAAATCCAAGGGAGACGTATGTGTTAGGCGGGGAGAGTCTGATAGGCACGGACGGGGAGGGATCTTGGGGTGATAGTATCTGAGGACCTGAAGGCGACGAAACAGTGCGACAAGGCGGTGGCAGTAGCTAGAAGATTGCTAGGCTGTATAGAGAGAGGTGTGACCAGCAGAAGAAAGGAGGTTTTAATGCCCCTGTATAAGACGTTGGTGAGGCCCCACCTGGAGTATTGTGTTCAGTTTTGGAGGCCGTATCTTGCGAAGGATGTTAAAAAATGGAAGTGGTGCAAAGAAAAGCTACGAGGATGGTATGGGATTTACGTTCCAAGACGTATGAAGAGAGGCTTGCTGACCTGAACATGTACACCCTGGAGGAAAGGAGGAACAGGGGTGATATGATACAGACGTTCAAATATTTGAAAGGTATTAATCCACAAACGAATCTTTTCCGGAGATGGGAAGGCGGTAGAACGAGAGGACATGAAATGAGATTGAAGGGGGGCAGACTCAGGAAAGATGTCAGGAAGTATTTTTCACGGAGAGGGTGGTGGACGCTTGGAATGCCCTCCCGCGGGAGGTGGTGGAGATGAAAACGGTAACGGAGTTCAAACATGCGTGGGATATGCATAGAGGAATCCTGTGCAGAAGGAATGGATCCTCAGAAGCTTAGCTAAAATTGGGTGGCGGAGCAGTTGGGGGGAAGAGGGGGTGGTGGTTGGGAGGCGAGGATAGGGGAGGGCAGACTTATCGGTCTGTACCAGAGCCGGTGATGGGAGGCGGGACTGGTGGTTGGGAGGGGAAATACTGCTGGGCAGACTTATATGGTCTGTGCCCTGAAAAGGACAGGTACAAATTCAAGGTAAGGTATACACATATGAGTTTGTCATGGGCAGACTGGATGGACCATGCAGGTCTTTTTCTGCCGTCATCTACTATGTTACTATGTTATATATAATAAGCATGCTTGTTATTTCCTCTAGGGCTGATTATTCCAGGCATCTGTACTCTCTCATTAGAGAAGTATTTTCTCATGTTTCCTCTTAAGAACCTTCCTCATTGCAACTTCAACCACAAGCCCCTTGCACTTCTTTTTATAAGAAAAATGTCACTGTCCCATACAAGAATTTGAATCATTATTTTAAACACTAGACCCACCAAAATATTAACAAAGTACTTAAGTATGGTTAATTGGTTATATTTAGCAGCTCTACTAAGGCCAGTTTTCCAAGCTGCTTTTTAACATATTTATAAATGGTCTAGAGATCAGAATAACACAAAGCTATTCAAAGTTGTTAAATCGTAAGTGGACTGTGAAAAATTGCATAATTAGACTCTGGAATTCGTTGCCGGAGAACGTGAAGGCGGTTACCTTGCCAGAGTTTAAAAAGGGGTTAGACGGTTTCCTAAAGGACAAGTCCATAAACCACTACTAAATGGACTTGGGAAAAATCCACAATTCCAAGAATAACATTATAGAATGTTTGTACGTTTGGGAAGCTTGCCAGGTGCCCTTGGCCCGGATTGGCCGCTGTCATGGACAGGATGCTGGGCTTGATGGACCCTTGGTCTTTTCCCAGTGTGGCATTACTTATGTACTTATGTACTTACGAGACTGGGCATCCAAATGGCAGATGATGTTTAATGTGAGCAAATGCAAAATGATGCTTAGGGGAAATAGGAACCCAACCAGAGATTCTGATGCAAGGTCCCATATTAGGAGTTACCGCCCAGGAAAAGAATCTAGGTGTCATCGTTGATGATATGTTGAAACCTCTATTCAGTGTGAAGCAGTGGCTAAGAAAGCAAATAGAATGTTAGGAATTAATAGGAAAGAATGGAAAGCAAAAATGAGAATGTTATAATGTCTTTGTAATGCTCCATGATATGACTGCACCTTGAATACTATGTGCAATTCTGGTCACCGCTTCTCAAAAAAGATGTGGAGGCATATTTTCAAAGCACTTAGACTTACAAAAGTTACATAGGAACCTATGGAACTTTGTAAGTCTAAATGCTTTGAAAATGAGCCCCACAGTGGAATTAGAAACGCTATGAGGAAAGGCTAAAGCAGCTAGGGCTCTTCAGCTTGGAGAAGAGACAGCTGAGGGGAGATATGAGGGTCCATAAAATACTAAGTGGAGTGGAACAGGTAGACATGAATCACTTCTTTACTAGGACTTGCGGGCACGCAATGAAGCTACTAAGTAGTAAATTTAAAACAAATCAGAGAAAATATTTCTTCTCTCAATGAGTAATTAAACTCTGGAATTCATTGCCAGAGAATGTGGTAAAAGTAGTTAGCTTAGCAAGGTTAAACAAAGTTTGGATAATTTCCTAAAAATCCATACGTCATTATTAGGATGGACTTGGAAATATCTATTGCTTATTCCTAGGATAAGCAGCATAAAATCTGTTTTACTGTTCTGGGATCTTGCCAGGTACTTGTGACGTGGATTGGTCACTATTGGAAACAGGATTCTGGGCGGAACCTTCGGTGTGTCCCAGTATGGCAACACTTAAGTTCTTATTTCAATATGGATGAATTACCTAAAATTGGTCATAGTACAGAGATAAATATATGAACAACATTTGCTTTGTAAACTCATAATTAAGGTGTAATCCTATTGTATGTTATGATGCCAGGAGTCTTCAGAGATTTCTTGGTTGAGAACAACAGAGATTATACTTTAGTCTTCAATTCTATGAGACACTCGCCAAGCTCTGTGACAGATAGTACAAGCCATGTAAAATTGTCATTCAGAGATGTACTGCCTCAGGTTCATGATGAGAATACAATGTCACATACCTTTCCAGTGTTTAAACCACACCTATTACAGAGTCCAACACTGATCAAAAAGTCAAGTGTCCCTGAAGTTAGGAATACTGAGTTCTACTTGGAAGGAAAAAACTTATAGATATTATTGAAGTGACCTGGAATAGGCCTACTGTACTGTGTTTTCCTGGAATAAGCAGTATGAAATATATTATGCGCCATTTGGGATCCTGCTAAGTATTCCTGACCTGCATTGGTCCTGATGAAGATATTAGTTTTAGTAGTCAGAATAACTTAACATATAGAGTATACATCATTAATTTAATTTTCAATAGGTTGCATATAGACAGAGATTGTGTTGGTGTTAAGATCTATTGAACATATATTGAAAGAAAATACCAATTTTAGTACTGTGAGGGACAGATATGGGAATGTTTATAACTTTGCTCTGAAACCCTGATGAAAAAGATAGGCGAAGGCAAGACTCTATTCTCCGCCCCATTCAAAGCTCCCACAAGCTGTTGCTGGAGGGGTTCTTCTGTGGCCAACTTGCCACTCCCGCTTCAGGGAGGTTAGGGTTCTTCAGTTGGAAAAGAAATGGCTGAGGGTGGAAATGATAGAGGCCTACAAAATACTGAGTGGTGTAGAACGGGTAAACATGAATCAGTTTTTTACTCTGTCAAAAAGTACAAAGACTAGGAGATACTCAAGGAAGTTACATGGTACTACTTTTAAAACAAGAAGAAATATTTTTCACTCAATGAATAGTTAAGCTGGAACTTGCTGCCAGAGGATGCGGTATCAGTGCTTAATGTATCTGGGTTTAAAAAAGGTTTGGACAAGTTCTTGGAGGAAAATTCCATAGTCTGCTACTGAGATAGACATGGGAAAAGCCACTGCTTGTCCCTGGGATCAGTAGCATAAATCTTGCTACTATTTGGGATTCTGTAAGGTACCTGTGCCCTGAATTGGCCACTGTTGGAAGTAGGATAGTGGGCTAGATGGACCATTGTCTGACCCAGTATGGCTATTCTTATGTTCTTATGTAGGGTCACCTCAACCTGGAGCACCCTCAATTACCAAACATGGGGATGTATATTCTGTAGTTCCTGCCTCATCTAGTTGCACCCCCTGTAGATCGGGGCTGTAGATCTGTCACAAGAGAAGATGAGGAAAGCTCCAAATTTGGTGTTAACTGAATAGGGACCATCGCTTTGACAACTTCTGAGGGTCCAGGGTGACTCATTTAGGTCTATTGGATGAAAGGAACATTCTGAGAGAGAAGGCAAAAATCCTGCTCTGCATCAAGATCGCTTAGGTATAATTGCAAGAGGAATCCAGAGCTGCCTACCGAATGCTGTCACCTTCTTGGATCCCTGGTTCAAAAACAGAGATCTATGATCATGACTGCTAGCTGCATGTAGGAGACATGTAGTATATATAGATATATGACCCACTGAGCGAAAAGGTACCAAAAGCAGGGTACGTGACTTACTTATACCACAAGATAGAGGGATATCAACTGCATAACCCTGCCAAATTTCAGCCTTATGGATGGACTAATTATTCTTTAAGAAATCAGAAACATTTATCAGTAAAAAAAAAAAAAGTAATTAATCCCAGAAATAAAATTCCCTACTTTAGGTAACTTCTCCAAGCTGAAGAGCCGTGTTAGCCTTTCTAGGCTATAGAACATGAAAAACATCAGAAATTGCCATCCCATTCTACTGACCCTATATAGTACACAAAGGTTATTTATCCTTCCAAACGTTTATAGCCTTATCTCTGTTATTTGTAACCCTACTTTTTGTACCTTTTCGCTCAGTGGGCCACCTGTGCAATGTTTAGAACTTAACCGCATAAGGTGAATCATATAAAGATAGGACTGTACTTTAAGCAATCCTATTTATGCAGTGAAACACTGAATATTTTCACTTAACCACATAAATGCCAACTCCACCCCCAGACCAACCACAAAGTATCCGGTTTGGCTTAGGTGCTAACCATTAATATTCAGTTGTGCTATCTGGCTAAATGCCACTGAATATCTGCAGTTAGGCCCAGGACAGTGAGGCTCCTGACTGTTTAAATTGCTTTGAATATCAACCAGTATGTCTGAATAGATGTTTGTGTTTATATTTAGCTATATAAAAGTTATTTATTTGTGTGCATGTGGTTGTACTCACACACACGGTCACTGCTTGAACTCTTGGCAGCCATTTTGAATCGGTGCGGGAGAAAGACAGTCTGCAGATGCACCAGGCAGGAAAGAGGAGGCTCTATCCTGCCCTGGTCACTAGACCACCTGGACACCACACTAAGGTAAAGGAGGGGAAGGGGGGTAGTGAATGGAGTCATGTGGGTGGAGGGAGGCTGGGACATTGGTGAGGGATCTAAATAGGGAGAGAGAGGGAATCTGGCTTTATTTGGGGGGGGGGGTCAAAGTGCCAGAGGATGGGGTGGGGTGAGGACAGGGGGGAGGAACTGGTGTGTCAGGGGTGGGGAGTGCAACAGGGAGGGACATGTGTCCTCTTTTTTTTTCTTCGGGCAAATATGGTAACTCTACCCAGCAATGAATATCTGGGGACAAATCCATCAGCAGCCACAAAAAACACTGGCAGCTCCCAGCTGAATATCTACTCCTATATTTTTAGAGATGTAGTGGTTGCTGTATTTTATTTCTAATCTACTCTGAACTAGCTGTAAAAGCTGCTTAAAAATGTTTAAATTGAATTAAGCTTTTAAATACTGAAATCTGTTACTCATTGGAATGCTTCTGTCACATTCCCCCTCCAATTCCTTTCTTTCCTCCAGCAGGTAGATTTTGAGTATCTCAGGTCTTTCACTGTAAGCTTGTTTTGCATGCTCTCTACCATTTTTGTAACCCTTCTCCAAATTCTTTTCATCTCCCAGTTCTCACAGTGGGGTCTCATGGATGACCTATAAGAAACATTACCTCCTTCTCATGGATAACGATGCTTCTGTTTATATGTAGCCTGCTTTTCACACAAATGTAGCACTTAGATAAGTCCCTAGTAACATCTGTTGCCTCCTCAGACTTCCTTCACAGCAGATCATATTTTTCTTTTCCTGACTCTCTCTATTAAACCTGCAATTCTTGGACCTGATTCTATCCTTTGACCTTGGATGTAAACCATTCTGTGGAAACTAATGCTGATTTCCCGCAATACCAATATACCAAGGGTATGCACGGCCTAAAAAAAATTGGTTCATGTTCACTGAAACTAAATTTTTTCGATTTTTGGGACATTTTTCTGCTCATTTGACATATTTATTGTTAGCATGTGCACTATATACAAATAAGAACTTTTTAAGCAAGCAAATTGATTGTATGAATGCTAATTCATAGGTATGTGCATATAAGAAACTTGTGCACACTTTAAATTTTTAGACACTCAAAAGAACTGAACACGCACTCATAAATGCACATCTTCTAGTATACATGCGCCTGTTTTCCCTGTTACTTTTGTTCCTTTCCAATCGTCTCCACTATTTCTAATGTAGATTATATCTTGTATTAGTTTAATTTACCGGATTGGCTTTCGCCTTTGCGGTACGATGTAAGCCACATTGAGCCTGACGCAGTGGGGAAAATGTGGGGTATAAATGTGATAATAAATAAATAAAAATACCAGACTTCTCTGTAGATGAAGGAAGGGACTCATATCCTACTCTGCATCCTGGAAGATGAAGGCAATCTCCTCTTCCTTTGCCCACTCCATAACTCTTACTCCTAGTCAGCTCCTCCTAGTTACTCTGTGCTAGCTCTTTTATAGAAACAGTTCCCTCCCAGTGCAGATGGAACAAGTTCACAACTCCACTTCCCATTCATATACATTGCATTACAAAGGGCTTACAACTTTGTTAAGAGCCTGATAGGCCTTAACAGGGTAATTTTATAAAGCTTTCTGGTGCAAAATACAGCATTTTATGTGCAGAAATAGGTGCTTATAAATTATCCAGGCATGTACATGCCAGTGACGTAGCCATTGGGGGCCTCGAAGGCCTGAACCCCCTCACTTTCTCTCAGACCCCCTCTGCTTTAATGGCTGGTGGAGATGCGAAGCCCCACCAGCTGAAGAGGTCTCCTGTGTGAGTTCCGCTCATGCTGTCTGAGCAGTGCTTAAGTCAGCAGGCACACTTCAGCCACCAATGCCGGCACTCTTGCGCATGCTCGGTTCAGCCACTGAACTGAGCATGCATGGGAGTACCAACATCGGCAGCTGAAGTGCACCACCAACTTGAGCGCTTCTCTGGCATCGTATGTGGGGAATCACTCAGGAGATCTCTTCAGCTGGCAGGACTTGGCAAATGTATGCTTTAATGCGGGAGCGGGGGGGGGGAAGGGGGGAAGAGAATACCTGGCCCTATAGGCAGAGGTAGTTACAGCATAGTGCTTTCTGCATGCATTAAGGAGTGGAACAAGCAAATTGTGTAATGGTAGCTGTTGTCAGGATTTTCTAAAACCCCGTCCCAGAAATTATATGAATCCAAACTCCATCGCTCCTGGAGCTGACAAGCAGGGAAACAGGCCAATTATTATCAAAATAAAGGCTATTTATTTACAAGCGAGTAAAACAACCCAAAAGTGAAAACATGAGTAACTAAGAATTATGTGCAAATGCGAGGTAGCTCAGGAAAGTAAAAGACAGAGGTTTTTTTTATCAGAGAATTAGTGTCAATGCTTACAAGCCAGGATCAGGCCCTTAAATCAGGCCTCCTATTATTACCCTTTAACAATAATAGAGCTAGCAACTGGATGTAGATGAGGGTAGCAGGTGATGTCAGTGCAGGATACCAGACAAACTGCTAGATTCAAAAGCCTTGGCAGGTCCCAGCACTGCAGCAGCAAGTAGGTGGCTGGTAGACACCTGAAA
The DNA here is from genome assembly GCF_901765095.1 of Microcaecilia unicolor. Taxonomy (NCBI): domain Eukaryota; kingdom Metazoa; phylum Chordata; class Amphibia; order Gymnophiona; family Siphonopidae; genus Microcaecilia; species Microcaecilia unicolor. Next base: position 233,037,284 of record NC_044035.1, on the reverse strand, counting down.
CAACGATTATTCAGGTTGGATGGTAACACCAGCTAGCTTTCTTGAAGGCCCTTTTAATAAGGCGCGCCAAAAATGGCCTTCGCTGGTGTAGGCGCATGTATTGGAAGCGCACAGGTCCATTTTTCAGCACACCTGAGAAAAAGGCCTCTTTTTTTGCCAAAAATGGATGTGCGGCAAAATAAAAATCAGTGAGCATCCATTTTGGGCCTGAGACCTTACTGCCACCCACTGACTTAACGGTAAGGTTTCACGTTAACCGGGCAGTAATTGTCAGCACGCATACACTGCTGATTCGCCCGGTTAGCGCCACGTAGTAGAAAATAGAAATTATTTTCTGCCACATTTTGGATGTGCGTCAAAATTAGAATTACCGCCTGGGGCACGTGGTAGCTGGGCAGTAGTTCTAAACTGACGTGATTGTAAGCGCGTAGGCGCCTACACGCCTTAGTAAAAGGGACCCTTGGTTTCTAGCATTCCTTGTATGGCTCTGATAGAGGGCTTATCTCTGAAGATAAGCAAGCTCCTCCCTATGTTCTAAACATCGGATCTCAGAAACCACATTTTATGTTACTGTTCTTAGAATTCAGGAAAGCCCCTAACCCAGGCACTAGAGTGGCTGGATCAAGCTGGTATCTGTACAAAAAGTGCAGGGTACAGTTGGCGCAATAATGACATCAGCTAAGCTGTCCAGTTCCATCTGATGAGCAAATTCAAGCTAAAGTTCACCCTGTATTGGACTCTGTTCTTGCAGGAGGTTATCGAGCCAAGCTCTGCATTACAGCTATATAGACAAGGGCCTGGACCCCTTACAGCCCCCTCAGTCCACTACGCTCATTCCACTGCATAAATTTGGGGCCCTTTTACAAAGGTGTGTAAGGGTCTACGCACGTGCAGTACGCGTCAAATCGGCATTACCGCCCAGCTAGCGCATGCGCCTGGCGGTAATTCCAAGTTTGGCATGCGCCAAAAACGTGGTAGAAATAATTTTCTTTCTACCGCAGAAGTGTTCCAGGTGGTAATTGGCAGTTGGCATGCGCTGGATGGTGAGCCTTTACTGCTAAGTCTATGGGTGGTGTTAAGGGCTCAGGCCGTAAATTGACGCCTGCTGGTTTTCACTTTGCTGTACGTACATTTCTCATTATCTTTTGCTTTGTGTATAAACAGTTTCACAAAAATGGTTTCTTAAAAATGGCAAAAAATCATTTAGATCAACAAATCAGTTATTCTTCATAGAATAGCATCACCAATATTCCAATCTGTTATTTTTCACAGTGCAGAGGCATCAGTAATCCAAAATATCATGTTTCATTGTCAGACTGCTTCAAAAGATACAATTCACTCATGAAAATCATAATCTACTTCCTACAAGAACACACTTTTTCATCAAGCCGTAACAGTATTTTCTTTAAACTGCCATAACATTACACTCTTCACAACCTAGTCGCCCTGTTATACAATTACTCACCCTATCTGCAAACAAGCATACCGCTCCATTTCAGTTGCCTTGTTATATTGGCTAGCCTCTGAGATGACTCTATTTATTTCTTGTTTGACAGTTTTCAGGTCTTGGCTTTCTGATATGTGGCTAATGGATTTTTGAGTCCCAAATGCATGGTTCTACACCTCTAGCATGGCAGCAATGCCAACACAGACCCCTGGGGAACCCCACTATCTACCCTTCTCTATCGAGAAAATTGATCATTTAAACCTACTGTCTGTTATCTATCTTTTATCCAGTTTTTAATGCACAATACAATATTATCTCCTATCCCATGACTGTCTATGGTGGTGCTACATAAATAAAAAGACTAACACTAAAAATAACTGCAGGGGTGTTTGGAAAATGAGGATTTCTATTCTATTCTATTTGTATCTTATATACCACACAGTGTTCCAATAAGGATTCTCAGCAGTTTACAGTTCAAGAGGCTCTTAACAAAAGAAAGAGATACATTTTTTCAAGTCCTAAATGCCCAGTTAATTATCAAATAGATAAGTCTTTAATGATTTTCGAAAAAGCGAATAAGATGGTATGTGCTTCATTTTTAGAGGTAGCATATTCCAAAGCCTCGCCCCTTGGAGTGGAAAAGAGCTTCCATAAAAAGAATTTCCCCCCTTAGTCGCTTGTTTTTTAAATAGGATAACCCAGTTGCAGAGTTCTGGAAAACAGATTTCGCCCCTGAGAAGATATGACAAGTAATTCTCCTGCGCTATCTGAATTTGAACCATAAATGGATTTAAAATCAGAGGCCATAAGAATAGAATAGATCAGAAAATAAAGAGACACCTTTTATTGTACTAAATAGTTTTTTGACTAGCTTTTGGAGGTCAGAACCTCCTTTCCCAGGTAAGTAAACTATCCTGAACTGAGGAAGGAGGCTTTGGCCTACGAAAGCTAATCCAAAAATGTATTAATTTAATCCAATGAAAAGGTATCACCTTATTTTCTATTTTATTTTTATATATTTATTTTAATTTAGTGAGTTCACTGTCAGTTTTTAAAATTTGCATCCCCTTTCTTTATTTTGTACAGTACAGAAAAATAAATTACTGTTTCTATTTCTCTGGTATTTATACTATTTACAGAGTTTGGCTTCACGAGTTTCAGTTTTTAAGTTTTGTCTACATATTTCTTTTTTTAGTTTGTGGTTACTTATTCCATTCTTGGTGAAAGTCTGCCTGTGTTCTGCATTTGTGAAAGAGGCCAGTTATTCTAATAGTATTAACCCCGGGATTCTATATTTGATGTGTGGAGACGTGTGTGTGTAGATTAGTGCGCACGCCTAATCTACTCATGGGCCTCAATCGGTTAACACGCCACTTAGTCTTGATAATTGGCCACTAATGACCAATTATCAACACTAATTGGCCATAATTGTAATTTACGTGCGTGCTTTGCTAGGCATATGCTGTAAAGCAACATGCGTAAATTCCAGTGCACGCACCCAAAAAGGGGGAGAGATCATGGGCGGAGTATAGGCATGCTGGGTCTATCAATCAAATCTACTTGCTCGGTTACAGAATTTGGGCCAGCACATGTAGATTTGGGCGCACTCATTTACACCAGCTTTTCACTGGCGTAAGTGGACATGCCTAAATTTAGGTATGTCCACCAGGCCCAAGGCATATTCTCAAGTTAGGCGTCTCTATCAAACGTGCCTAGATTGTAGGCACCACATTAAAATTGGGTCCTAAATGTCTGTATGGAATCGATTCAATTTGTTTAGTAGGTATATTAATGTTCTAGTGCCCACTGATATTTCCTATGTAGGCCCTTGGTGTGTGACTCCTGGAAGTAGTAAGTGCTATGGTATGGTAGAATAGCTTTATAGGTCCTGTGAAATTTTAAGATTTTATATTACTTCACAATATGCCTAATATTAGATTTTGAATTTGGATTTAGCTCATGCCGTTCTCAATTATAGCTCAGTGTAAGTTACGTTCAGGTAAACTAAGCATTTTTCTGGAGGGCTTACAATTGAAGTTTGTATCAAGGCAATGGAGGGTCCAAGATGTTAAGGAGCAGCAGTTGGATTTGAACCCTGGCTTCCCTGGTTCTCAGCCCGCTGCTCTAACCATTATGTCCAGCTACTACAGATGATACGTAATCCTAACATGTTTGGTAACTCAACAACAAACTAAAGGGCAATAGATCTGAAACCTGGTGGCCATTTGACAACCTACTATAAACATTGTTAGGCAAATCATTTTATGGTTGCCAGTAACCTCAGGATTTCAGTTACAGGGCTTCTGAATCAGTGGCGTAGCTATGTGGAGCCACGGGGGCCTGGGCCCCCCCAAATTTCCTCTGGGCCCCTGGTTTTGCTGACAGGAGTCCCCAACCCCGCCAGCTGAAGCCTTATCCAGCGCCAATCTCCGGTGCTGCCGTGTTCCCTCCCTGCTCTCTTCCCCTCACGTCCAGCACGCTCCTTTTAGTGAAACTGAGCATGCTCAGTTTCACTAAAAGGAGCGTGCTGGATGTGAGGGGGAAGAGAGAGCAGGGCAGGCAATGCGTTGGCGCCGGAGAAGGGTTCAGATTGTAAGCTCTTTAAGCAGGGACTGTCTTTCTTCTATGTTTGTGCAGCGCTGCGTATGCCTTGTAGTGCTATAGAAATGCTAAATAGTAGTAGTAAGTGCGTGCTAGGCTAGTGTTCTAGAATAGTCACTCTGTGCAGAGCACCCTTTTCAGAATACTGGCTCAACGGATCATAATGATGCCTAACTTTGGACACCATTTACTGAATCTGGTCCATAGTGTGCACTTTTCTTAAAGAACGTGCATTATTTTCTGAGACGGCACACATGCACAATGGTTCGCACAAGTGTCTTCCTTGGGAAGAGTGTGCACTATATGCAAGGGGTTCTTCCCTTGTTAAGAAAAGTGTGCACATGGGCCCCAATAATCAGCGAGAGAGGATGCCGGGATGGTGGCTGTAGGTGAATCGCTGACTTTTACAACAAAAATGAAGTGACGTCATGATGAAGCGACAGCTGTTGGTAGCCTTTAAATAGCACCTTTAAAGAACTTGCGAGTGCAGCACAAGCATTCAGCATCGATGTCTCAGCTTACAGGTCATTGTGGACCTGTTGAGGGCAATTAACCCGAGTCCCTGAGGAAAGCATTGAAACCCGCGGTGTCGGGCGCAACCAGGGGAAGCCCATGTGGATTACAGAATTCAGAGACATGGACATGGCTTAAAGATAAGATAAGTTTATTATTGTTTTGAGCACATTTAGTTTGAGCACTCCTGTGTGTTTGCAATAGCACTCATAAAAAATTATAATTAAGGGATAGCCCGATGAAGAGATGCTATGCCACTAGGCAAAATAACCAATGACATTGTCTTTACAAGTGGTATCTTCCAAGGGTTCTTATATAAATAAAGAACAAATCACACTATGAATGTGTATATAAAAAAACAATGTGTAAAGAGAAAAGTTAAAGGTATTGCTATTTGCAGGCATTGAGTTCATATCTTTGGTTTTGTAGTTTACCCATTTTGGAGGTGGCACTAGAAGGAGTGTTACTCCCTCTTCCCTTCAAAGGAATGGGTGGATTTGGGGGGCACTAGGTCAACAGGGCAGGTGGGAGGTGGGTGTAGAGTTGTATATTGGGTCACCAGGGACTGCTTTTTGGCATTGGGGGGGGGGGGTTGGGGGGGGCTAGAGGTCCTCGGATCTCTGTTTCACAAGCTGATCTGTCAACAACTTCTGCGGAAGGACTGTGCCTTGAGCACAATCCTCCCACAGAATCCCCCAATGATGAAAACTAGTAGCGTGCACAAATTTGCATGCTAGTAGTTTTGATCATGAGGGCTTTAATCCCCTGTGCTGTTCCGGCACTAATTTTCCAGTGTGTTCGGAACAGCGTGGGGGATTTGATCATCAGGGCCATAGTGCACACTCTTAACTGTGAACATATTGTTATAAACAACTGCCCATCCCTAGTCTGAGCTATATGACGGATATCAAAGGAAAATGGGAAGAAAACTTCCCAAGTACTAGTATAACTTGTTTACTGTTTGGTCAACTAAGGCACAGAGAGATCAAGTATCTTACTCAGGGTCAGGGAAGTGCAGAATTTCAACTTAGGACTCTTACTGCACCTCCTGCTCCAGGCTACATGCCATACTATCTGCTCCAATAAAGTGGTCCTAGATACTGGATGACTAAAGTGGAGACAAACTCATTCTCATCAGAATTAATCTGTTTCTACTAGAAACATCGACCTCGGCCCTTGCACCCACGCTGGCCAGCAGTGAGCTCCCTAGCATTATTAGCACTGTGGATAACAGAACCATGTCTTTGGATAACAGAACCATGCCTAAGATATAAACACTTCCTGGACAGGTAAATAAATGCAAAATCATATCATGTGTAGTGGAGTAGTTTATATACCATGTGAAGGCTCCTAGCTTAAGTAGACCGCTCCCCAGGGACAATTAAGGGCAGGATACAATTGATTTCTTACAAAACCAACATGTAATTGAAAAATATTCAACCTTTGAATGATTAAAATTTCAGCAGCAAAATTCCAATGGTTTTCTTCCTAATTTAAATTTATTTTCATGTAATATATAATACAAATGTTGTGTGTGTGTATGTATATATATATTATATATATATATATATATAAAGGTATAGATAGATAGCAATATCAAAATAGGATATGCTTCATTAACATTAATTATAATAAAATATTAGCATTTACAGTTGTGTCTTATGCAGATATATTCAATAGGAGTGTTTAGAAATATAAGTATGTCAGCAAAATAGCTTGGTTGATGCTTTTTTATTCTAATTTCATTGCATTTCCTACCTGAATATCTTCCCCTGACCAGGTCCATGCCCAGATTTTCAGCAGCATTATCTGGATAATGCCGCTGTAAATCTGGTAAGACCACCTTGGCACTATCCAAGCAGTGCTGGGGTAGTTCAGGGGCAGACTTGGGTGGGGCCAGGAGTTACCCAATTAGTGGCAATATTGAGTCAGGTAACTGGGTAATTATCCAGATAAAAGCTGTCCTAACTTTATCCGGTTATCTATCCGGTTATCAGGGGTGAACTGGATGGGGGGGGGCAATCCATTTCCTCCTCCACCCCTCTCCCACATTAAAAATAATACCTTTGCTGGCAGGCATAGATTCACTGCCTGAGCTGCTCTCCTCCTCAGGCTTGTACATAAAGAGAAGTAGGCAGTGCACCTTCAGCCACTGAAGCCAGGATTCCTAGCAGAAATTCAGTTCAGCAAGAACTGAACATGCAAGGAGTCCTAGCATTGGTGGCTAGAGGCACATTACTCACTTCCTCTTTACTACAGCAACACGAGGAAGAGAGCAGCAGCAAATCTCTCTGGCTGGAGAGTCTGCAGCAACCCCACCAACCATTTAACAGGTGCTGCAGGTTTGGAGGGAGCCTGAGCTCACAGTGTGTGTCTGGGGGGTCCCAGGGCCCCAAGACCCCCATGGCTATGCCACTGGTCTGAATATTATTGGTACCTGGATAAGTGCCTGCAGCTGCTTTATACTTGGATATTCAATGCCGGTATCCAGGTATGGAAAGCATGGGGCACCTGTTGTTTGAAAAAAGCACTGACTGCCACAGGCTGAATATACGCATTACTCACTTAGTCTTTCTTCCCAGAGGTTGTACAGTATCAAGTAAACACTGTTTCAGTATAACTACTACTACTACTATTTAGCATTTCTATAGGCAATTACATCTTACCATTCCTTCCTCTGTTTCTGTGATCCCTTTTGCTGCTTGTCAGTTCTTTTGCCAAATCTATCCCCTTTTGTCTGAATTTCACAGGTTTTCCCACTTTGATTGGGTTTTCTTCCACACAGATTCTCTGCACACAGGACTCTTCTCCCCACAATACCTCCTCAGGTAGTTAAGCTCCTGTTAGATGCTTCTCTTTTGCTTGTAGCTCAAGTTCCTGAGTTTACTCCTCCTTCTGTATTCAAGCAGAGAGGTGGAAAAACCTCTGACTTTCACATGCACTTCACAAATGGACAGTGACTTAAAACTCAAGGGAGAGGTCATACTGGATATAAAGAAAATAAGACCTAAGGCAGAGCATTGAGAAATGCACTACGCCTCTAGCAAATTCGCTATTGCAACCACACAAAGAACCACCCATACCCAATGGGTCTCTGGCATAATCAGGATTAGGCAGAACCACTGTAACCATCCCAGCAGGGGATGCTGTGTTGCAGAATGATATGCACCTCCTCACTATACTACAATAGTACATTCCTGTATCAAGGGGCATACTGGACTAGTGAGGCTCTCAAAGAGATCCTATTCCTCACACAAAAAAAACATCTGTCGAGCAGGGACTGTCTCTTCATGTTCAAGTGTACAGCGCTATGTACATCTAGTAGCGCTATAGAAATGATAAGTAGTAGTAGTAAAAACATGTCCAGCTTTCCTGTCTTTACTGAAGAAGGAAAGTTCCCTCTTGTCTGATGATTTTCCCTTCTAAAAATTCCCTCTTCTTGTACATTTGCATGGGGAGATGACAAGAGGTGCCTATGATGTACCTACATTTCTCCCTCAAAAGACTGCTCATAAGCCAACCCTTTTTTTTCTTGAAAATTGAATAACAAATCAAGACAACAAAATTAGATAGAACAACAATGAATAAATACTCGTGCCAATCTCAGCCAAAGTGTACTGGCACTTTTTGTGCCAACCCTTTCTTTTGATGGAGACCTTCCAGTGACATCTCCTCTCAGAACTCATTATGTAACCCTACCATGGTGGCATTGCTGACTTATTTTCCTCCTTTGTATTTAGATTCACATTGTCTACAGAAATGTATCATGAAATCAGCAATCTGGGGAAGTGTGGTTTTGTTGGTAACTAGCCTGGCTTTGATCCTTGGCTGCCTCTACACCATGCCGAAAGAGTAACAGTGCCGTAAGTATATAGTCTTATATTTCCTTTATTTTGAAGCCCCTAAATTCATAACAACAGGATCTTTTGCACCCAGTATCACTATAGTCATATTTTTCTTGATTTTTAGTTGAGCACTTGGTGAGAAACAGGAAGTGAAATTAGAAAGGGGAATATATGCTCCATTCACTTTGGTTTTCAAATGATTTTACTTGTTTGTGAGGGAAGTGGCTAGCTCAGTGTACTGTGCAAAAAACTAAAGAAGAAATCTGACAGGACCCAGTTTCTTGGAAAAAATTTGACACCCCTTTCCCTACACTGCTTCCCCTCCCTAAGTGATTCATTGTGGTGCTTGTAGATCGACTGGAAATGAAAGAAGCAGGCAGAATTAAAATAGTACAGTTCACTGGTGTGGAAGCTAAACACCAAGACTGGCCAAAACTCTCTGCCCAAAAACTGAGACACATCACATCCCTGATAAAAGTTATTTTACCTTTCAATCACTGACTCATAGTTTGGGCAAAGCAGGGGTGGAGTTATAAAGAATGCATGTATTTATACTACTACTCATCATTTCTATAGCACTACTAGACGTACGCAGCACTGTACACCTGAACATGAAGAGACAGTCCCTGCTCGACAGAGCTTACAATCTAATTAGGACAGACAAACAGGACAAACAAGAGATGGGTATTATTATTATTATTACTTATTGCATTTGTATCCCACATTATCCCACCTGTTTGCAGGCTCAATGTGGCTTACATAGTTTTGTTAACATTGTCATTTCAGGATATCAGATACAGTTAGTAATGTGAAGCGATTAAGGAAGGGAATAAAGAAGAAGGAAGGGAGTGATTAGGGTAGTATAGAAGGTGGGCTTTCATAATTGAGCGGGTTGGTGAGGTGACTTAGTGAGGCTATAGGTTCTCATTGTAGGCCTTGTTGAAGAAGAATGTCTTCAGAGATTTTCGAAAGATAGTTGTTTCGTTGATTGCTTTCAAGTCTGTAGGTAATGCATTCCATAACTGCGTCTCATGTAAGAGAAGGTAGTGGCATGCATCAGCTTGTATTTAAGACCTTTGCAGCTGGGGTAGTGCAGGTTGAGAAATTTGTGGGATGATCTTGTGGCGTTTCTGGGAGGTAGGTCCACGAGGTTTAGCATGTAGATTGGGGCACCTGCGTGAATGATTTTGTGTACAATCGTGCAGATCTTGAACGCAATACGTTCCTTAAGTGGGAGCCAGTGAAGTTTCTCTCTTAGGGGTTTTGCACTTTCATATTTCGTTTTTCCAAATATGAGTCTGGCGGCCGTAATCTGGGCAGTTTGGAGTTTTTTGATTGTCTGTTCTTTGCATCCGGCGTACAGTGCATTGCAGTAGTCCAGATGACTTTACCATTGACTGTACCAGGGTACGGAAGATGTATCTCGGGAAGAAAGGTTTTACTCTTTTGAGTTTCCACATGGTGTAGAACATCTTTTTCGTTGTGTTTTTCACGTGATTATCAAGAGTGAGGTTTCGATAAATGGTGACTCCAAGAATTTTCAAGTTTTGTGAGACAGGGGGACACTATGGTGTGATTATGGTGGAGAAGTTTTTTGTGTTATGTTGTGAGGTGAGTACAAGACATTGTGTTTTTCTGCGTTAAGTTTTAGTTGGAATGCATCTGCCCAGTTGTGCATTATTTGGAGGCTTTGGTTGATCTCGTTGGTGATTTCATTTAGATCGTGTTGAACGGATGTAAATTGTGACGTCATCTGCATATGTAGGGGTTGAGGTTTTGATTGGCTAGTAGTTTGGCTAGAGGTATTGTAGATGGGGTAATAAAAAATAAAAATGATCAGTGCCCCTTTATAGGGGTTTACCTGTTCCGGGGTCTGGTGGATTTTTGGGACTCACGTGACACTCAGGTACTAATATTACCATTAATTTAAAAAAGCTGGTTATGTGTATTGTTTGGAATTGGTGTTAGTTAATTTTTAAACACTGGGTTTGTGTGCTGGGGGAATTTGGAGTGTTGGGCTCGTGCTGAGGGCTAGAGCTAGGGAGAGGATTCTAAAGTGACATCACTCTGGAGAACAGCTGAGCAAGCTGAGACCTGATTGCCTTGGCAACGGCTTGCTGGTCAGTTGGGAGAGGAGCTGAAGACACAGGAGAGACAGGACCTGCATGAGTGATGCTCTGCCTGTGTGTATATGTGAAATTGATTTGTATGGGGTAAAGAGTTTAAGAAAAACTGTTTGACTGTCAAAGGAACTGAAGTCACAGGAGAGAAGGACAGACCTGTGTGGAAGGTGCTGTGCTTCTGTATGAGTGAGAATTGATTGAGGATAAGGAGGAGAGCCTCAATAGAGTATCATCTATCCAAACCAGAGTTGCTGGTGACTCAGAGAGTGTGAACTTCTGTAAAGCAGAAGAACTGAAGACACCACAGAGAATAGATCTGGATGAGAGGTGCTCTGCTTGGGTGTTGGTGTGGCAAGTGGTTATATTGAGGGCTTGCCTGGGTTTAACATAAACTACAAGCCTGTTGACAACTGCACATGTGACTAGCAGTATTGATTACACAAGAGGTTTGCTTTCCACCTGCCACAGAGCAGGGTTGTGGTCAAGGTGTTTCTGCTGGCACTGTAAATGGGTGCATGAGTGTGGGTTTGCCAGGTGATTGTACGGAGGAACCTGCTTGAGGTGGAAGGGTGCTATGGGTTGGATAGGAGCCTGTTGCTGAATGATTGTGTTGCACAAGTTTAAAAGAAGTGACTGTCAAGAAGGGGTTTTATACAACCAGAAAAGCGTTCCTCTTTAGATAGGGAAAAGTGACAAGATAGGTTTATATTAGGGAAAAATAATTATTTAATTTAAACTAGATAGTTTGGCTAAAGTTTTGGAAATAAATAAACCCTTATTAGATTCTTAACAAATAGGGAGGTAGGGTTTCAATTTATGTTCAGTTAATTAAAGTACAGACACCACGCTGCTAAGGAGCAACGCCAGGACAACAAGTGCACCAACGTCAAGAAAGACCAAAGGTTGCATTCAAGAAAGTTCAATGGAAGAGCAGCTAAGTACAAACATCACAGTCCACATCATTGCAGAGACACTATAGCTGTGGTAATACTTACCTGTGAATTGGGACGTTGGCTTACTTAAGTTGCAGTTTATATTTGCATATTCCTAGGAATGTTATGAAACTGATTGCACTTTATCATTTGCATTTTACTCAGTTGCATATTTAAATATCAATTGTTAATACAGCTGTTTCTTAATATATTGATAACAAATATTTATTGCATTTTAAGAAACCACCTGGTGCAATAAATTAATTTAATTTAATCCAACCTTTAGTGTGTAATGTTGTCATCAATCTAAAAATCTGAAACATCAAAGGGAATTCCTGGACCATCTTGAATTGCACACTACTTAACATATATAATATAGCCTTTCCTTATTTTTCCTGTATTTCCCCTAATTGGTGAGTGTTTAGCGTGGGAACCTTACACCGTGATCAAATCCTTTTACCATCCGTTTTTAAAACCTCACCCATAGTGGATCTACAGTATCATCATTAGGTTGAATAATGTTGGTGAGAGCGGGGATCCCTGGGGACTCCACATTCAGGTATCCAAGGGGGTGATCTGTCCACGTTCGTTGTTACTTGGTATGATCTTGTGGTCAGGAATCCTTTGAACTATTTGAGAACTGTGCCTCTACTCCGAAGTATTCTAGTATATGTATTAGTATATCATGATTAACCATGTCAAAGGCACTGGACATGTCGAATTGTAAGAGGAGGATGTTGTTACCAGTCGCAATTGCCTGTTTGAAAGAGTTCATTGCGGACACTAGTACAGTTTCGGTGCTGTGATTCAACCGAAATCCTGATTGAGATTCGTGTAGAATTGAGTGTTTATTTAAGTATTCAGTAAGTTGTTTCGTCACTATGCCTTCCATGAGTTTGGTCATGAGTGGAATAGATGCTACTGTCAATAGTTGGTTAGGTCCATTGTGCTTTCTTTAGCATCTTTCGGTAGCGGAGTGAGTAGGATGTTTCCTTTATCCATGGGAAAGAGTCCATTTTGAAGCCTGTGATTTACGTGGTTCGTGAGGTCTATTTTGAATTGTTTGGGTGCGGATCTTATTAGACTGTTAGGGCAGATATCTAATTTGCATTGCGATTTGGCGTATCACGTAGGTTGGGGTGGTTGATTCTGACTGAGGCTATTTCGAGTTGGGGAAGTATAGATTCTGCTGTTGTTGTGACTGTGAATTGAGATTTATAGATTATTGCTATTCCTCCTCCTCTTTTTCCTTCTCTTGTCCAGTGGGTAATTTTGTATCCTGGAGGACAGAGCTCTAGTATTATTGGATCTTTGGGGTCATGGATCCAAGTTTCGCTGATAAGTAGGAGGTCGAGATGGTCAGTTGTGATCCAGTCTGTTAGTATCATGGTTTTATTGACTGCCGACTGGCATTGATGTATCCTATTTGTATTTGTTGGTGGTGGTGTTCAGTTGAGTTAAAGTGAGGATGATAAAAAAGGGTTCTGAACAGGTAAATAAGGGTTAGGAGTTAAAAGCAGCATCAAAAGGTAGGCTTTTAGCTTAGATTTGAAGACGGCCAGAGATGGAGCTTGACGTACCGGCTCAGAAAGTCTATTCCAGGCATATGGTGCAGCAAGATAAAAGGAATGGAGTCTGGAGTTAGCGGTGGAGGAGAAGGGTGCAGATAAGATAGATTTACCCAGTGAACGGAGTTCCCGGGGAAGAATGTAAGGAGAGATGAGAGTGGAGTGGTACTGAGGAGATGCAGAGTGAATGCACTTATAAGTCAATAAGAGGAGTTTGAACTGTATGCGGAAACGGATAGGAAGCCAGTGAAGTGACTTGAGGAGAGGGCTAATATGAGCATAACGACACTTATAAAATATTATATGTGAGGACAGTGGTTAACAACCACTTACGCATAAAAATTCCACTCTAAATTAAATCAATTTTCTACTGTAGCCTTAATTATATAAAAGATGTTTTTAAAAGATTTTTACAACCATTCAACCACATAATGAGAGGCAGGAAAAGCAGATCCAGTATAGCCACAACGATGTCGGCTATCCTCTTCTTAATCATTGGCTCAAAAACCTCACCAATATTTTAGAGTTCAATTTGGTAATTCTTTTCTAATGTTTAAGGGGTCCTTTTACTAAGGTGCACTAATGGATTTAGCGCGCATTATATCCTATAGCTGTCTTATCATTTAGCACGTGCTAAATCTGTTAGCACACCTTAGTAAAAGGACCCCTTAAACACTTATCTTTCTCAAATGGAGGCAGCCAAGCTCTGCTTTCATATGCAGTCTCAGTAATTAATTATATTGAACTCTAAGGGGCCCTTTAACTAAGCTGCGTGTCTATGCGCACCCAACGTGCGCGAAAATGGAGTTATTGCATGGCTACTAATTGGCTTTTGCGGTGATTTCATTTTTGGTGTCCAAAAAATTTATTTTCGGACACATGTATCGGACATGCGCCAAGTGGCATTTGACACGCGCAGGCAGTTAGATATCCATCAGGTCCCCTTGGGTATTGTCAAACTGCGCAAACAAGTTGGGCCCAATCCAGGTTGTGGATCCTACCTCTGGCCTTGGCACAGAGGATGGGCTGGAGCTTTGGATATGAGCCATTTCCAGCTGGAATTCCTGCTCTTCGTGCCGCAGCTGGATTTTCTTTTTGTTGTGCTCTTCCTGTTCCTCTCGCCGCTGTTGCTCTGCCATGTAGATCTCTGGATTTCAGCTGGTGTGGCATCCTGCCCTGCCAATTCATGAGCCTCTGCCCACAAGGAGTCTACTCTTCCCCTAGGAGAACTCTGCGCAGGCAGGTCCTGCAGCTCCTCCTCGCTGAGGTCATCCAGTCGCTCTCACGTTAGGACAGGCATATCTGGTGTCTGACAGCCGCTGTCAATCTCCTAACCTACACAAAAAAAAAATGAATGGTGAAGGGTCCCTGTTATTGCTGTACTCGTTCACTGTGCTCTGTGTCTGGAGGTTACAGATTTAAAAAAAAACTCTGAACCACTCAGTGGGTGGTGACCCTCACTCCACACACTGAGCCTGACAATTCCACCACACTGCCACAAAAAAAGGACAAGGGTCTGTGACGAAACATCTAGCATCCGCCTAGGGCTAGCCCTGCGGCCACCTGGAGGGGTCCCCAGCACAGCTCAGGTCCACCTGCACCTGCTGCTTGTGCTCTACACTAGCACCCTCCACCGCATTGACTGGATCTCACTTGCCTCTGGGCGAGTCTCCCACTCTCAAGTTATTCTCCAGTGATTTCTAGGTTACTTGGGCCACACTCCCAAGGTAGGGTTATCATACGCAGTGGCATAAGAAGGGGTGGGGGCGGTGGGGCGGTCCGCCCCGGGTGCACGCCGCTGGGGGGGTGTCGTCTCCGTTGGTCCTTGCTCCCTCTGCCCTGGAACAGGTTACTTCCTGTTCCGGGGCAGAGAGAGCAAGGAACCAATGGAGCCAACACAGCTCCCAGCGACGTGGACTCGGGGGCGGATCGGCCCTCCCGCCCGCCCCTCGCTTCTAAACTAAGTAAGAATGCGCTCCGGGGGAGGGTGCGCGCCGGGGGGGGATGCGCGCCGAGGGGGGGGTGCCATGCTGCACCCGGGGGGGGGGGGGTGCACAGCGGGGACCCGCCCCGGGTGTCAGCCGCCCTCGCTACGGCACTGATCATACGTCTGGTTTTACCCGGACATGTCCTCTTTTGAGGATTTTGCTAGCCTGCCCATTGTCCGGATTTCCGGACAAACGGGCAGGATGGCAGGCAAGTGGGCCTAGTGGTGTCCTATCCTCCCCTCCCCTTACCTTACTATACTGCCCTGGTGGTCTAGTGACCTCTTCAGGGCAGGAAAGAGCCCCCTCTTTCCTGCCTGGAGCACCTGCATACTGTTCTTGCTGACTCCGGTCCCGGCGCTGATTCAAAATGGCCACCAAGAGTTGAAGCGGCCTCGCGAGACTTCTGCAGAAGCCTTACAAGGTCACTCTCAGTGGCCATTTTGAATCAGTGCCGTGACCGGAGTCAGCAAGAAACAGTATGCAGGTGCTCTGGGCAGGAAAGAAGGGGCTCTTTCCTGTCCCGAAGAGGTCACTAGACCACTAGGGCAATACAGTAAGGTAAGGGGAGGGGGATAGGACACCCTTAGGGGTGTGTGACGGGGGTGGTGTGTGTGTGAAAGGGGTGGGGCAGTATGTGACAGGGGGTGTGGGGGGCGGGGCATGTGTCCTCTTTTTGGGGGGAGCAAATATAGTAACCCTATCCCAAGGGACCCACAGTTCCTAGAAAGCACTCAGAGACCCAAAACACAAACCACCAGGATTCTTAGTGAGTCCAAGACATCAGAGCAATAACTAATAGGTTTATTGTCACAAGATTTGAACAGTGAACTGTCTAAAACAGATGGAAAATTAACAGACAATAACAGTAAAACAAATAGGAATTAATATTAAAACTATCTAACACTTGTTCACTACCTGAAAAGTGCCTGGGAAGCTTCAGGAAATTTAAATTCTCACAAGTCTGAACAGGCCTCAGGTCAGAGTGTTACCCTGTGCTTCCTAGCTGAGACTAAGAAATTACCTCACAGAATGACCATGGAGCTATCTCTTCTCCCATACTCCCCGCCTAGTTGGCCGTGGAGGAGGCGTCGGGTTACTACTCTCGCCCTCCTGTAGCTTCCAACCCCTCCTCCTACCACAGTCTCACTGTCTCATCCTTTGAAGTCCACTCCATCCGTCTATTCTACCGTTGACACTCAGAGTGGCAGTCATTTACCGTCCCCCTGATAAATCCCTTCCTTCCTTCCTCACCGACTTCGATGCTGGCTTTCTGTTTTTCTTGAACCCTCATCTCCATCCCTCATTCTCAGAGACTTCAACATACACGTTGATGACCTGTCTAACTCTCACGCTTCTCAGTTCCTCACTCTAACATCCTCCTTCAACCTCCAGCTATGTTCCACCACCCCTACTCACCGTGATGGCCATTGCCTTGACCTCGTCCTCTCCTCTTCCGGCTCACCCTCCAATTTCCACACCTCAGCTCTTCCTGTCTCTGATCATCACTTGATCAGCTTCACACTTCTTCACCCTCCCCCTCAGCCCCGCCCAACATTAACCACTACTTCCAGGAATCTCCAGATTATGACCCTCCCACCTTATCATCTAGTATTTCTAATCTCCTCCCCTCCATCATGTCCTCCGAGTCTGTTGACGAGGCTGTCTCCGCTTACAATGCCACTCTCTCCTCTGCTCTGGACACCCTTGCACCATCCACCTCCCGTCCCACAAGGCGTACTAATCCCAGCCCTGGCTGACCCTTGCATCCGTTACCTTCGCTCCTGCGCCCGATCTGCTGAACGCCTCTGGAGGAAATCTCGCACCCATTCAGATTTCCTTCACTACAAATTCATGCTATCCTCCTTCCAGTCCTCACTATTCCTTGCCAAACAGGATTACACCCAATTGACTAATTCTCTCGCTCTAACCCTCGTCGTCTCTTCGCCACCCTTAACTCCCTCCTCAAAGTGCCCTCCGCTCCCACCCCACGTCACTCTCTCCTCAATCACTGGCTGACTACTTCCGCGACAAGGTGCAAAAGATCAACCTTGAGTTCACTACCAAGCAACCTCCTCCTCTTCACCCTTCAACCCTCTCCCTCAACCAACCAACCCAGACCTCCTTCTCCTCCTTTCCTGATATCTCCGAGGAGGAAACCGCCCGCCTTCTTTCCTCCTCAAAATGCACCATTGTTCCTCTGATCCATCCCCACCAACTTACTTAACCCATCTCCTACTATCACCCCCTCCATCTGTCATATCCTCAACCTCTCTCTCTCCACTGCAACTGTCCCGACACCTTCAAGCATGCTGTAGTCACGCCACTCCTCAAAAAACCATCACTAGACCCTACCTGTCCCTCCAACTACCGCCCCATCCCTCCTACCCTTCCTCTCCAAGACACTTGAGGCGCAGTCCACAGCCGCTGCCTTGATTTTCTCTCCTCTCATGCCATCCTTGATCCGCTTCAATCCGGTTTTCGCCCTCTTCACTCGACAGAAACAGCACTTTCTAAAGTCTGTAATGACCTGTTCCTTGCCAAATCCAGAGGCCACTACTCCATCCTCATCCTCCTGATCTATCCGCCGCTTTTGACACTGTCAATCATGACTTACTTCTTGCCCACTGTCCTCATTTGGTTCCAGGGCTCTGTCCTCTCCTGGTTCTCCTCCTATCTCTCCCACCGCACCTTCAAAGTTCACTCTCATGGATCTTCCTCCACCCCCATCCCCTTATCTGTTGGTGTTCCCCAGGGATCGGTCCTTGGACCCCTTCTCTTCTCAATCTACACCTCTTCCCTGGGCTCCCTGATCTCATCTCATGGTTTCCAGTATCATCTCTCTGCTGATGACACCCAACTGTATCTCTCCACACCAGACATCACCGCGGAGACCCAGGCAAAGGTATCGGCCTGCTTATCCGACATTGCTGCCTGGATGTCCAACGCCACCTGAAACTGAACATGTCCAAGACCGAGCTTATCTTCCACCAAAACCCACTTCCTCTTCCTCCACTTTCTATCTCGTTGATAACACCCTCATCCTCCCCGTCTCATCTGCCCGCAACCTCGGAATCATCTTTGACTCCTCTCTCTCCTTCTCTGCGCATATCCAGCAGATAGCCAAGACCTGTCGCGTCTTCTTTTAACATCAGCAAAATCGCCCTTTCTCTTGAACACACCACCCAACTCTCGTCCACGCTCTCATTACCTCTCGCCTGGACTACTGCAACTTACTCCTCACCGGCCTCCACTTAGCCATCTATCCCCCCTTCAGTCTGTTCAGAACTCTGCTGCACGTCTCATATTCCGCCAGAACCGATATACTCATACCACCCCTCTCCTCAGGTCACTTCACTGGCTTCCGATCAGATACCGCATTCAATTCAAGCTTTCTTCTTACCTACAAATGCACTCAGTCTGCTGCCCCTCACTACCTCTCTACCCTCATCTCCCCTTACGTTCCCGCCCGTAACCTCCGTTCACAGGATAAATCCCTCCTCTCAGTACCCTTCTCCACCACGCCAATTCCAGGCTCCGCTCATCTGCCTCGCCTCACCCTATGCTTGGAACAACCTTCCTGAACCCTTACGCCAAGCCCCCTCCTGCCCGTCTTCAAGTCTTTGCTTAAGCCCACCTCTTCAATGCTGCGTTCGGCACCTAACCCTTACCGTTCAGTGAATCCAGACTGCCCCAATTTGACTGCCCCTATCGGACCGACGTTCATTGTCTATTAGATTGTAAGCTCTTTGAGCAGGGACTGTCTCTTTGTTAAATTGTACAGCGCTGCGTAACCCTAGTAGCGCTCTAGAAATGTTAGTAGTAGTAGTAGTAGTAGTAGCTTAGGCGGGAAAAAGAAATATGTCTCAGTAAAATATACAGTTCATAGGCTTGAAACCCACTGTTTCATCACAGACCCAATGCGGTTAGTAGTTGGTTAACGGCCTGAAAATCGTTGCTAACTGGATAAGTTGGTGCTCTGCCCTAAGTCTGCCCTCAGTCTGCCCCTAACCTATGTGGTTTCAGGATAACTATTAGCAGATATTTCAATGACCTCACCAGTCTAGTCCGCTGAGTACTGGCTGCCAGCTCATCCAGCAGGGTTTAACTGAGCAGGAGCCTCTCCTGTCTAGTTAAACCCTTTTGAATAATGGGCCCTTAGATTGCCCATTATTCCTTAGATTGGAAAAGTAATGGAAGCAATGCTGAAGGAAAGGATAGTGAATTTCCTGGAAGACATAAGTTGCAAGATCCCAGACAACATGGTTTTACCAAAGGGAAATCGTGCCAACGAATCTCATTAAATTCTTTGATTGGGTGACAGGAGAATTGAATCAGGGACGAGCTATAGACGTAATCTACTTAGATTTCAGCAAAGTTTTGACACGGATCTCCACAGGAGACTCTTAAATAAACTGGATGGGCTGAAGATAGGACCCGAAGTGGTGAACTGGATTAGGAACTGGTTGACGGACAGACACAGAGGGTGGTGGATAATGGAATTCACTCGGAGGAGGGAAAGGTGAGTAGTGGAGTGCCTCAAGGATCGGTGCTGGGGCCGATTCTGTTCATATATTTGTGAGTGACATTGCTGAAGGGTTAGAAGGTAAAGTTTGCCTATTTGCGGATGATACTAAGATCTGTAACAGAGTGGACCCCGGGAGGGAGTGGAAAACATGAAAAAGGATCTGAGGAAGCTAGAAGAATGGTCTAGGTTTGGCATTAAAATTCAATGTGAAGAAATGCAAGTGATGCACTTAGGGAATAGAAATCCACGGGAAACGTATGTGTTAGGTGGTGAGAGTCTGATAGCTACGGGACGGGAGAGGGATCTTGGGGTGATAGTATCTGAGGATTTGAAGGCAACGAAACAGTGTGACAAGGCGGTGGCCGTAGCTAGAAGGTGTTAGGCTGTATAGAGAGAGGTGTGACCAGCAGAAGAAAGGGGTGTTGATGCCCTGTACAAGTCGTTGTGAGGCCCCACTGGAGTATTGTGTTCAGTTTGGAGGCCATATCTTGCTAAGGATGTAAAAAGAATTGAAGCGGTGCAAAGAAAAGCTACGAGAATGGCATGGATTTGCGTTACAAGACGTATGAGAGACTTGACTGACCTAAACAGGGGTGATATGATACAGACGTTCAAATATTTGAAAGGTATTAATCTGCAACGAACCTTTTCAGGAAATGCGAAGGCGGTATAGAATGAGAGGAATGAAAAGAGATTGAAGGGGGCAGACTCAAGAAAATGTCAGGAAGTTTTTTCATGGAGAGAGTAGTGGATGCTTGAAATGCCCTCCCGCGGGAGGTGGTGGAAAAGAAAACGGTAACGGAATTCAAACATGCGTGGATAAACAAAGGAATCCTGTTCAGAAGGAATGGATCCTCAGGAGCTTAGTCGAGATTGGGTGGCAGAGCCGGTGGTGGGAGGGCGGGCTGGTGGTTGGGGAGGTGAGGATAGTGGTGGGCCAACTTATACGGTCTGTGCCAGAGCCGGTGGTGGAGGCAGGA